>NC_134142.1:95674444-96293888 GCF_033958435.1 Carettochelys insculpta
CGTGTGCTCATAAAACTTAAAATTTGCACGTAAAACACAGAGGCGGAGTCAGGTTAAAATCTCTACCCATTTTGCTAAGTGTACTAAAAAAGTCTGATTTATACTTCATAATGCTCTCCATTTTTAATGTTTGGCCCACACTTTTGCCAGCTTCCCATAAGCCCAATTTAGATGAAGAGGCAGGAGAAAACTGAGCTTTGAATTAGACTGTAAGAGCACTAGGGCAAGGAGTGTTTTTTACCCTATGTTTGTACAGCACCTACTTTCAGTGGTGCCTCTAGGTGCTCCCACAATACAAATAAATTGTGAGGATTGTTTTTTATCTTATGAACATCAATAAAGCAGATTAGAAAAGGGACACTGGAATTTGAGTCATGCTCTATTCAAGCACTGTTACAGCCTTCTTTATAAACCCAAAGCAAAAGGAAGAATTTCAATAATTGTGCACTCTAGGAAGGTTAAGATGAAGACCTGCATCTGAACTTACCAGCTTGGACTTACACTTAAATTCTAGTGAGGTTTTCTTAACATACTTGGTGGAGGAATTTTAAGAACCACCCAGATATGACTTATTTCTCTAACACACAATCAGAAGACACTTGGAAGATTATGGGAGCCAGGGTTTCTTCTAAATCTTCAACAGGGGAAAAATAGCAAGCCAAACCCGACTATGCACGTGGAGCTGCACTAGCACTCATGATGTTTGGAACCCTGCCCTGAGGCCCATCATCCCTCAGAAGATGCAGTATTTGCAGAGGTCCAACTGGTCAGAAGAAAGGACATCTTGATTACATCCCAGAAGACAATCAGCACCATGTGACAGATGAGGACTTATCAGACTGACAGTGCACGTCCTATGATATGAGAAGCAATAAGGAAACCCAGCCAGTGAGTGAAGGAGAGTTAAGGAAGACAGTGCTAACATGGGTTATGGTAGTATTTCTTTAATGACAGTACTCCTAACTATGCCTCTGCCTGCACAGCATCCAAACCCTGCTTAACCCTCTTAACGCTGTATCTTCATCTCCCACAACCCATTTCTCCTACACAGAAAATCAGCTCCCACTGACAAAGGCCTCCAAACTACCTATGACCTGGCAGTAGTGGTTTTGCATGCCTGTCTTCCTCAGTGGACTAAACTTCCCTTCTTTTAGTGAGGGACAGCCAGCTTGACCACCTCCCCTAATATACCCTCATAACGTGCAGTACATATTTATGTCACACTACTCTCCACAAATCCTAATAGCAGCACTAGGAAAGGCAATCTAAAGTTTTGGAAACTTGACTCAGTGATGATTCTAGAGGCTGGGGAGAGAAATTCTTCCTTTTCTGAAATCCACTTTTTTCTAGTCTAGACCCACTGAGCCAAAATCTGATCTCAGTCATGCTAACGTAAACCTGGAGTAGCTGTGGCTTCAGTAGAATTACCTGCGTTGCCAATGTGCAGTAGCTGAGATCAGACTCATGTTGACTGTACAGAAGCATGTCCATTTTCCAGTTAGTGACATATTATTCTGTTTTTTCAGCTAGGCTGCCATGTTGAGTCACTTTCAATGTTGAGACAACCTTCTTTTACTGCTACTCTTGACTAGCATCTAATTTAATAATATTTGGCTAAGCATACAAAATAAACTATTGTAGGTAAGCTGTGGGGAATATATAATAGAGGTAAGTTTTTCCCTCAGTATTTTGCTGCGGATGCTTCCTCGGGGCACACGAGAAATCAAAATACAGCTCAATAGATAGAAAAACATGTCAGCAACTTAAATGACATATTTCAAAGCTTGCTACATTAGTGGCAGTAAAATAACTAATATAGTGTTAATTAATACTACATCTTATAGCTAATTTAGCACATTAATAATCAGAGCAATAACCTAAGCTCATCTGCAGTCTTTCATCTTCTCTAAATATGGTCTTTTAGACACAAATCAGTACTTCTACTCGTCATACCAAACATTTGGTTGTTTCTGGAGATGAGTATTGAAGTTACCAGCCTAGTAATTTGCCCTGCAGGAATATTTTATGTAGCAAGACAGGACTTAAGTGAAAGGGTAACCATTTCTTATCATAACCTTGGCTTTGTACTTCTAGTAATGATAGTTCAAGTGCATTATCCTATTTGAAATAAAGTTGTAATTGGGAAAAAAACCCAGCATTCCTTGATGCTTACTCTGACATGCACTATTTGTTTTTTATTCAAGTATAAATTCCCTAAGATACTATCAAAGAAGGGGAAAAATAAAGCAAAATTGAAATATCAGTAGCAATTTCTGACACATAGGGAGCATCATCAACTGCTGCTGGTTGGAAGGTATGGTTTTCAGATTAATTTTTAAAAAAATCAAACTGTGAAATTAGCATAGTCTGACAAAAGGGAGAGATGTAAGGTGGAAACGAATTGCAGTTCCGTTCCTTAGGGATAAATGTACATTTCACACTGTACTATCAAAATATCAAACAAGCTACTAGCTGTAATTGAGTGATGAACGAGCTTTTCAGATTATATTGAAGGAAAAAATAGGATAATTTTCCAACAGCAAAAATATCCTGACATAAGTTAGCTATTGAATAATGGTTAGGGTCAGTAAAAGCCAACTAAACATGCCATTCCCTTTGTCATGCCCTACCTTACAGAACACAGGTAGAAAAGCTCTGCTCATCTTCTTTATCAATTCCAGGCATCAGGGAGCCTGCCTCTCAGAAATATTCAAACAAACCTACTCTAATTATGGCCGGATTGTACTAAATTTATGCTTTGCATTTGGGTGATCCTCAGAAAGAGAAGTTACTCACCGTAGTAACGGTGGTTCTTCGAGATGTGTCCCCGTGGGTGCTCCACAATAGGTGACGGGCTTGCCCGGCGCCGCAGATCGGATCTTCCAAGCAGTTTCTGCCGGACCGCGCATGCGCCGGCGCGCGCCGCTCCCTTGCGCGCTCCTGGCCATGTGCGCGATCCGGTCCCCGCCAGTTCCTCGACCAACCGCCTCGGGTGCCCCTGCAAAACACTAACAGAGATCCGAAGCGGGGAGGATGGGCGGGTAGTGGAGCACCCACGGGGACACATCTCGAAGAACCACCATTACTACGGTGAGTAACTTCTCTTTCTTCTTCGAGTGTCCCCGTGGGTGCTCCACAATAGGTGACTACCCAGCAGTAACCCAAGATAGGAGGTGGGTAATCGGATTATGTGCAGCTTGTCCCCGAGAGGACCGCTGCAGAGAGACGGGTATCCTCTTGGAATACCCTGTGAAGGGCGTAATGTTTGGCGAAGGTGTCGTAGGATGACCAGGTCGCCGCTCTGCAAATGTCTTTTAACGCAATGCCCTTGAAAAAGGCTGTTGATGCTGCCACCGCCCTGGTGGAATGAGCCCTGGGAGTGGCCGATAAAGGAGTCTTTTTGAGCTCGTAGCACATTTTTATGCAGGATACAATGTGCTTTGAGATTCTCTGCGATGAGAGACCTTCTCCTTTCGATTTGGGAGCGAGGGAGACTAGGAGTCTATCCGTCTTCCGGAAGGACTTGGTCCTGTCTACGTAGAAGGCTAGCGCCCTCCTCACGTCCAGGAGGTGTAGGCGCGCCTCTTCGTTGGAGTTATGAGGCTTTGGATAAAACGAGGGTAGAACAATAGGTTCGTTGATGTGAAACTCGGAGGAAACTTTGGGAACAAAGGCTGGATGCAGCCGTATGGTTACCGCCTCCTTGGAAAAAACAGTGCAGGGTGGCGTTGCCATGACTGCCGTGAGCTCGCTCACCCTGCGAGCTGACGTAATTGCAAGAAGAAAGGTCGTCTTTATTGTAAGGAGGCGGAGGGGAACCGTGGCCAAGGGCTCGAACGGTGGTCCCATGAGTGTGGTAAGCACCAGGTCCAAGTTCCACGAAGGTGGAATCGGTTTCCGAGGGGGGTAGAGGTTTACCAACCCTTTGAGGAACCTGGTAACCATAGGGTGGGCGAACACCGTGTGCCCTTCCTCCTCATGTCTGAATGCCGAGATGGCGGCAAGGTGGACCTTTAACGAGGATAGCGAGAGTCCTCCTCTCTTGAGGTCCAGTAAATACTCTAGAATTGTAGGTATAGGCACCGAAAGGGGGGCCAGTTGTTTGGTAGAACACCAGGCCGTGAAGCGAGTCCATTTTTGTTTGTAGGTCTTCCTAGTGGAAGTCCTCCTGCTACTTTCTAGGACTTGCTCTACTTCCACTGCGCATGTGCTCTCTAGGGAGCTGAGCCATGGATTAGCCACGCTTGCAGTCGCAGGCTTTGGGGGGTGCGGATGCACTATGGACCCCTGGGCTTGCGTGAGCAGATCCGGCGCCACCGGAAGAGGCATCGGTGGACGGTCCGACATGCGCAGGAGTAGGGGGAACCATTGTTGGCGATCCCACGTTGGGACTATCAGGATCATCCGGGCCCTTTCCCTCCTGGCTTTTTGCAAAACTTTGTGGATCAGCACTGTGGGAGGAAACGCGTAAAGCAGGGGGCCCCCCCACTGGATCGCGAACGCATCCCCCAGGGACCCCCAGCCCAGTCCTGCTCTGGAGCAGAACCGTGGGCACTGCTTGTTGTGCTGAGTGGCAAACAGATCTATTTGGGGAAACCCCCATGCGTGGAAAATCGGCCGTAGCAGATCAGGACGAATCTGCCACTTGTGTGTGAGCGCAAAATGCCTGCTCAGCTGGTCTGCCTTCACGTTGTGCGCACCCGGCAAGTATGAGGCTTTCAAGATTATATCGTGGGCGATGCACCAGTTCCATAAGCGGATTGCTTCCGCGCATAAGGCACGGGATCGAGCTCCTCCTTGCCTGTTTATATAAAACATGGTGGAGGTATTGTCTGTACTGATCCCGACGACTTTGCCTTGTACGTGGTCTCGAAAGTGTTTGCAGGCGTTGAACACTGCTCTGAGCTCCAGTACATTGATGTGTAGTGACTGTTCCGTGGGTGACCACAGTCCTTGAGTCACCTCTTCGCCCATGTGCGCTCCCCACCCTATGAGGGAGGCATCTGTGGTGAGGAAAACCGAGATTTGCGGCTGATGGAAGGGTACCCCTGTTAGCAAGTTCCTGGGGTTTACCCACCATTGCAGGGATTTGCGCACCCCGGGTGTGGGCGACACCGCCCTGTGAACGGTGTGTACCGCCGGTTCGTATACACTGGCCAGCCAGTGCTGCATGCTGCGCATGTGCAACCTGGCGTTTTGTACCACAAACGTCGCCGCTGCCATGTGGCCCAGCAGCTGCAAGCACGTCAAGACCGGCACCGTAGGGCTGAAGGTGATGACTTGCACGAGGGAACCGATGGCTCGAAAGCGAGCCTCTGGTAGGTATACTCTCGCCGTGATCGAGTTTATGCGAGCCCCTATGAACTCTATGTCCTGTGTGGGGTCTATTTTTGATTTTGCCAGATTGATAACCAGGCCAAGTGAGGAGAACGTGTTTGCTGTGACGCGTATCATGCGGAGAACCTCCCCCTTCGAGGCCCCTTTGAGCAGGCAGTCGTCCAGATACGGGAAAATAAATACCCCCTGTCTGTGCAGGTAGGCTGACACCACTGCCAAGGTCTTGGTGAAGACTCTGGGGGCCGAGGAGAGGCCAAACGGTAGGACTTTGTATTGGAAGTGTTCGTTGCCTACCATGAACCAGAGAAATCGCCGGTGAGCCGGATGGATGGTTATGTGGAAGTACGCGTCTTGTAAATCGAGGGCTGCGAACCAATCTCCATCTTCCAGTGCTGTAAGGATGGAGGCAATCGTGATCATCCGAAAACGTTGTTTGCGCAGATACCTGTTGAGGCCGCGAAGGTCTAAGATGGGCCTCCAGCCTCCTGTCTTTTTCTCCGTTAGGAAATACCGGGAGTAAAACCCTTTTCCTTGCAGTTGCTCCGGCACCCTTTCCACCGCCCCTATGAGCACGAGATGGGCCACCTCCTTCCTGAGCCTGGCTACATGGGAGGCCTCCTGGAGGTGGGGCTTGGGCGGAGGTCGCGATGGTGGGAGCGACTGGAAGGGGATGGCGTACCCCGTGGCTATGATCTCCAGCACCCATTTGTCTGTGGTGATCCTTTGCCACTGGTCGTAGAATGGTCGGAGGCAATGGTGAAATAGCCGCTTCGGATGACCTTGTGCGATGGTAGTGATGGCGCAGCCCTGGATCTGTATGTCAAACTTGTGGCCTTTGGCCCCGCCCCGAGGACGCACGGCCCTGTTGTGAGCGTCGCCTGGGAGTTCTGTACTGCTGGTGCTGCTGATGCCGCCCTTGCTCGTAACCCCTGTGATACTGGGGGCGCTGTTGCTGGTACTGGTACCGCCTTTGCTGAGGGTAGTACCTTTTCTTTGTGTATGGAGGGGTGTAAATCCCCAGGGTCCTGAGTGTGGCTCTTGAATCTTTACTGGAATGAAGGACCGAGTCAGTTGATTCAGCAAACAGCTTCTGCGAGTCGAAGGGAAGGTCAACTATCTTTGCCTGCAGATCTCTCGGTATACCCGAGGTCTGGAGCCAGGACTCCCGTCGCATCACCACTGCAGTTGCTGTGGAACGTGCTGCTGTGTCCGCAACGTCCAAAGCAATCTGAACTCCCATCCTCGCAGCCGCGTAGCCTTCTTGCACTATGGCCTTGAGGACCAGCTTTTTGTCCTCTGGAAGCGAGTCCATGAGGGAGGTTAACCTAGAATAGTTGTCAAAATTATGGTTCGCCAAGTGCGCTGCGTAATTTGCCATTCGCAACGTTAAAGTAGAGGAGGAGTAGACCTTTCTGCCGAACAGCTCTAGCTTCTTGGCATCTTTGTCCGTTCCCCCTGTTTTAAATTGAGATGTTTTTGATCTTTGTTGCGAGGACTCCACCACCAAGGAGTTTGGCTGTGGGTGGCTAAACAGGAACTCCATGCCCTTCGCCGGCACGAAGTATTTCTTATCCGCTCTCTTTTGGACAGGCGGAATAGTTGCAGGGGTCTGCCATATGGTAGTGGCGGACTCTAAGATTGCTTCATCAAGCGGTATTGCTACTCTGGAGGAGGCCGGAGGTCTCAAATTTTTGAGGAACTTATGGTGTTTCTCTTGCACCTCTGCTGTCTGGATGCCTTGAGTGAAGGCCACCCTCTTAAACAGCTCCTGAAACTGTTTGAGATCGTCCATAGGATGGACGTCCCCCAGGGCCGTGGCCTCGTCCGGGGAGGAGAGCGAGGAACCGCTGGGGTACGTCTCTCTGGACCCTTCCGGTTCCTGCTGGTGATGGTACACCCTCTCGCTAGAGGTTTGCGAGGGAAAATCTCGGGGTTCCATGACCAGTCCCCCCTGAGATGCTTGAGTCTCTGTCCCCGATCGCGATTGCCCTCGGGGGTACGAGGTAGTGTGTGGGGATCTTTCCCTAGTAGATTGCCGATGGTGTCCGTGCCCCACGTGGTAGGGGCGACCATGGCAGTATAGGCACTGTTCCTGGGAAGGTGACCTTGACCATTCCCTTGGTGCGTACCCTCTGCGTCTGGGGGAGGGAGATCGTCGAGACACTGGAGACAGCGATTTCGCATAATAGTCCAGCGGTTCAAATCCCAGGAAGGGTGAAGGTGGTGCCAGCCATGGTGAGGCTGGTTGTAAAAATGGAGAAGGCGGCTCTGGGTAGGCTAGGGGGGACCCCTGCCTTCTGGTTGGAGTCTGCAACATAAGCGGAGGGCTGTGAGAAAGCAGCTCCACAGCCCTGTCCGGAGAGGAGCTGCAGTGCCTCCTCTTGTGAGCAGCCTTCCCCCTCCCTGGAGGAGGTAACTCCGCCCCCTGACGGGCGGGGGATCCCGGCCCCGTCGGCACCGTGCTAGGCACGCTCGAAGGCGGTGCCGCACGTGCGGTGTCCTTCTGCGCCTGCAGGCTACGTGCCTGCGCACCCTGCACCGCCAGTTCCCTGGGGGTCGGTGCCGCTGTCTGCGGTGCCGCCGGTACCGGCGTTTGCTTAGCCGCCGCCCTGCCTGCGGTGCGGGGCGGCTGGCTGATTATCAGAGGCTGAGCCGTTTCCACGTGGCTCTCCGTGCCGCCGCCGATCAGCTGTTTCTGCGGCTGGGGGCTGCTTGCTCCTCCCGTCCCGCTCACTGTTGCTGCCAGCAGGGATCGGGCCGGAGAAACTTTCCTCCGTTTTTGCGCTGATGGAGTGAGGGAGGCAGCTTTCCTTTTAAGGGCCCCGGAGGGTCCCTCCTGCTGCAGCCGCTCCGGCACGTCTGGCTGGAGGGCCTTGTCAAGAAGCAGCATTTTGATCCGCATCTCCCTGTCCCTCCGTGCTCTGGTTGTTAATTTAGCACAGAAGGCGCATTTCTGTGCCACATGGGACTCCCCCAGGCACCTTATGCATAGACTGTGCCCATCGGACACTGGCATCGCCTCTCGGCAGGACTCACAGTTTTTAAAGCCTGAAGAGGACATTGTTGGTGAGTCTTTGAGTTTTTAAGTGGGTACTTAGCACCTTCTTTGTGCTGTTTTCCCCGTCCGATGGCCTGCCTCAGCAGGAGGGCTGATGGCCCTAGCTCCTGGCCTCCGGCGCTTGTTACTGTGACTGGGCTGAGCTGTCCCTCTCGTAGCTTGTTTGTTGTTGTTGTTTTTTTTTTTTTTTTACAAAATAACAACCGGCTAACTTATAGTAGCCTAAGTAACTGAAAAACTTCAAAGAAAAAACAGATAAAGTCGTTGAATACGCTATTTGGCCTTAGCCTAGTCGGATTCCGTCTGCAGCCGACGGCGGTTAAGAGGAACTGGCGGGGACCGGATCGCGCACATGGCCAGGAGCGCGCAAGGGAGCGGCGCGCGCCGGCGCATGCGCGGTCCGGCAGAAACTGCTTGGAAGATCCGATCTGCGGCACCGGGCAAGCCTGTCACCTATTGTGGAGCACCCACGGGGACACTCGAAGAAGAAAGTAGGGTTAGACAAGCCTCATAGGGCCAAACGGTGTGACCACTACATATTAGCAACTTTACTAAGAGTCAGAAGAAGGGTTAGGGACAACATCTGAATGCTTTTTTTAGCTTGGGGTTTTTAATTTGACCAATGAAAAATTCAAAGATAGTGAGGCTGAACATAGCACACTGATAAGATTAAATCAACAACAGCAACTTTATCTGGGGACTGGACAGGAGCCCTTCCACTGAGTGGTGCACAAGGGACTTGCTGAATAAGAACAGAGAGATAGCAATGTTAGTTTATATACTATCAAAACAAAAAAAAGCAGCTCAGTAGCACTTTAAAGATGAACAAAACAATTTATTAGGGGGTGAACTTTCGTGGAATAGACCCACTTCTTCAGAGTCTGTTCTGGTATGGCTATTGTCTGAAGAAGTGGGTCTATCCCACAAAAGCTCACCACCGAATAAATTATTTTGTTCGTCTTTAAAGTGCTACTGGACTGTTTTTTTGTTTTGCTGAATAAGAGTATTCTACCATCATGGGACAAAAATCATGTTTTAGGGGCAACAGGATTTCAAGCATTCCCCACCTCCCTCAAAAGGAGAAAGGAAATAGCAGCCATCTTCTGCTGCCATACTATTGCACTTACTGGATTTTCCATGGTGAGGGACTCTACACCCTGCTTTACTGAAGCAGGTATATAAACCTGAGTGGATCTGGCTCAGTACTGCACTTTGAGGAATCAGCAGCACAGCATACAAAAGGCCAGAAAGCAGGTGCTATAAACCAGAAGTAGCTGGCACAGAGCCGTCAAGACAAACTTTTTCTGGATTTTTCTTAAAGAATTTGAGGCAAAAAAGAACCAAAGAAAATCAAACACCCTTCCCCTGAAAATCTTACTGTGTTTGCTTTCCTGCTTGCGGATATCACTACTTTTTGTCGCTGTCAATGCATTACCATTGGGTTTCTGCCCAATAAGCATTAGTATGACTGTATACAAACACCAAAGACAGTGCAAATAAATTCTTTTGTTTTCTTATTTCCAAAGTCCTTTTTAAAAATTTTTTCCATGTCCATATACTCTGCACAACTAAAATGTCTTAGAACAGCTAGTGAAAGGAACAGCCAAAATAGCTAGTGACCATCACTGCAAAGTTTAGCCAAAAGTTTCACTTTTAATCCTCAGCGTGCTGATAGATTCCTTGGAAGACAGCCACTCAGACAAGTGACTTATTGGCCCCAGAATCACTGTTACCTGCAGGTATCATCTCTGCTTATCTGTCAGTGGTACCTGAAGGAAAGCTGTATGCCTGCTGGCTTTAAGCTGGAGATAGCAGGAGAGAGATTTTTGGTCAATTGTCATTAGCTGACACTTTAAATTTACCTGTTGTGGGTCTGAAGTATCAACTTTGAACTGTTTGCTCCACTGTATGTAAACTTTGGCCCATTCTTACATTAAACAGTTCAACTGAAGTGAAGGGGACTACAGAAGTAAGAACTAAGCAGCATGAAAAGAGATTTGTACAACTGGACTCATGGGTTTTGTAAATGGGGGAAAAATAGATAGAACAGTGGTTTTGACTAATCAGCCTATCTGATATTTTGGTTTCTTCTTTTGGCTAAAGTTTTTTCTTCTCTTCAGCATGTTAACAAATGGTATAAGGTGACAATGGCATATTCTAAGCCCCACCTACCTCGGGTGACAAAAATGAAGAACTAAGATAGAAATCTTATGGAAAGCAAGTAAATATGCATGATCAGAAGACACAATTGAAGAAAATCCCTGCCTTCCTCCATGTTTAACCAATAGCAATGTTATTGTTTAGGTTTTTTTTATAAGAATGGGAAGACACTGCCATCACCTGTAAAGCGGAGATGTGAGTGCTTTACAGTCCATCCATCTGCTAAGGATGTGCTATGTCAAAACTGCGCTCCCTTGAACGGTGGAAAAGCAAACAGCAGAATACTCTGTGGCATTCTCGCTGTGTAGCTCCCATGCGCATGTCCAGCTCTTACAATGTAAGGGAAACAGACGTATAGATCATATTTATAACCCAATGAAATCAATGTACAGCACAAACAGTGGTCTGTATTTGGAGCTGTGAGAGCTTGAGAGGAGTTATCTGCTGCAGACCTGAGAGTTTGCTGCAGCACTTTCACCTTGTGGTCTGTATTAAGTCTATGGCAAGTGACTCTGTTTTCAGTTTAGGAAAAAACCACCAAAAACCACCTTGCAAAGGCCAAGTTAGCTTGTCAGGTACATACTACGGCTGAGTAAAATATCTTACAAGAAAGGCACCTATACTGGACAATCTAATGTTCTTAACTCTAACAGCCTGTATGGCACCACAACACTACAATAGTGTGGACATTGACAAGTGTTTTGTAAGAGATCCTGGATTGAGCTAGGGAGCATAAGGCAATCTGGAAAATATATAAGCCAACCTCGTGACTTGGGGGAAGTGGGAGGGTAAGAGGGAGGAGGATGTATGACTAAATTATGAAATAACAGTGATAAACCTTTTGCCTATGCCTACACTGCAGGGTTTTGTCGAAAGAAACTTACTGGACGATATCTTCTGACAAAACTTCTATGTGCTTTGGTGTCTGGACATGCTCTGTCTACAGAGCAATCCTCTCTCTCAACAGATTGCGGCCAGACAGATGGTACGCTCTTTTGGCAAAACAGACACACGGAACCACATCAGCCAGGGCTGCAAGTCAGCAGTTCCTTCCGAGTGCTGGTGCCAGAGCCCTGCGGAGATGCACGCTTAATGGGACCCCTCCAGACAGCTCCGGGTTTGTCTACCCTGGAGAAGGACAGCAATGCTCTCACAGTACCCGCTGTGCCTGTCCTGCAGTTGCAGGTGACACAGCTGGTCCCGGGGTGTCATGAAGCTGGAGCTGCCTCTCGTCTTGCAATGGCCCCCCACGACAAGATGTATCTTGTGCTGCACTTTCTGGCAGCTGCCTTCTTGTTCCTTAGTGGCGTCAACCCCAAGCTCATCTTCGGGACCATCATCCTGGATCTGCAGGACCCAGCTGTTCATGGAACAGAGGGATGACCAGCAGTGGCTCCAAAACTACCATATGCGGAAAGCCAAATCTTAGAGCTCTGTGGCTGGCTTGCCCCTGCCTTCCAGAGATGTGATACCCAGCTGTAGCCTACCATCCCCATGGAGAAGCAGGTCACAATCACTATCTGGATGCCAACAGCTACCAGTTGGTGGGCAACCAGTTTCACGTAGGGAAGTCCACTGCTGCAGCCCTCCTCATGGAGGTTACACACTCTCAGGCTGCATTTCCCATGTGGGGGAAGGGTGTCCTGCTAAAGGAGGACCTTAAGGAAGCAATGTTGCAGGGTGTGAAGGGTGGAGTGGGGATGGGGGAAAGCCCCATCCCCAGGGAATCACGCTGTTTTGCCCTCACACAGCCCTGCTGCTGGGGAGAGGGGCAACCTCACAGGGGACACTCCTGGAGAGCTCGGGGAGGGGATGGGAAGGGGACAGGTACCTTCCAAGGACCCAGGCACTCCCTCTGTCATTGCCTGTTATTTGTTCATTCACCTCTCTCGGCAGGTTGTAAGTGCCATCAACTTCATCCTGTTGGAAAGGGTCAGCGATCTAGGAGATCTTGACCAGGTTATGGCTGGATTTGCTGCCCTGCGGATTCTGAACTGTGCCAGAGCCATTGATGAGACCCACATCCCAGTCTGCACACCACAGCAGTACATAGCCAAGTTTATTAACAGGAAGGGGTACTTCTCCATGTTGCTGCAGGCCCTCGTTGATCACCATGGACAGTTCACAGACATTTATGTCAGATGGTTGGGCAGGGTGTACAATACCCATGTGTTCTGGAATTCCAGGCTGCGCCAGAAGCTGGAGGTAGGCACATTCGTTCCCCGTTGTAGGGGGGAGGTTGGGGACAAGCGGATAATAGTCTGCATCCGGGGGGGGATGCAGCCTACCCCCTCATACCATGACTGATGACACCATATGCCAGACATTTGGACCCCAGCAGAGGACAACTCAGTAAGCGTCTGAACCACACCAGGATGCAGGCCGAGTGTGCCTTCAGCCACCTCAAGGCGCAGTTCAGGTGCCTGCTGACCCACTTCAGTGTGGCGAGTACAACATCCCTGAGGTTGTGGCAGCTTGTTGTATTCTGCACAACATGGAGGAAAATGTGAAGGCCTTCATCCCAGGGTGGGAGGCAGCCACTGGCCATGAGGGGTGAGCCTACAAGCAGCCCAACACAGCCACCATCTGCCATGTCCATTGGGATGGGGAACAGATCTGGGAGGTTCGGATGGAGAGCTTTTCCCAATGACCCCAGTAACCCTTCCGAGGGCCCCCCATCAGGGGCCTCATGGTCACAGTCCTAGTGCTTCCCCACCACAACCCCTCCCTTCACCCCCCCAATTCCTGAATAATAGCACCACTTGTTTGTGTGTCAAACAAAAAACTAATTTATTGAACTATTTACAATGTGGTGGGGGAGGGGGAAGAAGTGATGTAGTAGAATGGTGGGGGACCTCAAAACTTGGTGATGTGGGCTTGGGACATGGGGTAGGGGAGTGTCAGAAGGTGCGGGGGAGGTGGGCTACGAACTCAGCAGCGGGAGTGGGACCCCAAGTGGTAGAAGAGGATCCTAAAGCCAGCACCATGTGTTCAGGGCCCCCGTTGGGGCTGGCTGGGTGCCAGGAACATGGGGAGGTACAGATGAGGGGGGATTAGAACAGGGGCTGGTTTGGTGGAGGGGGTGGGGGAGTAGGCATGGCCATTGCCCGGGGAGCAGATGGGGGTCCAAGGCACCTTGCAGGAGGTTGTACCATTGCGGGGGCAGCTGTGGGCAGTTGCACCAGCATGCCCTGCCACATTATGGTGACAGCGTTACGCTGCAATATCAAGTGGTCCCAGGCCCATGACCACCACTCAACATCCTCGCAGACCTGGTAAGCCAGTGTGTGCAAGATCTCCTTGAGGATGGCCACGTGCTGCTACATAGTGGCCTCATGCACACAGGCCCGCTTCCTCCGGCTCCAGTAAAGGTGGAATGGTGACGTTGGAGTGGCTAGGCCTTTGGTCAGTGCTGGTTCAGCTGTACAGAACACAAAGAGGGAGAGACAGTCAGTCATTCATACAGACACAGTCCCGGGGGCCATGCCCTCCACTACGAGTGGCAACCATCCCTTGAGGAAAGGGAGGGTGATGTCCTGGGAAGAAAGCCATGTGTGGCTTGCAGAGTGGGCCTTGCGCAACAGGAGCTCCAGAGGTGCCTACAAGACTATGCTGCCTGCTGCCACCCCTCCCTGCAGAGAGTGGGCAAGCAGCCAAGGGTGGGGTGTCCAGCCACAGAAGGGTTCCCCCATGGGTGGTGGGAGAGCTGGGCAAAGCCTGGCCTTCCATGGGGCCCATCATGCACCCATGGCTTGCAGCACTGCCTGCAAGAGCAGGTGTTTCCACGCACAGGAAGGTATTCCTGTCTGCTTTGTGTGGCACCCCTCGGGCTTCCCAGGTTCATGCTGGTACCCTGGTGGCTAGCCTGCTTCCTACCGTGGCAGGTGCTGGGAGGGCCTCCTCCCTTGGGGACCTGACGCTCATCAAGCCTCCTGTGAGGCTGACAGCAAAATGTCACCAATGCTCAGGGCTGTCTGCTTGCTCCGTGTTGCGCACACCAATGCTACACGTGGTTCCATGTGCTGTGACCACAGCGCAATGTCCTGTTCGAGTTGGCTGGGTGATACTCACACCCCACCCCATCTGCTCCTGCCTTCCACAGCCTGGGTGTTTGATGAACAGGGCACTCACACAAAGAGACCTCCCTGGCATAGAAGGATGCCCAGAAGGTATCCTGGTTGTCTGGGACACACTCAAGGATGATGGTCAGGCTGCCAGTCTCCTCCTGGTCTCACTGCTACCCCTCCTCTAGCTCGCCCTCCTCTTCCTGCTCATCCTTGTCCTGGGCAAATGACTGGTGCATCGAGCCCTGAGTCCAGACTGAGGCAGGGGGAGGCAATGTGCTCCCCCCACCCCAGGATCTGGTGGAGCTTCTGATAATAAAAGCAGCATGGTGGTTCTTCCCAAGTGGCCTGTGGTGGCCCAGGCTCAGACACAGCTTAGCCGGAACTCCTCAATCTTGGTTCTTACTTGTCCACAGGTGCGGCAGGGGTTACCACATTCGGCCAGAGCCACAGCCATGCAGCCATAGACGTCAGGGTTTGGCATCTGGCCCAGGGTTCCCGAAGGGCCTCCAGGAAGCCCTCTGGGCTGGATCAGGAGGCAGCCCACTTCTTTGACCTCCATGGAGAGTCTGGGGACCCCGGGGCCACTCCTGTGAAGGACCAGAAGGGTTTGTGCTGATTGCTATGGACAGGGTGTCCACCGGGACACCTGTGTGGCATCCCGGAGGCCTCTTCTGTCGACAGAAGGCCCTCCATTATATTGTCCACAGATCTCACTCAGAGGCATTCTTTCTTGTGGTGAGCAGGATTGTGAGCAGGGTACAGCTATCCACAAAACTGCTCCATTCTGTCAATTTACTGTTGACAGAATTCGCTTTGCAATGTGGCCACGCCTTGGGTTTGTCAACAAAACCCTGCAGTGTAGACATAGCCTCTAGTGAATTTGAGGCTCTGTAAATCTGCTGTGCTTAAAAGGAGAGCTACAAAGTGGTTGCCATGAAAGGCTAAAAGAGATGTCAGTAAGTTTGAAAAGCAAAGACATTAAATCAAAAGTACACAAAGCAAGCATAAAACATTTTGGCTACGTCTACACGAGAAGCCTCTGTTGAATGAAGTAACTGTCAGAAAGGATTTCCGGGAAAAACTTCTCCAGACAGATTGCATCTACACATAAAAGCAGATTGAAATAGCAATCCGCGCTGTTGACAAAGAAGCCAGGCTGCCCGGCCTGCTCTCAAAAGAACGGCTGACTGGAAGCTCCGCAAACAGGGCTGCCTAATGAACCAGAAGCCCTGTTTGTTGACAAAAGGTCCCCGGAGCGTCTACACTGCTGTTTTGTAGACAGAACAGTGTTGAGAGAGGCATTATACCTGAATGGGGAGAGGTATAATGCTGCTAGCGGATGTGTCAAGTTCTGTCAACAAACTGTTAACATAGTGCATTTTGTGTGTAGATGCTCTGTGGTTTTTGCCTGACAAAAGCCTCTCATGTAGATGTAGCCTGAAACTCTATTACATCATACTTAAGTTACCAATCTGATCCTGCAAACTTACTCACACAATAAACTCTTTTCCTGCCTTTGGCTTCAATCCTGAATAGCTTGTATTGTAAATCCCTGAAAACCAATGGAATCTCAGGCCGTGTCTACACTAGCCCCTAACTTCAAAACTGCCATGCAAATGGCCATTTCAAAGTTTACTAATGAAGCGCTGAAATACATAATCAGCGCTTCATTAGCATGCGGGCGGCTGCGGCACTTCGAAATTGACGCACCTCGCAGCTCGTCCCGACGGGGCTCCTTTTCGAAAGGACCCTGCCTACTTTGAAGTCCCCTTATTCCCATCTGCTCATGGGAATAAGGGGACTTCGACGTAGGCGGGGTCCTTTCGAAAAGGAGCCCCGTCGGGACGAGCCGCGCAGCGGCGAGGCGCGTCAATTTCAAAGTGCCGCGGCCGCCCGCATGCTAATGAAGTGCCGAATATGTATTTCAGCGCTTCATTAGTAAACTTTGAAATGGCCATTTGCATGGCCATTTCGAAGTCTGGGGCTAGTGTAGACACGGCCTCATTGTCTTGCAGCACGTACTGTTATGCTAACCCTGGAATGAAACCATTCGTGTTTGTAGTAAAACAATGCCCTCTGCTGGGTGTAAGAGAAGCCCTGCTACTCTATAATAAAACCTAAGAACTAGTGCATTTAAAGATATCAGTAAGATTAAAAATAACTAAAAATAACCAACTGGCAATTTAATTATGATAGTGAGCGCTTATTTCTTTTGAACTCCTAATATAGTTTGCCTGTGAAAGGACACTGCAACTTGAAATCTAGTCAGCTTTAGGAAATAACTAAAAATAGTTTCAAGTACTCCTGGTGTCACTTCCCCTGGCAGTTTTGTTGTATTGCTATTATATTTTTCTATTTTAAAAGTGTTTGTCTCATGTTGCTGTGTGTGAGACAACTACATCAGCAACCATTTAAACCGACTGATTGATTTCCAACAGAAAGCTATCAGCCACTGTTGACTATGCACAAATTGCTATCAAACAGAAGTAATAAATAAACCTAATAAGAGCATTTGTTATGCCCGTTTCTTTTTCTTACAGTAATTTTACGTGTCACTTGGAACAAGAGAAGGTAAAACACTCTAACGTGTGGTTTTTAAACTGACTATTCCATTAACACTTAAAATTTATAGACGCTTTTAACCCTTGAACCAGTTATAGGCTTGTATTAAAATATAGTTATTCTTGTCATCCTAATCAATTTCATTTCCCATCATGATCAGTTTGGAAGGCAAGTCAAAACTTTCAGAGCATCTGATAAAGAATTTATTGAGAGAATTTACTGACCTGGATTATGCTAAATCTCGGATTAAATCCTCTCTGAATACATTGGGAATTTGTGAGCGTGAGATCTGAGATATCTGTTTTACTAATTACAATTTAGAAAGTAACTGGAAAATACCTTATACCTGGCAATTGTAAAAACCATGGAAAATAAACCAGAACCTGGAAAGAAAGAAAAATTTTAAAGGCACTCCAAAATCAGATGAGAGGAGTGGAATTATTGTGTTTGCACATGCACATCTTTCTCTTGAGCTTTGAATACAGTACTCAGAGTAGAACTCATATGTCCTCATGTTAGTTTTATCCATCTGTAAATGTGTTAAAGTCACTTTGGGACAGATTTGCAAAAGAGCATACACAACCAAAACTAAATATTCAGCTGCCCACAATCTGTGAAACTGTGTATTCAATCTAAGCACACTGTTATGGTTGCTTTCTGTGCCATTACACTCCTCTTTTTTGGAACCTGGCTCTTAATCTGTACTGTGAATTTACAGGAGTGTATCATCCAAAGCCACCAAACCACACAACAAAAGTTTAAAAAAAAGTATCAGGTTTCAAACTGAATTTTGAAATACACAGGTTAAGGTTGTGCAGGAAATCTCAATTCTAATTGTTTTCCTCAAATATTTTTCCCTTACTCAGTTCCTGTGATGGAGTCAATTATTGCTTAAGCAAGTATTGCACCATTTAGTCCATGAGGCAGGCATCACTGGACTGCTCACATCAGGAAACAATGTGCCCAGAGCATAAGTGAAGCAATTGTGATGGCTTCAATCATCATCTATTTATCCACATTATTAAATGCCCAAATTTCAGCTCAATGCTAAATCTGTTTTTCCAGTCTCAGAATTCTCCTGCCAAAAAGGAAGCTGAGGATTAGGCTTGAAATGTACTTGTAGACCTCTACAGGTAGAAGAAGCCTGTTCAGCCTGCCCATCTGAAATGCCCAGTTCCAGTGTCATTCAGTCTTATTTCAAGAGTCTGAAAAGTCAATTAATGAAAAAAAAGCATCCATTACATTTTCAACTTGACTAATATGGTGCAACAAAGGCAGTGCGGGAAACATTATAAAAAGCTGGCACGTGACAGTTAATACTGGTTATTTGTAAAAGGAGTTTATACAGACCCTTCATAAAAGAAGAGCACTTATGCACTGGTTTTTCAGTTGCTCGAGGTATCACTCATTTTCACCCCAACTTATTTCCCTAAGATATATTCATGCATTATTGGTTTATGTCTTTCAGTAGAATAGGTGTTGGCAGACATTAACAGATTCTCTTCTCTCAATAATTAATTACCTGGATCTGCTATACCCATGGTAGGAAAAAAAAAAAGCATTAGCTGCTTAATCAATTAGACAGCATCCGAGGAAATGTTTTATCACTGTATAAAAACTAATCAACTCCACCAGAAAAAATAGGGCACACCACATCTCTGCTACCAGTGTCTGATCTAACTCGTATTTAAGTCAACAAGACAAATACTCATTCATTTAAAACTATTAAGTCCTGAAGTGGTATTCATGTCAACAAACTCAAAATACTGTACATATCGGAGCGGGGGAAAAGTATGCTATTCATTGTATTCAAAGAAAACATCATGAATGGGGAACAACTAACCATTACATAGAAGCTAAACTGATGTGTATTGCATGTTATTCATACATGGAATAACTTCTGTTCTTAGTGACTCTGAATACCCCAACTTTCTCTACATGGCACCTTTATATTAAGTTTGGTTTAGTAAATTTTTAATGACCATTTTTAAAACCTAACTTACATTTGCCATTATCTGCTATATATTTGAGAGACTATATCCTGTTTGTTCAAGAACTCCTTCTAAACCACAAGAACTAGGCTCACCACATATGATATGGAACTTCCTCTTATCATAACTTAAAGTAAGGCAATGGTTTGGTTGAGTCAGGAAAATGGAATATACCTGGAATGGGAATGTTGGTCATAAAACAATACAGAAAAGATACAGAATCGCAGGTAGGTGAAAGGGAATGGCTGGGGATGTCCCTTCCCTTCCCTGCCCCAGCCCCAAACCTCCCAATCCACAGGCAACCTTTAGAGATGGTTGGGGAGGTTGAAGCCCTGCCCCCCACCAAATCATATGGGAACTTTGATGACTGTTCCCCTTCATCAGGGGACAATGCACAGTGCACAGTTTGCTGCGTTCCTCACTCTGTTTAGGAGCCACAGGGGGCAGATGAACCTGTACTTGTCCCAGAAGGGAGCATGCACCTTTCTCCTGGCTCCACCGGCCATGGAGAGATGCTTCTCACCTGGCAGTAAGCTGCTGTGGTGAGAGAGAGATGGGGTAGTCAAGGCAACCTGCATACAGAGCCTTTCCTCCACATCTCCACTCCAGAGCAATGATTTAAAAGAAGAAAAAAAAAATGAATTGGTCCAAGGCCCCAAGCAATGCCAGGAAAATCTTCTAGTTCCACATAGAATTCAGGTTTGCAATACTTGGTTTACAAAAGATTTTGCTTTTCTATTCTTTACAAACAGAAGTGGGTGTTTTTTGTTTTTTGACTATGCTATAAGAACATGGTTTTAAGTGATTGTCATATAGTAAATTGGAAAAATTGGGGATTGCGCCTTAACCACAATTAGTTTCAAGTGAGGACAGAAATAATCTTTCAATACTATTCACGTATGGTAAAAAAAGATCATGCATGTATTTAGTTATTTGAGAGATTTATATATGAAGTAAAACTGAGAAATCCCAAAAATGCTATGTAACTAGTCCTGATAAACTAAAACAAAGTTTGACTTGGGGAAGAAAAAAGAAGAATTTTTGAAATGAGGAAATAAAGCAGAGGACTTGGCAGTCTATACGATTACATTATTCAGTTTAACAATCCAATACAATTCAACCAAGTTAAGGAAGTTTGTTCTATTTGTTTAAAAACTTCTCTTTTAATAAACTTCATTGATTCATTTTTAGAATCACAAGGCTCAGTAAAACCCACACACAATAAAGGTTTAAGATTCCAGTTAATTTCACTAGACTGAATCTACACATTTTTAAAAATAAATTTCCCAATCACCACTTGTTTGATCAAGATGATCAGATTTTTCAACACCCCTCCCTCACCACAAAAAAAAAAAAATTGCAGTAGAGCCATTAAAATGTCCCTATATCTTGATATGCACATGGAAAACTGTGACAGTTTGCCAAGGCTACTTTTTAAAAATTTTAGGGTACAGCTACTGTATAACGTTGGCAGTAGATAAAAATATCTAGGAGTCTTTTTTAAGTTTTTGCTCTATTAAGGCTTCTGGTGAAACAAAAGGTTCATCCACAGTGCAATAGAGCTGGGGTAGCAAACTCAACTGTGATACTTCTTAGAGGCATCACTAAATTAACAATTTACAAGCACACAATTTAGTTTATATCCACACAGTAAGTGGATATACCATTACAATGTTGCTGCAGAACACTCTTTCATTGTTCTTTTGCTTCTCTGAGTCCATTTTTAACAGTCTGTGAGAGCTGCCACCATGTAACCTAAGGGTTCTTTTAATAAAAACTTCTCACCCTTCTTCCTGGGATTATGGGCTTTCTTTTGCAAATTACAGAATCTACTGGTTCAGGCTTCATACTGGCCATTTCCCAGCATGGACATCTGACACTGGTGTAGGCTGCTGTATCCTCAAGCTTCTGGAGTTTGCTGTTTGAGAACATGAAAGCAGATGAAGGCAGTAATGAAAATAGCATTTGGAATAGAGTGAGATGGTAAAATGAATACTACACAGAGGTAATAAAGAGGGTAGTGTCTAGGGACACAAACATGTGAACTGCAAGAAGAGCAGATTAGAGCTGGGGCTGTATATCCACTGAAAGAGAATGTTGGTCTAGCTGGATTCAGTGTTTGAGATACCTGCAAAAAAAAAAACAAGCCCATTTTTGACTTTCGATGGGTGGTGTTAAAACCATTCAAATGTATCTCTGTAGGTGCAACTGAACTGTGGAAATTATAGTCTATGACAGTTCTTTACAGAGAGAAGTCCACAAAGTAAAACATGTTTTTGACTGCAGACTTCCTCATGAAAGGTATTTGTTTGGAAAAATATGTATTAAGAAACCATTCCCCTTGCACATGGTGGAGGAGATGGGGCCTGAATGCAACAATGGTCCCATATGCCAACATCTACTCTGTCAAAAGAGGGGGATGTTTGGAACCGTTGTTTCTTCTATTAACGACTGTATTTCACCCTAGCCTGTTTTCTTCTTAATCTCTCTTCTTCACATTTCCACCATGGCCTGGTGGCAATCACCAAAGCTATATCGTGTCTCAAATTACGAATCTGGTTTGCTTCCTCTGTCTCAGGTTCATCAGGCTTCAACAAGCTTTCCCTTAAAGCAGACTCCAGTCCCTGTGATGCGCTATACCAGTGCTCAGTGGTTTATCACCTCGTGGCACACTTCAGCACTTATTGTACTTTCAGGGCACACCTTATATATATTATTCCAGTCCCCTCCCCTAGAGCCAGGCACACCCAGTTCCCCACTCCAACCCAATCCCCCTCGCCTCTTCCAGAGCCAGGCACATCCAGCACCTCATGATAACCCAATCCCCCATGCCTCCCCTAGAGCAAGGCACCCCCCAACCGACCTCCCCATTCTAATGATGCAGCAACTCAGAGCTGTGGCCGCTGCCACCATGTGCTTCTCCCACCAAGCAATGGAGCTTGTGTACAGAGCGGTGGAAGGCACTCCCAGCATGCAGCTCTGAGGAAGAGCCACATTTAATGACTCAAAGAGCCATACGCAACTTGAGGGTTGCAGGTTGCACAGCCCTGGTTTATTAAATTTTAATTTTTTTCCCCTCAAAATTTGATGGCACACTGAGCATTGCTTTTCAGCTATACTAATACATCAGCAGCCCAACTTTTATTTTAAAGAAAAGAACAGCAGTATTGGGAGGTATTCAGTGTGAATGTTACCACAACCTGGAGACACTAGGTGACTTTCTACAGGTGATGTGAGAACCATTGCTTTGCTACCTTCCACCATGGCCATAGCTTTTCTTTTTATATCTCATATGTAATACACACAATTTGACACTCTTCGTTAGCGTTGTGTTCATGCTACTATGGGTACATCTACGCTAGCCAGCTACTTCAAAGTAGCCAGCACAATGTTGAAATAGCATGCGTCGCACCTACACGCGCCGTGTGCTATTTTGACATTGAAATTGACGTTAGGCGGTGAGATGTCGAAATCGCTATTCCCATCTGAAGATGGGAATAGCGCCCTACTTTGATGTTCAATGTCGAAATAGGGCGTGTGTAGACAATCCGCATCCCGCTACTTCAAAATAGCAGGGTCCTCCATGACAGCCATCAGCTGAGGGGTTGAGAGATACTCTGTCCAGCCCCTGCAGGGCTCTAAGGTCGCCGTGTGCAGCAGCCCTTAGCCCAGGGCTTCTGGCTGCTGCTGCTGCTGGGGTTCCATGCTACGTGCACAGGGTCTGCAACCAGTTGTCAGCTCTGTGGATCTTGTGCTGTGCAGGGCAAGTGTGTCAGAGGGGCCCTTTAAGGGAGCGGCTTGTGTGTGTGGACGCTCCACATTTCCTTCCGGGACGGCTCCTTTCGATGTTCCTCGTTGCTACTTCAATGTGGAACGTCGACAGCACCAGCCCTGGAGGATGTGTAGACGATACGCGTGGAAGTAGCCTATTTCGATATCCTTACTTCGAAATAGGCTACTTCCACGTAATGTGCTAGTTTAGACGTAGCCCATGTGACACCAGTGTGACCTGGTATTTCACATGCCCTGAGGCCTTCGGTATTGGCTAATGGCAAATCATCTTTTAAGATTTACAGCTGATAGATTACTCTGACACCAGCTCTAGTAACATGTAATAGGCAACAGGAAAGAGCTAATTTTACAGGCTGTTCTTATTCAAGCAAAGCAAGCAAGAAAGCAAGCGTCATCTTGTGTTATAGAGATCATCTACTTGCAGGATGCGAGGAAACTTGTCCAAATACTAAGTGCACTTACAAAACAATGTTACCAAGCCTAGGTATCATATACAATCCCATTAAAGAAACAGACGCCACTTGTGATCCTGCTGCATATACTAGAAGGACAAACCAAATCAAAGAGCAAGGCTAGCCCTGTCAGCTCACCTGTTGTCTCACTCTGCACTTTCTATCACCACAGTAGAACATTCCTGACAGCATTTCTTCTGCAGTAGCCAGTATGAATACTCTCCTCCTCCCCAACCTCAACCCAAGTAGGTTTACCCTTCAGTTCCCTTGGAAGTTGGGGGCTATTCTGGAAGGGAAGAAAAGAAAGGTGAAGCCTAGTTGCAACTGAAGAATTAAGAATGAATATTATGTGAATGAATGTTTCTCTCATGGAATTCTGAGCCCAAGACAACAGCATACACTGGGGATCAAAGGCACCTCACATCATTTCCAACCAGTCTGGACCTCTTCACCTTGGAGCAAAATAGCAGGCTTCCAGGGATCAGACTCTCTGCCCACCATGAATCTTTTGAGATGAGCAAATCAATGACCATCACTTGTATTTTAAGTTATGACTATACTTTAAGTATTTAATCTAATATTTAGATCACAAGCAGTGATTTATCTTTTCACCAAATCATTACCTCACAAACATTTTCTGATTTATGAAGCTGGAGATACTGCGCATGCCTATTCCTTATCAGACAGTAGTTCATCTTTAGGTTGTAATAAAGAGTGAAATGAAACTGATTAGAAATACACACTCCCTTGAAACTAACCTCCTAGAACTGGGGTGAGCAATAAGGCTATGTTAACACTGCAGTCTGCTTTCAGAAGCGGAATGCAAATGAGTGAGATCAGGAATGTAGATGAAGCACCAATTTACATATATCTGTCATTTGCATATTCTCCCACAATCTCGTTTCTGGAAGAAAAAACGGCCACGTAGACGGGGCTCATTTGAAAGGAAACCCCGTTTTCAAAAGAACCACGTCTACACGGCTGTTTTTGCTTCCAGAAAAGCCTCTTCTGGAAGCAAGACCGCATGAGAACATGCAAATGAGATGTGAGATACGTAAATTCATGCTTCATCTGCATTTCTGATCTCACTTATTTGCATTCTGCTTCTGAAAGCGGACTGCAGTGTAGACATAGCATAAGCGGCCCACAAGCTGGATACACAGTTTGCCAGGGTTAGCCCTTGCTGGGTTGCTAACGCTTTATTTACCTGTGCATCAACAAGCACAGCCACTTGCAGCTCCTATTGGCCACGAATCGCTGTTACCAGCCAGTGGGAGCTGTGGGAAGCTATGTCCCGGTTTATGCTGCTTCCCACAGCTCCAACTGGCCGGGAACAGTGATCCACAGCCTGTGGGAGCTGCAAGTAGCTATATTTGTTGATGCGCAGGTAAATAAAGCATCAGCAATCCAACAAGGGCTACCCCGGTGAACCACATCTGGTCCATGGGCCACTTATTGCCCACCCCATTCAAGAGGAACAGTGTATTTGATATTTGCATTGAGCTTTGAGAAAAATAAGAATTCCTCTGTTCTTGTTACAGTGAAACCTGAACCAAGGACAGCCTTTGGTTAGGCACTCCTGCCTACAGTTATCACTGCACCCAGCATTTCCAGTCAATTCTTAGTCCAAGACTAGTCACATAAATTATCATGCACATAAAAATAAAGAGAATATTTAACCTCCACTGAACTTCAAAAATTTGTGTAACTTTACCATTGAAGTAGTAAATTGAAAAAACTAAATACACCTGACCAAGTTAAAAAGTGACAGTCATTTATATTTATTTGCATTTGTTCATGAAAAATTACAGACTTCTTACAAAGTTAACAGAATAAGGAATAAGACTGTGCTATAAAGAGGTGATGCTCCAGCAAGTTTATCAGAAGTTGCTGTCAAGAGATTTTTTACATTTCAGTGAATTATTTCACAGTTACTATTCAATGAAACAAGAAAAAAAATAATCAAATGACAAAAGAAAAGAACATCCAACCTCTTCCTTAAAATTAAGCAGATTAAAATGCAATTCAAGTCTAAACTGGAGTTTAATTTTTCATCAGTACCAGCAGATGTCAGCATAACACCATGAAGCTAGTGGCAGTAATCTGCATCCAAACAAACGAAAAATCTGAGTATTATGTCTACAGCTGCAAACTCCTGAGTTTTACATCATTTATCAGAATTGAAAGTACCTGAACAGTAAAATCCCACAATTATAAATTGTATCATTACCAAGAAAATTCTTCAGAAGGCAATAGTTAAACGTATTCTTGAGCAAAATTTATGTAAAACAGTCCAAAAATACACACGTTTGACAAAAGTCTGAAGCCACAATAAGACTACAAGATTTTCTACATTTCTCCCCTTCAAAAGTGCCACACTCGATAGACAGCTTCTAGGTCTTACTTATTAAGAATTTATCAGCATTTCTACAAAAAATGTTAATTTCCAGGAGTTTTGTAAAACTCAGTTATGAAATCTAAATTTTACATATCTAGCTTCAGACAGAATTAACAATAAATCATTTTAGCCAAAGAGTTTGTACAGCAATTTGGTTATTTTTAGTCTAAAGAGAGGAAGGACATTAGGACTATTTTCAGTGGCATGTATAAACCCTTACCTTTAAAAAAAAAAAAAAAAAAAGGAATTAAAGTATGTAATTCATTCTACCATGCATTAGCCACATTGACCTTTTGTTTACTACAGAATTAACTAAGTCTAGACAATTTCAATAATGTTATTTAAAATCCAAGACTTTATACCAAAGCAGTTCATCGAATTATGTCAATGCAATGATAGCTTCAAAGAACATGAAAACATGTCTCACTATAAAACTAGATCTTTAATCTGGGAGAAGCAATTCCATCAAAAGTTTGTGATGACAAGTGTTATGGAAGTAATTACTGTACATCAATACAGTCCAGGTGCCACATGTCACATGGCCATACACTGTATGGCAGACTGAGCTTTTGCTCACCCAGTTCAGTTTAAGAAGAGGGTTGCAAAGATTGCTCTTGCCCACAGTTGCTCCAGTTCCTCAGTTTAAGTGAGAGCACTCAGATTGTTCTCTGTTTTGTCAGCTACCCACCGTTTCAAGGTGCAGTGTTAATAACTGGCAACACCCACTGTTCTGGATGTTTAGGGATAATCTGCAAGTGATTGTTTAAGATGGATGAACAGAGTAGCCACAGCTGGGAAAATGGTCTAGCCTTCTCAACTGCTATCAAAAAGACTTTCAGCAAATGTCATGTAATACTAAGGTATCTTCAAAAAGGACATCCTCCCTCCACCCCAATGAAAACAAACCCAAACAGAAGACAGACCACAGGTTACTTGGGAAAGATCTGCTTAAAGCTTAAATAATGTGTTGCAGATTCCAGAGCTCAAAATTGTGCTCCTGTTATTCAAAATCAAATGCTTACCACATTCTATTACAAAACTGAATTGACAGTGTTTGCCAAGTTTCATTCAAGAAAGGATTTTGTTTTTAAAACAAAAATCCCAGTTATCTCCAAAACTATGTGTGTGTAAAAGTGGTACTGACAATCTTTACACATTTGGTGTTAAAATCAGGATTTTCCCCAATCCTGAAATGTAACTACTTTTACATTGGTGCAACTAGCAAAAATTATCAACTGCCAAGTGGGGGAGAGCATCTGCTAAGTGCTAAATACTGTTAAGAAATTGGGACAAAACCTATTTCTAAAAGTACATTTATAGCAAACTAGGACAATAAGCAAGTTGACTAAGCCCCTATGTTTTTAGGCATCTAAATGAAATAAAGCAGTATCAAGTCTCATTTTATAAAATGCAGCATTTAATACATCTGCTAATACTGGTCATCAGTGCCACTGTTTATATGTTAAACTAAAAAGAATAAACTATTTTTACTATCTTTAAAAATAAAGCAGGAGGACCAAGTCTTCAAGGGGAGACATGAAAAATGAGATGCGTGGAAAAAGCTCTCTCTACAGAGCAGGACATATACTGAAGCTAATCCCAAATTTCTTTTAGCGCTTAACCAGCTACTCAGTTTCAAAACTGTCATTGAACAGTCAAGCACAGCATTGTTCCAGTCTTTTAACTGGTTTGTATGGATGACTACAAAGTGGAATGAAGTGTGACAGTACAGAATTATTATTAGTAACAACCTTCCTAAAATCATCTCAAACAATGGGTTTGTAACTCTGAACTGTCTGTTCATGTGTGTGTTATATGATAACTGATTTTCTTTGACCATCAAATTCTGTATTGGAGCCCAGCAAAATATTATAAATTAACCCACATGCTTATTGCGAATAATTTCTCCTCCTTCTATCTCAATTTGTTCATATAACCACTTGCGGTCACAGCGGCATTCAGCTCCACATTTGTTGGAGCCACACTTGGGACAGGCATAGAAGCATCCCAGGCAATCTTCATCCAGACAGTCACAGAGGTCCATCCCACTATAAAGCAGAAGTCCCTGGCTATCATAGACTTTACTCTTTGCTGGGATTACTTGCCTGTATAATGAAAAACAGCTGTTAATTGCAGAATTCATAATGGACCTTCAGTTAGCTAAATTACAAACAGCTAGTAATGGACAAAGAAAGGAATTAAACTTGGTAAAGCAGTTCTCATGCTGAAAGGTTTATCACCAAAGCTTTTCTAAAAGTTACACATGCCACACTGCTTACTGTCAACCATGCATATTAAAATCTGAACTCTGAAAACTGAACCATTATTTTATAGTGTTCTTGAAGAGAAGTTAACAAGAAGGTTGTGAATCTCTTCCCTACCATCATTCTGTATTCAGCCACTTGCAACTCAATTTACTAATACACTAAAATAATTTTTGGAACAGGTACAGATGTTTTTCCAAGAGAGACTACACAAAAAATATACAATGTACTTTTGGCAGCGGAGGAAATATTCCATTTACACTTCACTCACTTCCTAGTTAATAACAGACAGACAATCCAAAAAGCAGGTTTAAGCAGGAATTAAAAAAAAAAAAAAGAGCAAATTGCGTGTGGGGAGAGGAATCATAAAATTAAAGCTGAAGTTGTGGACTATTTTGCCCAAATGACAGGTTTCCATACATACATATTATCACTAGGCTATTCTTCCCTAAAGTTCCCTTTGACATTCAGTATCTTGATTTTTTTTTAATGCTTTGGAACAGGGGTGTAACACTTTGTAAGGGAGGGCACAGAACAATCACCCCCACCCCCACCCGCAGTTTCTGTGGCATCCCCAGCCCTCTGCTCCCATGTCATAGGGCTGGCAACACAGCAGAAGCTGCGGGGGTTGGGGGGGTGGGCAAGCAATCCTGCTGAGCAAATTACAAAAAGAGGGGGAGGATGCACCCGTGGCACCTGCCCCACTGTTTGGCTGAAGTGGCTAGTTCCTAGCAGCAGGGGTTGGGCTGGCTGCAAGGTGTCTCGGCACAGTGCTTGCTTGCGCTCCCCCCCATGATACCACAGCCAGCCTGGCCCATAGTGCTTCCCCCCTCCCCCAGAAGAAGCCACTGCTTGCCGAGGGCCTGACACTTGGCCAGCATACGCCCCCACCCACATCCCTTCCTCTGGTCCTCCCAAAGATTGGAGGGGGGCAGCAGGAGGGGGGCCTGGCTAATTGCAGGGCCAGAAAGAGGGGAGTGGCATAAAAAAAAGTTTGCTCGCCCCTACTTTAGAAGCCAGATAAGAATTACATTTAATTTAGTGGAATGAAAGGTGATTGGTCATCTGGATATTTCTTTTATATAAGACCTGCATTATTTGGCTTACTTCGTTTTATCTGTCAGACCTTCCTTTGCACAATTGCAGGGGATTAGTTGCTATGTCTAAACTCAGTCAGTTAGCATTGCCATGTTTAAAATATTTTATTCTAATCTCAAAGCATAGTTTTCCTATATTGTAGTGTACATTCTACATAGTAAAACAAAGTTAACATGAGACTGGGCTACATAATAAAGGTTTAGTTTTGTCATCACTCCTTCCAGCTTTTTTTCCCCCGAGACAATCCAAAGCATCTCAAATTTTAAATTTGTATTAATAAACAGCCTACCTGTCAGAACTAACTGATGTGCTTTTTGTCTGTAGCCTTCTCTTTTCCCTTTTACTGCTTTCTGGAGCTAATTCAGTCTGTCGTCCTGGGTTAGCAAACTGCAAGGACTTCAAAGCTTTTGCTGTTCGCCCCTGAACAAAGATAGAAATTCATTTAAAGTATTAATACCAAAACAAATACATAGGAGAGGTGGCAATCAAGCTGGGATGTTGTGAATTCACAGATAAATTGTTCAGCAAAAACCTGAGCCAAGTGCTGCATCTATCATCAGAGGACAATCTGAATCTTAAGAAGAAAATAATTTCATGAAGTAACTACCATCATTAGTGAATAAACACTAATGTAAGTGACGTTATTAACTAGAATAGAGTCTTACTTTCTGGTTCTCACTCTGACCTCTTTCCCTTTACTAAAAAGGTTTTGATATTTTATTAAAATACAGTTTTGGGGAATACTCTAAGTGCTACATGGACAGATGTATCCCAATTTTAAAGGCAATCTACTTTTTGGAGCATAACCTGCAGCCTTTCTAAAGCAGTCAACCTTTCCTCCCACAGCACCAAACTTAGTTTCTTTTAAAATGAGCTAACATTTAACAAAGGCAAAATGGTCCATTAATACATTGTTTTCGTTCCTATTAAGTCCTTTGTTTTCCATTTCTTTTATAACCTCTGAATATGTTAGAAAAAAAATTTCAACTTAATTTCCTCACATCATTGGATCAAGACATAACTCTCCAAAAAAGTTAACATGTACAGAAAAACAGCTTGTAATTTTAAATGTGTAATATTTACAACAGCTGATTAAATATAATTAAAAAATACCTTTCCCATGATGCCACTAAACTTTTGATGAAAAATTTTATAATGAAAAGAAATAGAGATGTTCTAGATAGTGCCTCAGCCACTGACAAGTCAAAATGCAGAAATTTCTAACCAAAACCATATTGGACATTTGAGGACAGACATTAAAACTAATAAAAATAAACACCGTGTCAAAGTTCTGACATTACGTATGTACATAAACGTAGGCTACATCCCTACTAAAATTAATTTTTCTTGGTTACCTTCAAGATAAGTAATAAATGAGTTACTGTGTAAGTCTGGCAGCACAAATATGCAAAAAACTTAAAGTGCCTTTTAAGACTCAGGCCACAAATCAAAGACTCAGTCCACCATAAACTCCTCCAGCTAATTTTTTGTGGCAAGAATTATTTCTGGGCACTATGCAATACTTCAGAAAGAGTCTGTAATTAATATCCCTTTCATATTTTGATTAGACACCATTTTTGTCAGACTGCCTTTTTCAGTTTTCAAAATTTTTTGTAGATTTAACAGCACTACAACTTAGACTAGGACATACAAGCATGTTAATACATGCCTGTAACATGTCCTTAGTATCTAATGTAGATAACCTAGTTTAGAACATGTTAAAGAGTACACTACCTATGTCTACACAACAGCACTATTTAGAACTAAGCTATTCTGGAATAGCTATTTCAAAATAGGGCTGCATCACACAAAAATGTATTTCAAAATATCACTTAGTACAATGAAAGATAATTAGTCACTATTTTGAAACACAGTCTGCACACACAGAGCTTATTTCAAAATAGTGCCTGATTTTAAGTAACTAGTGCTTAGTTAGAAATAGGTATTTCAAAATAAGACGTTGGATAGTGCTTAACAGCACCTATTTTGAGAGAGTAGTTATTAATGATTTTCAGTCTGGCTGGAAAAGTATAACTAGTGGGGTTCCGCAGGGGTCTGTTTTAGGACCGGTTCTGTTCAATATCTTCATTAACAATTTAGATATTGACATAGAAAGTACACTTAAGTTGGCAGATGATACCAAGCTGGGAGGGGTTGTAACTTCTTTGGAGGATAGGGTCATAATTCAAAAGGATCTGGATAAACTGGAGAAATGGGCTGAGGTAAACAGGATGAAGTTTAATAAGGACAAATGCAAAGTGCTCCACTTAGGAAGAAACAATCAGTGTCACACATACAGAATGGGAAAGGACTGCCTAGGAATGAGTACAGCAGAAAGGGATCTGGCAGTTATAGTGGACCACAAGCTAAATATGAGTCAACAGTGTGATGCTGTTGCGAAAAAGGCAAACATGATTCTAGGATGCATTAACAGGTGTGTCGTGAACAAGACATGAGAAGTCATTCTCCCGCTCTACTCTGCGCTGGTTAGGCCTCAGCTGGAGTATTGTGTCCAGTTCTGGGCACCACAGTTCAGGAAGGATGTGGAGAAATTGGAGAGGGTCCAGAGGAGAGCAACGAGAATGATCAAAGGTCTAGAGAACATGACCTATGAAGAAAGGCTGAAAGAATTGGGCTTGTTTAGTTTGGAAAAGAGAAGATTGAGGGGGGGACATGATAGCAGTTTTCAGGTATTTAAAAGGGTGTCATAAGGCAGAGGGAGAGAACTTGTTCTTCGTTGCCTCTGAGGATAGAACAAGAGGCAATGGACTGAAATGGCAGCAGGGGAGGTTCAGGTTGGACATTAGGAAAGAGTTCCTAACTGTCAGGGTGATCAAACACTGGAACGAATTGCCAAGGGAGGTGGTAGAATCTCCATCACTGGAGCTATTTAAGAAGAGGTTAGATAGATGGCTTTCAGGGATGGTCTAGAAAATGCTTGGTCCTGCCATGAGGGCAGAGGGGTGGACTCAATGGCCTCTCGAGGTCCCTTCCAGTCCTACTCTTCTATGATTCTATGAAAATCAGGCACCATAAACCTCACTGCAGGAGGAATAGTGCCTATTTTGAAATAACACCTGCTATTTCAAATATATTTCAAAATAGTGTGTGCATAGTGTAGTTGACAACAAAGTTATTTCAAACCAACACCTGTTATCTTGAAATAACTTAACTGTGTGGTCCTACCCCTAGATATATTTATTAAAACCCAGACAAGAGAGTGTAGATTTTAACAGGATGTGTTTAACACCTCCAAAGTGCACCCAATCTTGTCTACATTAGATTTTAGTAACGTATTAAATAGCAGCCTCAGAAAAGGTATTTATACACATTTACAGGGGAGCAGAAAATCCCTTCTTTTTCCTAAAATGTCAAGACAGGTGTTATTTAAATGACTGCCCTAGAAGAAAGTAGATTTTAAAAAAGTTAGTATAAAAAAGGCAAAAGACTGACTATCTTCCTTTAAAACACACACCCTTTTAACTGGCACATTTCCCCCAAAAGGCTTATAAACATCCCCTGTACATTAAAAAGTAACACTTTCACATTTTAAGGAAAAAAGTTAAGCAATTTCTTTATGTAGTACTCCAACCAAGCACCACCCCATTCATTTGTAGAGTTTAGAGGCGCGGAAAAAAAAAAAAAAAAGTTGATCCATATACATACGTCTGAATCAAGTTTCCTTCTTTGGCGATCTTCAGTGTCAACGTCCACACTTCCATTGATTATCTGTGTACACTTTGGACAAAGCTTCCAGCCAGGTACAAACTGTCTTCCAAACTTGTCACTTAGAAAAGTTGCATCATCTAAGTCGATAGCACGCAAGTTTTTCTTTGATACTTTCCTGTGTATGTTAAATGGATCACAGCAAGATTTTTGCAGCTCTTCAAATCTGTCAATGTAAATTTTTGCATGATGGAAACAGATTGTATTGTTCTCAGAAAGAGTCATTCCAGTCCTAAGCTGAAGTAGCAGCAGATCTGTTGAGGATAGATCTTGCTTAGTCTTGAAGCCAGCATGACGGGTATAATATATCTTATGACATTCATTGGCAGCTTGGAGCTGAATTCCAACTGAACATGGATCCATCATACTTGATCAGTTTCAGTGTTATTTTATTTCACTTTTACTTTGCCTAGAATCAATTCTTTGTAGTCTTTAGTAGTTTCTAGGAGGACCACCCTGGAGAAAGCATTAAAACCAATCAGATTTGTGCTGCAAACCTTTATCCCTGGAGACTAGGTTTGGTGTTATTTCTTAAAACATAATTTTAAGGTTTATTAGTGTACTGTACTATATCCTTTTGTTATACCTGATAAAGCTACGGGTATGCTGGATTTCATTCATAAATTACGCCACAAATATATTCTTTCAAAAGAACTGACCTACCTTAAATACCTAAACTTATCTATGGAAAATACAAATTCCAAGAGTACTATCTTAGATACACTGTGGTTTGGTATGATAAATTTATTAAAGCTAGTTGTAAACCCAACATAAGCCCTTTAAAAGTGTAAGAGTCCGATAAGAGCTTTATGAGATTTTTCTAGTACAACACAATGGTGCAAATTGCATGTGCTTGAAGCCAAAGGGTTAAGAAGCATTCAGATGGAGATAAATAAGCTTTTCAAACTGCCAAGGCTACCTACACGCAATCTTGAATTAATAACACAAACAACTTGAATTCAACCACATGATCTTTTTTGTATAAAGACTTAGGCAAATATATAAATTGGGAAAAAATTATGTGCACATATTTTGCTAAATATGAAGACAGAACTATCAATCTTTTATTTACAGATATAGCAAAAGCCAGTTGTACACTGGGGAAAAGAAAAGTGTTCTGCACTACTAGATTATCACTGCCAACAAAATAAAAGCACAATACTCAGCACCCAATAAATAAATTCTGAAGTTCTAGCAACACACATACTAATATTTAATGAGAAAGTGTTTCAGACCTAACCAATATATAGAATATGTTAGCATCATATTTAAGTGTCTAAAGCTGAGAAAAGTTTCCTGACATGGGACAATGACTAAATAATATGTCTTTTGAAAACAAAGACTGTGAAAATCAGTTGCATACAGCACTTTGCAGCAGAAATCCCCTTGATTGTAATGCTTTAGAGTTTTCCTACAACCAATATCAATATAACCTATCTGTTCAAAATGTATATATACACAAAAGTTAGCTATGCAATTAAAATACAATGAGGAACATCAGAATGTTAACATTTATTCACTGCAGACACAGTTCATGTCTTGCACGTGATCCTGTTGTTTCAAAAACTAAAATAATCCATACCCAAATGTTGAATAGTAACAGAGAGAAAGCCATGCTAGTCTACATACGATCAAAACAAAAAAAGCAGTCAAGTAGCACTTTGCCTCTTACATGAAGAGTTAATGGGCACAAAACAGACATAAAAACACTCCTAACCCACAAACCAGTCAGCCAACATTTTAATGGAGTGGGCCATTCTGTTAATGACTTAAAAGTTTGCATCTTACTGAAGAGGAATTTTCACAACATTCTTGAAAGAGAGGCTGCTGAACTCTTTTATATTCAAATTCGACACATTAACAAATGGTTTGAACTGGGATGGGAATTTTCTGGATAATTATAGGGTCCCATTTGCATATTTGCCTTAATCTAATTCTTGACTCTCCCCCGCCCACTTCTGTTCCTCTAGTCTCTGATTTGCTCATCTTGATAGTTTTTTTTTTCCTAATTTGTCCATCTTGATTACTATTTTTGGTTCTGTGGGCCTTAAATATTCAGTCTGCTCTGGTATGGCTATGGTCTGAAGAAGTGGGTCTGTCCCACAAAAGCTCACCTAATAAATTGTTTTGTTAGTCTTTAAAGTGCTACTTGACTGCACTTTTGTTTTCATACCCAAATGATTTGCTTGAGCACTAATTTCAGTGAGCATCAAACCAGTTTCCAGTGCACAATTCTATAGCAGCTTGAAGACAAAGGTACTATAGAGTGGCAGTTTTTACTGTATTCATTATTCCTGAAAATTCTGTGCCTTGGTTTGTAGATTGTTGCAGGCTTTCAAATTAAGACATGCTCTGTTAATTTCCTGAGTTAAAAAAAACAAAAAAAACTATGAAACATACCAGGATTCTCAGCAGTAGGGTTTGATGCTAATGGGACAGTGTATTTAAAAAAAAAAAAAAAAATATCTTGACTTCACTCAAGAAATGTATGTCATTTTCATTTTAATAGTAGAAAGTTTGTTTTTGTTATCTAGTTTTGAAATATATTAACTGCCTGAATTCAGGCTACAGCTCTCAATTCTGTATCTTCAGGAAAGTATTTACAGTCAGACTTCTAAACTCTGCTTAACTTGAATTTTCAGATTTTTCTTGGTTAACTGTGAGCTCTGATGGGAATTCTTACCCTGAATTGCTCCTAAGGTCCTGAAGTTACCTGCAGTTTCTATGGTTACCTGAAATTTGGAAACCAATGGGGACTTGAAAATTTGAATAGGAAATTTCAAAGCTCAGTGCATATCGCTTTCATAGAACTTGTAAGCTTTTATAACATGCATGTTTATTCGAAAATGTTTATATAGCTGCACTAGCGGCATGACACCAGAGACTCAGTTTTTACAGATTTAATATTTGTATGTTTTAGCAAAACTAGGGAGGAGTCCTGTGGCACCTTAAAGACTAACACATTTATTTGGCCTGAAGGTTTCATGGAATGCTATCTTGTTCTCCTGTACAAACAAGTTTTGTAATTTCATCAAGTCCTTCCTAGTTTTGGATCAAAGTGTTTCATACGTAGAAAAAGGATCCCCAACATAACTTCAACACACCACCAATTTCTTTAAATATTAGCTTACCTGGAAAAAACCAGGCATAAGAGGCTGCCAACAAAGGGGGGGGGGGGGGGGGGGGGGGTTCGCCAGCAGAACGACGTTTACACAGCTTTTTTTTGTGTCAGCAGCCAGTGAGTGGATATGTAAATGAACAGCCATTTGCATAATGTTGCCAGCAGTTTGGGTCACTGTAACCATAGCCCAAATGACTGACTAGGGCTATGTCTACACTGGAGAGTTTTGTAGACAAAACTGGGGTTCTGTCAACAAAACTCAGAGCATCTACATACAAAATGCATTTTGTCAACAGAAACGATTGACAAAAAAGCTGTGTAGACACGCTGGGGCCCTTTTGTTGACAGGGTGGATCAAAAAATAGATTCATTTTTATGTGTAGACATGATCTGTCAACAGAAGTTTTGTTGGAACCTCTCTCTTTCAACAGTAACTTCTGGAGAAAGATGCTTCTAGTGTAGACGTAGCCTACAATAAGCAAAATTATAAACCTGTATACATGAACTGTCAAGTGAACAAAATAAACCAACTAAATATTTTCCCTCTAATATTTTTGAATGATAAATGTTAAATTTTCACTTTGCTGCTCAAAGTAATTTCTTCCCCAGATAGAACTGATCTTTGATAATTATAAGCAGTCCTGTGTCACCACTGCTTATTATTTGTGAAGCTACAGTCTAACACTTCGATCTTTAATAGTGTGCCTTTAAGGGTGCAAGTGTTACAGCTGGCACACAAAACGTTGACTTTTTGTTTTCAGAACTCATCTGCTGAGAATATAAACTCAGATATTTGTCAGGATTTGCTTTTCTTAAGTGTATTAAGATTTTCAACCTTTTTTGAGTTTTATTTTGCTAGCGACTTTGCTTATACGAATACTCATCTAGCTATCTTCTGGATATTTTAATTTTACATCACAAATTACATTGTAGATTATAATCCATACAGAACCACACAATCAAATATTTACAATCAATATAAAACATTTATTTCTATGCCTCCAAAGTGTGTTTTGGGTAAAATATAATAGGCGATGAACGCTTCTGGCAGCGGTGTAAACCGCATACTGGTACTTTGGGTGTGACTGTGTGTTGGGAGAAAAAAATTCCTTTGTTTTATCCTTCAGTGCGTGTGTAGTTTTGAATGATTCCTGTCTCTGCTAGACTGAAAACAACATATAAAAGAGCCAACATACCGGTAAAACAAGTTCCGATATTGCTGATACATTCAGAACTTGAAAACTCAAAAGCAGAATTTGAAAGAGATTACTTAAAGTATTTAATGTTTAGCTACCCAGTTTCAGATTGCTAATCTTCACAGACAACTTCAGTAATGGAGGCCTGTGCTACCTGAAGTTCCAACTGTGCTCTGCTTTTGAGAAAGGACCATTTAAAAGGGACAACACTGCACAGTCAACAATAAAACAAAGTATATACGACAGTAAATTTAGTTCTCGTTCCTTTGATTTATATGTGAAAGCTTGGCATATACAAAGAAATCGATGGATTTTTCATATTGCAAAAGGTAGACATATATACAGTTCTTTAAATCTAGAATAGCAATACAGAATGGCACAGTGCCAAATTTCAAACAATAGTAGAGATCTTTTAAAAAGAGCTTGTATTCACAGCTCCAACATTTCCTAATTGACACTTCCTGCTTGCAGAGCAAACTAAAACAGATCGAAGTGGCATGTGATGCAGATGCTCAAGACACAATGAGCACTTGTGCAAGCCAAGCCAAGCACATTTGAAAGAGGAGTGCTATGGGAAAGCAGGGGAGAACTGCTGGATACTGAAGCAAAGATGGTAGGCAATGAAATAAAGCTAGATGACAGCACTGGGTTATGAGGGGAACAAATGGAAGAACAGCAAGAAGCTGCAACTTCAGGTCTCCCCATTCCCAAATGGACAGTGATCAAGCAAGTTAAATTCCTATTTATTTAGAGGAGAGCATGTTGCTCATCTATATCCTAACATGTTGATTAGTAACAGAGAGAACACCGCACTAGTCTTTATACTATCAAAACAAAAAAGCAGTCAAGTAGCACTTTGAAAACTAACAAAATAATTTATTAGGTGAGCTTTCGTGGGACAGACCCACTTTTTCAGACTATAGCCATACCAGAACATACATTCTGGTATGGCTATAGTCTGAAAAAGTGGGTCTGTCCCACGAAAGCTCACCTAATAAATTATTTTGTTAGTTTTCAAAGTGCTACTTGACTGCTTTTTTTGTTTTGATATGTCCTAACAGTGGTACTGCTTGTAGCCAGCTTTTCAGAGATTTTAAGTTTTACGTGCTTTAATTCTGAGACAGCGTCTGCCACTACTTTTGGCAAATTCTACTTAACTGAAATCTCCACTCTACCTAAACACTGCCCAATATTAAACAACCAAAGAGGATTTGTATCAGCAATGGGTAACCTAGGCTAGTGAGCAGAACACATGCATAACTCACCCTCTCAGTGGGCCACAACACAGTGGTAATGAAGGCCATCTCCTGGGACAGGATCATTTTGCTAACTGTGTACCTAGAATCTGTAGGCTGTGCGACTGGAACCACAGCAATGTTTTCACTTAAATATATGGAGAAACACATCTCATAGAGCTGGAAGGGACCCTGAGAGGTCATGGAATTCAGTCCCCTGCCCTCTTGGCAGGATCAAGGACCGCCACCTCTCCCCTTTTTTTAAATCTAATTGCCCTGGATCCCTAAATGGCCTCCACAAGGATTGGACTCACAATGCTGGGTTTAGCAAGCCGACACTCAAACCACTGAGCTGGCCCTCCCAACCGCTAAAAAATTGTTGTCAGACATGCATTCCCTTTTCATCTAATGTTGTGTGCATTCAGCATCACAGCTGACTTCATGTGCCTTTGCTTTATGTGCCTGTTGCATTAGTAAAACTGGTAGGAAAAAAAACTATGCATGCAGAAACCAGCGGAACCTCACAACCCTGTCACGGATAGACAAAAGGTCTTATGGATCACACACAGATCCTGCAGCGGGGTGCCCATCCCTGATTTATATTGCACTTGACTCTTATCTAATCACTTGGGCAGAAGGCCGGGGAAAAATCGGACACTTAGAGTAAACAGCAGACACAGACAACACTCGGAGCAAAGCAAGGTTTATTAGAGACAAAGTCACACAAGCATTGCTGATGGCAACGATGTACACTGTAGGCAATTCCATAATACAAGGCGAAGAGATCAAAGTTAAACAGCCAGTACACTGAAAAGAGGAGAAAAGGCCCCTACACCCAGCCTGCAGCGAAGCGGGGTGGACACTGGAACCTGCCCTCACCGGACAACTCAGAGCGACACAGCTACAGAGCTCAGAAGTCCCTCCCCGCGCCAGCCGCACGGGCCAAGGGCCGCGAGACAGGCCCAACTCGGCGCGAGAACAAACTCACTATCACCCACGCGCCGCCCGCCCTTCTCCCTCCACCTCCAGGGCCTGGCCCGTACCTTGCCGTAGGTCTTCTTCCGCCCTTGCGCCGCCATGCCGGAACCCGGCTCCCGAGTGCTCCCGGCCAGAGCCGCGGTGCTAGGGGCGGCCATGAGCCCTAGCCGCGCACCACAGAGGAGCAGCGAGCGAGAACACCGGGAAGGCTAGAGCGTCGCCGCGCTGCCTTTTCAGTCGCCACACACACCACACCGCCACACACACCACACCTCCCCACCACCAGCGTGGGGGACGAGGGGATCGCCCACGTGACCCCTCAGCTCCTGCGGGAGGCGCGACTAGCTGCACTTCTATGGCGGACGCGCGCGGCCTTGCTCAAGGGGGTGGGGCTCGGAGGCGTCCGCGGTCCCGTCCGCGTGCACGTCGCGAGGAGGCCGAGAGCGCGCTCTGGGGGCGCGTGATTGTCTCGCAGGACGGTAGGTGGGTGCCTCTTGGCGGCGGCGTGGAGGAGACTTGCCCAGCGTGCGGTACCTCAGGGTGTGGAAGCCTGGCGGGTCACGCTTACCTCCCGCGCCCCGTGCAGTAGTGCGGGCCCGAGCCCACGGGCCCCGTGGCGGAGTTGGCAAAGAATGAGGGCGGGGAGCGGAAACCCTGGGCAGCTTCGCCTTCCTCCGCCCTCCCCCCGCTCTAACTTCTCGGTAGAGCTGGTTGAGAGTTGCTGCTTCTGTTCTTCAGGATCCCACCCGCTGACGTTTATTTGGTTCTGAATCGGAAGCCCAACGTGTGTGCAACATTTTCCCCAATCTGCTTAATCAAATGTGTAAAATAAACGTAGGAAGAGTCATTTTTGAACAGCAACAAAACTGCCCCCCATTAAGTTTACTCCCCAAAGTTTCCAAACGCTGCATCTCCAGGGGATATAATCAAGCTTGCTGTGGGGTGAATCAGAAGTCCCCTTGGGGTTGTCTGCTGGTGTGCTGATCAGTACCCCCACCCTTCCCCGCCACCTCTCCAGGGCACCACCCTGTCCTGCTGGCCCAGAAGCTCTGGTTTCCACCAGCAAAGGCACAGAATTGGGGTTACCAACCGCTTGCAAAGAAATACAGATGCTGAACCAATTTAGCTCTGGGAGGGCCAGCATGCTGGAACACAGCCACCAAAGAGGACCAAAACCCCAAATAAATCTACATTGAGAAAGCTCATGAAGTGTGGGTGTCATCGTGTGTCCCCCCCTTATCAATTAAAAGGAGATAGTGCAATGGTTGCTCCCCCTCTATGGTAACAATTATTTATACAGGGTTTGATAATAAAATGATTTTAAGTACAAAAAGTAGGATTTAAGTGTTTGCAAATGAAAAAGTCAGGTCAAGTTTCTAAGTTAACATAAACGAATGCACCCGCATTCTACAACTATACTAAGAAACTTGTTTTGTGTAAAGTCTTACCCTAAACAATTGATCTAAACATCTCTCTCCCAAGCTAAGCAGCCTCTTAGCTTGGCCCTGACCCTTCCCTGGAGTTTAGTTTTACATGTTTCCAGAAGGCCTTCTAGGTGATAAATGGGAGGGAAGGGGGCATCTCTAGGTGTCTGCCCCTACTATTTGTTTCCTCACCTTGGGTGCGTTTATATTAGCTGGCTACTTTGAAGTAGCTGGCACAATGTCAAAATACCACACGTTGCGTCTACACGCGCCATGTGTTATTTCGATGTTGAAATCAAAGTTAGGCAGTGAGATGTCAAAATCGCTATTCCCATCTAAAGATGGAAATAGCGCCCTACTTCGACATTCAACGTCGAAGTAGGGCACGTGTAGACGATCCATGTCTTGCTACTTCGAAATAGCAGGGTCTTCCATGGTGGCCATCAGCTGAGGGGTTGAGAGACACTCTGTCCAGCCCCTACGGGGCTCTATGGTCACTGTATGCAGCAGCCCTTAGCCCAGGGCTTCTGGCTGCTGCTGTTGCAGCTGCGGGTCCATGTTGCATACAAGGGGTCTACAACAGGTTGTTGGCTCTGTGGATGTTGTGTTGTGCAGGGCAAGTGTGTGTGGGAGGGGCCCTTTCAGGGAGCGGCTTGGGGCTTTGCTGGCCCCTTATTTCGACGGGGTGCGCTTGTGCGTGTGGACGCTCCACATTTCCTTCCGGAGCAGCTCCTTTCGATGTTCCCTGTCGCTACTTCAACATTGAATGTCAATGGCACCAGCCCTGGAGGATGTGTAGACGATACGCGTCGAAGTAGCCAATTTCGATATCCTTACTTCGAAATAGGCTACTTTGAGGTAGTGTGCTAGTGTAGATGTAGCCCTTAAGTCACTTTCGCCCAAGCCTAGAATTCTGTGTGCTTAGTTCAAACTTCTCAAGTTGAGTGGAAAAGGACCAGATCCAAAAGTGTTTCAGCATCTGGTGGCCTGGCCACATATCTTTCTGGGACCAGCCACAGTTTGGGCTTACAGAATAAACCAACCCATTCACAGGTTGTTGACTTGATAACCCAGTCATTAAGTTTCTGGAGCATCAAGAATGGGCCTCGGCACATTTCAAATTATATACAGATCCACATTTCATGCTTCTAACTTTACATGCAAGAATGATACGTGCACAAAAATAGAATATACACATTCAGCAGACTAACATTAAAACTGGTATGTTACATGAGGTGTTTGTCTAAAGTATTTTTGAATTATGCATATTCATATACACAGGAGAGCTGACAGCCATGTTGGGTCCCTGGGCAAGGTGGGCAGGGCTGGCTCCATGTACCCAAAAGGGGCAGTGCTGAGGGAACACAGCCATCAACACTGTCCAGAGTGCACCATGCTCCCCATCTGCCCACTCTCATAGATGCTGAGAGGGTGCAGTGCTGTGGTGGCAATTTAATGGGCTCAGGATGCTGCCACTGCAGCAATATTAACAGTGGCAGCCTGGACCTCTGGGCCCTTTTGAACTGCCAGGCCACAGGATAGTTGCTCCCTTTGCCTCCCCAACTCCTCTTAGCAGGCCTGCATATTCATAAGCCAATTTTCATTTTCACTGTTTCTCTAATGTTTGTTTCCATGACAAAGTATAGGTACATATGTTTTTAGCTTTATTTAAATGCTCATTCAGATTTCTTTCCCTGTCCCCTCAAAGGAAATTTTGGCAACATTGGTATATTCCAGTTCCTAATGAGATTTTTTTTTTCAGTGAAAAATTGTTCCACGGGAAAATTTTTAACCCACTCAATAATGAAGCTATGCAAGTTTCACTTGTTTCATAACCACACTTTAGCAAATTTCTAGTTGCCAGCTTTTCCTTTTTTTCATTCTTTCATTTTGGTTGTGGGGTGATTGGTTCATGGCACTATTACAAAGAGTTACTGTGGAGAATCAATGCAATGTGTTCATACTCTGTCATGAAATAAACATTACAACATTGTTATACCACAGCTTTGCCCTATGGGGTTAAGGACTTGTAGTAGAGACCATTAGAATCTTTTAATTAATGGCTACTGTTTTATTGTTGGCTGTTGTTAATTTCATTTGGAGAGATCTGTCAAAAGAGGTCTTTCAAGATGAGTTTGACCCTAAACCTAGCTTTTATTTCTGCAGTGTTCAAGATGTGACAAGTTAAACAGCTGAGTGCTGACGCTAGCAGCCTGTTTGTTTAAATTCCAATCAAGTGGTATTCACTGGTATTTAGTCTAAATTAAAATATGGGTCTTCCGGTGAATTTTAGATTCCACTTTCATGTTTGTGGGGGTGCAGTAAACTCTTTCATATCCAGCATTCTATCGTCCAGAACCCTCAAATAACTGGAATTTAAACCATAAGTAAATTTTAGTTACGTTTTCCATAAGTACAGTATAATGAAAGTAAATACAAATAAGTATAGCAAATACAGCATACAATACTACTGTTGGTAAATAACTACAGTGACCATCTGTCCCACATTGGGTGGGATGGTCCTGTATTTGGGACACCAAAAAGGCATCCTGACATTTTTTAAAAGGGATGGATTGTCCCATAGTCAGGCCTGATGGTGGGGGAACTCCTGCAGCTCCCACTTCCCCAAGGCTCTGGGCAAGGAGCGACCGTGGCCGCCACTTCCTGGGGGCTCTAGGGCTGGGAGTGCCTGCAGCCACCGCTTTCCTGGGTCTCTGGGGCCGGGCGTGCCCATAGCTGCCACTTTTCTGGGGCTATGGGGCTGGAAGCGCCCATAGCTGCCACTACCCTGGGGCTCCAGGAGGGGAGCACCCGCGACCACTGCTTCCCCAGGGCTGAGAGAGAGGCGAGCGCCAGCTCCCCGGGACTTAGTGGAGCTGGGAGGAGCCGCCACTCCACGCATGTCTCCCTGTCCCCTATAAATAAAGTTCTCTGCATACACTTCTCTTTGTTTCTTAACATCTAATTTTGTTTTTCTTTAGTGTTATACATTACTATGTATACCTCTCTATTATCCAGAATATTTGAATATCCAGCAACCTCTGGGTCCTGGGGCTGCCAGATATGGAAGAGTTTACTGTACATTGTATTCAAAAGAAAGAAAGAACTAAACATGCATTTTAATCAGGATGCTTCTCGTAATTATGCTCCTGTTTAAACCATTTAAGCTCTTGAGTCAACAAAATGAGACTAAGTTGAAGAGGGTTTATTTCTCATTATGGTTACAGCTGTATGCCTCTCTATGCTATATCAAGTGAAGATGGACTAGGTACCACATGCTGGCCTATCAATGGGAAGAAATAATATGAGACTCACAAAGCAAAATATTCCCATCCTTATTTGTGACTACCACAAGCAAAATAATTAACTCTATAATGGAAAATGGAAAATAATCTAGCAACCATTAATCCTGTGTGAAGTTTTTTACTGCACTTTACTGCCGTTGATTTCAGTGGGAGTTTTACTTGAATTATTAACAAATACAAATTACAAAAAGACTTCAGTATTTGGCCCATTGATGTCTATGAGAATTTTGCACGTATAAATCTTAAGTAAACTCTGAAGTATGTGTCCCTTAAACACCTATGTAGAGAGACACTTAAGTACACAGGTGTCATGGTGGCTGGAGTGGCTCATAACTTAAGTGCCTGGCTCCAGGCAGACTGTCTAAAAATAAGGCGAACGCTGCAGACTGGTGGAGTGTTCTATAATTGGATTGCACAAAGCCAGTGACAAATGTGAACTCCTCGATCATTTTAATAAGCTTAACATAGAGTCACAGACAGTTCCCTTACAATCTTCAGTTTATCTGGTCACCCAGACAAACTGGACTTCAATGGTCATACCAAAAATCACATCGTATCAGGTTGCTCTCAGTTGCAAGATACCAGTCATTTACTCAAGATCAAATGGTACTCAAGATCTTACACTAAAGACAATGCTGATAGCCAAATCTATGGGAAATTCATAAGTTTCATTAAGTAAGAAAAGAAAATGAGTTATTGAGAGGTTAAAGCAGGTAATATATATGTACAAGTGGATCACAGTTTGTAATTCCAAATGGTGGCAGTGATATAATCTACCTGTTACCACTAGTCTTTTCTGGGTATTCAGATTGTCTATAGGGAGTTCTGCTTTTTATCTGCTGCTCTTCCCAGTAAAAATCCAAACAGTTCAGCTATGTAGGATGCTTCCTTGAATCCATAGTTACAGTTTCTCACAGAATATAAGCTGCCAGTGTCACTACCCAGGTGGGCTTTTCCTTTGATGACTTAAGAATAAGGAATGCATTTTGAGTCTTTGACCATCACACACAATGACCACTCACTGTGAAATTAGAACTTTTGTGTTAAAATTCTTCACTTGCATTCCACAAAGCTTCTTTCTTGCATGATAGGGTATTTGGTTATGGGGCATACACAATATAAATGTTTGTTGCTACATTACTGGGATACAGGTAAGTGACAGTAATGCAGGTAACACCCCACTAGTTTTCATGAAGTTTAGACACCACCTCCAGTCTTATACATTTAACAATAATTCACAAAAAGGTATAGTCACAGGTGGGCCAGGGACTTATAGTCCAGGCCCAGGCCCAGATTTCTCCAGCTCCAGTACTTGCCAGCTGGACGCACTTCAGCTGGGGTCTGGGATCGGGCCTTGCCTTGCTCTGCCTGCCAAGCACTCCTGATGGTCACATCTGGGGCATGGGATTTGCCCCACTCTGCCCACCCGGTGCTCTAGATGGCCAGGATCAGGGAGAGGGCTTGCCCTGCTCCACTCACCTGGAGCTTCAGCTATGGAGCCAGGTTGGGACTTGCCTGCTCTGCCTGGCTGGTACTCTTGATGGGAAGTGGGATTGGGGCATGGTGGCTTACAAGCCCCTGACCCCCGCTCCTCAGCTGGATCAGTGTCTGTGCCCTGACCCTTCTCCATAGTAGCAGTGCTAGGCAGGTGGAGCATGGCAAACCCCAGCAGGCGCATCAGGCAGACAGAGTGGGGCAACCTCCAACCCTGTTCCTTGGGTGGAGTGCTGAGGGGTACACATTTTTTCAGCCCCCTATTTTTCCAGGGCCCCTGGTCAGAGCTTCTATCACCTGCTACCCTGCCCTCCTGACACAGAATCATAGAATCCTGGGGTTGGGAGGGACCTCAAGAGGTCATTGAGTCCAGCCCTCTGCCCAAAGCAGGATCAACCCTAACTAAATCATCCCCGCCAGAACTTTGTCAAGCCAGGACTTAAAAACCTCTCGGGATGGCAGTTCCACCACCTCTCTGCGTAATGCATTCTAGTGCTTCACCATTCTCCTGGTGAAATAGTTTTTCCTAATACCTTGCCTGCGCATTGTAAATCAGGGCCCACCCTAGTATCTTTGGCTGCCTATGCCACTGATAACCAAGCAAGAAGTGACACCTGTTCTGCCAGGATAACAATAGGTATGTGTCAAGTATCTGAGGGGTAGCCGTGTTAGTCTGGATCTAACAGCAACGAAGGGCACCTTATGGACTAACAGAAAAGTTTTGAGCATGAGCTTTCATGAGCATCTGATGAAGTGAGCCTGTGCTCACAAAAGCTCATGCTCAAAACTTTTCTGTTAGTCTATAAGGTGCCACAGGACCCTTCGTTGCTGTTAATAGGTATGTGTGTGTATATAAATATATATACACACACACACACACATATATAAAATTAGATCTTATGTCTAGTGTAGTAGCTGTGTCTGTCCCAAGATAATAAGCAGACAAGCTAGGTGAGGTATACCTTTTATTGGACCAACTTCTGTTGATGAGAGAGACAGGAAGACCTGAAGAAGAACTCAGTGTGGCTCAAAAGCTTTTCTTTCTTGTTGGATCTTGTAGTCTTTTCTGTAACAAAGCCATTTTTGTGAAAGCTAATGATCCAATGTGGTACAAATTCTACTCTCAGGCATGGTCTGCATGTCAATTGGTTTGACTTAACCGCGTTGCTCAGAAGCAAGCAAAACGTAATAAAGCTAACCTAAGCATTGGAGTAGACACTGCTGGGTTACTGGAAATGTCAGCCTAGCTAATGCCTCTTAAGGGAATGGATTTACTATAGCTGGGGGAAACCCTTTCCACCACTGTAGTATGTACAGGCTCTCAGTTACACATGCACTGAGGACACTGAAAGCCCCATGTGTCTATGTGAGGAGAGAATTTGGCCCGGTCTGCACAAAAACAGGCAAAAAAAATAAAATGAAGCCAAATATCAACATGAAACTCGGGACTGATCTACATTTGGAACATGCATCAGTGTGGCTAGTTGTCTTTCAAAGGTATGAAAAATCCACACACCAGAGAAATGTACCCCTCCATATTGCAGCTCTGCAACTGTGATGTTTTAGGTATAGACATACCCTCAGGCTATACATACCAACAGTAGCCATAACTGAAAAGTCAAGTTCATGTGAAGGTGAAAATCTGTGAACTGAAAGAGCAGAATTTTTCACAGCTCTCTGTCTCAACATGGTCAGCTATAGGTAGCCAACTATGGGTGCAGTAATACAATAGAACCAGAAGAGGGCATGTTAAACTTTTCTGGTAGTTGTTTTTTTTTCCTTCCAGAAATAGTTACTGTTTAAAAACAATTAATGGACTTGTAGATTTCATATAATTCAAGTTATGAAGACTTTCATTGTTATTAGACTAGAAAAAATTTAGGCAAGTAGGCAACATGTCCTTTTTGAAATACCTCCTCAATATATATTTCTTCCCTGAAGGGTAACAGTATTACTTATTCTTATCGAGGATGTGAGTGACGTAAGAATAAATTTGAATATTGATTAGGCTAAGTCAGTCACACCAGCGCAATGGACTGGACTAAAACTAAGTCCTTTCCAATGCTCCCAGGATTTTACCCCGCGACCCTGCTCGCCGTCTACGGTGGGTCTAGTCACAACGGGGTTTCAGGGTGTGTGAACTGCGCTGCTGCGGTGTGTTTACCCAAGGAAGAAATACGGACAAGGTGTTAGGTTCAAACAGGGAGAAAGGGTTTATTTAACAAAGTAAAAGTGTGGATTATGGTAAGCTGGGTGACACAAAATATATGGACCCTTGTTTTTCTGAAATAAGCACAGGATGTGAATACTAATTGGCTTATAGCCTTAAACAATAGGTAACTGCTATAACAGCACTGCTATCTATCCCCTTAGCTACTTACTGCGCTCCCGGGACGGGCCGTGCAGCCTTCGATGCGTGCTGTAAAATGGAAAGGATAACTTCAGAGCTGAATATTGTATTTATTTATTCCTGGATCTTCCTGAGGTTCACCAGGTCGCTCGACCCTTGGCCGACTACTGCGGGGAGCAGATCTTACTTAGAATAAGAATTTGCCTGCGCTAAGCTAGGTCAATTCTCTAGTTAAGTGGGTTGCCCTGCTGGCCAAGCAGGGGAGAGCCCAGTATATGCGGGGTTTCCTTCTGAGAGGTTATCCCCTTAGTTAAATGGTGGGGTTTTCCTAGTTAAAGGTTATCCCCTCAAAAAGGTACTGCCTATTTCGACCACCTTGTTATGATAGCCCTTTATTGCAGACCTTCATTACCCTTAAAGGGTTATTAAGAACACCAGGGTTTTCCCTATATAGGGTTATCCCTGACCGCTCTACCCTCCTAAATAGGGGGGAGCTTATAGCTCTGGATTTTAATTATAAAGCAGTTTGCCTAACTATTCTTCTGTGTGCATGTAATAGTTTTAGGCTAGACCAATAGCATTGGCCTCCTGTGCCTTTACAAAGAGACAAGGGATACAAAATTTAAGACGCAGATCATGGACTTGGGGAAGTCCCAATCCACTTTCTGTTACAAAACTATATAAAAACATTAACTGCTCACCTAATTACTTATATTAGCCTTAAACCCAGACCACAAATACCTCCTTATTCCTGCTCTGTAATCCAGGCGCTGGGCCTGTAGTTCTCTTCGAGCTAGAAAGTTATGACCCTCACGGCGTGCTTGTATGGCAGCCGCGTCAGGTCAGATAGTAAAGGAGGAAGAAAAAAGAAAGCCAGGAGGAAAAACCGGCTTGGTTAACAAAAACCTCCTGTGGTTTTTAGGAACGACCGTGATATTTCAGACACCGGCCCGAGCTAAGGTCAGTGACTGGAAGGGCAGGGTCGCTGCTGCAGTTTCCCCATGCAGGGCACCGTTGTTTAGGTGGTGCAGTCTGCCAGGCAAACCCTCCGGATAAAAGAACCGGAGCCTTACTAGTGATTTTTTGCTCTTTGTAGACTGGAGCTCTTCTGGTCTTCTGGCTAGAACTCTTCTGTTCTTCGTCGGCCCACGGCAGCTAGCGAGCGATGACTGACACGCAGGTCAGCTTCGGCTCTTCCGCCAGCGATGTTCGGCTACAGGCTCAGTCCAGCTCTTACCTCAGTCCTTCTCTGTAGTCTTCTTTCTTCTTTGTCTGTTCTCCTCCGAGGTCTGGTCCGGAATGCCCCAAGCAGCGCTGCTCTCCTGAATATATGCTGCCTGGGTGGACCTGTTTGACAACTTCTGCCTGCTAGGTCCTCCTCAGTGCCACAATGTATCAAAGGGGCATTTGACTACTACATATGTATAAGGATTCTAAATTAACCAATCAGTTTGAAACCTTTCAAACCATAACTTCATACATATTCATAGCCCGCCGAATATTAATTGCAACTGTCATTTTCTAGCGGCCATTTTGTGTATCTAAACACCATTTTGACAGTAAATATATTTTACAATTTATCTAATTTTGATGCGGTTTGTGAGGGAAATATGTCACCACTGCTGGTAAAGCAGATTATAAATTTTAAATGCTCAGCTTAAAGGCTGTTTGGTCAGGATGCAGGGCAACCACACAGACACCACGGCTCATGGACAGGGACATATAAATCACCTCAGAAGAGGATTTTTCTACAATTCTAAAGAATCTCCAGAAATCCTGCTGCATCACAAACGAAAGTGAAAACGAAAACAGACTATATACAAGTGTAGTCAAATGAACAAGTGAAATTGAGAAAACAGAAAATGTTTTCCAGCTAATCTGTCATTTATAGTAACCTTTGGTGTAATGTATAGTGATTGTAGATAAAAAAAATCATGCAAATGTGATTTTTACATTAACTGTGTCCCTTTAATATGTAAGGATTGAGTCATAATGCCCTTTCTTTGAACTCTTTCTGAGAGGGATGCGCAATGGGTTAAATGGTTTTGTGTGTGTGTGTGTGAGAGAGAGAGAGAGAGAGAGAAGGGAATTTATATTTTTTGCAGAAAAGATTCAGATAGGATTCTATAGCACCAAAATACATTGCATAGCTCTTAATGTTTCAGATACTGGATTTAGAGTACTACATTCGCCATTTCTAACTATTACTAGAAAACCATTCAGAAGTCAATTTATATTACTTAAGTCATACATTTCCCAATACTGACAGTGAAACCGTAAAGTCTTATCAGTCAAGAAAGGTGATAAGCCTTCCTCCATTAAGTGGTATTGCCTGTGATAAAATGTGGGAAATTAATGAAGGAGAATAATTCATGAGGTGATATTTTCCTGATACAGGTTGTGACATCAATTTATATATTAAATATCAGGGAAGAGCACTTAAATCTGGTGTTCACCTTTTTAACGCTAGTGTCGATCAGTAAGGCTGATACTATCTGGCCAGATCCTGATTTCATTCACATTACTGTCAATCCAGAATAAATCCGTCTTCAGTGTATCTAGACTGGCTATATCTGATTACACTAGCTTTGTACTTGTGGAAATGAAATCAGAATTTGGTCCACAGGAAGGAAGTCCCTTCAGTTCTAGAGGATTACAGAAGAATGATGTGTAAGGTTATATTCCAGCTTTCAGTAGTACAGGATGGGGTCTTAAATCATCCAGTCTGATTCTCTCCCAGTTCAGAATTAATTCACAACAATATTTATCATATGTCCAATCTTAAAAACTACTGTATTAAAGCAGGTGCTGCAAAGTAATGAGTGGACACCTAAGTTTTTTCAAATTAGTGACAGGCATATGGGATAGTCAGATTACATGAGTTAAGTTCTGATTAGTTTGGTGGCATCGAGCAAATCATTTAACCAGTCTGTACTTCAGTTTCCATCTCTTTAAAATTAGATATAATAAATAATAAAGCATTTGTTCTAGTGACTTTTTTACCTCATGAATTATTCTCCTTTATTAATTTAATATATTTCATTACAGACCACACCACTTCATAGATGAAGTCTTATTACCTTCTTTGCAGCTTTCTGTGGCCCTGATCATGCATTATTAAAGACAGTGACAGATTTGCTCTTAAGGAATGCTTGCAAAGTACTGTGAAAGCCTCAAGATGCTATTAATACCATGTCAAAAAAACCCAGCCTGGTTTAGAGAGGAAGTGAAGCCAGCTTTAAAAAATAAAATATAATCTGAACAGAAGCAAATAGGGTAAGCGACCAGCTTGCCTTATTAGAGAAATCTTTATTGAGCTTAAACACAAAAAAAGAAGCTTACAAGAAGTGATAACCTGGACAGATGTTAAGGGGAGAGTATAGGAAGTGCTGCACACTGCTGCAGTGTATAGGAAGGCCAAAGCACAACTGGGATTGCAGCTGACTAAGGATGTGAAAGGCAACAAAAAAGGTTTCTACAGGCATGTTAGCAATAAAAGCTGGTCAAGCAATGTGCGGGACTGTTACTGAATGGGGAAGGTAACCTAGTGACAGATGATGTAGAAAAAGTGAAATATCCAGTGCTTTTCTTTGCCTCTGTCTTCACAGACAAGGTCAGCTTCCAGAATGCTGCATCCAGTAGCACAGTATGTGGAAGAGGCAAGCAGCCCTCAGTAAGGAAATACAAGTTAAGAACTGTTTTGAAAAGCTGGACAGACACAGATCCATGGGGCCAGATTTAATGCATCTGAGGCTGCTGAGGGAGTTGGCTGATGTGATTTAAGACCATTGGCCATTATCTTTGAAAACTCCCAGCAATCAGAGGAGGTCCCAGATGATTGAAAAGAAGGCAAAAGTAGTGCCCATTTTTTAAAAAGAGAAGAAGGAAAATCTGGGAAACTGCAGACTTCAGTCTCTGGAAAAATCTTGGAGGGGATCTTCAAGGAATCCATTTTGATGTACTTGGAAAAGAGGAAAGTGATCAGGAATAGTCAACATGGATTCACCAAAGACAAATCTTGCCTGACCAACCTGATTGCCTTCTGTGATAAAGTAACTGGCCCTGTGGATATGGGGAAGGCAGTGGATGTAATATATCTGGACTTAGCAAAGCTTTTCATACTATCTCTCATAGTATTCTTGCCAGCAAATTAAAGAGGTATTAATTGGATAAATGGACTGTAAGGTGGATAGAAAGCTGGTTAGATTGTCAGACTCAGTGGCTGTGGCCACACTTGGCCAAAACTTCAAAATGGCCATGCAAATGGCCATTTCGAAGATTACTAATGAAGCGCTGAACTGAATATTCAGCGCTTCATTAGTGTTAGGACGCTTCCGGCCGCGGCACTTCGAAAGCGCCGCTTTCGAAAGCACGCGGCTTGGTGCGGCTACACGGGGGTCAATTTTAAAAGGACCCCGCTCCTTTCAAAATCCCCTTATTCCCCTCTGCTGAGAGGAATAAGGGGATTTCAAAAGGAGCGGGGTCCTTTTGAAAAGGACCCCCGTGTAGCGACGCCGAGCAGCGCACTTTCAAAAGCGGCGCTTTCGAAGTGCCGCGGCCGGAAGCGTCCTAATGCTAATGAAGCGCTGAATATTCAGTTCAGTGCTTCATTAGTAATCTTTGAAATGGCCATTTGCATGGCCACTTCAAAGTTTTGGCCAAGGGTGGACACAGCCAGTGGGTTGTGATCAACAATTTGATGTCTGGTTGCTGATAGGTATCAAATAGAGTCCCTCAAGGGTTGGTCCTGGGGCTGGTTTTGTTCAACATCTTCAGTAATGACCTGGACGAGGGAATAGATTGTACGCTCAGCAAGTTCACGGATTACACTAAGCTAGGGGGAGGACTGGGCCAAGAGAAATCCGAGGAGGTTCAACAAGGACAAGTGCAGAGTCCTGCAGTTAGGACATAAGAATTCAAAACACTGCTGTGGACAGAATGGCTAAGCAGCAGTTTGGCAGAAAAGAATCTGGACATTACAGTGGATGAGAAGCTGGACATGAGTCAACAATGTGCCCTCCTATTCTTGTCCCCCCCCCATTTCAAAAAGGATATGAACACAAATGAGAGAGTCCAGCGGAGGGCAACACATAGGATTAAGGGGCTGGAGCATGTGACATGAGGAGAAGCCGAGGGATTTATGCTTATTCAGTCTACAGAAGGAAGAGTAAGGGGGAATTTGATAGCAGCCTTCAACTATCTGAAGGGGAATTACAAAGAGGAGGGAGAAATGCTGTTTTTAGTGGTGCCAGATGACAGAACGAGGAGCAATGGTCTCAAGTTACAGTGGGAGCAGTCTAGGTTGGATATTTGCAAAAGCTATTCACCAGGAGGGTGGTGAAGCACTGCAATAGGTTACCTAGCGAGGTGGTGGAATTTCCATCTCTAGAGATTTTTAAGTCCCATCTCGACAAATCCCTGACTGGGATGATTTAGTTAGAATTATTCCTGCTTTGAACAGGGGGTTGGACTTAATGACTGCCTGAGGTCATTTCCAACCTTATGAGTCTATGATTCTGTGAATAAAGATGGGAACTTGATAGTAATGACAATAAATCGTTAGCAATAGTAGAAAATAGATAAAGAAGCAAAAAACAAAGAAAAATCTGTGGACAGCAGGATTAAGGGCAATAAGAAGGTTTTTAAAAAGCATATTTAGAAAAAATAGTGATCTTAATAATGGTATTGATCCCTTTGAATGGAAAGGTAGAACTGTATATAATAATGCAAGAAAGGAAGAAGTGTTCAATAAATCTTTGTCTTCTGCTTTTGGAAAAAATAGCTGATGTAATCATGTGGTGATGATGAAACACTTTCCAGTACAACAGTAGCTCAACAGGATATTAAACAATAACTACTAGATGGAACTGCCCACAGTTAGTAAGTGTGCACAGGTGGGCTCTAAACTACTAGTCAGTGTGAGGAAAGGTGGCAGAATTGGGCCCCAAAACATTCATTTGACTGTTACTCTCATGCTAATTCATTTATTTTTATGCAGTTTTTCTAAATCTGTTGCTATTTATTTGTCTTATTTGTTTTTATCATTTATATTGAGCTAAGAATAGTTGGTTCCATTTGACTTATTTATATTTATCTCTTAAATAAATGTATCTTAAACATATCTTATCCCAGATCTGAACAAATGTTTATTTTGCCTCTTTCTCCCTCTCCACCCTGCACAAACTCACACAAAATGTTAAACCTCAAATCCAAGTGCAAATACCAAACTCATAGTTAGCTGCCCTGTGAAAAATGTGATGCCAAGAACTTTCTTTTAACTCTGAGCCATGAACTGATTTTCACCTTTGATACTTGTCACTAGCGGAGCTGTTTATTTTAAAGTTGCCAAAAGTTTAGTTCTATAAAACTGTCCAATGAGTTTTAAAAAAAAATTCACCCTTAACTACAAATACCTGGAGACCTTTTCATACTTATTTTTATTTTAAAACCACATTCCACAAATTAATACGGGTATGGTCTCAAACCATCAGTTGCATACCTGCATACCTGCATGCTTAACACCCCAAAGCCATATGTGGGGTTAAGGGAATATTTTCAAAATGGATTCAGATTTTGATCCACAAACTCTAGGCTTGTTTACATCTGAGTTTTGACTCAGACCCATTTCTAGAATAAGTACACCATAAATATCTGTTTAGTCAACAGCAATTGTCTTTACCCACTTTGATTCTCTCTGGTGCCCTTTCAACAGTTTCAGTGGTAGTCTGGCATCTAACTTTGAGAAGTCGCTATGGAAATAGCCTACCCTTTCTGGCCTAATTTCTTAATAGCCTTTACAAATTTATTGCCTGGAATATGCTGTCTACTCACTGATGTCTTGCATTTTGCACTGAGTACAATTTGGCTTCTGCTTCAAATTTGCAAGTCTTACTTGAGAAGCTTCACAGATGATATGGGAACCGGCACATTGCACTGGAACTATACTGTATTCTTTGCTTCAGGGCTGAAGAGAACATCCTTTGAAACATATATGTGTAGAATCTGTGCAGCATCTTCCTCTCTGCACTGTTTCTCATTCTAGCATAAAACGGGACAATCATTTTGCTTTGACAACTGTGCCTCAGCACCAGTTTTCTACAGAAGTAGTCTTCTATATTTCCTGTAAATGTCCAATGTTCTATTCATGAGGCCATGCTATTTAGAAAAAGGTTCACCAATTTAACTAACTTCAGTGCCAGGAAAGATAATGGTGCAGGTAATTAAAGAAATCATCTGCAAGCACTTGGAAGGTGGAAAGGTGATAGGGAACAGCCAGCATGGATTTGTAAAGAACAAATCATGTCAAACTAATTTGATAGCTTTCTGTGATAGGATAACAAGCCTTGTGGATAGGGGTGAAGCGGTAGATGTGGTATACCTTGACTTTACTAAAGCATTTGATACGGTCTCGCATGATATTCTTACCAAAACACTAGGCAAATGCGATTTAGATGAGGCTACTATAAGGTGGGTGCATAACTGGCTGGATAACCATACCCAGAGAGTAGTTCTTAATGGTTCTCAATGCTGCTGGAAAAGTATAACAAGTGGGGTTCCGCAGAGGTCAGTGTTAGGACTGGTTCTGTTCAATATCTTCATCAATGATTTAGATATTGCCATAGAAAGTACACTTATTAAGTTTGCACATGATACCAAGCTGGGAGGGGTTGCAACTGCTTTGGAGGATAGGGTCATACTTCAAAATGATCTGGATAAATTGGAGAAATGGTCTGAGGTAAACAGGATGAAGTTTAATAAGGACAAATGCAAAGTGCTCCACTTGGGAAGGAATAATCAATTTCACACATACGGAATGGGGAGAGACTGTCTAGGAATGACTACAGCAGAAAGGGATCTAGGGGTTATAGTGGACTACAAGCTAAGTATGAGTCAACAGTGTGATGCTGTTGCAAAAAAAGCAAACATGATTCTGGGATGCATTAACAGGTGTGTTGTGAACAAGACACGAGAAGTCATTCTTCCGCTCTGCTCTGCTCTGGTTAGGCCTCAGCTGGAGTCTTGTGTCCAGTTCTGGGCACCGCAGTTCAAGAAAGATGTGGAGAAGTTAGAGATGGTCCACAAAAGAGCGACAAGAATGATTAAAGGTCTAGAGAATGTGACCTATGAAGAAAGGCTTGTTCATTTTGAAAAAAAAGAAGATTGAAGGGAGACATGATAGCGGTTTTCAGGTATCTAAAAGGGTGTCATAAAGAGGAGAGGGAAAACTTGTTCTTCTTGGCCTCTGAGGACAGAACAAGAGGCAATGGACTTAAACTGCAGCAAAGGAGGTTTAGGTTGGACATTAGGAAAAAGTTCCTAAATGTCACGGTGGTTAAACAGTGGAATAAATTGCCAAGGGAGGTTGTGGAATCTCCATCACTGGAGATATTTAAGAACAGGTTAGATAGATGTCTATCAGGGATGGTTTAGACAGTACTTGGTCCTGCCATTGGGGCAGGGGGCTGGACTCAATGGCCTCTCGAGGTCCCTTCCAGTCCTAGTGTTCTATGAGCCTATGATTCTACGATTATAGCAGTAAACTCTGACATTCACCAGGCTATAATTTGAACCACTGAATAGCCGTGTCCTCTTAATTCTTTGTCCTGGGCTGCATTTTACACTACTCTGCTGGTAAACAACCAACTTTCCAGATTCTGCTCACAGACGGCCTCCAGCATATAACTAGGATCAAATTACATGGTATCAAGTGCTACTAGCTAGTCACTTATAAATTACTTACAGGGTGATATCTGCATTTTTTAGTCTCCAACTTGACCCCACAAATGTGCATCATGTACTTCACAGTACCGTCCTGGACAGTGCAAGCTTATAGTAAGTCCATTATTTCAACAAAGGAATATTATACACCAGCCAGTCTTCCACTGCCTTTAATCCAAATGCACACTGGTTTAGGTAAAACACCAAAATAAGTTTACTAACTTCAGAAAGAATAAATTACAAGTGATAAGGCATAAAAGTCAGAAATAGTTATAAAAGAAATAAAGATAAAAATGCGAGTGAATTCCTAACCCATAACAAGCTAAGAGGATTTAAAGCAAGCATCTTACTCTTACCACAGTTTGTAATAGTTCGCAGTCTGGGTTTCCTTTCAGCCACAGACTCCACCCTCAGTTCAAGGACCATAAAGTGTTTGTTGGTGTCATGAGCAGAGAGATAGGAGCAGGAGAGGTGATGCGGGGATCAGTCTTTTGCCTACTTATACTGCTCTCCCCTCTTTATCAATTACTGTCTTCTGACATGCAGACAGGCAGTCTCTTGTCTAGTGAGATCTAAACTGTCTGAGATAAAATGTAAAATTCTTGTTTATATTCCAGTCCTGAAGAATGGCTGCTTAAGTTGGTAATCTCTGGGGTGCCAGTTAGATTCTGTTGCTAAAAAACTGATTTGGACCTGCATGTCAAAACCTTAGCGCATGTTATAATTTAGAATTTTGCACACAATTTTGGTACGCTTTCTACCAAGACAACAGGTTGTGATTTTTCAAGTTATGCTACACAAGGCACATTTCATAGAAAATTTATCATAGTCCTATAAAATTGGAGACCATTATGGTATTGACTGTCACATCTTTCTGATGTGGTTTTTGCCTGAATGAATCTACACATGTTCATCACTGGTTACTGGATCCACTGCTAAGTTTACATCCAGGGTAATGGTCATACCTGTTTTCCCTGGTGGTGGCTTTTCTCCCTATTGATAATCTCAGTTTGTAGGACTGTACTTTGTAGGCAGGCCTGTGAACAGCAGATGGGGCAAAGGGGATCATTGCCATTGGGACCGCTGATTCAAAAGGGACTGGTACTCCTGGCTGCTGCTGCTGCTGTCCTGTTTAAAAGTTACTCAGTCTTTAAGGAACTTGGCTTCTGATAAAACTCATATTATAAGCAAATTCCTTTGGACACAAACAAAAATGACTGGAATTTTACAAGGGCCCAGTGCACTCTGTGGCAAGCTTGGTCTAATTTCTGCAGCACCCCAGTGAAATGGAGTGCAATTCTCTGATTCCTTCAGATAAAAACATCTACAATTTATTGAATTAAAGATGAAAATGACTCATACAGTGGGTACAGCATTCCTTTTGTAGCTAGTCAGAAATGTATTGTCTTTGGTAGGCCTTTGGGGGGTGTCTAGCGAACATTTAGGCCAAGCCTGTATTGGTGTAATTATGGTACTGTGGAGTGTGAAAAAAACCATGCCTCTACGCAATGTAGTTATATTGACCTACCCCTACTTTTGTAGATAGAGCTATGTCAGTGGAAGAAACCTTGTGGAGAAGGTGGATTAACTATGCCAATGGAAGCTCTTCTGTTGGTATAGTAGCCTCTTCATTCAAGAGCCATAACAGTGCAGCTGCACTGCTGTAGCTGTGCCACTGTATGTGAAGACAAGGCCTTAGTATCCTGCAAACTGGGGCTTTACTCTACCTTTCACCAATCTGCTACAGACTGAAAGATGTAGATGGTAGTTTGAGAATAGTACATTAGTTGGACATTTCTGCGCATGTGATCAGCAGTGAAACAGTTAGCAATTTTGACCTTGAAATTGTCAGCATTGTAGCCCAATGGGCTAGTTTGCTTTTGTTATATTTACTGGTACTCTATTCCTGCTTCATTATATACTTTGCATGAGATTCAGCAATAATGCACGTAACCTATAGGCCTGTATTCTGTAAGACATTAGCTTCAGGAAGTTAGTATAAGGCCTATAATATCTGAACCAATAAACTTTATACAGACTAACAGCCCAATGGAAAACCCTGAGTTTTTGGGGACCAAAACGTAGAGGTCAGTTACATCTGTAGATGTGATGTGTTTAAGACAGACAATGTTCTGTATGGATGACAGGGAGAGGAATTATGGAATACGTAATTATTGCCATCTTGCCTGGTGAGGCTGAGTTTATGGATCAGGCATTATTTTCGTCATTTTAGAATACAAATCTAACAAGTATAAGCAAAGACCCTGACAGGTACCACACATTCATAACAATACATATATGTATATGATGCACATCCTAGAAATACAGGATGGGGCTGAATACAATCCTAGAAATATATCAAAAGTATCATCTTTATGATACTCCTCATCCTATCCAAGTGTGTGTGTGTTGGCGGGGGGAATAATGTTGAAACCATCCTTGGCAGCATCCCTACCATTTTCATCCATACCTGTGGGACAGGGTTCATTTTACATTTCACCCCATCAAAGGTGGGCATGCAGCCTATATGGCTAACCTGCTTGCTTGCCTATAGTTATATAGATTTATTATTTCCTATTGTTTTGATTATATGTTTATTATACTGTGTTACAGTAGGTTTATATTGGCCGTTTGGCTGTAACACAAGGGACATGCAGGCCACATCCTGTGTGTGGAATTAAGGTAAAGCTAGTACACGTATGCCTAGGTGCATATATTCAGGACCTTTCACCTACATAAAGCAAACTTCAACTGCATAGGGGTTTCCAAGAATACTCTCGAACTTAGCAGGTACATGATTATTTAGAAAAACCCAAAATAATCAATTAAGACCAGACCAAATAACCGGGTAGAAAGAAATAACTAATGTGATAGACAACCACAAAAGGCCCATCATAACAAATTGACATATATGATAATAAGTTGAGATGAATGATATACTGACTTATAGGAAAAAAACACTTCAACATTAATAAGGTGAGGAAAAGCAAATAAGGAGAAAAGGAAATGTACCCTACTGAATATGTATCAGACATAGTGTCATAACTTATTATAAATGTGACATCCCAGCTGAGGGGCAGTAGGAGAAGAAGATGTAGTCATTGGAAGGCACCAGAATGATGGTCGCTGGTAATGATAGGGCAAAAGAGATGGGGAAAATGATGGCTAACACCTGAGGCTGTTCTAGAAAGAATGGCATAGGTAAAGAACATGAAAATACAGATTTACATTCCCTATCTACCTTATGAATTTGCGGTGTTTGTGACAGTGCTAAATGTATTAATAAACTATAAATATGCAAGAGTTCCTATAGTGTGAATGTTGCAAAGATGCACCTCAGGGTTCCTAATCACAGAGTAAGTAAATACTGGGCATGATCCTTGCACAAAGGACCTGTCAAACCAAAAGGTGGGTAACTAAAAATGCATAAGCAATCTAAAATCAGGCAACAGCATAAGGTTTCAAAATTAACACCTCCATTTGTATGAATGGGTCAGTTTACAGCTCTGGACTACATTTCATAGTATCTGCATACTAACACTAATGTTGCTGCATTGGTTTGCACTTGGTTCACAGTAGGTTTCGTTTGCAAGCCTAAAGACTACAAATTTAAATCCAAGTTCTCTGCTGGAGTAAACAGAGCTCCATTAAACTTTGAAGAGGCTGCAAATGTTACACAAGCAAAAAATTTTACCTTTATATTTAAAAAAAATTGAAACTTTAGATTCTTGCTGCAGAACAGAATTACAGGAGTCAGTTCTACCCCAAATTCCACAGCTGTGGTGTCCCAGAGGAGTACAAGGGCAAAGCCCTGTGTATATGGCTGATTGCAGAATAATGCTTCTACCAAACTTACCCATAAACTGCTGTTGTGAGAATCACCATGGTAGCTCCAGAATCTTCTAGAAACATGAGTCAGTTGTTCCATGAAACCTTTACTAATATCAGGTTTTATTTATATGCCTTCCACGGCACAGAATGACTTTGTCTTGAATGCAAGAGGCAGTTTGCATTGCCCAGCAGTTTTACAGCTTTCCGACAAATCAGAGTGACATGACCACACTCAGTTTGCCCCTGGATTTCATGCATCATTATGTATCTGAAGAGAGAATAGTGCAATTGTTTGTCTATAAATGATAGGGATGTTAGTAGGTGCTAGTGTGAATGGTCTTATTTTAAATTTGTGGCTTTTAACTTTTGAAAGCTAGTACAACACTGTTATACATTATGCTAAGTAACATTATTTAAAAGCCCTTTAATCTAGAAATCTCAGCTTGAATTTTTACACTCTGCCTTTCTTTGTCCATTTGAAAACTAAACAACAATACCTATGATAAATTATGTTTGTGAATGTTAATGTAAGTTCTTCACAAGAACTAAAAAGTGTGGTGTGAAATTTCAGCCTGGGATTGCTTGATTGATTTACTTTCAGGTGTCAAAGCCAAGCTACTGCTTATTATAGTGGCACAAGCCAATTTACAGTAAATCAGTCTGGTGCAGGAATGCCATGAAATACTTTATAAATGACAGGCCAAGTGATTATGGATTTAATTTAAGCAAAGTACCTGTAAGCTTAGAAAAGGAGGTTTTGGCTGTATACAAATAATAATAGCTTTATGACAAACACACAAACATCTGAGATCCTTCATAAATAACTTAAAATTGACATTCTGTAAAAAAGTTGGACATATGTTCTTTTGTGCTTTTGTATATATTACAAATTCAGACCTTTTCTATACTATGTTTCCCCTATATTTCCCTACACTATATTGCTTCTACAGCTTAATGATGGTGATTTTATATTGCCTTCATTTACTCTAGTTTATTTCCTGACTGGAAAACCAGGAAGATGACAACATCATAGACAACAGGCAATTAAGCATGATTAATTGAGAAGGGGAGAGAATATCATACAGATTTTTTGGTCAAGTTCTCAGTGGCCAGTTTCTTTTGAATGCTTTAAAAAACATTGGGGAGAAAAAGAAGACATCCCCCTCAGCCCCTCCGTGTGCAGCTGTCCTACTGTCTGTGTAGGTGCTGGGGGAAAGAGAGTCTTTATAACTCGGGGCTCTTACTGCTCAGACTGAGGGGCTATTGAAAAGTGGTGTGGACACTGGGGCTCCTGAATTCTGGGATCTTCACATCTTGCAGGCTGCTAGCCCCTTTGCTCCAGTCTGCACCCAAACTTGTGCACTGCAGTTAAACATCTTCTTAACCTGTGAGCCCAAGTCAGCTGGCTCTGGCTAGCTGAGGGTATTATTTTCAGGATACCCAGAATAATTCTCTCTCTTTCTCTCTCTCTACCAATAAATATATAAACTAAGATGAACAGTTTTACCAGGAGATACTAGGAACAACCTTCTCTAGGAAAACTTAGTGATTGTGGCACTCTGCTGGTAGAATAGATTTGGTACAAGCCCTTGAATTCTTATTCTCTTGGGAATCAAACTATTTTTTCTGCCACTTTGGTTTGCTGGCTAACAAAATAAAATGAAAAATAAAAGCTCATTTTTCCCTAAGCTCTGCATATGATCGGTTAGAAAACGAGCAAAAAAATGTTTTTGAGAAAAAACCTAAAATCCTTTCAGACCTTTTAAAAATACATCACAGACTGAGTTACCTCCAAGGTTGAAAAGTAGCTTTTGAACTTATCCCATACAAAAGAAAGACACAGCAGATTGGGAGTATATTTGATTATATCCTGTTATAAAGACTGTGAAATATGAACAACTAAGTGACTTTAGGGAATGAAGTCTGAGTCCACAATAAGAAGGATCTGTTGTGTGAACTGATGCTGCAAGTTCTAACTTAATCCTCTAACTTAATTCCCCAGAGAGGGCTACCACCTGGGTCATTAATTTTCTAAGACTCTGTGCAGAATATTTACTAGGCCGTGTCTACACATGTCCCAAACTTCAAAATGGCCACGCAAATGGCCATTTTGAAGTTTACTAATGAAGCGCTGAAATGCATATTCAGCGCTTCATTAGCATGCGGGCGGCTGCGGCACTTCGAAATTGACGTGCCTCGTCGCCACGCATCTTGTCCAGACGGGGCTCCTTTTCGCAAGGACGCCGCCTACTTCGAAGTCCCCTTATTCCCATGAGCTGATGGGAATAAGGGGACTTCGAAGTTGGTGGGGTCCTTTCGAAAAGGAGCCCCGTCTGGACGAGCCGTGCAGCGGCGAGGCGTGTCAATTTCGAAGTGCTGCGGCCGCCCGCATGCTAATGAAGCGCTGAATATGCATTTCAGTGCTTCATTAGTAAACTTCGAAATGGCCATTTGCGTGGCCATTTCGAAGTTTGGGACACGTGTAGACGTAGCCCTAGTGTGTCATTTTAAATGCAAAAATGTTCCACTGTTTTATTTAAGGGCCCATAACCAAAATGTTCCCATTGTGACTTTTCTTCTTTTACTTAGTACAGTACAATCAGTACATTTTTAGTGTTTGAAAGCATTAACTCATACAAGTAGGAAATGAGAGCAACAGAAGTAAAAGGAAAGCAAAGTTCAGACTTACAAAGAAGTAAGGCCAAATTACCCACTATTTATATTACTCTCCCATATAGTGCTGCATTGTAATGCCGACTGAGCTAGCCAGTGGTGAATAGCCTAACACAGAAACGGGAAATCAAGACTAGTGAGTGGGTTGCATGATTGGCTGTCCTTCATTTCAGTGGGCTGCAGGTGGGTCTGTGGACCTCCCCATCTGTTCCCCCTACGCACCTCTAGTGCACTGGAACACTGGAGACCTGCAGTTCCTACTTCTCCCCCTCTCTCCCCACACTTTCAGAGCACCATGAATGGCTGATTTGTGAACCATTCCTGCTCCTCACCCTCCCTCCCAAAGCTCCAACAGCCCAACTGCTGATTTGTGGGGCTCATGCTCTGGGAGGGAGGGGTGAGAAGCAGTGACGGAGCACAAATCAGGTGATTTGTGGTGCTCTGAAAGTCCTAGGAGGGTGGAGAGGTGTAGGAAGTGCAGGTGCATGAGAGGTGCGTGGGGGAGGGGTGCAGACAGTGGGTTTGCAAGCCACAGGTGAGAAACCCCAGTGGGCCACATGCAGCCTTCAGGCCTCAGATTATCTGCCACTGGTTTAACATGTAAAATATTTAGAGTGCCTGGGTCAGATGTTAACATAAAATAAAAGGCTTAAAAACACAATATTTCAGATAACTGCATATTTTATGAGTAACGTTCTAATTAACGAAAAACAAACACAATGTGATACTTTAATAGACACTGGAGTAATCTTGTTCCTTTGCCTGGTGCTTCTGTAACATATTTTTTTTAAACAGACCCTATTTTTCCTTTATTTTGACCATCAGCATAATAGTAAGAAGGGGGAAAAACAATCTATGATGTGTTGTTTGCATCAGGCAATCAAACTCTACATTACTTGTTCTTATAGGTTATCCTATTCTGCAAGATTGTCTCCTCATGCCATCATACCATCAGAGGCATTTACAAGTGGTTTGTGCACTCAGTATGGAGTGCTTGAGGCAGGTTTTTACAAACTCAGGCAGTGGCTGCTAAATGCACCAAATGACTATATGGAGTAAAGTGCACAAAATGTAAGTGATAAGCCATGAAAGCAGCTCCTATGGAGCCTGTTCAATTCAGACTATGAATAGATCATCTCATTGTGTATACCCTGAAAAGAATCCCTGCCACGTACACTTATCAACCTCATACCTTCAAAAAGCATGAGTCAGGCCTCCAAACATCTGAAATGGGCTTAAAATAGTGAGATTTTTAAAAAGGTTGGTTCTTTATTTGCCTTCCGGTTTGAGCCATTAGGGTGAACTTAAATCACAGGATTTTCTCTGCAACTGGAAGGGCTAGAAACTTACAAATGAAAGAGGGACTCACATAATTACCTTATTCCAGTAGCTAAAATGTTAAGAAAAAATACTGAGTATTGTGAAAAAAAAATCAAACACAAGATCTGCAACAATTCACATTGAAGAGGAGACTTCAACTCTTCTGAGTGGGATAAGATGTTCCTACAGGTTGAACCTCTCCGATCCAGCACCCTGAGGACCTGACCTGATGAGAGAATGCCAGACCATGGGAATTCAATATTGTCTAGCAGCATTACCAGCACTTCCTTTGCTTACTTGTCTTTCAGAAGACATATCAGGGTAAATTACAGCTAAATAACAGCGCAGAACACTGAGAGCCAGGACTGGTGGCAGGAAACAAGCTTTGTGGGATCCTGGAAAACTTGGCAATTCCCATGATAATTGATCACCCAGCTAACTAAAACCATGCCGGATTATAGATGTTGCCAGATGACAAAGTTCTGGATTAGAGAGGTTTAACCTATATGTTACATCATGCTTGATACTTCATTTCCAATAGTGACTTGTTCTTTTCATTTCTTTATAGAAAATAGGTCCTAGGGAGAATTTTTAATTTTAGTAGCTCTATATATTTTATACATCAAAATCTTTACCAAATCCACAAAGGATATGGGCGTGATACAGCTCTCAAGCTGCATCTACACTACAAGATAAAATTGAATTTAAGGCATTTAGTTCAATTGTATCAAGTGTCTGGTCTTCACTATAAATACGATTAACTCAATTTATAAAGCATTAAAATTGATATAATATCAATACCATAATATTGTCGGAACCTGATGGGTGTAGCATTAAGGTTGAGTCTGAAATTTCGAATGAAGGCTAGTGAGGAAGCACCACCTCTTTAAATTGAATTCATTAGCCTCCAGAGATGCCCTGTATGTGCTCCACAATGCCCCACAGTGCTACCCGCTCTGGCCTCTTCCATCTCCAGTGCACTCAGGTGTGCAGGAATTAAAGAACAGGAAGACCATTTCAATTGGGCACCTGGAAGCCCTTGACTGTAAGGTCATGCTTGTATGAGAAGCTGCTATTAGCATGGTTGTGGGGGTCTGTGGTTCTGTGTCTATCTCTGCTAGCTGTCTTTTTTTCTGCACTGCCTGGTGCCAGCCACTCCCTCCCCCGCCAGCATTTGGCAGCTAGGCTGGGATGGGGGTCATGTGCGTATGAGAGGTTGAGAAACTTCTTTTCAGCCATTTACATTTGTTCTACCACCACATCCCCTCTCTTCCCTCCCCCCAGAGGCTCCATGCAGTCTGGAGCTTTCCTGAACCCAGCCAAATCATGTGGCTTGACCCCATACCTATAAAAGATGTGCTGAACATGGTGAGAGTCCTGGAGCCACCTGGGGGAAGTGTCCCTCAGTGGCTAAGATATTCAGGGGCTGGCAGCTATTCACCGGTCCAAGAACTTCACCTCTAGAGGCACAATATGAATACCCTTGGCCATCCCTCTTAATCACAGTCCCAGTTCCAAAACCCAGCAAAATAGAAACAGAGTCCTATTCCATTATTCCTAGCCAGATTATTCCAGCAACTAGCCTACTTTTTTCAAAGTAAATGCTTAAGAGCATCAAGGGAGCGCCGAGAGGGAGGGACTGGGAGAGACAGTAGCTTGCCTCATGGCGGACCACCAGCTTGATCCCAAGATCCAACTATGAGCTTTTTAACTGCAGCAACTTTAATATTTGCTATTGAAGCTGGAATTACTGCGGCTGCTGGCACCAGACTTGCCCTCCAATGGATCCTTGTTAAAGGATTTAAAGTGTACTCATTCCAATTACATGGTTTTGAAAGATTCCTGTCTTGTTATTTTTCATCACTACCTGCCCAGGTTGGGAGTGGGTAATTTGCGTGCCTGCTGCCTTCCTTGGATGTGGTAGCCATTTCTCAGGCTCCCTCTCCAGAATCAAACCTTGATTCCCCATTACCCATGGTCACCATGGTAGGCACACGAAGTGCCATCGAAAGTTGATAGGACAGACATTCAGTGTAATGTCCATGTGTACTTAGACATACATTTCTAGATTATGGAAAATCAAGAAATGAACATGACAGAGCAATCCCTCAGGATAGGCTTGATCCAAAGGCCACTAAAGTCAATATATTAGCTCTGTAATTACCACAATTAGCCAAATTGGCTAATTTGGGCTTGGAGTGACCATAGGAACCCTAACTGATTTAATGAGCCATTTGCATTTTCAGTGTAAAGCCCATGTGTACATAGACACACATTTCTAGATTATGGAGCATGAAGAGATAAACATGACAGAGCAATACCTCAGTATGGTCTTGATCCAAAGGCCATTGAAGTCAGTGAAAAGAATCACACTGGTTTCAATGGGCTTTGGCTCAGGCCTTCAATGACACAGAATTTCTTTTCAGAGTTATGGGTTAATCCATTCCAGATCACTGATCTGGACTGGGAAGACCTTCTTATGAAAAACACTCAAAATACTCTCTCAAGAGAAGAAACTTTGTCACTAGCGTGGCTGGCCTTTGAGAGAAAATTCTTGTTCTGAGGCTCTTCTTTGCCAGGAGGTCTAAATCCAGATCTAAGCCTTAATATTACAGCTGTTGTTTAGATCTGCCCTAAGTCACAGTTCATTCTCCAGATTGCTTGTAGAGCGGAAAAGCTATGAGCTACCTCATATCAAGGGCAGATTGCAAAACTGAAGTATAGCCACATTAATTTCTGTTGTCAGCCCCTCCACTTCTGCATGTGCTCCAGTGCTTTTGTAACCTGTTGGTTGGGAAGCTCAAAACCTTTTCACTGAGCTTTCCTATCTGCTTTCTTCATTGAGTCCGACCTCTTCCACTCACAGCAGGATCCACCACCATCCTGGGCAAGGTTTTTGTTTAAATCTATTTGTCCCATATCCCTAAATGCCCCCATCTGAGATTGAACGCACAGCCCTCAGTTGAGCAAGCAAATGCTCTAACCGCTTTGCTACCCTTGTATTTGCTTATAAAAAGCAAATCAGTTATATGAACAAGATTCCACCTGGAAAAAGGGATGTTTGCTTAATACAGTGGGGGTATGAGGGAAATGAAATGTAGGATTATGTCATCAGAGCCCTCAGAGTCATGCTTCAAACAGAAAGCCAATTTAGCCTTAAGGTCTGCTATATATACTAAGTAAGGAGACCATATAAAACCCTAGATCGATAGAGTCCTGATAGTTTATTTTTATATAAACTTAATGTCAATGAGTGGCAGTTTTCTAAACTAAGCTTTGAAAGACTAGTTTGGTTTCTTCTATGTGAGATTATTAGTTACTGAATGAATGGAATTTAACCCAGATCTTAGTTTAGGCACATAAGAAATGTGAATAACTAACTTCGAACATCATTCTCAACAGTGAAGCACGTCCCTGTTCCGACTTTCCAGCTTTGCTCTTTAAAAGTTATTCAGTAGAGTTGTAAGATCAAAAAGAACCATGAGTTCCAGGCTAGTCTAAAAAAATCTATTTTGTGCTGCAATAGTACATTCTTAGCACAGCTAGAATTCCAGACCTGTGAGTTACAAGTTGTTATAGCTTTGCATTATTTTTTAACTTTTTTTTTGGGTGGGGATAGCAGTGAGAGAATGTAGTGTTACATGGCTTAAGCCAAGCATAATGCAGACAAGCTGGTGTATACTTTCCTTACATAGCTTAGTAGTGATCTGCAGCGTATCTTGCTCTTCTGGTTGCAGGCCTTTCTTGAACAGAAACTAGTAAATAAGATGGATTGTACTTCTTTTAAAAAAAGGAGTATAGCTCCAATTAAGTGTTCTAGCCTACTTGATTTCTGAGGTCCTGGATATAGCTTTAAAATAATCACAGCAGAGGGAGAGGTAATCAAATGTCCCTAACCCACCAATACACAGGTGGATTCCTTGATCCACTGGCTTCAAAGGAGGGAAAAAATTTACCCACTGAGTTCTATCCTGGAGGGACAACAATGAGTGATGAAACCACCTATAGGAACAGACTACTGACACAGGTTCCAGTTAGTGCAGCTTGAGATAGTGATATTTAGAATGTAGACACCTACTCTCTAGAAAGTGGACTTATCCAGCAGCTCACCTTCCATTTACTTTATACAGCCTTCTGGTGAATATAATGGCCTCTCTGATGGCCACAGGGTGAAGTCTGTGGAGGGGACAGTCTTTGACTTTGCCACCATCCATTTCTTTTGCCTTGATACCCATCGGTTCAGTCTAACTTGAAAAAGCAAGCACCTGGCAGAATTATCTAGAGCAACAACAAACATGCCAGAGTCTACTTTCTCCCTGGGTCTTAAGATTTGTCCCCCGGGGAACTAGATTATTGCCCCCTAGAACAGCATGGTGCTCCTAATTCCTTTGGGCTTCTGAAAATACATACTATCTCAATGCTTGCCAGTCAGTGGGTTTTAAATAACCTGCCATGATGATAATCAAATAAATAAATTGGATTGCATATTTCAGATGAAGGAATTTCTCCCTGAAATGACTGCCTCAATACTAATAGCTATATAGAACTTTGAAAATGAAGATTCCTGTAAATCACCTCCTAGGGGAACAATACTATCTATTAACCCTTACTATTTGTATTCCTGCAGTGCCTTTATGCCCGAGTCATGGCTCTCACTGTGCTAGGTACAGTTCAAACAGAACCAAGTTAGTCACTGCCCTAAAGTATATTGCAAGTGACAGCAAATGGATAGACAGGAAAACAGACTGGGGAGTACAAGGAAATTGTGAGACAATACTGGCCAGCATAATAATCGGTGGCATCAGAGATAAACGTAAGCCTTACATTTTTGTATGTGGATTTGAATCTGGCTTTCTTCAAAGTTCTAGGGAACCTGGATATGATACTGAAGTTCAAATTCAGCTCAAATGACTGGTTTCTCAGGTTGCTCATTCTTGGGGTTTATCTTCTGATAACTATTTCCAGAGATTTCTGCTAAAGGTCCCTGGAAATAGCTGCATTTTCATTTGGCAGCCATGCTCTGTGTGCAGAAGCACAAGCTGCTGTGACTGAAACACACAGAAGCCAGCATGCTTTGTTGAGTGTTTGTGTGAACTGCAAGTTACCTCATGGGAACAATGTTTCATTTTTCATTTGGCTCTTTGTTAGAGGCATGGGGGGAAGGGAGGGCATAGGGTGATTTATCTTGCAGTTTACCTGCAACAAAATGTGATCACTGTCTATGTAATATATTTGGTCGGGATGAGAAGTGAGTGATATGCTAAATAATTAGTTTTGTAGGGAAGTCAGATTTTGGTCTGTTAGTGTTGCATTTAACAGTTTGTCTTTGGCTTGATTTCCTAGCCCACCTTCAATGAAGAGCTTTGTTACAGCCTGTGGCATAGAATACATCACTGCAAACAGCCCCCTGACCAGATTTGATAGTAGTCTGACTGCTCTGCGCTTTACTGATGTGGCTGCTGTAGCTTGGCTTGGGAAGCTCTGCCTCTGGTAAATAGCAATGGCAAAGAAAACATATATCAGTCGTATATGTAATTAACTCAGCTTATGTTATGGCATTCAACTTATCCCTCGGTGGTTACATCTTGGCTAAAAAAATCTCCTCACTAGCTAATCATCCTTGAATGGATTTTGTGGCAGAGACACACACATAAGCTGTGGCTCTATAGAACCAGGCTCAGCCAAACAGTGTGTGGGGCCAAAGGTGGCCCTGTGACAGTGGAGCCCCACTGGTGTGCAGGGCCTAAGGCAGGAGGTTGACAGTGGGGCCAGGCCAGTGGACGGTACATGATACAATCAACTGGAGTGCAGGGCTCAGAAGATGTGGGGCCCAAGGCACCACAGCCATAATAAAAATCCCACAGTCCTATTGGAAATCTTTTTGAGGAGCTAGAGCAGTTGCAGGGCTAGGGAAAAATATGTGCCAAAAACAAAGTCAGAGTCATCAAGTGCAAAAGGGAAAAAGTGCAGAGAAAAAGAAGCAGAGAGCTGGAGTGGAGGAAGAAGCATTAGGGACAGAATGAGAGCTAAGAGATCAGAGTGGTTTGAGAGTGCAATGAGTGAAGCCAGGGATAAAACTGGGACATAAAAAGAGAGGTCTGTAGGAGACAAAAGGGAGAAAGACAAGAAAGAAAAGGAAGAAGCCATGAAGGGCAAAAAAATCTATGTAAGGTGCAGCAAATCATTCATGTCTCAGTCCTTTGTCTTGGTATAGTCACAATATGGAGCTGAATGGGAAACATGAGTTCAGGAACAGTCAAGACGCTGGATTCTGAAATTGGAGGAACTGAGGTGTAGCAAGGAATTTGTCTTTGAGCTCTGAGAATCCAGTCAGGTGCACATAAGACACATTCATTGGCATTAATTTCACCTCTGACACTGAGAACAGTGACCATGCTTTCCCCTGCGTTTGGCAGTGCACAGTGCACAGTAATAGCACTAATAGCTAGGAACATAGGCATTGCAATACATAGTGGACTAGTGTTCCATCAAATCCTGTATTTTCTCTTGAAAAGCGGCCAGTTCCTGCTGCTTTGGAGAGATCAAGAAAATGACCAGAAGGCAGTTTTGGGCTAACCTGTTTATAGGATAGGATGATTGCGATCCCCACAATTAGCAGTTTGGCTTATGTGATGAAGGATGAGGACTTAAACATACAGTACAAATATCTACTGCTAAAAGATCATAAGAAAATTCCCTCTCATTAGATGATTGGAGATGACTCCACAGCTTTTATTTAAACCAAATCTTCATTCCAAAGCTTTCTTGCATGATAGTTCTAATAACAATATTGAATGCTGTGTTAATTTTGAAATATAAAGCACACACAAACTAGGACATTCTACACATTAAGAGCCATCTAAATTTTACCCAACCTGCCCCCAAAGAACAAAACGAACAAAACTCTCACAAACTTTGGGTCTTGAAAACAAATCAATAAAAATACCAACTTCTGAGAAAAAGTGGAGGAAGAAAGGAGAAGTGGAGGTTCAAATGGCAGCTGAAATACAGCTGTAAATATATCAGGTGCTAGTCAGAGTTATTACAACAGATTTCATTTACAAGGATTATAAAATGCTTTTCAGACCATACTTAGAGACAACACTTCATCCATCAATGATATGTTTCATCTGGAGTAGAATGCAATAGCTCCTTAACGGCTCACAGAAACCTAATGCAATAGCCAGGAAGAGGATAATAATTTTTATTTTGATAGGCAGAGTAATTTTAATGAGAGGAATCCCCTCTAATTTTGTAGAAAATGCAACGTGTCAATTAATGAAGTGAAGGTCTTGGCTTTATTTGTCATTCAATATACAGATCTAGCAACAGAATTCAGTACAAAGTTAGTAGAAGGGATGATTAGAAAACATTTCAAGAAAATTAAGAGAAGAAGCAAATCAAACATCTGATTTGAAGTTCACTCCTGTGCAGATAGCCATCACAAGGAGTCTGCACCACTCTGAAAGGCTTAAGAGAAATCTAGGTGAAGTCTACACTGCCACTTTACTGTGCTGCAACTCTCTGTCTCAAGGATATGAAAAAACACCCCCTGCCCCCAGCACTCACACACTTCAAATGCAGTAAGTTGTCTATCCCAGCACTCTTGCCCTGACCAACACTGTTGTGTCGAAGTGCTGCTGCGGCTGTGGTTTAAAGTTGTAAGAGTAAACAGAATCTTAGTTAGTGCATGGGCCTTGGACTTCTGCACAAATTGGGACAACAAAGCTCTATGGGATGTGCATATATGTTGGATTTGTAAGCCACAATACAGGTCCCTGAGATTTTTCCCATTGTAAATTGTTATTTTGTTTACAATACAGCAAACAGAACAACACACTGCCCATTGATGAGTTAAAGCAATTTCCTTCTCTGCTATAAGAATTTGGCACCTCTTTTCTTTTGACTGAGTTCTTGTCAGATGCATCCCCAAATCCTGTGTGCTGTTTCAGACACCTGAGCATGAACTATGTATTTACATAATAGATTTCTGATTTACTGTGTGATTGACAGAAAACAAGTCAGTGCAACTCTTCTATAATGGGAGGAGGTTGCACAAACATATTGGCTACGTCTACACTAGCCAAAAACTTCAAAATTGCCATGCAAATGGCCATTCCGAAGTTTACTAATGAAGCGCTAAAATACATATTCAACGCCTCATTAGCATGCGGGTGGCCACGGCACTTCGAAATTGATGCGGCTCGCTGCTGCGTGGCTTGTCCTGACAGGGCTCCTTTTCGAACGGACCCCGCCTACTTCAAAGTCCCCTTATTCCCATCTGCTCATAGGAATAAGGGGACTTCGAAGTAGGCAGGGTCCTTTCGAAAAGGAGCTCCGTCTGGATGAGCCACGCGGTGGCAAGCCGTGTCAATTTCGAAGTGCCGCGGCTGCCCGCATGCTAATAAGGTGCTGAATATGTATTTCAGCGCTTCATTAGTGATGCATTAGTAATGCAAATGGCCATTTCGAAGTTTTTGGCTAGTGTAGACACGGCCATTGTAACACTTAGATCAGTGTGCCAGGTTCTTGTGTGGTTTGTTTGTATTAGAAGGGACTTTATAGGTTTATGATCGGTAAGCTGTTGGCTTCTCTCTTAACCTTATATATATAGTGTTTGCCTGTATAATTTTCTGCAATATGGGATGGATCAGTTCTTAGGTCCAATAATTAATAACCACAGGAACTTCTGATTCACTGAAAAGATTGTTCATTTGAAGCATTTAGGTTTAATCCAAAACCATTGGAGTAAATTGAAAGACTCCTACTGACTTTAAGGGGCTTTGGATCAGGCACTGAATGAGCAAGATATTTGTCTCCTTAACGGGGCTCTCAGTTGAACATGCCCTCTGCGTATTCATCCTATGTGAATGTTTTTACTTTTATATTCGTCGAAGGAGCAAATATGGAGTATTATCAGAAGTATGAACATTTTAAAGGGAATCTCTGTAACTACAGAGCCACGCCCTTGAGTTAGCTAAGACTTCAAATGCAATGAGATATATAGTCAAATGACTGAAAATGAGAGCTTACGTGGGCAGGTCTCTACCAAATTCACAACCCATTCTGGTCAATTTCATGGTCAGAAGATTTAAAGTATGGTGAGGTTCATGATTTCACTATTTAAATCTGAAATTAGATATTGCAGATGGCGGGGGAGGGGGTGAGTGTTGCAGCCCTTACTTCTGCTGTGCTGCTGGTAGCAGTGATACCTTCAGAGCTGAGTAGCTGAAAATCAGGGCTGCTGAAATCAGCACAGAAGTAAGGGTCACAATACTATGACCTCCTAAATTAACCTTGTTACCCCTTGAACTACCTCCCTTTTGGGTCAGGAACCCCAGTCTGAGAAACATGGGTCTCCTTCCTTAATGACATCTGTATAGTATAGGGTAGAAACATACAAAGGCCAGATTTCATGGCCTGTGATGCATTTTTCATTGTTGTGAATTTGGTAAGGCCCTGCTAATGTGCAAATAAATTCACAATCTCCATTAACACACTTGATATAGCTACAAAATATGTGTGCTTTGGCTGCAGCCAAACTCCAACAAAGACTTCAGCACTATCTTTACATCAACACTTTATAGTCTGGGAGTGGAATTCAGCCCTTACTGCAGTCACTGGAAAAATTCTATCAGCTTCTAGGGGAACCAAAGTGAAATATTAACCAAGTCTTTCTGTGCTTTCTCCCTGAATGAGGCACCCACACCTTTTTTGCATCTGCCTCAGTCCTTCTCTCCTTATTTTAAAACATTCATTAAGAGGCAAAGGATCTTTTGGTCTGATGAACACAGCTTATTTTAAAAAAATTATTATAGCTTGGAATCAGGAATTTCCGAATATGTAGTCTGCCTCTAATGTTGATTCTCACTTCCTGTATGGTTTTAGGCAAATCCTGTAACATCTCTGCCTTATTTTCCTCATTTCTAAGAGCATGGATGACACTTAATAGAATAGAAGGGATTAACTGTTCAAATATGTGTTTATAGGGAGATACTGAGCCTACAATTGAAAAAATCTGTTTATGGCTTCTAGCTAATCCTGAGCATATTCTAGATAACACTCTTCTCCTCTTTACTGCTATCTCTAGTTCTGACTTTTATGGATGAAAAGCAACCAATCTGCAAATCATCTAAATGCTCACATACATTCAAATAACATTTATATTTGAATGAAATACTTCAAATTTGAATAAACCAATTACAAACCTACTTTAATCAATTTTGACTACAGGTTGAACTGCTCTAGTCTGGAACTCTCTTGTCCAGCAACATCTGTAATGCAGGATGATTTTAGTTAGCCAGAAGACCAATTATCATGCACGTAGCCAAATTTACTGTGGTCCTATAAAGTTTGTTTACAGCCACACGTTCTGGCTCTCAGTGGTCTGTGCTGTTATTTAGCTGTAATTTACCCCTAACTATCTTCTAAGAGCCCAGTAACCAGTGGAAATGTTGGTTATACTGCTAGACAATATTGACCTCCTGTGGTCTGTCAAATTCTGTCATTCAGCCCTGGTCAGGTTGCAAGCATGCTAGACTAGAGAGGTACAACCTGTGATATCTTTGGCAGGAATTTGGATTTAGAAGCATGAACACTCGATAAAATCACTGGGAATCCTCCAACTTTTATGTAACAAAAATATTTCAGTGGTCTTTAAACAAGAAGGCAAAATAGATATAGATTAAAAAATGAATCAAGCTGACACTATAATATAGAAGCTAATTACAGATGCACTGTATTCAGGGCAGCCAAGACCAAGGGTGGATATTTATTAATAGGTAAATTAGTTTGGTTCACATAAATCCACAAGAAATTAGAAATCAGGAGAAATGGAGAAATTGAAAGCAGGACATTAGATAGATTGGATTGAAGAATCAATGTTTCAGTACTGATTACTAAGCTCAGCAGGTTGGGTTTTCAACCTGAAGTCCAGAGCTAGAATAGTTTGGAAAATTAACCAGCCTTACACCACTAATTATATATTGTCATACCTTTATAATTACCTTTACCATTATGTTCCCAATCACTCATCTGAATGTCAGGTACAGGAGAGAAGTACTGTCCTCTCATTTACGTTGTTCAATGGAGAGAAATGTCAGCACATCGAGAAGCCATTCCACAGTATAATAATATGGGCCTGATTCTCTCCTCTCTTGTCACTTGAATAGTCACTTACATCTGTGGATAATAACGCAAAGTGGTTTAAAAGACTGGTTTGCAAGACCCCAGACCAAATGCCTGTTGAAGCAAGTGGACAGACTACCCTTGAGGTCAGCTGGTTCTTAGGGAATAAACAGTTTATACAGGAGTATTTTATATCCTTTATCTTCTTTGCAGAGGTGTAAATAGATTCATGGATTGTAAGGTTAGAACAGCGGTGCAGGAACTAGAGGTGTGTGGGTATGGGGCAGAATGTGGTGTCCAGTACCCTCTGACTTCCATTTTATACAGAATTTACCATTTGGTTCAGCACGGTCCACAATAAAATGGTTCCATCATTCCAAGTTCAGAAGGAGCATAAAAATACAGTCTGACCTACCTAACACAGGCTGAAGAATTTCACCTAGGAATTAAGGGCTTCGTGCAAGACTTCCTATTTGAAATAGAGCAACTCCGTTGGTTTACATCCAATCTCACTGTAAGTGACTACACAGGTTTAAGCAATGTTGTTGTGATATGTTGATCCCAGGATGTTAGAGAGAACAGGTGAGTAAGGTAATCTATTTTATTACAGCAACTTCTGCTCTGTGTAAGGTCAGAAGTTTATTTCCCTGACAAACAAAAGATGGTCCAATAAAAAATATTTCCTTAAACACTTTTCTCTCTCTTCAGAGGTGTAAGGCAGCAGAGGATCTGGCTATAGATTTATCAGATATGATCACTTGCATAATCTAAGTGACATCTTGATTTAATTTTTGTATCACTTTTACTGGCAGAGAAGGCATGTGCTCAAAATTACAATAAATAGATGATGACTCTTCAGCTTGCATGTTAATCAAGATCAATCCATACTTCAAGAGAAAGAATCAATTAGATTTGATTAAAACCAAAGACTCTGGAAGTGGCCTTCCTAGTGTTTCACATATGTTTGCCACTCTGAAGTTCTGAGCGGCACTAGCATTAAGTGTAACATCACCAATAGGGCTTCTAGACAGCCACAGATTTAAAATATTTTTATTTTAAAAGGAGGGAGGCTTACTGTGTGATTCAATGGCTTACAACACCCCCATTATGAAAATTATTCCAGCATCACTGGGAGCAGGGGAAAATATTTCCTGTGCAATGAGATGTGTAATTTCAAAGAAGATAGGCAACGCTTTGTATAGATATTTGCTGCTCCAAGATTGCTGCAGTATGAAAATTTCCTTTTCAGTTTTTTAAATCACAACTACACTCTGAAAAGTACATCTGTAAAAACAAAATCAGAGAGTTCTGAATTTATTTGGTCTTAGTGATTCCAGAAAATCTGTTGTTTACAAGCAGAAAAAGTTAATTTTCATAGTGGCCATATCTGGAAATTGAACTTAGGAGATAAGAATCCAGATGAGATCTTCACCTCTGACATCACGTGAAAAAAGTCTGCAATAAGGCAAAAGCTGACAGTTTTGTTGATGTGCAAGGTGTTGAAGACTTTAGCTCACCCTTCTATAGCTTCATTGGCTCTGCACTGTTGACGCAGTAAAATGGTGGGTTTTGTCCGTTGAACAAGCAAATTTTGCTTAATGGCACACCAGTATAGAAATACAGGAAGATGCCATTTTTACCTAGTCACTTTTCTGATTACAAATGGACCTTTAACCTTTAAAGGTTATCTTGATGCTAATGAGTTTGCTCTAAACCTCAGTCTAAATCTCTCATTTGGTTCTTTATGATCATCATTCACACTAAACTTTCACAGCTGTTTGTGCTGGTTAATAGAAAAGATAAATGTTACACTTAGGATACCTTCGCTATTTAACGTAGATTGCCACATTTTGACTTTTCTGTTCCATGGCATTATTGCTCTTTATAATCCATGGAGGACTACAGTTCTCATCCCAGTTACACAGATGTAAATTTAGAGTAACTTACACTGACTACAGTGGAATTAGTTCAGTTTCATACTTCTGTAATTAAGATGAGTCTACCTCTAAGAATACAGAGTTAATAGAAAGTCCTTTGTATGAGAGTCACCATGTCAGGTCCTCAAGGTACAAAATCCTAAGAAATTCTGCATTCTTCAAATGTGTAGCACACTTTGGTGTAAGTCCTGCATTGATCTGTGTGGCTCTGAATTTTTCTGCGTAGTTCTCATCCTGGGTCTTGTAATTTACACAAAAGGCAAGACCAATTGCCAGATGAACCCAACCTTATGCATTCATTTTCATTTCATCATATTTCCATACCCTTAAACTAGAAGATGATTGTCTATTCAAATTGGAATTAGACGGCAGAATAACTAAATTAGAGTGGGCAACTTCAGACTGCCTAGTGTGTTAATACTAGAAATAAGCCTGTGACTGTGTTCACTCTTGGGTTAAGGTCAAACCACTGCCACCTTCTCAGTCAGGAGTAAAGAAATAAAACGTTTTTTATTTGTTTCTCATCTCTTTTAGGTAGGGTATCTCTGAAGCCACAGACAGTGCACGAGGAGTAAATCAACAAAACTGTTTCCTGCCTCAGGCAGCCTACATTCCCTCATGGAGGTTCACACTGGCAGTTGTCTTTCTTATTCCAGCCAGGCTCCCCATTAGAACTAGTGTCTGCTCTCCTTTTAAGATGGCTCCCAGTGGAGCGGTCTTTTGCCTCTTAGCCCTCCTTCCAAACCTGAAAGCTATTTAAATTCTGGCAAGGTGGGACTTACTGAGCCCACAGCAGCTTGCTAACTCTAGGCATGTGCCCCATGCTGGCCAGGAAACTCCCTCACAATGCCCAAGCTATAAAATTGGGAACCAGATATTTTTTAAAGCCTCTCTTCCTTTTTTTCTTGAGCCACTAGTAACTTTCCTAAGAGGGATGGGGAATCTTGCCTTCTTTACAAACCCATCAACTCCCTTGCTGCAACTCCCCCAACCAAATGTCTCTAACAGGTTCCCTCTTGATTCCCCTATGCCTTACCACCAGCAAACTCCCCTCTTCCTTACCCCATGTTCCCTAATGGATAAAACTCTCCTTCATGTCCCCATCAAATACCCTGCCTTCTTAGTACAGCCAACCTAGTGACTCCCCCTTTTGCCTCTCCAACTGACCCCTCCCCAGAGTTGTGGCATTTTAAAAAGAATTGTCTCAGTACATATTTTTTTGGAATTTTGTCACTTCTGCACAGTGGTGGCCGCAGGCAGCTGGAGACAGCCATGCTCCACCAACTTGAGTCTTCCTCCAGAATCTGCACTGGAATCTGTGACACAGTGGTGCCCGTCCAAGCAGTTGGGACCTACCCAGACACCATGGAAGTATTCTCAAGGACTGCTGAGTTGTATGAACGAATTTAACTCAGGGGCATGGCCCTTTTGTTACAGAGCTTCCCTTTAAAATGTTCATGCTTCTGATAATCCAACATATTTGTGCCTTTAAAGAATATAAAGATAGAAACATTCACATAGGATGAATATGCAGAGGGCATGTTCCACTGAGAGCCCTGTTAAAAAGACAAACATCTTGTTCATTCAGGTCCTGATCCAAAGACCACTGAAGTCAATAGGAGTCTTACAGTTTACTCCAATGGTTTTGGCTAATTCCTGCCAAGGTACCTAAGTACCACTGTGAGTGATTTGACTTACTTAATATAAACCCTTGTACCCCAGGTGGAGCATAGGTCATCTACAAGTCTCCTCCGTTTCACTCTGTCTTGGGACAAAACTTCTAGCTGACTCCAGGAGTACCCCAGCTGTTCTCCTTCAGTCTCAGTAGATCTTCTCCATGTTGTCCGAGGTCTTCCTCCTTTGTGTTTTCCTTGCGGGTTCCATTTGAGAACTTGACAGACCATGGTTGATGATGGTTTTCTGAGAGTGTGGCCTAGCCATCCCTACTTTCTTCTCTTGATTTGAATGTCAAGTGGTTCTTGTCCTGCTCTATTCCAAAGCTCCTAATTTGTGACAAAGTCTTCCCATTTGGTGTGAAGAATGTACCTCAGGCATTACACAAGGAAAATATGCACAGAGTGACAGGATTAGCATCACAGCAGTTATATTAGCAGCAATGAGGAGTTGAGTACACACACTCCATTACTAGCCTGAGCATAAGTGAAATGACTTTCAGCCCATCCCCCCAATGCACCTGCTAACAATAGGCTAACACACTGCTTAACTTGAATTAGAGACTGTTGTGTAGACAGGTAGGTCAGGGGCAAAACTCAGTAAGTAAGGTCAACACTGAAGTAAAGATAAACCTATAGCAGAGCTAGCCTGAGTCTGTTAATGTACAAATCAATGGCAGCAAAACAGAGAATTGCTTTTTCCTCCCTCCCCATTCTCTGAATTTTTTCCTCATTTATTTCTAAAAAGAAGGAAATGTAGCTTGTCATTGTATTTCCTATTTCCACCATTGTTTTTCTGGTAATAAATACTAGTGAGAATTAGTATTAGTATTTTCTGAATCTCAGTTATTTCTGGATGGTTTGCAGTGAATAGCAAATAACTTTTGAATAGAAAAACAGGAGCTGGGTATACGCTAAGCTTGAGTGTATTTTCTTTTAAAGGTAGTGTAGTGCCATCTAGTGGAGTTCTTGGTATATTATTGATGCAAAGAACTAGCAATTGTGCAGCAGCACTGTCCTTTATCCTCAAGGGAAGAAAAATGTACTGGTCTCCTTCCCTGTGCTGAAATAGAACACTGAGCGCAAAAGCCTGAGCTATACTTGGAAACTGGGTAGTTGTTAAGAGCTGTTAAACCCTGTGGCTCCACCCAACAGGTACGGAAAGTTGTTTATGTGGCAGTATAGACCATTTGCAATAATGTTTCACAAAGGATGACAGAATTTTGGCTGCACCTTGACATCCCACGAGATGCTGTTGCTGTGGCCACCATTTCCTAAGTGATGGGCTGTGGAAAATAAGACTGAGTCCCTAGGAAGAATGTAGAATTTCACTAGTGGCTCTCAGGTGCCCTACAGCACTGGAGGAAAAAAAGATCACACTAATTAGCCTACATAAATGCTACATGTTTTCTATGTACTTTACAGCTTTTATTTAAAACTAATCACTGAAGATCATCCACCCAATAGGCTCACTTGTATCCTCCTTAGCCAAAGGTGCCATTGTGGCAGCAAAGGCTGCGGGAAGAGGTACTCTTATTATGCTGTGGTACAGAGAACAAAGTTACCCTCATGCATCATAGCCCTGAGATAAGAAAGTCCCTAGGCAACAGTTGTTGCAGAAAGCAAGCACATGTTTCACAGAGCAAGCAGCAATGCCCTGCTCTGCAACTGCATTTACTTTGTGTATTTAAGCACAAAGTAACTAGCGTCACTAGCGCAACAGGTGAATGTAGGTAAATATGAAACCATTTGCTATGTGCATCTGAAGTGCACAGTAAAATAGGCAAGAGTGAGTATTGTTGTCTGATATCCTAGTGCTCTGATGTACTATAGAGTGTACTGCTGACTTGCTATAATTTGATACTACTAAAGATGGGCAAAGATCATGAAATAAGTTCCATGGGCATAGGTTATATTCTTTTTCCAGTTAGTTGTTTCTCACTGTGCTGACATCAGTTTTGTCCTCTCTTCCCATGGTCACTTGAGTAACTGTAGTTTATTTATAAGAATTCAAGTGAAGTGAGTGTCCAATTCATACAGGACTGCTCATGCACTGTGAGATTTGCATTCATGGGTGGGTTTTTTGGCGCTAGATGTACATCCTGCAAGAGTTAAAATCCTCTGATCAATGAACGAATACTACATCATTCATATGACCAATCACAGTTAACCAATACAACCTGAATTTCAAATGCTGAGTATAATTACTGGTTGTAAAACTGTTCTGGTCAATCTGTGGAGTATAAAAAAGAAGGTGGTGGTAAATCAAAGCGGTGTGAGTAACTAATCCATCCTGACAAAACAAAAAGCAGTCAAAGTAACACTTTAAAGACTAGCAAAATAGTTTATTAGGTGAGCTTTCGTGGGACAGACCCACTTCTTCAGATCATAAACAGACCATATCTGGATATGGTCTGAAGAAGTGGGTCTGTCCCACGAAAGCTCACCTAATAAACTATTTTGCTAGTCTTTAAAGTGCTACTTGACTGCTTTTTGTTTTGATAGTGTATAGACTAGCACGGCTTACTCTCTGTTACTAATCCATCCTGGGAAATCATAGTCTGCTTGCAAACATTCTGTGGGCAAAGAAAGAAGCTAAATGAACTGAATAACTTACTAGGAATTTATTACCCCATCTCCCTTACCTTTCTCCTCATATATTAGCTTTGTGGAGCTGTTTTCTGCATACAGACCCTGGGGCTGAATCTAACACCAACAGATGAAGCCTGCTGGTTAGCTAAAGAAAGGTATACTTGACCTGGGAGTCATATGACCTGCCACTTTCACACACACCTTCTCCTGCCAAGATTTAAGTGTGTGGAGGACTCAGTGAATGTCTATACAGTACTTAGATGTATGAAGATGCAGCAAAATCAATCTGGCTTGACTGTCGACCCTGGTTGAGTAAGGGACGTGGGTGTGAGCCTGAAGAGCCCTGATCGACACCAGAAAACAAAGTCAATCCTGATAAATTGATTCTTGGTATGCTAATGGCTTAGCTAGAATTGCGTATCTGGGATTGACTTTGTTCCTTTGTGTATGTCACACCTCAGAGTGAAATCCTGGCTCTGTTAAACTGAGTGGCAATATTGCCCTCGTCTTTAATGATGCCAGGAATTCACTCAGTGATTTCCTGGGCAGAGGACTATTCTGATCATATAATCTGACCTCTTGGTCTCTAGTATAGGAGTTTTCTGTTTATTCTTAAAAAAAAACCAAAAAAAACCAAACGGGTCCTGCAAACCCTACTTCAACAAAACTCCTATTGATGGTCAGCAGGAGTGTTGCTGGAATAAGGCAGACAAGATCTGATTCTTAAAAGAGAGGACAGTTGGCACTGCAGATTTTGGAATTTCATGGCTACTGAAGCTTTTCTATTGGTTGCTAAAAGCATTAGTGACTGGCTGTGATGTAAGTTCTCTCATATACATACACAAATTAATATAGAAACAGCTGGGCACACTGCAAAACACTGTTTTATTTCTCTTCAGAAGGGATGTGAATTTAGTCATTTAGCTGGTAGGACCGGCTGTTTCCTGTCCCTACCCAGCTGGATTCTATATTGCCTGAAGCCTGAAGAAATGCCACATAATAATGGTATGTGGTGGGAGATCATGTAGAGAATAAAACCACAAGTGAAACTGTAGAAATGCTGTACACATAGGCTATGTTTACATTTGAGAGTTTAGCTGACAAAAAACCCTGGCGTTTTGTCAACAGTAAATTGACAGAACACAGCACTTCAGCTGACAATTTTCTGTCGACAGCATTCTGGCTCTTCTGCATGAGGCAGAACACCTCTGTTGACAGATTCTGCTGACAGAAAGCCAGTCTGGATGTTCAAGACCGGGCGGTCCAGCCACTCTCTGCCAACAGAGCAGACTGTGCTTTCGATCCACTCGGCAATCTGGCCATGCTCTGTCGACAGAAGTCCTGTTGGAAAGATATCTTCCGACAGAAACTTCTGTTGACAGATGGCTCTAGTATAGACATAACCATACTGAGAGACAGTTCTTGGCCCCAAATGCTTACAGTACAAACAGATTCCCCTGCCCTTCCCCGCAAAAAAGAAATTGGGTGAGAGGGGAATGTGAGAGACACATACAAATCTGATGTGACTTACTACCTGTCAAATAAGTGAAGTCTGGCAGAACCAGAATTCTGGTCTTCTACTGCTAGGCCAGTAACTTATGCAACAGAGCACAGTATCTCAGATATTATCACCAGGAAACTCAAGTCTACAAACAGAATGTTGTCAAGCTTTGTGCTGTACCATACTTTTGGGTTATGGCACATAAAATATTGAATGGCAGAGACAAAGCAATTTTGAGATATTCCAAGAACAATTGATGTGCCATAGCAACAGGTGGGTAGAGTATAGTGAGGTCCTATTCCTAAATCTGTTTTGTTTTGTTGGAATACAGACTAACATGGCTGCCTCTCTGCTGCTAATCCTAAATCTGTTAGTGTAAACACAGTTGCATCACTGCTGACCATTAACCCTCATCAATGCACACAACCAGGCAGTTTATCAAAACAGTACAAACACCTGCCAACTGTGGCTTGAAAGAAGTGAAACACTGACTCCGGTGCCAGTTCAGAGATGTAACAGAGTTTCTATGTTTTCTGCCAGTTATAAGGCTATAGATTAAAAACAAAGACTGGGATTTTCAAGGACCCCTAAAATGCTTAGCTTGCACTGAGTTTTAGTAAGATCGTCACAAATAGAAGGATTCTTACAAAATTTAGAGTTAGATTCAGCTTCTGATTTCAAATCCCCTGAAAGCACAAGAATGAGCACATCTGGTGATTTGATTTGGGGCCCATCTCTAGATCACAGCTTCAGTTCTTGAAATGTTGGTTATGCCAAGGGGAGAAAATATCCATGCTCAGCCTTCATACTGAGTTATTCTTGAGCAACTTAAGGTTTTTCCAACTTAAGACACTAAAATACAGGGACAGAGATAAAGCTGTGCTAGTCTATGTACTATCAAAACAAAAAAGCAGTCAAGTAGCTATGGCTATGGTCTGAAGAAGTGGGTCTGTCCCACGAAAGCTCACCTAATAAATTATTTTGTTAGTCTTTAAAGTGCTACTTGACTGCTTTTTTGTTTTAAAGTACAGAGAGTTAAATAGAAAAGTGCTTAGAGTATTTTCTCCTGTGTTCCATTTGCCTCTGTTTTCAGTGGGCCTAGGCTACAGTTTATTTATCATGAGTGACTCTTTTGTGTGTCTAGGACACCAGCTTAGGCAATTTTAACTTGAACACTTGATTTAAAAAAACAAACAAACAAACAAACAAACAAAAAACATTTTTTGACTGTTCCCTCTCAGGAATGCCTCTATCACAGCCTACGCTGGCATAGCTTTTGCCGCTCACAGAGGTGGGTTATTTTTTATGCAGACAGGAGAATTCTCTCCTCTTGCCATAGAACATCTTCACCAGACCAGCTGTACACATAGGCATAGCCTTAGAATCTGCCTTCCTTAATATTCGTGGATGATCCTTCTCTCCCATTTGCTTCCTCCTCTCAGAATCCTGCAGCAGCCTTTGCATAGTGGAAGATCCCATGCAGTATGGAGTTTACTGAATTCATACTCAGGAAGTCTCTCATAAACAAAGCAGAATTCTCTGAGATATAGAGATGGGTGGAAGACACAACATTCAGCTCTAAGGCGCCCAGATCCGTAGTTTCATTTCACAAAATACTGTACAAACTCTATAGTATTTTGTAGCCTTATGAATAAAGGTCTGATCCAGCATACACTGGAATCAATGTGAAGACTAGTTAATGTCAGCAAACATTGAATTGGGAATGATATTTTAATCATTCTTCTAGCCATTAACATAGAAGGACAGATTGCTTACTCCTTAGAGAAGGTGTTTGACGCCGCTTCTGATTCTGAAAGCATCCGATAATGCGCCATCATGTTGGATGGTTCCTCTCATGTCTTCGTGGAATGACTGGATCATCTTGGGTAACCGTGGAAGACAGCCTATCTTGTGGAGCAGTTTGAACAGACCATCCCTGCTGACCAAGTCAAAGGCCTTGGTCAGGTTGATGAAGGCTATGTAGAGTGGCTTCCTCTGCTCCCTGCACTTCTCCTGCAGCTGCCTTAGAGAGAAGACCATGTCAACGGTAGACCTCTCTGTGCGGAATCCGCACTGTGATTCGGGGTACACCCTCTCAGCAATCTTCTGGAGTCTGCCAAGGATGACATGAGCAAACAGTTTACCAGTGACGCTTAGGAGGGAGATTCCACGGTAGTTGTTGCAGTCGCTTCTGTCTCCTTTATTCTTATACAATGTTACAATGTTAGTGTCACACATATCCTGTGGAACCTCACCCTCTTTCCAGCACAGGCACAGTGGCTCATGTAGGGGTTCCAGGAGTGTGTCTGCGGCACATTTGATTACCTCTGGTGGTATACCATCCTGGCCAGGGGCCTTTCCTGCTGCAATGCTGTCGATGGCTCTCTTCAGTTCATCCACAGTCAGTTCCTGATCCAGTTCATCCATTACTGGTAGGAGCTCGACGGCATCGAGGGCTGCGTCAACCACAACGTTCTCGCGTGAGTACAGCTCGGAGTAGTGCTCAACCCAGCGCTCCATCTGTTTGGCTTTGTCAGTGATGACTTCACCAGATTTGGATTTCAGAGGTGCCATCTTGTTCTGGGTGGGTCCTAATGCCTTCCTCATACCCTCGTACATTCCTCTGAGATTACCAAAGTCAGCACAGGTCTGGATGATGCTGCATAGCTGGAGCCCGTGGTTGTTGGCACAGCACCTGGCTGTCTGCTGTACTGTTCTTCTGGCCACTTTAAGTGCTTGCTGGGTACTCTGGCTTGGTGAGCGTTTGTACTCCAGGAGTGCAGCGCGCTTCTTTTCAATGACTGGAATCATCTCATCGGAGTTAGCTTCGAACCAGTCGTTCGTGTTTCTAGCTCTTCTTCCAAACACCGACAAGGCCGTGTTGTAAACTGTATCCCTCAGATGTTGCCATTTGGATGTCACATCGGCGCCCCAGAGCCGCTGCACAGATTTTCTTGGAGGGTCCCTCTGAACTTTTCAGCTTTCTCTGAGTTTGCCGGAGCTTGCTCCGACATTGTTCGGGATCTTCTTCGCACTCCTCCTGAAGCATGCCTTTGGATCTTCAACAGAGGGCATCTTGCTGCACACAAGATCTGAATGTTTAATCTTGCAATGCTGAAAGCTAAGTCTAAGGTGCAGGAAGTCCTCATCAGAGACATGCTGTTCGCAGACGAAGCTGCTGTAGTGTCTCACACAGAAGACCAGCTTCAAAAACTGCTGGATCAGTTCTCCAAAGCGTGCAAGGACTTTGGGCTTACCATCAGCCTAAAGAAGACAAACGTACTCGGTCAGGATCTTGCTGAATCCCCATCAATCAGCATTGACAACTATACCTTAGAGGTCATCCATGAGTTCGTTTACCTGAGGTCCACCATCACTGGCACCCTGTCGTTGGACACTGAGCTGAATAGAAGGATCGGAAAAGCGGCCACAACTCTGTCCAGACTCAGCAAGAGAGTGTGGAATAACAACAAGCTCTACACTCACACCAAAATGCAAGTCTACAGAGCCTGCATCCTCAGCACCCTCCTTTATGGCAGTGAGACTTGGACCCTGTATGCCCGCCAGGAAAAGAGGCTGAACATCTTCCACTTGCGCTGCCTCAGGCGCATCCTTGGAATATCATGGAAGGACAGAGTGACCAACACCGCCGTCCTCGAGCAAGCTGGAATCCCAATCATGCACACCCTCCTCAGGCAGCGTCGGCTCCGCTGGCTTGGTTACGTCCACAGGATGAATGATGGAAGGATTCCAAAAGACATCCTGTATGGTGAGCTAGCCTCTGGCAAAAGACCTCCCGGACGCCCTCAGTTGCGCTACAAAGATGTCTGCAAGAGAGACCTCAGAGAGGTAGATATCGAGCTGGACAACTGGGAAGAACTAGCAGATGACCGCAGCAGATGGAGGCAGGGGTTACACAAGGGCCTTCAGAAGGGCAAGATGAAGATCAGACAGCTAGCAGAGGAGAAGCGAGCGCACAGAAAGCACAATAAGGACTTGCCAGACACCCACTACATCTGCAAGAGATGCAGCAAGGCTGTCACTCTCGTGTGGGTCTTCATAGTCACAGTAGATGCTGTAAATGAAGTCCTCAACTGAAACTATAAAGGGCGTGATCCATAGTCTATGCAGATTGAAGGATGCCTACTACAGAGAAGGTGTATAAAACTAAAATATACAGTATGTACAATGTACAATACTTGTATCAGTGATTAGTATCTGATTGCTTTCCACTACAAAGAAGTGACATTCTGCTACATAGTGCCAGATCCCAGCTGGTGTAAACATTAGCTGATTTGGCTTCTAGTCAAGTCCAGAGGTTAAATGTAGATCATCTAGGTCAACTAGCTGTGGAAAACAGAGACTCGCGTCAATTAATCCTCCCTTTGCTTCCAGGCATAGAATCGACTGGAAGTCAGATAAGAATGTGGGGTTTGGATTTGGTGAACATGTGATGTACTTGTGAATGTTTTTCTTTTTCCTCTGATAAATCTGTTGAGACAAGGACATTTTCCCTCCTTTTCCCTTAGCTCCCTATTGTGAAAGTCAATGCTGGTGACTGATACCTCAGGTAAAATGAAGATCCAGCTGAGAGAACTGGTTAAATTATGATCATATATCCTTTTCCTCTGCAGGAATTATTCAAGCCCCGGAGTATGGCTAGCTTAGCTGACCCAAGCAGATTCAAGTTAAGATAAGACAAGTCTGAACAAGTACCTACTCAAACAGCTATTGTGACTATGTAACAGAGAGGTAACAGTGTTAGTCTGTACTCCAACAAAACAAAGCAGCAGAAATGTAGCACTTGAAAGACTAACAAAATGATTTATTTGGTGATGTGATGAAGTGGGTTTGTCCCACAAAAACTCATCACCAAATAAATCATTTTGTTAGTCTTTAAAGTGCTACATCTCTGCTGCTTTGTTTTATTGTGACTATGTTTATAGTAAACAAAGTGGAAAGGAACACTAACAGTCTGCAAAACCATTGACCCTGACATAGAAGCAATATAAATACTAGCAGCTTGGAAAGATGTACACAAACTGTGCAGTATGTTACATGAACTGGCATTGCAACGTGATCCTATATTTCACCCCATATGTCTGGTCCTGTCTAGCATGGGCATAGAGCTGTTACATGCCTAATAAAGTAACCTGAGTGATGAGCAGAGTCAAACTGAGTTGTTGGATCCCAGTGTCATAGAATGTTCTACTCACTGATAGGATGGTGCTTCTTCCTGGCCATTCCAGGGATTAATTTTCCATAGATGAATGCCATCTTTCTGTCCCTCGTGCTCAATCTGCAGTGCTTCTCTTGCTCTAGTTGCTGCTGTTGCCTTTTTGTGCCTCTGCTCCAGTTCACTATGGCTGCATCTACCCTAGCAAGTTATTTTGAAAGATTTTTCTAAAGAAGGGGGCTCATTTGAAAGATCCCACAGAGCGCCTACACACAAAAACATTCTTTCAAAAGTAAATCAAAAGAATGCGGTGCTCCTTTTGAAAGCGATCTTCCGTTCCCACTTCAGGAAGATCTCTTTCTTTTGAAAGAGTCTTTCGAAAGAAAATATGTGTAGATGCTCCACAGAGCTCTTCTTTTGAAAGAGCAGTCCTCATGGTGCTCGATTTTTTAATCCCTGGCCCATTCTTTCAAAAGAGTGGGAGCTGAGTGGATGTTCTCTTTCAAAACAGCAGATCAATTTTTTGTGTGGACACACTATTTAGAAAGAAGATCTTCCAGAAGGCCTTCTTTCAAAAGACCTTTAGTGTAGATGTAGCCATATGTGTTTTCCCCTTCTGGGACTCCAAGTTGTCTCATTAAAGACTATGTCAGTGCTCCTTCCTCAGTCTTAGTCTTCCCACTCACTGCCCCTGCTGCTACATCCTCAGTGGTTGGCAGCAGATTTTGGGCTTATCTTCTACAAATTCTGGCTCAGAGACCCACGAGTAAGCAGCCAATGCCTATTCCCTTATAGACCTGACTGCCTTTTGCGGAGCCCTTTCCATACTTAGCTGGCACTTCTCCCTCTCTGGGTTTGCCATCTTTCCAACTCCCAGGAAATAACCATCAACTACCATACCTGCAGTCTTTAAACACTCATCCTTTTCTCAAAGAGGTGACTGCAGATTTTCCCAACAGCCCCCTTTACTTCCAATTTGCTGTATTTATACATCCAGTTTAGCTCCTTCCTCCACAGCTGCGTTCCATCCCTGGGTTAGGGGGTTGCTTAGCCACTTGATTCCTCTCATGTGTGTCCTGTTTGGTTAATTTACCCTTTCACAGCCAGCGTGGCATAAACGTGCCTTCACACTCAGACAGCTGGCTAAAGTGTTCTTTTGGAACTGAACAAGGTGATCTGGATAAGCTATATGGAAAGGCCTTGGAGGGAATTTGAGCAAAATGTTTATTATTTTCTGGCTCTTTCTTGGAAATTGCATTAAAAATAGTCTTCTCTTCTCTTCTCTTCTTTTCTCCCACTTCACTTTTGTATAAGTAGAAACTATATTTTGAAATGGCCCGAAGGCAACACACACATCCATGAATTGTATACAAGAATAGAATGTAGGCCTGTGTAATATATTTTCAAGTTGTATATGCCATAGCCAGTGATAAAATTGTGCCAGGAGCTTCCAGGTTGAGGCCCAGCACCTGTAGCATTGTCAGTTCATAGCTCCAACCCTTCTGGGCTTGCTGCATTAGTTATGAATGTAAAAAAATTACTTGGGCACTGGCATGTCTTTCATTACAGATGAACACTGGCCACAGTATGCTGTGTGAAAGAACCAAATCTGTGTGTAGGTGCTTATCCAGAATGATGATTCTTTGTGATATTCAGATGAAGGTATTTTATCTACCTGGGGACAGAGAGTATCTTTATTTATGTTTTTTACTATGCCGAGAACTTACACCCTTTCAGGCTTAACAAATTGTATTTTTTTTTGTAGGTAGTCCTTCGTGTCCAATGATGACGTCTTGAGCTTGCACAGGCTCATCGGTTGTGGACTCGCATGTGGCTGAGGAGTCCAAGCTTTCAACAGCATGGGTGTTCACAGTGGGGGCAAGGAAATGGTCCTTGCTGCTGTTGCTTTCTTCCTCTCACAAGCATCAATGAGGTGTATGCATCGCTACTCTTCAAAGTTGTCATACATGTGTTGTATGAGAGCACGCCAGGCTGTTCTGTCTTTTGCATGCTGCTCTAGCTGATCTGTTTTTAAACCAGCATGAGCAATATTGGCCTTCACACATCTTTATATCTCTTGCGAAGCCTATATTGATTCCTTTTGCCCTGGGAGAGTTCACCTTAGAGGAGTTGCCTAGGGATTCTTGACTCCTCCACTTGTATGACGTGCCCTGTTCAGCGAAGCTGGGCTTTCAGAATCATGGCTTCAATGCTCGTGGTTCCTGCTCTGTCCAGGACTTCCAGGTTTGTAACTCTGTCCTGCCATCGAATGAGCAGTATTGACTTCAGGCTGCGTGTGTGGAAGCATTCCAGCAGTTTTATATGCTTTCTGTACAAGGTCCAGGTTTCATAGCCATACAGGAAACTGGTGATGCCACAATCATCTCGCTCTTCAAGAACAAGGGCAACAAAAAAGGCTTAACAAATAAAAAACTGTCAGTCTATTATATATTTCAAACATCCATCCCTGCAGTATCTTGATGCTCTAGTGACTTTTCATCTACCCTGGTTGGTGAGACAATGGTATAGCTGAGTCTAGTTACAATGGTTGCAAACAGATGTTGCCCATTGATCAACTTCTTCTGTCACAGAAATTGGGGACACTGCTTCAAAAGAAGCAGCTGGATCATACCATTTTTTCCTGCTGCTTGCCATTTGCAGTCTGGTCAGTAAGCTATCATTTCTTTCCTTTGCACATTTATGGCAGCAGAAGGCACAAACTCAGATTCTTGGCTGGCGTGAATCAACTATGCAGATGTATACCAGCTGAGGATATTTGAATATGAATATTTTTTTTAAATTATGTTGAATTTTTTCTTCAAAATTTTTTGAGTTCACAAAAACTAAATAGTTTTTAGACTGGACAACAAATGGTTTTTGATCAGCTTTAACATGTACATAAATAAATGCTTTTGCTCTTTCCAATCACTTTGATGGGATTGAGAGAATTCCAGCACACATTTGTTTCTAAAATCCTCTGTTGTAAAAAAAATGTTTTTAAATGCCCTTTTCATAGATTTTAAGGGCAGAGGGACCCTTACTATGATTTAGTCTGATCTCCTGTATGCCACGGGTCAACGAATTTCCTCTGGTGCCCACACTTGGTGCTGGCCTCACTCCAGGATTGCACGGGGAGCTGAGTTAGGCCATGCTGAGTGCTTTTAAAAATCCAGCCCACATCTCCATACTATATAAGTGCATTTTTTATAGTTGTAGGTTGCCATAAAAAAGTGAAGAAAAAACCCACAACAACTATAGTGTTATCTATTCCGCTAGGACGATACATAAGAGACTTGATTTTCCTAAGTGGAATTGACCCTACATCGATGAGTGGAGCAAAACGCCTTTTGACTTGTCAATTGAGCAAATCGGTCAAGATAGTAATTTAGGCAACATGTATCACAGATTGAGTAGCCCACTACCTTCTTAACAAGCTATTTTTGCTCTTGTTCAGATTACCTCTGCTGCCCCCCAAATCAATCCAACTAAATAGTTATGCCCATGATAAATATTAAAAAATGGGATGTCAGTAACTCCTCCTCTCACAAACTCTGTGGCATGCATGGTGATTTCTGGTGAACTAAAGGGCATGCAGTATCAAAAAATATCTGTTTGGGAGGATGAGGTATCCTGAGGAAATAAAAGCTGAATCACAGGGTTTTAATGTGTTAGCACAGTCTCGTTTAAGGATGGCAATGGCAGGCAGTGGAATAACTGGACATTTAACCTCTGACTTAAAATTAAACTGCAGTCACATTATCTGGAAAGCCTAATACATCAGCTCTGTAGTCAATGGATCATTATCTTTAATGAGGACTTCAAGCAATTTATTATTATTTATTGATGTCATGGAGTCATGGGGGTGATGCTCTCGAACAGCGTTTTATGAAGTCAGCCAGGAGTCTGGTGCAGCATGCCCCCTCTCTCTGAGCACAGTGATGTCAGGGCAAGAAGCTTATATAGCTTCAGCCTCCCCTTCCCAGCTGTGCTATTCCTACACTGAGTCCATCCAGAGGGCCCTCCCTGCACCCCACTTCTGCAGTCTGCAGTGACTCTCAGCTAGCATTGTAAAATGGAAGGTTTATTATTGAGAGGGACAAAGCGTAGACTAGATCTTACCACAGAAAAACAGGAGCGTTCAGTAAAATCCATCTTGGGGGGAGGGAAGCCCAGAGCCATGGTTCTGCCCTTCCCCCTGCACCCCAAGCCAGAAGAGACTAAGTCACTTCCAGCTGCCTGGCCTCAGGCACACTCCTTGCTCCTCCCAGCCTTTGTCCTGCTTCCCAGGTGAAAGGTATCCTCTGGTGGCATCGCCTCCTGGCTCTCAGGTTACGAAAGGCACTGGTCAACAGCTACAGCACAGGCAGCAGGGCAGCTTCAGCTGCCCCAAGGGCCTAAACAAAATCACACACCCAGTTTCCATCACCATCTAGGCATTGGTGCAATACCCCGGGAAACAGACATACACACTATTAGTATAGGGCAGTATGAGTCTCATGCAACATAACAAGGTGAATAACACTCCACTTTGTCACAAATGAGCTATATTCTGGCTCCCACTATTGCTCCTTTGTACCAGTTCAGCGCCACCAGCCAGCTGATGATTCCTTGGTGTGAAGGAATCCCCCAGTGATGGGGAGGTGGCCCTAGAACATCCATCTTTCCCATTCTCCAGTATGGGGGGCATATCATGGGAGCATTGCACCGGGACCCTACAAGCCTTGGGATCTTTGTGGTACAAAGGAGCTGAAAAGACACTTTTGCCCTCTATCAATGGGTCCTGATTCAACCAGAGTTTAGCAACACCCCAAGGTCAAGGTCAATTCACTAGCATGTGGGGTGCAAGGTAGACACATATGATAACAAATTGCTAAAGTGATAAGAGTATTCAAGCAATTTAGGGGTGTAAGTCCCATCTTCAAAAGTGACTTGGGTACTGATCCTCAAAGACATTTAGATACTCAACTCCCATTGAAATTAGTTGTGTGTAAATACCTTACAGGGTCCTAAGACCACATTCCTAATTCCCACTAGAAAAAAAAATTATGAAATTTAGGCACCTTTTTTAAATCGGAGTAGAAACCTAGAGCACAGATTCTTTTGAGAATTTTACCCAAGGGCCATGTTCATTGACATGCTCCAGATTAACACCAGTATTTCTGAGAATTATTAGACTCAAGGACCTAACCAGAAGATTTTATAGTTTACATTAGCCAACCACATCAGTAGGAGTGAAAGAAATGTTTATTGTCAGTACTTGTTTTAGACATTCAGCAATGCATCAGAAAAATATACCCCACCTTAGTCTCTCTCTCTCTGAATCATTGCTGCAGTGTCAAACCCACCCAAGCAAAGAAAAACAGTCTGCTTAACAAATGACAAGGGCCATTGTACATAAACTGAAGGTGAAAGCGAGAAATCAAGGAATCAGGTCTAGGGAGAAGATTATTCTGCACAGAATGCAGATTGTACCAGTTACTGTCAATTCCTATATGCACACCTTATTTGTCACAATATCCTGTATTTATCTGGTTCTCTTTTTTTCCAATGTGGTCCTATGTAGGAACTAGAATAAAATTTATTCACTAGGGCCTAGTAGTTGGAAACCCAGCAATAAAGAGAATGAAATTTCAGGATAGATTTGAAAATACCACCCGTGGAAGATATCATGGCTTTACCCCTTTGCAATTTAGAAGGACAAAAATCACATAATTAGAAAAAAGTCTGGCTTCTCCAAAATCTATGCAATGTTTTAAAGCCAAAAGCAAGGAATTTGAGGTTAGTGGGTGTTGCATTCTAGTTTCTTATTTCACCCTCATTACTATAGTATATAGCACCTTTGAATAGTTCTTGAAGTGATGTGTCATGAGTGTTTTTTCTCCCCGATGAGAACTGTGTTTACAGAGTTTTATTTTGGTGGATTAAAAAATTAACATGCTGTTCAGTGTTTATGTTAGAGAAAGTAGGATCAATGAAGTACATCTTCTACTTGGAACAAGAGTGGGTAAAGTTTATGATGTTCCTGTTGGCATTGATATTGTCTTTTTTAATAACTGATTGAAGACCTAACTTTCAGAATTGCACATGGCACTGTGTGTACAAAACTGAGCATGCAATTACACACTCCATTTACATTGTTCATGCAAACTGGGCATTTGCACACACAAGTGTTCAGGCCATCTGTGTGTATGGACATTTGATCAGCATGCAAAACCACAGTAATTCTTCTCGTATGTTGGGCATTCAGTTTGGCACACAATTTGGAAAATTAGACACTGAGTACCACTATTGTGGGTACTGAGGGTAGAAGCTGAGATACAGAACTGAAAAGGCAGATAACAGAGATTACCTTTCAAGAGGCTTTATGGAAAAGGGCTGAGTTTTTAACAGCATCATGATTGCAAGTCACCAGAGACAGCTGTCTCATTTCGTGGCTAGGAGCAACTGAGATGCAATGTTGATGGAAAGGGAGGAGGTGGCTGCTGTCTGTGAAGATTTAGAATGAAATTAACATGCCTTTTTGATTTAAAAACCTTGTAAACAGAAGCTTTCCACTCCTTGCACTGATGAGGTTGTGTGTGCATATACAACTTGCACCATCAATTAAAACAGTGATGGAGCAGGAAGAGCTGACTGATAGGAGGTGCTTGATGGTCTAAATGGGTATCCATAGAGTGCCTTCAACCCTACTGACTCTGTAGCTCTGCCAAAAAGTGTCTGTTGATTCAAACATGCTTTTGGTAGGCCTTATGCAGGTTCCAGGGCTGGATTACTAGTCCCCAGAACCTGCACAGGGCCAAAGTTCCCTCTAATATTTTCCATCCATGTGGAGATTTTTTCCATCCATGTGCAGAATACTGTGCACGGAGGCATGTGCAAATGTGCACCACCAGTAGAAACAAAAAACTAGCAGTGGGGGGCTCTGCTAATCAGCTGGACATCATTTGAAGTTCCTAAGCAGCCACACGAGCACACAGCTTGAAGGGAACACTGGATGGGGCATATCAAAAGTGTCTTTTAATCAAGAGATGCCACCGTGGCTTTCCCCAGAGCAGGCAGGTTGGGTCTGGGGAAGGTAGGGAGGCACAGTGTGTCTGCCCTGGTGCTTATCTGTGCAGATAGGGGATGGAGATGGGCTGGCTCAGGACTCCTCTGGCAGGTGGGAGGGGCTTGTATGCCCAGCCAAGAAAAGAAACCCATTGATTTCTGCCCTGGGGCCCAGAATTGCTGTAGGTGGGCCTGACCATAGTCCTCTCTTGGTTTGGCACGAATTAGGTTGCAAAATGCATTTCAGGTTGCTGCTGGTCTATGCAACCATGACACGACATCCTCCAGTGAGTGATTGACCCTTGCATGAGATATGTTGCCATGGATGATGATGGTGAGAACCCTGACCCTTTCGCTATGTTTCTCTCCATTAGTAGAGTGAAGAAATGTAACTAATCCCCCACACAGGAACTTGCCTCAGTTGAGTTTGACTGCATTATCCCTGGCAGGGGACCAGCACGTACGTACTCCTCTGTCTAATTTGTCTTCCCCCCGCCCCCCACTGAACACACAAATAGAACTAACTCCCTCTATATTCTTGATCTCTTTTAAATGTGTACTGTACTATTGATCTATGGAGGAAGAGGTACTGTATCACGACTCTCTGGATGATGTTAGATCAGAACCAGGTTGGGCACATCTACATAAGCAGCAGTTACGCCACTCAATGGCTACGTCTACACTTGCACCCAACTTCGAAATAGCTTATTTCGATGTTGCAACATCGAAATAGTCTATTTCGATGAATAACGTCTACACGTCCTCCAGGGCTGGCAACGTCGATGTTCAACTTCGACGTTGCTCAGCCCAACATCGAAATAGGCACAGCGAGGGAACGTCTACACGCCAAAGTAGCACACATCGAAATAAGGGAGCCAGGCACAGCTGCAGACAGGGTCACGGGGCGGACTCAACAGCAAGTCGCTCCCTTAAAGGGCCCCTCCCAGACACACTTTCATTAAACAGTGCAAGATACACAGAGCCGAAAACGAGTTGCAGACCCTGTATATGCAGCACGGACCCCCAGCTGCAGCAGCAGCAGCCAGAAGCCCTGGGCTAAGGGCTGCTGCACACGGGGACCACAGAGCCCCGCAAGGGCTGGAGAGAGAGTATCTCTCAACCCCCCAGCTGATGGCCGCCATGGAGGACCCCGCTATTTCGATGTTGCGGGACGCGGATCGTCTACACGTCCCTACTTCGATGTTGAACGTCGAAGTAGGGCGCTATTCCCATCCGCTCATGGGGTTAGCGACTTCGACGTCTCGCCGCCTAACGTCGATTTCAACTTCGAAATAGCGCCCAACACGTGTAGACGTGACGGGCGCTATTTCGAAGTTACTGCCGCTACTTCGAAGTAGCGTGCACGTGTAGACGCAGCCAATATGATGTAAATCTACCCAAAGTCAAAGTTACGGAAACATCATGACTGCTTACAAATATTAGTTTATCCATTAGAAAGGCTGGGTGACTTAAGTGACCAGTCTGATGCTAATGCTTAATCTTTTTTAGAGTTGTGCAGAGAGCAGAGGGTGTATCTGCACTAGGAAGTAACTTTGAAGTTAACTTTGAAGTTAGGTGCTACACTGAAGTAGCCAGCAGAGAGTCTACACACATTTTCCCTTACTTCGAAGTTAACTTCAAGGTAGGCAGCCCAACTTTGAAATCCTTACTCCATTCCTGGGAATGGAATAGCACCCTACTTTGAAGTTTAACTTCAAAGTAGGGTGTGTGTAGATGCTCAGCTTCGAAGTTGCTTACTTCAAAGTTATTTTTGTAGACACAGCCAGAATGTAACATAGCAGATCTTTGTTTCTCTCATGAAAGTTCCTATCCCTCAGCTGTGCACAGGAGCTTGTTTCTGTGTTGTAAGTATGTAGCTATTTTCATTTGCTTTAATTTATCACTTCTGGGTGGCCATTTCAGAGCAGTATCACATATTATGACATGCCAAAACTGGAAGGAATTTCCCAGTTCAATTACCCAGTTTCAAAAATTGGCAAGACTGGAATCAGGTCTTTTTTTTATCACTAACAATACAGAGTTATGACTTCTCACTTCTAACTCGCTCTTCATATGATCAAAGATCAGGATGCTCACTTTTGCCCCCAGCCAAGGTAGTAAGATGCATTTTCAATAGGTCAATGTGTTATCTAACCACCAATTAAACAGTGGGCCCAGTTGAGGTCCCATGCACCTCTTCTGAAATCAGAGTCAGAGGCTCCTGACCTCTCAGGTCAGTCCTGCTTCTGATCCAGTGTGCAGCCTTGTACTAATCATTTAACACCTGTCCTATTTCCCACTCTTGGAGTCAACAGGGCTGCATGGCCATGGCTGAGGGTAGAGTTGTTTTTTGACATAGGTTGTATAGCTAACATGCTAACCACCAACCCACTCTCTGTGTGCCAGGACTGTCTTTAGGATTTATAGGGGCCCAGTACACTATGATTAACCTGGTGCCACTGGCCCAACAGCAGCCAGTGGAGGCAGTTGTGGAGATTTTTTAAAGATGTTATTTTATAATCTACAGCAACACACCAATTAAATATTTTAAAGCAAATTTTAAACTAAAGTGCTGTAGACTAACACAGTAAATACAGAAACTGACAGAATATACCTGTTAAAGGGCTTCATTACCATTTGAATGGCTCTTTCACAGGTTCAGTTAATATGTTTCACTGTTAATGGCTACGTCTACACGTGAAGCCAACATCGAAATAGCTTATTTTGATGTAGCAACATCAAAATAGGCTATTTCGATGAATAACGTCTACACGTCCTCCAGGGCTGCCAACGTCGATGTTCAACTTCAACGTTGCGCAGCACCACATCGAAATAGGCGCTGCGAGGGAACGTCTACACGCCAAAGTAGCACACATCGAAATAAGGGTGCCAGGCACAGCTGCAGACAGGGTCACAGGGCGGACTCAACAGCAAGCCGCTCCCTTAAAGGGCCCCTCCCAGACACAGTTGCACGAAACAACACAAGATCCACAGAGCCGACAACTGGTTGCAGACCCTGTGCCTGCAGCATGGATCCCCAGCTGCCGCAGCAGCAGCCAGAAGCCCTGGGCTAAGGGCTGCTGCCCACGGTGACCATACAGCCCCGCAGGGGCTGGAGAGAGAGCATCTCTCAACCCCCCAGCTGATGGCCGCCATGGACGACCCGGCAATTTCGACGTTGCGGGACGCGGATCGTCTACACGGTCCCTACTTCGACGTTGAACGTCGAAGTAGGGCGCTATTCCGATCCCCTCATGAGGTTAGCGAATTCGACGTCTCACCGCCTAACGTCGAAGTTAACTTCGAAATAGCGCCCGACGCGTGTAGCCGCGACGGGCGCTATTTCGAAGTTAGTGCCGCTACTTCGAAGTAGCGTGCACGTGTAGACACAGCTAATATGTCTTCTCCACTTCTAAGTTAACTAGATCCTCTCTCAAGGGAGACTCACCAGGCTGCAGCAGTCACAGAACAGGGACAGGAAGAGGTGGGTGGGTGGACATTAAGACCCAGAGGTGCCCTACATTTTCAGGTGCTCTCTGCAGCTGTGTATTCTGCATATGGGTAAGGACAACCCTGCTCTGTGTTATTAATATCTTTCAGCTAGATAAGCTTCAAATAACCTGAAATAAAGTGACAGATATTAAGGCAACAATGACATTAAAAGAAAATTTTCTAATTTGAGATCTAACACCCATTCCACTCTTCAAAGCATTAGTAAATGCATCAGAAATCTGCTGAAAAGACAGACTGAATTATTTAAGGAGAGCCCAAACCCTGGCGTATTTAACCCCTTTTCCTCCCTCTTTTACTTCAGAGCTGAGATGGTTGTTTTCCTATCAACCTGTCGTTTATGTTCTGTTTTTTTGCTAGAGGATGTTCAGGTATATTTATTCCTGGCTACCAAAGGAATACCTGTGAACCATCCAAAATACTTGTGCACTTACTGCATTCCTTCTTGATGTTCTCTGTACCACCTAAAGAATGATGCTTCTGCCAATAATTGATACAGCCCTGAATATGCTGGTTTTTAGTACTGCCACATCTGTCTCAGAAGTGATGCTTGTGATTGGACTCATTGCTCAAAGTCTGGATGTACTGAATCTTTGCCAAAATACTGTATCTCTGTTGCCTTTAGTCAGTTTATGAACTGCAGACTGGAACATTATGAGATGGATTCTACACTCTGTTGGAGAAATTACAGGTAAGATAATGAGAGCTTCCTGGCCTACGTGTCTTGCACTGAAGGAAGCTAAAACTACAGCTCCCTTAAGTGACTGATGATAATGGATGCAGAATAAATTTTTAAACAAGGCTTGTGCTTCCATGTTTACAAAGTGAAATAAGAAAGATTGATGGAGTCCTGTGATTTTGATGAAATTCTGTACCCACAATTAACGGACTATGCAGGACAAATTCATCATTATCGAGTACGTGATATGAAGATTGGTGTGTGTGTTTTAATGCACAAATGGAAGATTCTTCTTGATTAGATGGTAGACCTAGGTGGTGGCACAAGTGGGCGCGTCACAGGGCTGGTATATACGTTCTTGTCTAGAGGTGGACCATGCACTGCATGACCTCGCAGTTGGGTCCAACACCAACCACCCAGACAACCTAGCAGCCAGTTAGTAACTATGGCGGTACATATTTACTGTCTCAGAAGACAATGTTGGTTGGGGTAGGGAAACATGGCCCTGTCTTCTCCACCAGGTCCCAATCCAGGGCCCTGTCGGTGGGGTTGCCCTCCACCAGCTTGGTGGGTATCCCACTGAAACATGTTGGGTTGATTTGGTTAGTCTACTCTTCTCTGCAGATTTCTCCTCTGTTACTTCCTACCTGACTCTAGCTCTGGGCTCTCTGTGTCACTTCTCTTTGCAGTGTCCCAGGCTGGGGAGACCACACCGTTTTTCCTCTGGCTGGTGTCGGTGTCCTGATGTACTGGTGATTCCTCCTCAGGAGCTTCTGCAGCACTCCTCTGTTGGTGGTCAGCCCAGACTGAGCTGCTTTACAGGCTTTTATACCTGGCCTCCAACTGGAGCATGCTCAATAGATCTGAAGGGGGCAGGGCTGCCCCACCTAAGTGACCAGGGTTAACTTTTACAGCCCTAGTGTGGGGTTGGCACACCCCTTCAGAGAGAGAGAGAATTCTGGAGAGTGTTAAACCAGGGGTTCTCGCTGTACATTCACTGAATTCCTTAACATATTATATAATTAATTTTAATGGTTTGACATGCTTCACTGGATCAAGGTGATGTCTTACTGTGTATTATGACTGTGAAAGTGTGAGGAAATATTTCAGTTCTGTCTGAAACAAGAGACTGAGTCTGTCACTCTTGCTAAAGTGCTAAAGAGATTTTTGTTTTCATTATATTATGGGTTTGAGTCAAGGCCTACTGAAGTCAATGGAAATCTGTTAACCTAAGTGGGATTTGGATCCATGCCTGAGAGATTATTTTCAAACAGTGTGTGGGTTTTTGGGAAGCTCTGTATACTATGATGGTGTTATTGGCATTCTGCTTACCATATGCACACAGAGGTTTTATTGTGAAGACCTTTCCAAAAGTTTATTAGTGTCAGGTAGAAACTCTGGTTTACTGAAGTAAATGAAACAACCTGCTAGCTAGGGTACTCAGCATGCAGAAGGGTGGCAGGATCAAGCGCTATATAAATAAATGACCACCTCATTCAATACTGATCTGCTTTCTAATCATAACAAATAACTATCAAGGACTAGTTTGTGGCATTTTGTTATGTGTCTGTAAGAGTCAAGGAATCTTTCCCTCTCCTTGCCTGGCACAATCTCACTCACCAGCTATGGTTGTCAACCCTTCAGTTTCATGAAGCATATTAAACTGGATGTGTCTCATTACTGTGAATATCAAAAGTGATAGGTTTGAGGAGGCCCAGGGCAAAAGCCTGAGCCCCACCAACTAGGGCCATGATGGAAGGGCTCAGGCTACAGAGCCCATCCTGGAGCTGCAGTCTTTGGGCTTCAGCTTTGGACCTCCTATTCAGGGCAGTGGGGCTTGGGCTTTGCCCCCACCCTTCATGGGGCAGCAGAGCTCAAGCTTTGACCCCCTTCTATGCCAGGGTCATACAGTAATTTTTGTTACAAGAGGTTGCAATGCAGTGGAATTTGTTAACCTCTGGGATATAGCAAATTACGCTTCTTCCACCCTAGTTAACTAGGAGAGGCACAATGCCCTCAATATTCCCTTTTTGGTGGTATGTGCCTGTTTCAATCCCTATAATGGATGTGGCTATATGCCATAATGTTGCCTGAATTATTTTATTTGTGGAAAATCCTCCCTGGAAATGGAATTGTTACCTCAGCATACACTGTGCATTGGATTTGTATAAAATAAATTGGAGCCCAGAGACTAAGAAGAGAGCAATAGATTGCCAGTACCGTGAAATTGAAAAGGCAAGATATAGTCAGGCCCAATAACACAAGAGTTGATGCCAGAAGAAGGAACCTGCATGATTCATCAAATATTGTTAACCCCGTAGAAATGGTCTGCATGCTTAATTCAAGCACAATATAAGACACCCAAATGGTTTCCTCGGCACACAGGTGCATCTGATTTCTCTCCTCCCAGCAAATACTGTACGAATTATTGAATAAAGAAGTGTTACATTCAGATGATCCCAGGGGACATTAGCAATACAGAAACATACCAGTACTATTGATTATGGGAGACTGGTGGGACCCAAATTAATTGCCAGTGTCTATAGAGTCAGAAGTATATTGAAGCCAATATTTATATGCAGTAGTCACATTTCTTATGTCACAGAATGCCTTCTCCTATTGCATTTCAGACATACAATCTTGTCCATGGTCCTATGAATAGAACTATTAGAGCTGAGATGGAGCTGTCACAGGTCATTGATCTAACCCCTGGGTATGAGAGGAGCTGAGGGTCTGGCCCACAATTAATGTAATCTAACAAGCATAGTTTTAGAAACAATTTTAATATCTACCTTCATGCAATGGTAACGTTCTATTGTGTTTGCTTAATGAGAACAGATACCTCAGGAGGCTAGAGTGAGGCTGAATAGGAATTGTTTTTTCATTTGGTATTGCACTGACCCTGAACTAAGCATCACAGTACAAAGCAGTGTCAAATTCCAGACATTATAATCCAAGTGTATGAACAAACCCAGATACTGTGGATCAGGATCTCCTTGTTATAAGGTAGTTTGATATGAACGGACAAGCCAGATTCGCTAAAGCAATGAGCAGGCACACTGATGATGTAAGCAAGTCTCCCCACTGAAGAGCTGAGTCACAGACATTGCACTTTTTAAATATGTTCCTGGGGATTCCCTTTTTACCCTTGGAAGCATTAAATGCTACCAGACATATTTAGACTATCCCTTACATACAGAAAAATATGTGAGAAGAAATGTTATAGGACCAGATTCACCAGCTGGGCTAAGCTGTACTTGACAGAAGATTGGGGCCAGGGACAAAAGCAACTTGAAGCTTCATTTCTTCTTCCTTTAATTCCCAGCCAGCTATCCTTGGCCTTTGAGGACTGTTGTGAATGTCAGGAGTTACAAGGGGATAGGGAAGCCCTGATCCATGACACACTCCTGTTACTGGGGGGCCAGGGTCACTCTGATACCATATGGAACCCTATGAGCTCTCATTTTTGATATACAAATGTTTTGCTCACTTTCCTTGGCCATCACTACACACTGATCAGGGTTTCCACTAAGCCAGCAATTCTCAAACTTCAGCAGCCTGAGGATGGCCATTTTTATTTAAAATTTCCTGTGGATCTCTGCCCTGGCCCTTCTCTTAGGCCCCACCCCCTGCTCTCCATATTCTCCATTGCTCACTTTGCTTCACCATCACTTAGGTTTGCTGTTCTGAGAAAGGGAGTTGGGGAAGCAGAGGTGGTGAGGACTCTGGTTGAGGGTGCAGGCTTGGGATGGAGGAGAATGTGGGCTTTTCAGTGCAGGATAGAGCTCCAGACTGGGACAGGCATATGGGAGGTGTGCAGGCTATGGGATGGAGTTTGGGTGTGGAAGAGGGTTCTGGGCTGGGGCAGGGGTTGGAGATGTGGTTCAGTGTGTGGAGTCCTGGTGGCACTTACAACAGCTCCCAAAAAGTTGGCCTCTAGGTCTCTGAGGTCTTTAGGGACATATGCAGTCAGGGAAGGTTCTTGTATAGCACTTGTGCTTGCAGAAACCACTGCTGCAGCTCCCATTGGTCAAAGTTCTTGGCCAATGGGAGCTGTGGAACTGGTGATTGAGTGAGGGAAACACATGATTACTCACACACCTATAGGGCATGATAGACTGGCAGCTGCTTCCAGAAGCCACGTGGAACCAGGGCAGGTAGGGATTGAGCACTTGTCTTAGCCCCAGGAGAGGGATGAGTTGTGGGAAGGAGACAGGCAGTGGGAGAAGTTGAGCAGCAGGGCCCAGGACCCCAAGGAGTTGCCTTCGCCTGGCTCCAATCCAAGCCTGATATTTTATAGTCCCACAGCCTGAATCCCTGACCCACACCTGCTGCAGCCATACTGTGGGTCTTTTATTGTAGTGGAGACATGCCCAAAGTCAGATTCTGCCACTTTTATTCTCACTGAGTAACGTCTTATTCTGGAAGAGATACATTCATATAAATGGGATTACTCAAGAAGCAAACCATTACTCAACACGAGTAAGAATGGCAGAGTGTTGCCTGAAAATTTTAAGGCCAGATTCTGCCACCTGTCCTTCCACTGAGTAAAGTCTCACTACACAAGTAGTGCCACTAAAGAAAACAGGAGTAAGGTACTCAGTGTGAACAGAGGAGCGGAATCTGGCCCCTAGTGTTGCTATGTTAAAGAGATGCTGTGATTAACCACTATATGTCATCACTATTTAATATTTTCTCTCCTGTCTTCACCTACTGAGACAATGACACAGGGGACTTGCACTGGAAATCTCTTCCAACAGTAGATTTCTTGTAATTATGTCTGTTCGCTTCTGCTGTCCTATTTGCAGAGTTTCCCAGGGATTCCAATCATGTGAGCTACTACTAAATCTATCAGTAAAAGTAATACTGGAAAACCAGTTTTGATGTCTTGATAGTGAATATTAATGAAATAAATGGAAGAGTAATATTAGCTACTTAGAAGCATTAGTGTTAGAATGAAGTGGAAACAAATTAAAATCTGTCATCTTTAAATGAACATTTCAGATTAATTATCCAAGACATTTCATTGTTTTCTTGTCACTCCAAATAATATTGCAGCAAGACATTATTGAAAATCAAGCATATGACCAGGCAGTATATAGTTCATGCCAGGAATTCAGCATGTTGTACACGCTGGTATAGAGCTGTGTGAGACAAAGGTCTTGCCCTCAGCTTTCCACCTTTCCTCAGCCAAGCAGCTAGTAGCTACTGGGTCCCTGTGAGAGATCATTGTTGCTGAGGGATGTGCCGTCATAGATAAGTGGCAGGGAACACAAGTGGTGGTGGGAAGTGTGATGGTGTGTGTATGACCATTTGTGTGAGAGAAGCTACATTCCCTGATGATTTAATACAAAGCTCTGATGTGAAACAAGATCATATGCTGTGATACCACAGACATAGGTGGGCCAGAAAAATATGGAAGCTCATTTAGTAACTGAAGACCTATAACATCAGCTGCACCAGCTCATGTCAAGTCTCTTCTATTTTTACTGCACTTAAATACATACAAAATGACTGCAGTGAACACAACACCATCACCAGGAGTTAGCCCAGAAGTGACTTCACGGTTTAGAGGCAGCACAGTGTGGGGCCAGCCAGGGGGAAAAGGTCTGGGGCTGGGATTTTCAAAGGAGCCCAAAGGAGTTACTTGGCCAATAGGAGCTGGGCGCTTACATCCTTTGGGCTCCTTTGCAAGTCACAGCGTGGGTACCAAACTCAGCCTGTTGTGTACATCTCCTTTAGACAAAGGGAAAATTACTGTTTTGCAGATTATTGCCCCCTCTTTAAGGGAGGGGTGGAGTAAAGGGGAAAGAAATGGGGGTGTTCACCACCCAATAAAACCAAAGGCATCTTGTTGTCCACTAGCCAAAAGACCTTTGCTATGTTGGATTAGCTGTTGCATAGTACAGATGTGGAATGTTTATGGATAAATACAAGACAAAAGGTGGTGGGCAGGACAGGAAATGCAGGGAACTTGATCATGTACGAGAGCACTGCTGAATGGTCAGCAAGTCATTCCTCTCTTGTGCTTTGAGTGAGGCCTTGAAAGGACTCAGGAATCCAAATGTATGTCTACACCGCAATTAAAAACCCGCAGCTGGCTTGTGCCAGCTGACTTAGGTTTGCTGGGCTTGGGTGAAGGTTCTGTTTAAGTGTGCTGTAGACATTCGACTTGAGCTGCATGGAGGTGCCTATAGCTTAGGCTCCAGCCCAAGCCTGAATTAAATAGCCTCTTAGCCTGAGACAGCTGGCATGGGCCAGCCATGGTTTTTAATTGCTGTATAGACATACCCCAAAGTCCTGACTTTCATGATGAGGTTTACACAAATGATCATGTCCCTCTTGATACTCCCATTCTTCAGAACACCCATTTTACCTGAATACTTATGAGCAAGGTCTTACAGTTCAGAGTTTAGGCATAGGCTGTGGACTGCGCAAGGCTCATGCCTATGAGCCAGTGGTGACAAAAGCCACGGTGGGCCCAGGGGCAAGACGGCAGAGGCCCTAGCTTCCTATCCCAGAAAGGTGGGGCTAAGTGCAGTCAGCCCTGGCCCCCCTCCTCTGTGGGATTTCAAAGTGGCCCAGAGTGCCAGCCATTGCTACTTTGGAAGTAATGGCAGCTGCAGCTCCAGGCTCCTTTGAAATGCTGAGCCCAGGGGCCGGTGTCCCATTTGCCCCCCACCCACCATCAGAGGACCTGCTATGAGCCAGCTCTGGCTAACAAATTTTGAAAAATCTTTAGGCATCTCAGTCATGTATCTACCAGTGGGGCAATTGGTTCTTATCTACTCAGCAGTACAGTAAATTTTTTTCCTACCAAAAGCGATGCTTCCAGAAGGGATGGTGCTGTGTTGAATACGCTGCTTAGCCAACATGGCCTATTCCTTGTCCTCTGGCTAATCAGCCTAAGTTTTTAAATATTACATCTGTACATCGGGCCAAAGTGAATCTCTGTGGTGTCTGAGTGACTATCACTCCTGAGCATACATAACATATGCTGTAGAAAGTTTTTTTTTTTTTTGAGATTGTTCACTGAACAGGTTTCCTGCAACTAATCCGTCTCTGTTTCCCATTTACAGTAGAACCTCAGAGTAATGAACACCACAGTTTCCAACTGATCAGTCAATCACACACCCCTCATTTGGAATCTGAAGAATGCAAGCAGGAAGCAGTAGAGGCAAAACAGAAGTAAATACAGCACAGTACTGTATTAAACATAAGCAACTAAAATTTAAAGGGAAAGTTTAAAAATAGGTTTGACAGCGTGAGTAAACTCTTTGTTAGTGTCACTCAAGTCAAGACAGTTAAAAGCAGCATTTTCTTCTCTGGAGTAAAATTTCAAAACTGTATTGAATCAATGTTCTTTGAAAGGTTTACAACTGAACAACCATCATATTTTGTTCCGAGTTATAAATAACCTTCATTCTTGAGGTGTTCAGATTTGGAACCTCAGCTACAACTGTACAAAAGGTAATACAAAGCAAACAGTCCTGTAGCACCTTAAAGACTAACAATTTTATTAATTAGGTAATGAGGTTTCATGGAACAGACCCATTTCTTCAGGTTCTGGAGCAGAACTGAGAGAGAACTGCTCCAGAATCTGAAGAAATGGGTCTTTTCCATGAAAGCTCATTACCTAATAAAGAATACTGTTAGTCTTTAGGGTGCTATAGGACTGCTTGCTTTGTTTTGTGATGATACAGACTGTCAGGGATTTTCCATCCCTCAGGCATCATCGCCCCCGTGGGTCAGGGGAAACAGGCCTTTGGCCATTTAACAACATTACAGGTACAGGTATAAACTAAAAACCCCGTAGGCTGCCTTTAGCAGCCCCTTGTAACGGTCTCTCTGAGTCAGTTGGTTTCCCTGGTAACCCTGAACTCATACATGCTTCAAACCTAGGCCTCTGATTGGACATTGGCGAAAACCTTCTAGAAACTTCCAAAACCTGGAGGACCTGATTGAAAACCAGGGACAAACTCATAAATATTCAAATAGACTCATGAATTAAACATAAGAACACCAAATAAAAGGTGGCACAGCACAGCACTCAGGGTCAGTCTGGGGGGTCTGGCTGCGGACAAAGAGCTCCTGCTTTGCGAAGAGCTCCTGCTTTGCAAAGAGCTCCTGCCTGGCCTAGAGCCAGCCCCTATTTTCTAAAAGAGCTTTTAGGGCAATAAGTAGGCCGAAGGCAAGGTGGTTGGGTGGCGAACTGGCCTCACCTTAGTAGCGAGGTACTGCGTACCTGACAGCCGAACCCAGGGCCTGCTTCCCGGCGGCTAAGAGGCCTCTGTGGAGCAGCAGCCGAGTGTTGAACTGGCCTGCCTCGGCAGGTACTGCGCGCTCGGCTGCTTAACCCAGAGGCCGCCATCTTACCTTCTTGGAGCAGCACCATTGCTCTCGCTGCCCCGTGACGTCACCGCCCCCGATTGGACAACCGGACACAACCACCGCACCTGATTGGACCACCGGACACGACCGCAGAACCTGACTGGACCATTGCTACTGGACACGTAATATCCCTACAAGCCCCGGGCATAGCCTGGGGTACTGTCACCAGCAACTAGAATTCTTTCAGATAATTCAAATCCTGTAAAGGGACTTAAAAGGATTGTAGCTCAGGCCACGGCTCTACAGGGCCAAGAAAAGGCTACGTATTGCCTCAACCCTGGAGCCAAAGTTGTTCGCTCCAGCTGCACACTTGTTTAATAAGTTCCATAGTTAAGGCTTAGGTGCTTAAATGTTGATTGTGTTTGTAAGAAAGTTGTTTCGGTAGAGGTTTAACCTCCCAACTTCCCTCTTCCTTCCCCAAGTTCTGATTTCTCTTACCCACTTTTGTTCTCCAAACCCCACTGGGAAGTCCTTCATTTACTAACCCAGCTGGGAGGAGATCTTGACAGGCTGGACCTCAAGGTCTCCAGTAGGGTGGCTTAGCTAACCACCCAGAGTCTAAAGGGAAAAGGCAATTCTGCCTTCCCTTGCTTGGAGAAGAAAATTATCTCAACCCCTTAAAGTCTCAAGGCTTTCTTTAACCATTTTACCTTTCTGTCCAATAAGAAAACCCACATAGGCTCCCTACATGGATTTCCTGTTACTGGTTAGTGTAAGTGTTTGAATAGCATACTCCTATAGAGATAATAAGGTTTAGTTAAAGTCACTGTTGATATTTCGTATAATTTAAATGTTATAATGAACTATTGTATGGGTTTGTTTTATATGTTATGTTGTTTGTTCGCATGTTGGTGTTTTTGTTAATAAAAGCGGTTGTGGTTTAACCGATCTTCCTCTTCTTGTCTCACCCTCTCCTCCTTCGGGCGAATTAGCCTCCTGCCCGCCAGGGAATTAAGCATCCTCCAGCCCCCCTCAACTACAGCACAAAGTCAGTGCGCAACTCTCTAGACCCCCTGCTGAAGGTGGGTGGGCTTGGCCTGCAGAGAGGCGGAGTGGCCTCCACCTGCCGTCGGGCCTCTACCGTCTCCTCTTTACCCTTGTCCGGGGCCCCGTGGGGATCCGAATGGTACGCTGGTGCGGGGTCAGTGGGGTTTTTTGCCCGCGACTCTGCCCACACCGACACAGACTATCATGGCTACCCCAAGACTATGTACAAAAGGTAGTTTACTAGTGATAGAAGGACCCCTACAGATTAAGAGGTTCTATTTTGATAAACACTCAAGTGTTTGCCACCAAAGTATTAGGTCTCTACAAGCCCACTAAACTGGACTAGAAATATCATTGGACTCATCATTTTTCCTGCTTGTGGTAGAGTGGGACTGAGCAGTAAGCACCTGTGTTCTTACTGAGAGGTGGCAAAGCTGTGGTAAAGAGGGAGCAGGGCCCAGTCAATTTCCTCTGAGTCCACAGTGCTGATCTGATGAGACAAATGGAGTCTCAAATACACTACCAGAGTCTCAAGTCTCTATCCCTAGTCAGACTTGCAGTAGTCCTCTTATACTGGTGAATACTGTAGTTGGATGAATATTCATAACTGAATGACAATATGATCTAAAATGGTTAAACTAATAGCCAAATAACACAAAAAATTCATATAAGGCTGAAAACTAGAGTGCCCAATCTCAGTCTCTTGAATTAAAATGAGAATTTAATGGGGTTCCTAATGGGATTGATAAGTGACCCTTAACCACAGTATGGTGGGGTTACTGGGTGTCACTTTGATATTAGTGTTTTGTCCTTTGCTGCAAGGTGAGATGCAAAGGTTTCCCAGCTGCTCTGTAAAACCCAGGTAGGATATTCAGTGTGTGCTTTCCACCTAAAAGGAAAATTATTTATTAAAATGATCTTTTAATCCTAAAGTTATGGCTATTCTCAGTTCACTTCATGTTCTTAAGCAGATGTCTGGAGACCTTCAGATATAACTGGTGCAGATACTCATAAGATCAAGGTCAAACTGCTAGAACAATAAGTGAAGAAGGAAACATTTCACCCACATATGTAGACTCACAGATGGATAATCTTTATGGTTTATCTCTCTGTCTGTCTATCTGAAGGACATAACAGCACGAGGATTTTTTTTTCAATTGATGTTATGAAAAAAGGCACTCAGATGGACTTTTCCAAATAAAAACTGAATAAAAGTTGAGCAAACATCTCAGGACCAGGCTCCTTTTCTCTTACTGTGTCAAATCCAATAGGTTTGTGAGGTACATTTTGGTCTTTGATATTTACTTGCTATTTAGGTGAAGGCACCTATTGCTGTCAACTAAAGTTTAGCTTCAGAAAAGACTAATAGCTGAAAGACATGGGATTTGGGCCTTTACTAAAAATGCAATAAATAAATGTTTCCTCACAGTAAAAATTATTCACTACTAGGTCTCTGCTAGTCATTCGTTATCTCATCTTAAAAAGTGTAGCAAGGTTTTTTCATTATTGAGGAATCAGTTCTGGAACCAATATCCACACAAATTATAACTTCCCTTAGTATCATCAGAAATTCTATAGCCAGAACAACTTCCAAAGCAGGCTCCAAGGTCCATTACATTTTCATTGATGCAATACAGTAAAAACAACTGCAAACATTAATCATATGACAGATCATTTACTAATACAATAAGGAATAGTGTGCAGTAGAAAGAAAGGGACCAAACACATGTAAACAGTACATGAAATAAAAAGCATAAGAACGTTCGGCTAGCATCTGTCGGTCTGACTAACCAAGAGTTGGTAAAATTGTTCATTGTGATTAAACTGCTACCTTATCAGGTCTACAAAAGATGATTTCCCAAATTTTCAGCTAAATTGTTGAGGCAGAAAAGACTAATATTTTTTGCACGTCTGGATCTTATCAGATATTACAGGAAGGAAGACAGCAGTTATTTTGAGTATTTGAGCAATACGGTTTATTTCAGCTTTAATGTTACAAGCTATGTACTAGCTATAGTGGCTCAAAGCATCTCCAAAATATTTGTCAAGGTCACTGCAGTTGGACACAAAAGGTGACAAGTTGCATAGGCTTCTGCAGAGCTGTCTTTCAAGTGATAATTTTATGCAGGATTCTTACAAGCAACTAGCTAGAGTAACTGTACTCTGTTAAAGTCAGTGGGGCATTGGCTTTGATAGGAACAGAGTTATAACAACACTAAAAGCTTTTACACATCCTATTTTTGTTCTAGTAAGACATCTCCAAACTTTTATCCCATATACTGACTCGCTTGAGAATCACCAGTATTTCTTGGTGAGACTTCACCCTATTGAGAAGTGTTGTATCTAGTTATCCTAATAGCTAGAGCTGGGCAAGTCCTTTAAAGATTTGTTCAAATAATAAATTGAAGTCATTTTGGGACACATAACTCAACAGTGTCTGTGCTCATAGCAGACACACCTCATCAGCACCCCCATTTGGTCGAAGCATTGCATCTCTAGCATCCGCAACCATGCTCTCCTTTAGCCCTACAATAGACTATCCCAAGCTAATCTTCTCTATGCTCTCCTTCTGGGTGTTCTGGTGCTTAGCCCTCCAGCCCGGTCACATGAAAGACTAAACTCCTTTTAGACTAATACAAATGAATCCACATCAAATCCAAACAAATCTTCAAAGTAATACCCCCACAGTTCTGTTGTTGGGCTTAGCTCTGAGCTTTTCCAGTTGGAGCCAGTACAGTTTCTGTAGTGTTCTTTCTCCATTGTTTTCTGCCTGCTAAACCCTCCCCCAGGGCTTCTTCCCAACTGAGCCCCCACAGTCTACTTATAAGGCCTACCTCCTCTTCCTACAGTGCAGGAGGCAAATAATTACTACCCATGTGCAGAAAATAAACAATTGGGGTTCTTACATTTGCCATGCTGGTGACAGGGGTTATCATAATACCCTTTTGAAGTTTATTATATGCTGACATCTGAGTGATAGATTAGTAGCAAGTATATTCATGTAACAGACAGTTTTAAACAAAGCGAACATGGTGCGAAAAGCAAATTTTGACTATTCAAATTGAGTGTCCAACAGAACAAACTACTAGGTCTCCAGCGTTTGACATCTCCATGACTTTCTGGGAGATATGATTTAGTCAACATAAGCTATTGGGCTCAAGGCTGTGCTGACTGGGTGAAATTCTGTGGCCTGTGATATGTGGGAGGTCAGACTAAGGGAGCTAATATGTAGCTCTGATTTTAAAAAATCTATGGAGCATAAAAGCTATAACGTGTTACCTCAGTATGTGTCCAATGAAAACAAATAAACAGAACCACAAGCCTGAAGATCCACTGTTGGCAAATCCACTGTTGGCAACAGGCCCACCGGGGGGGGGGGGGGGGGGGCGGGGGCGGAGAAGGGATTAGTTGTCCTGGGGCCTGGTGATACTATATAGGTGCCAGAGCACTTAGCCACTGTTACCATGGGAACAGCTGGAGCCCATGGCCCTTTAAATCACTTCCAGAGCACCATGTTTTGCACTCCAGGAGGCTCTCAGGCTGCCTGGGGAAGCAGGGGCACCGGGTGCTGGGTGGCGTGCTCCAAGCAACAGTGAGGGCTGGGCGTTGTGGGGGGTATGCCATGGTCCAGGTGATGCTGAGGGCTGGCTGCCCCAGTCCCACCCCTTCCACCCGGGGCTCCACCCCTTCCAGGGGCATTGAGCAGGGCCTTCCTGCCTTGCCCAGGGGCCCAGTGAGACTGTTGGCCCTGTTGACTGGCAATGATTTGCTAGTGAAAATCTTACAAAATTAATAGTAGGAGTAGTAGGAGTACTAGTCAGAGAAATGTTTTGGGGTGAAATTCACCTCAGTGCAGAGGGCCAGCTCCAGACCTATGCACCATTTAGGTTCCACATAACACCATGATGCAAAACTCAATGACGTAAATTTGAATTAAGTGAAAAGTGTTCAGGGTGGGGTAGTGAACGAGCCTTGATTGGGCCTCTGCGTAGCTGAGACTAGCTCTTGGTGAACATACTTATGAGTTTATTAGCTGCTCATGGGCAAGTCACAGACAGAAAAGAATGGTAAATTTAACAAATAAATTATTTGTTATCCTTCATTCACACAGGTCTAGAGTTGGGCACCATATAAAGAACTGTTGTGTGAGTGTGAGTGTCCACTGTGTGAGTATCCAATAGAACAAACTACCGTGTGGACACTGTGTAAGGCCTTTTCAAAGCACGATTTACAAGAAGCTGTCATAAAACGTCCTGTGAGAGAGACTGTTGGATTTCACAATACAAGATGAATGTGTTGGGATAGTGAAGCCTGAAATGATGTAGTAATCGAGTGGGACATATTCCGTCCCCTTGGTCTTTATTGAGGCAAAGCACAGGTATAGGATGTGAGGATGGAATAGAAAATGAAGCTGTGACAGCTTGCAGTCAGGAACAATCAGGGCTATTTTTGTGTCAGAGTTATGACGCTAACCCTAGTGTTGTCTCACCTCAGTTATCATCATTTTCTGTTTTAAACGTCAGACTTTCATTATAATCCTGATTTTGACTCTCTGTTCTACTTAATGTACTGCTGCCCTCTATGGGATGAAATGTATCTGTGTTTTTATAATAGGTTGTGGGATCCTATATGGCCCAATACTGACTGATGCAAACGCAGTTTAGAGTAGCAAATTAATAATGAGATATTGCAAAAAAAGAATGATTTGAAGAATATTATGTAGGAAATGTATTTTAAAGATAATGCACAGATGGAGTTCAACTTTTGCAATAAGATCATTACAAAAGAATAAAATGACACAAGTGCAATGAAATACTTTTTAATATTCCAAGAGGCATAAAACAGGCACAAATAGAATTTACTGAAGCACTTTTGAAGGCATGTTTATTTCTCCTCTCCTTTTTTTCAAATAAAGACCAAATTTTGAAATACTTATTCAGTTTCAAATTCCCTTGACTGACTAATGAGTGGTTTGGAGGTGAGAATGAGTAATAAACTTGATTCTGATCTCACACCAATACAAATCAGGAGTAGCTCTGTGGACATCATTGGAGTTATTCTAGTATAGAACAGGTTTAAACAAAAAGAGAATCCAATTCAATATCCCCCATACTACTGTTCTGTTTCCTATAACTTCAGTGAGCAACGAAGACCTCCAAAACAACATCTCACAAACAAATTTGTGACAAGAACTATTTTTACAGTAAAAAAATTAAATAAATTAAATATTATGGCTAGAAGAGATTTCTCTGTTAACAGACAATCTCCCCTAGATAATTATATGCATAATAACCTTACACTTTAATATTTATTGGTACATACAATGGACCAAACATTTTCGCTACTAGTCTGAGGAATATATAATATAGAGTCAATACGAAACTAATATAGTCACTACAAAAAAGACAATTGTTCAATATGAAGCTAAAGTAAAGATCTAAATTAGCTACCATCACACTAATTAATTAATTAATTAATTGATTGATTGATTAACATCCATTAGTGTATGAGCTGCCACAGGACTTCTCATTGTTATCACATTAATTGTTTAGAACTGCATGAAAGAATAGTCGACCTTGTCAATTTAGGCCTCAGTCCTCTAAAGACATAGATATGTGAATAACAACATGCGCTGTGTTTGAAGTTAAGCAGTTTGTCTTTGCAGAGTTGGGGACTAAGTTAAAAAGATCCCTCATTCTTATGTAGAATTCCACAATGAACGGGAAATATGGTGACTTTGAAAAGATCTGAGGTAACATTTTCCAAAGCAGTTAAGTGAGTGAGGATCTGAAGTCCCCTTTTCAAATGCGATTTAGGAGCATAAGTCCCAATGACTTTCAATTGACTTTCACTTTTCAAAATGGGATTTAGTCTCCTAAAACGTAAGGGTATGTTGATACTGCAGTTAAACACCAGCAGCTGTCTGGCCCATGACAGCTGGTGCAAGTTCACGGGCCTCAGGCTATGGGGCTTTTTAATTGAGGTGCAGATATTTGGCCTTGAGGTGGAGCTCACTGGGATCTTCCCACCTTGCAGGGTCACAGAGGTTAGGCTATTGCTTGAATCTGAGCATCTACACAGCAGCTTTACAACCCTGCAGCCTGAGCCCAATCAGCTGACCTACGCCAGCTGCAAGTGTTCTGTGGACCTACCTTAAGACCTATCTGCAAATATTACTCTTGGTCTTTGTTTCCAGATTCTGATAATGCATAGGTTATTAATATTTTTAGATTATAGCAATGGTACATGATGCTTTATAAAACACATTAAAAATGAAGGTCCCTTCCCAGGGAAGCTTATAGTCGAACTTAGACAATTAAGAAATACAGGTTGACAGTTAAAAATAAGTGTGCAGATGCTGAGAAGGTGAGCAAGGATGGAAGGTTTTTCAAAATAGCTCTTTTCTAAGGGAGAATGGAATAAGGAGATAAAAACTGCTCGGTACGCACTTGGTGGGAAGTTGCCTGAAGGAAAAGGGCTGGCTTGGAATAAGATGTGAAACTGAGAGCAGCAGCAGACAAATGGAGCCATGAGGCGGAGACAGAATGGAATTGTGAAGAGAATGGAAGGAAGTGTTGAAGGAGGGAAGTGCAGAAATGTCAGAAGGGCCATGAGGCTGACCCAGGGGAAAGTAACCTTGATTTATAATGTGAGAGGAGCCACTGAAGACAAATATAATACATAGTTCTCCATTTTATATATTGCTAGTATAATTGTTGAAAACTTTTCTGTATGTAAATTTCTTTGTTCTCCCACCTTTTTGTACTATTTTAATACAATACATTTACATATTTAAAACAGAAAACCTAAACTAAATTAACATTTCCAATACTCTTTATTCTTTGCTATGGTTCAGGTTGAAGGAGCAGTAGCTTGGCCCTAAGCCTCTCACAGTGCAGTCAGTAATGTCAGTATCACATGACTCACAGTGGCACTCAGTAGCCACTGGATATGAATAAAATGATTCAGCATGGTCAGCACAGCCAGGAATCTTCACTGTTTCATAAACAAGCTCCTTGAAAGTACAAGTTTGCTGAACTGATGATACTGGTGGGTACTTATACACTGGATCCTGAAAAGGACAAGAAGAAAATGTTAGATCTGAAATTAGTTTGAGACCCTTGGTGTCTCTCAGACATTGTGTAAACCAGAATCTTTCTGTAGTGTCTTACCCAAAGCCCTGTGACCTCAATGGAAACTATCCCACTGACTTGTTAGGCTTAAAATTACAACTGAATTTGCCAGTTTTCTCCTTTCAAAGAATGGATATAGTATATACATGCAACTATGGTGTAACGCTAAATGATTATTGTTTTTTGATCTCAGATTAATTTTTACATGGAAGGCATAGACTTCTCTTTGGTAATGACTGGATATGTAAACTCCAGTGCAGCCACCAAATTATATCCTTTCCCAACTCTGTATTCCATAGAAATTAGCACAAGGCAGAGCACTAGACTGGAGTCAAAATATGAACAAGTTATCAGCCGCACAATCTTTGTGACTATGTCCTATCTCTGCAAAGGATAAAAAGGAGACACCAAATATGAACATCCTCAAAACTGAGGGGAAGATCAATTTGAAACTCAGTGTTAAGGCTTGGACCATCTTTAGTATCTATGTTTTTTCATATTTCTGGTTCATGATACAATCAAAATCTATGCTCATTACACTGAATAATACAAGAAAGATTTGTTATCATCTTTACTGTGAGAAAATAAATACCTAGTTTATAATTGATCATTTGTGCTAATCCTTGATTCAAAATACTTTGTATTAGACTGTCTCACTGAATTTACTAAGGTTTACATTTCTGAATTTGTACTGCATTACCAAATGCGGCAGACACTCAGTTGCTCTCAGATATAATCATTAAGGCAAAATTCTGCTGTCAATGACACAGGAGCAATTTCTGTGACGTTAATGGGAGCTCTGCCCAAGTAACTGAGAGCAGAATTTGCCTCCACATATTAGCTTGCATCTGAAATACTTTTTAATATCCAATCCCACACAGTGTTGAGCATTCCTATGGGCTGCTGAGTACCCTTATGTCACTGAGAGTTAGGGGCACTTAGTATGGTGGAGGAACACTCAGTACATTTTGGCAATAGCCCCAAATATGCATGTCATACACCAAAATTTTTTAAAATTAAGGGCACTATGTAAACCACCATACTCTGCAAGATGCATGGTGTTTATGTGTGCAGAGAATAAAGAACAGTTGCCAAGTGGCTTTCAAACCAAATTAATTAAAAGGCAATTTTTTTAACAGAATCCAGTTAGGAAACCTGTGTATTTAACTGAATAAATAGTGAACTTAAGGGGACAACACACTTCTCAGTTGTTTCTCTGAACTTCAAGACAGCTGTGGTATTCACAGCTTCACTTCCCAACACTGTGGTTACTTAAGTCTGTTTCATTTTTAACTGGACCTTGCATAAGTCTACACATTACGGACGGAAAGACTGGCTTGTTTATAATCATTTCTGGGGAGTGTTTAATTCTGTCCTGTTATTTCGACAGCTTAGATTCTCACCCTTGTGAAGCAGTATCCAGAGCACCAAGTGGCATTCACACTAATGCAGAACCTACACTCCTCCTTCTCCAGTGCTATGGTGATATTGGATAGCTCACAGGTATTACCACAAGTTGCTTTCCAGCAAAGTAACAGCAAGTAACAGTTAATTGTCTTCATCCTGTAGTATAATGCAAACAGTTCAGCCATTCTGGAAGAACATGTAGAGTTATTTGTAACATAAGATTTCTGTAGAAAAATACGAAACCTAGGTCTTCCTATTAGCCACAAATGCTAACACAAAGACAATTTTTCAGCCACATTGAGGAACAGTAAAAATGTACAGCCCATTCAGTAAAATACAGTTGTAGGGTTATTGTTAAGGGAGATTGGTTTAGTTAAATGACTAGACCTTTATATCCAGCAATCTTTGAGAGAAAATGATTACAATGCACCAAGACATTTTCTATGAATAAATTATATCTGAATTCTTGTTACAAAGAATACTGGCAAACTTTCACTGATGTAAAAAATACTATAAATACATTAGAACTAAGGAATAGTAACAGTAAAGAATAATCTTTTCTCTTTTTTTTTAAAGGAATTATATGTAAGTTTGCAATTTCAAATGAAAACCCAGACAAACTCACCTGTATTCTACTTGGTTTGCTGTTAATATCTGTAGAGAGAGCGAAGCCCCAAAGCTTACATTTTATACTAAATCATGTGTAACTTACACCTTGGGGATTTACAGGGTATTAATATACCTGGTGCTTAGTGAAAGAGAATTAATTGTTACCCAGACAGCGAAATCAAACATTATTTTTTAAGCAACACTATAAATTCAGCAGATGATGAGGCATGTTATTGTTACAGACATGATGTGTTAAAAATTTCACCAGCTTTTATTCATTAGCATGTTTTGTAATTATTATTTAAATATGGCATTATTTGGAGGCAATGGAATAGCAAAATTTCTGCCAATTTTTTAACTAAAAAATAAATGGAGAGATGGTCACACCTTTTCTGTGATATGTTAATGGAAACATTAAAATTATTTTTTGTGAATGAGTGGCCAAGCTCCAACATTACATAGTTTTTCCTGGTGTGAGAGAAAAGCGTAGAGGTGGGATTTAGGGGTGGAAAAAAAGTCAAGTGACCCATTATAGTGCTAATCCCTATTCTCTCCAAATCATGCACTGTACTGCGATAGGACCCCGTTTCTCCGTATGTATGGGAGGAAGTGGAAACCTTAGGAATTTAAACTTGTGGAGTTTCCTTGGAACTCTTCTGTGGTTCCATCATGAAAGTCATCCATCTGAGAAATACATAAGATGCTCCCATGTGGAATCCCCTTCTTTCATAGCTCCTACTCAGTGTCCTTCTTCACCTGAAGTCCCTGAAGAACTAAGCTCCTCCAGCTGCTATGCTACTTCACTGTCAGGAGCCATTTCACTGAAGACCTGCTGCCTCTCAAGACCTGTCGAAGAGAGGTTTCTCTGCCATGGAAGGGGAAGCTAGTTAAATCATTGCACACTTTCTTCTGTAAGCTGCACTGACTTCCATTATGGGCTTTTCATAAAGGATCTAGCAGTCTTCAGCTGTATTCTCAACTGTGAAGGCAGTAGCTTGCATTGCACCAGCTTTAGGCTTTTGTAGGGTTGGAAGTGCTCTGGTGCATATATGAGAGGCAGAAATCCCCTTTATGTATCTTCTCTGCTGTGATTTGAAGATGAGAGATCACCTGTGCTATTGATTTGCAGGGAGCATTTTTGCCCACAGCATGTACCAGAAGACATGTAGCCAGCTTAATAAATTCTATTTTACAGAAATAAAAATCACCAGTGAAGAATTCTGGAGAAGGATAAAACAGAATGCAATAAGACTGGAAATTTCACAACCGAAATGGAGATGACTATCGTGTTTCCGGAGAAAAGAGCTCAATTAAAAAAAAAAAAAACAAGACAGGTATTGGACGGGGAATCCTAGAACAAGATGCAACAAGGTAGAGTGCAGATAACACAGAAACACACAACAAATACAGAACTGAAAACTATCAGAATGACATGGGAGGAGTCCTACAAAGATGAAAGACAGTGGCAAGCCACTGTGTTCCATGTGGGATAGAGATGCATAAAAACAGAAGAGAGTTACAGGTGACTTTGCTTAGAAAAAGTTAGTGCATGGATGTGCTACCCGTTTTCATTAAAAATACTGCATGGAATTTGGGCAGGAAGACTTAATAAGTGGAAATGAATAATACATGGATTGAAGTTACAAAAACTTATTGAAATACAGCCACTGGAGTATTATGGGTCTATTAGCTTTCATTTTAAAAGTTCCCACATACAGAATTTTCTGTATATACCAGCTCTCATTACTTTCAGTGTATAGGTTGAATATATATTTTAAAATAATCTTAATGTGCTAGTCCTTGACACTTAATAAATCTGTTTCCCACTGTTCCTGGGGTGCAAAGCAACTATAAAACTAGCTTACCCAGGTAACAGGGATTCTCCTGCCATAGGTCAATTTCTGAGAGGAGAGACCATCCCTGAAATTGAATCAGCAATGCCATTTTTATAAAAGAAACCAAGAGCTGGTGCTCAGCCAGTTCCCCACTCCTGCATCCAAGCCAAACCCATGGCTGGGCTGCTGAGGTGCTGGTACTCCATACTGGTAACTACTGGCACAGTAAAAGCACTGTGTAATAGATGCATGACCAAGCAAGGGGGTGTGACAGGAGTTGTGATCCTGTGAACCTTAGCTGTGGAATGGTCCATCAGAGCTTGTGGTGCCAGGCATAGTTTACATGATTTAAAGCAGTTCTGAGTTTTCTCTATGTTGCACTGGTTTGAATTGTCTCCTGTTAGCTCTGGGGATTGGGGAAATGCAAAAGTGGTTAAAAACCATCTTTGCTCCCTCCCTTCTATGCTGTGCTGAGAGCTTTGGTGCAACTGGGGATGTGATCCATAACTTTAAATATATGTGTTGAATTAGACACATCTAAAAGTTTACCATATATGTACATTTTAGACTCCTAAAAATACAGGAATTGCACTTGATCCACAAAGTCTAAATTAGGTGCTTAGCTCCCCTATACTATAAATAGAGTGAGACTGATGCACAGCCAACTAAGCTAGGCCAGGCTAAGCACCACTCCTCTCAAGGCACTTAAATCCAGGTTTAGGGATCCAAAATTGAGATTCAGCTATCTGGAGACATATATCTTAGGTGCCTGTGCCTACAGCTGAGAGTACAGTGACACTTTTGAGATCTTAGATGCCTAAGTCATGTCTTGTGAGACAGGATTAGGCACTTGCCTCATTCTACCCAAAAGAAGAGGAGGAGAAGGGATACTCCAGCTTCAGACTTTTAACCCATTGGTCAGAGTGCTATGCATGACGTGGCACACTCAGGTTCAAGTCTTGCCTTTCTGCCTGGGGAGGAGAGGGAAGGATTTGAGCAGAGGGTACCCCACATCCAAGGTGAGTGCTCTAACCATTGGGCTAAAAATTATAAGGCAGGATCCACTACCTCCTGCTCCTTCTTGATTTTGAACGGGACCCTATCTAGGCCCCACACATATTATAAGTTAACAAATACTTATTTTCCCCTGGTTTGTGGATTTCACTGGGGCATAGGAGGGATATAAATGTCTGGGTGCCTAGTGGAAGACCATAGTGTGCATGCCCAGAAATAGAACCATAGACTCTTAGGGAATTTTTATTCTGAAACCTTAGGTGCTAAATGAGTGTGTGTACACCTATAGGGTTCAGCAAGAGTTCTGTGATCACAGTGGAGCCAAAACAGCCATTGAAACTCAAAATGTACATACCTAAATCTGGGATTTAGGTGCTGCAGTACCTTTGTGGCTTTAGGCTCTTTTGTTTACCTCTTATTGGGAAGGTAGAGCATAAAGTCTACTCAGTTGCTTTGACTGTGATAGGTGTTTACTAGGACAGGTGTCCTGTGAGCTGCTGAGTAACCTCATTGTGTTAAATTTTCATTACAATCAAGAGCTCATACAATGAAATCATTTTATGGAACAGATGAACAATGAAACTCACTGCGTTTGTCAAACAAGGGTTAGGTTTCTGAGGAGATTCAGCAGCACTTTGCCCAGTTTTCTTGTCTCTTCCCATCTTCCATAATAATTAGCCTTTAGGATCCTGCTGGTAATTCATGCTTCCATAGCTGTCATTGTCCAGGCAATGACAAAGCCTCACAGACACTGAACTGCTGGAATTCCATGACTCTCAATGTACTCATCTAAGGTAGTGATCAGAGAGCTAATGCACACATCTATGCTATCTCCTTAGTGAAACCACTGCTCAGAACAAAACTCCAGGTAAACCAGACAAGGGGGTCCAAGTCTTTGCAGCATCTTTCTGACCGCTCCAAGACCAGGAACACAGGTGCCAGGAACAGTTCTTGAAGTAACTACATTTGAACAGTCAAGAGGCTGTACCTCTATATAAGTTCTATCAGTCAAATTCTCTGCTGGTATAGTTTCACAACTCCATTGAAATTAAGGGAAAAGTGCCGATTTTTACTAGCTGAAGATTGCGTTCTCTGTTTCCAACAGAGAGACTATTTGACTCTATTGTTGTAAAGACTACAGCTAGTTTCTGTAGTATAGGAAGCAGGACTGACAGCTTTGGGGGGAGGGCAGGTGTGTGTGTGGAGGGGGCAGGGCCCTGCTCTATGCCCCAAGAAGGGGCAGGGCAGGGTAGCTAGCACTCCATTCTGCCTGGACCATGTTGTTTCCCGAGACATACACTCCAAAACCTCAGTAACAGTAGCAGAGATCAGGAGCTCCAGGCCCTTTTGTTTTGCCAGGCCCTGGGGCAACTATCCTGTTTTACCCCTTCACCCATTGGCAGGCCTGAGCATAGGAAAGTTGATAGGCTATTCCTTATGGAAGTTATTCTACAGATTCATGCCACTCTGTAAAATGCTATCTGTGGAGTTTAAACTTTCATTTACCCACCTTGTTCTCATGGCTCTCTTTTCTTGCTTCACCATTTGGTGCCAATATGGTTTTTAATATATTCATTAAACATTCAGGTGAGACAGGCACAATGTCTGCTAGAAAATAACTAGTCTTTTTGGAAAACAGTTCCAGTTGCTATAACTCTTTACATATTAAAAATGTGCTCAAGGATTCGGTTTTAATCCTCAGAGATTCATGGCTGTAGCTTCGCTACATGTTTTAGGTCCTATTAACTAGATAGCTGTCTGCTAAATTTAATAGTGTCAGCATGTGAAAGCTGTTTCTCATACAAAATATAGCTTAATTAAGTTTCTGTGGATTGGAACAGAATGGAAAGTTCTTCACTTAAGTTTGGAGGTGTAAATTTCACTGCTGTCTCATACAGTGTGAAATTCACTCCCGGCTGCTTAGGGACTATAAGCCACTTAATTCGAATTTAAGCCCTGTTTTGGCACATTTAAGTCTACCTTTGCATTGGGGTGACTGTCAGGCACATTGTGTACATTGAGCAAAATGTATCACTGCTGCCACCCAGTGGCCGATTGTCAGTATCCTAAGAGTACGAGGATGTAGGCCACACATTTGAAGGGGTCTCTGGACCTCGTGAATGAAGTACTGGACTTCAGCTATCCCCAGTAGGGCTAATAATCCCCAGCACAAGTCTTTCTGCCGGTTGGACAGAGCTTGGCTCTATGTGCTTGCTATAGGAAGCAAAGTGAGTGCTTTGTTTGTATTTTGACCTATTGTGTATTCCTTTCGAGTTTGCTCTAATTCCTGTTAAAGTCAAAGGAGCAATTCTCGTTGACTTCAGTAGTAATTGAATCAGACCCTTGGTTCTCATCATTCAATATAATTATTGCCAGGATTGTTTTATGTTCCTGGTGTCAATGGTATCAAAATTCCTCAATGGACTGTGCCGACCAAACACACAGGTGGGTAGCTGACATTAATTAGTGCAACTTAAAGAGGAAAGCTTCAATGAGAAACTCACATAACCCATAAATCGACACAATACTTCACACCAAGCAGATAAATAATGAGAAAGTCGCAATGTGTAATCATCCCTGAGCTCTTTACTTGGATGGATTTTTCCAATGCTTTATACATATTTTAATGACAAAAGAAACTTTGGGACACAATCTTTCTCCTACTGATGTCCCCAGAAAAACCTCCCTTGAAATCAAGGGTGTATACTGGAAATTCCTCAACAAATGAGTTAAATAGACTTCTCAGTTATTTGTTTTACTAAAGCTACATGCTGAGCTGTTTCCAGATATTTGATGGCTGCCATATAAGATCATTCTGTGACATCAGTTGCCCATGTTAATAAAGTGCATTGAGATTTTTTCTCATCACTCAATGATGTTTAAACATAATTCATTCACTGGAAACACTGTGTTCTACCAGACCAATTCTACTTCAATTCTAGCAACATTTACCATATTATTTTCTTTTGAAGCATTTTATTTTTCTCATAAAATGTTGTATTTTCTTCTAGGTGTAGCATTCTGATAGGTAGGGGGAATACAGTAATTGGTGTTATGCAGATCTGTGGAGACGTTATTATTTTCTATGCAGCACCATAGGTGTCTATGGAGCTTTGCAGACAGATAAAAGAAGTTTACAGGATAGGTGAGTCAAAACTGCAAGGCATGACTAACCAGGCCCACTGATGGGGGTGGGAGGGCAAAAGGAGAAGTGGACCTGGGGCCTCGCGCTCTGGCTGCCATGACTGCTGAAGTAGCCCCTTTGAACTGCCATGGCAATGCTGTGTTGCTGCTTTGCACGTAGCTCTGAGGAAGCATGGGTGGGTCCAGAGCTGATGGCCCTAAGCCCTGCCCTTTCCATTCTTGGCCCCACTTTTTCTAGGGCAGGGAGCTAGGCCCCTCTTTCCACCTTTCCTCTAGGCCCACGACTGCTGTTGGCTCTGCTGTGAATAACTAAGCAGGTAGCAGGAGAGAGAGCACAGTAAAGATTCAGTTTATATAATACGTAACATATACAAGTCTTGTAAATTCCTTGCAATAGGTCTCCTTTGTTTATAAGTTATTCTGTTGATAGGTTAAGAGTAAAAGTTGGTTAGAAGGACTTGAATGGAGAGCCTGAGGAGGGATTTGGAAAAGAATGAGGGTGCAAGGAAAGGCTGCTATTGACGTAAGTGTCATTTGGATTGAACACTTTGTACCTCTAATGCCTGTTTAGTTATCACCAGATAGGAAGAAGGGCTTTTGAAAACTTGTAAGGGTCCTTTTGGAAGATCCTGTCTCCACGGGTGGCATGCGATTCAAAAAACCGCACTTTTGAATCGCCACAGCTGCCATTATGCTAATGAGGCATTGCATATTCATTGCAGCACCTCATTAGCATCTTTCGAACCTGCTCATTAACATGTCCCTTTCAAAAGGAAGGGGCACGTGTAGACCCAGCCAGGCCGTTTCTACACAGGCCACTTCCTTCAGAAGTGGCATACTAATACACAGAGCGAAAGATGCTAATGAGGCATGGATGCAAATTCCCCATGCCTCATTAGCATAACGTCATGTGATTTGGAGTCCGGAAGACCGTTCTTCTGGACTCCAAAATGCTGTGTAGAAGCGTGGCCCCTGGGGGGGCGTTCTGGAAGGACGTGCTTCTTCCAGAGGCCCCTTCTCCCCAAAAATTTTTGGGAAGAAGGGGCCTCCAGAAGAAGGACTTCCTTCCGGAAGCCCTCCTGGGGCCACGCTTCTACATGGCATTTTGGAGTCCAGAAGAAAGGTCTTCTGGACTCCAAATCACGTGATGTTATGCTAATGGGGTGAGGGGAATTTGCATCTGTGCCTCAATAGCATCTTTCACTCCATGTATTAGCATGCCACTTTCAAAGGAAGTGGTCTGTGTAGAAACAGCCCAAGTGTTTGGCGGAGTACCCTCCAAACTGCTGTATAGGTACAGACCATTACTACACTATTTGATTACTGCCTCTTTGACCTGTTTAGCCCTCCACCTGAAGACATGCACCTCTCTACAAACAACAGCTGGATGGGCAAGACTCTCCCTTATTCTTCACAGCTGGAAGATAGCCCTGGCAAAGTGTTTTCAAATTACAGCTGTGACAGCAACCTCAGGCTTATTTGGATCACGCTGACAATGTGCACTGATCTGAGCATGTGACAGTGCAGTAAAATTGATGCAAAATGATGGTGCATACTGGGTAAAGGATAAAAAGTCCTTTTCATTCTACCTACTAAATAAAGCCTTAAGTAGGAGATGCCTGACCCACATATTTTTAGGTACAATAATTTGCAGGTCAAATTGCATAGAAAAAATAGGTCACATAGAATTCACACAGCTACAGCCAATTCATACGGCAGTAATTTCTAAACTCTACCTGAACATCCATCTGTACAATATTATCTGCTTGCTAGGATTCTCACCTGTGGAGATATTTTTAAAGGTTTTGTTCCCAGAAATCTCTCAGTACCATTTGGTCTAGGGCAAGAAATAGCCATTATTGTACAGCAGAGGTGATAGCCTTGCTCTGAGAGCCATAGATGTGCTCATTTAATTGGCTTTCCAGAATTTTCTGCAAGCTTACTGAGAATAAATGGGAAATGATAAGTCCACATACAAATCAAGTGAATCTGTACTAAATGGAGCAATCTTTCTGAGCTCTAATGAGAGATGAATACAGGGTTTTACTGTGGAAAAAATCTTTGACACCATCAGCCCATTGTATAGCTCTTGTAAAGAAACAAAACCTTCCAATTTGCTAGGACGTATTGTAAAAAAAGTGAATACAAAATCAGGTTACCTTTCTAATGAAACTTTCATTCTTTTTGAAATGGTAAATATTTTTAAAATGAGACAATTATTATTAAACATGATGTTCTTTCATCCTGTGGGTGGTAGCTGCTCCATCACTTGTCACCTCTTAACCTTTGACAGCTCAATTGTTGAGTTATATTTTACTATTTCTTCTCAGATACTCCAGAAACTTTGAGTTTTGACTGTTATGTGCCTTTTGGCATGCTTTCATTTCATGTTTCTGATTAAATTATTCCACATTATTTCAAAATTGTGAAATAAACTGGACCAAATTCAGAAGTGATATGAACGGCAATGTAATTTAGACCTGTTTGCACTAACTTAGGTTCTAGGCATCTCTAAGTTTGAGAAGGCTTAAACCCCTATTAATACCCTGACCCTTCCCATCAATTCTTCTAGGAAATCCTCATAGTTTTGAAAGGTGAATATCCTGAACTCTCTGTCCCTTTCACAGCCACCTTCTATCTCTAACTGTAGTTAATACTGAATGAGTTATTATGGGTGTTCTTGTCAGAATGATAGTCATCATCATCTGAAGGATGAAGCATCCTGTGCTGCATTTCTCTCCTACCATGTGGCTTATATATTGCTGTTATGATGCTGTTCATGCACATTTTTCTCATATGAGTCGAAGGAGGAGATTATACAGTGAGGAAGTCTTCTCTAGTCATGTTGTCTCAGAAAATCTCAGATGAGGGTTTAGGATGTACACAGTTACCATACTTCTGAGTGAAAATGTTCATATGTAAAATTCAAAGGATAATTCCAACAAAAATCAATTTCCCCTTTAAAGGCATATTTTAAAAGTTTAATCTTGTTCTTGATCTAGAACAAAGTGTCAATATTTTTCTTACAACATTTTTCTCAAAAAGATATTTGGTTTTTAATTTTTACTTTGTGCACACCCTTACTTGATATCAATGCATCCTCTCCAGATCAAATAGATAAGTTTGTGCCTCGTATACACAATTTTGGGGATACAGAAGAAGGACACTGGCAGAAATGAAGATGCATTTGTAATCTCTAAAACATGGAAACCTAGTGTTCTCGCAAATGGTCAGACTAATTGTTCTGAATAATTTATCTACCTTTTATAGCTTGAAGTGGTGCCATCTAGTGATTACTGAATAAAGCTTGAACAATTGTTGAAAATATTTTTTGCTGCGGTAGTGTGTTTTGTGGCATTGAATCAAATTAATGTAAACAAAATTATTTTGAATTTTAACACCATCCTATCTATGGGGCAAATTCTAATCTCATTCACTCCGACCTGTAGCTGGTGTATCATCACAACAACCAATAGGTGATGCTAGACTCAAGCTGAGAAGCATGAGAACAATAATAGCACAATAAATTCCAAATGCTGTGAGATTATCTACCAGGCCCTTAAATGGATATATAAGGGGGATGGGTAAATAGGGCCAAAGAGATGCTCTCTCTGTGATGTGCTGGGGATAGTTACATTCATCGCATTCTCTTGGCTACAAGGACTGTTCTTAAAATTGGCAGGATGAGGAGAGACAGGGAGAATTTAGAGCAGCCTTTAGGGCCATAATGTACCCATTCCTTGGGGCTGAGATAAGGGAGAGGGGAGGCTGGGAGCAGTTACATACTAGCATATCCTGCAATCTGTTCCTGCCCTCCTTCCAGCTACTGAGCTGAACTTTGCCCCAGGCACGAGTAGCACATGCTTTGCGCAATCCCTTCTAAGTCTTTCCCACGTCCTGGGAAATCACATGTATCCTTAGGACATCTTTCTCCGTACTGGCTGGGGAGTTATACTCCTGATAGTCCAATGCTGTAGCTTATAAGAAGAAGCAGACACTAACTGAAACCACACCATGTCCTTTCCTCCAGTCAGCCCTACCCAGCCCTCAGCGCTGCCCCATTGCCCCTTCCATCCTTACTCTCCACCCCTTTGGCTTTCCATTTCCTTGGATGTTAGGAGGCAATTTGAGGGGTAGTTCTAAATCTGTGGTGTGGATGAGAGTTACTAAACTCTTAGGGCCACTGAGTCAGAACACTAGGAAGTGCACAGAGATCTGGTCATGCAAGTGTGTACGGAATCTAGGCCTCAGATCTTCACTATCACTCCCATTAGATTTTAAATGGTTCAAACAGTGATTTATTACCTACATGTAGGTCTAAAAGAAAAAAGTGTTTATTTGGTATTATATGACCATTCCTATACTATGGACCAACACCCTACTGGTACAGACTCATAGATTCCGAGACCAGAAGGGACCCATGTGATCATGTAGCCTAAATGCCTATGTAACACAGTGACAGAGAGAGAGCCATGTTAGTCTGTATTCTGTCAAAACAAAAAGGCAGTCATGTAGCACTTTAAAGACTAATGATAATTTATTAGGTGATGAGCTTTTGTGGGACAAATCCACTTCTTCAGATCATAGCATTACCAAATATAACTATGATCTGAAGAAGTGGGCCTTATTTGTTAGTCTTTAATGTGCTAAATGACTGCTTTTTTTTTTTTTTTCCTGAGTGACTTTTAGAAAAAAACATCCAATCTTGATTTAAAATTGGTCAGGGAGGGAGAGTTTCCTACAAACTTTGATAAATGGTTACTCTCACACTACGTCTACACTAGAAGCATCTGTCCACAGAACTTACTGTCGACATGGAAATCTCGACACAACCTCTGCCAACAGATTGCATCTACACACAGCTTGCTCTGTTGACAGAGAACTGCCAGGCTGCAGTGCCCTTTGGTGCCAGAAAGCAGAATGGCAGCTCTGCAAAGAGGGCTGCCCGGCAACCGGAAGTCCTCTCTGTCGATAGAATTGTCTACACTGCGCTGCTGTAGACAGTACTCTGTCAGCAAATTGTTATGCCTCAAATTTTGAGGGATAATTCTGTTGAGACCCTGTCGACAGAACACTTTAAGTGTGTAGATGCTCCCTGAGTTACGTTGACAAAGGTCCCTTCTATTGACAAAGCTCTCTAGTGTAGACCCAGCCTCAGTGTTACAAATGTGCATCTTATTACTGGTCTCACTTCAGTTTCTGGCCATTGGATTGTATCTTCTATTTCTCTGCTAGACTGAAGAGACACTTTTTAAATATTTGTTCCCCATTGAGGTACTCATAGATTGCAATCAAGTCACTCCTTAACCTTCTCTTTATTAAGTTAAGAGATTGATATCCATGAGTTTTTCATAAGAGATAAGTCCTGTAAGCCTGTAATCATTTCTGTGACTCTTCTCTGAACACTCTGCAATTCATGAACACCTTTCTTGAATTGTGAACACCAGAACTGAAACAGTACTTCAGGAGTGGTTGTACCAGTACCAAATACAGAGGTAAAATTATATCACAGAATCACAGGGCTGGAACGGACCTCAGGAGGTCATCTAGTCCAGCCCCCTGCTTCAAGCAGGATCAACCCCTACTAAGTCATCCCAGCCAGGACCTTGTCCAGCGGGGACTTAAAAACCTCAGGGGATGGAGAATCCACCACCTCTCTAGGCAACGCATTCCATTCCAATGCTTCACCACCCTCCTGGTGAAGTAGTTTTTCCTAATATCTAACCTACACCTTTCCCTCTTCAACTTCTGACAGTTACTCCTTGTTCTGCCATCTGACACCACTGAGAACAGTTTCTCACCCTCCTTATTAGAGCTCCCCTTCAGGAAGTTGAAGGCTGCTATTAAATCACCTCTAAGTCTTCTCTTCTGTAAGCTAAACAAGCCCAAATCCCTCAGCCTATCCTCATAGGTCTTGTGCTCCAGACCCTTAATCATTTTTGTTATCCTTCACTGAACCTGCTCCAGCAAATCAACATCCTTTTTATACTGGGAGCCCCAAAACTGGACACAATATTCCAGATGTGGCCTCGCCAGTGCCGAATAAAGAGGAATAACTACTTTATAATAGATACCCATTTGAGATTCCTCTGTTTATGTAGCTGGGAATTATTTTAGCTCTTTTGGCTACAACATCCCACAAGGGCTGCGTCTACACGTGCACGCTACTTCGAAGTAGCGGCAGTAACTTCGAAATAGCGCCCGTCACGTCTACACGTGTTGGGCGCTATTTCGAAGTTGAAATCGACGTTAGGCGGCGAGACGTCGAAGTCGCTAACCCCATGAGCGGATGGGAATAGCGCCCTACTTCGACGTTCAACATCGAAGTAGGGACGTGTAGACGATCCGCGTCCCGCAACATCGAAATAGCGGGGTCCTCCATGGCGGCCATCAGCTGGGGGGTTGAGAGATACTCTCTCTCCAGCCCTTGCGGGGCTCTGTGGTCACCGTGGGCAGCAGCCCTTAGCCCAGGGCTTCTGGCTGCTGCTGCTGCAGCTGGGGGTCCGTGCTGCATATACAGGGTCTGCAACTAGTTGTTGGCTCTGTGTATCTTGCACTGTTTAATGAAAGTGTGTCTGGGAGGGGCCCTTTAAGGGAGCGACTTGCTGTTGAGTCCGCCCCGTGACCCTGTCTGCAGCTGTGCCTGGCTCCCTTATTTCGATGTGTGCTACTTTGGCGTGTAGACGTTCCCTCGCTGTGCCTATTTCGATGTTGGGCTGAGCAACGTCGAAGTTGAACATCGACGTTGCCAGCCCTGGAGGACGTGTAGACGTTATTCATCGAAATAGACTATTTCGATGTCGCAACATCGAAATAAGCTATTTCGAAGTTGGGTGCACGTGTAGACGTAGCCAAGGGCTCATGTTCAGCCTTCTTACCCACCACAAACCCCACATTTATTTTTAAGGATAATCCTCCTTTGGGTGAGTATGCCTGACATTCTTTGTTCTGAGATGTATACATTGACATTTAGACATATTAAAACACATTGTTGGTTTATGCCCAGAACACCAAAGCTGCGTCTACACGTGCACGCTACTTCGAAGTAGCGGCACCAACTTCGAAATAGCGCCCGTCGCGTCTACACGCGTCGGGCGCTATTTCGAAGTTAACTTCGACGTTAGGCGGAGAGACGTCGAAGTCGCTAACCTCATGAGGAGATAGGAATAGCGCCCTACTTCGACGTTCAACGTCGAAGTAGGGACCGTGTAGACGATCCGTGTCCCGCAACGTCGAAATTGCTGGGTCCTCCATGGCGGCCATCAGCTGGGGGGTTGAGAGATGCTCTCTCTCCAGCCCCTGCGGGGCTCTATGGTCACCGTGGGCAGCAGCCCTTAGCCCAGGGCTTCTGGCTGCTTCTGCGGCAGCTGGGGATCTATGCTGCAGGCACAGGGTCTGCAACCAGTTGTCAGCTCTGTGTATCTTGTGTTGTTTAGTGCAACTGTGTCTGGGAGGGGCCCTTTAAGGGAGCGGCTTGCTGTTGAGTCTGCCCTGTGACCCTGTCTGCAGCTGTGCCTGGCATCCCTATTTCGATGTGTGCTACTTTGACGTGTAGACGTTCCCTCGCTGCGCCTATTTCGATGTTGGGCTGAGCAACGTCGAAGTTGAACATCGACGTTGCCGGCCCTGGAGGATGTGTAGACGTTATTCATCGAAATAGACTATTTCGATGTCGCAACATCGAAATAAGCTATTTCGATGTTGGCTGCACGTGTAGACGTAGCCCAAGTGATCCAGATTGCTTCTTGGCCTTTGCTCTTTCACACTTATCATGACCTGAAAGAAAACATAAAACATCACTGACAAAGTTTCAGATGATGAGGAGAGGTCAGTGATACAGAGCATTCTTTGTGATATCCTCTGTACACCACCCATTTAATGATGATTTCCTGTTTACAATTACATTTTGAGGATTATCAGTTTTTAATCCATTTAATATGTGCCATGTTAATTTTATGGCTTTGTAGTTTTTTTTTTTTTAACCAAAATGTCATGCAGTATCAAGCCAAATGCCTTACAGAAATCTAAGTATATTACATTGACATTATTACTTTTATCAACTAAACTTGTAATCTCATTCAAAAATTATACATCATTTTTAGTTTGACAGGATCTATTTTCCATGTATCTATATTGATTGGCATTAATGAGATTAACCTTGTTTAATTCTCAGGTACTTCATTGTCTTGCCTAAGATTGATATCAGTCTGACAAGCCTATAACTACATATATAATCCTGTTTACCTTTTTTTCAATAGTGGCACAATATTAGCATTCTTCCAGCCTCCTGGAAAAGCCTGTGTTCCAAGACTTATTGAAAATTAGCACTAAGGATCCCACATGCACCTCAGCCAGCTTTTTCGAATCTTTTGGATGTAAACTATCCAGACTGGCTGAATTAAAAAATGTCTTACTTTATTAGCTGCTTTTTAGCACCCACCTGAGACACTAGTCTAATGGAAAGAGTGTTATATGATATGACTACATCATGTTTTTACCATCCTACAGAATGGAAATAGTTATTGATCACATATGTCTGTTTTGCATATTTATTGATATGCAGATTCTATCATTATTACTGATAATTGTACAGTTTCCATTTAATAATGCAGAGTTTAATCTAGATTGCTTTGCTTTTATGTTTAGTAAACAGCTACTGATTCAAACAAATGTCTTTTCTTCTTGGCCAGATGTGTAAGGGGAAATGTGTTCTGGTGAATCCTGCACCTAGCTATGTTAAATCTTCTTTCACAATTGATTTGAGAACTATATTGATTAACTGAAAAGGAGAAAGAAGAACTGGTTACAGCCACCATTCAAGTACAGACATGTAATAAGCACATGCGGGATTCAAGGGGGAGGGTTGTGTAACCTATCTGAATGGTTTCAAAAGCAGATAAGAAGGATGTTATATTACTTTACAGACATACTGGGCTTTTATGCATTTGATCATGTGTTTAAGATTTATCCTAGAGAGGGTCAAGATTCCACTGGCCTTTGAGCTCTGCAAAAGATTCAGACAACCTATATTTCTCATACTTACTACTGTCCACCTCTGTCATCACCTGTTTCTGGATACCAGAGATTATTATAAGACACGAATGACCTAGTTAACTATACAGAGTTTGACCTATAGCATTTTTTCTGTCCTCATCTGCTAAATGCCAATTTTTCTTCTTTAGAGACAGCTGAATTTGAAGACGATTATTACAAGCTTTTATAAGGCACATACCATTCTAGTCTCCTGGGACATGTTACATGTCTTCTATTAAAGGCAAAGTTATCATGGAATATTTTCAGGTTCTGTGTTTAGACGTTATAGATAATGACTAGATGTTTAAACGATATTCTGAACTCCCAGTCCAATATCCTAGGAGAAATGGAAACATGGCTTAGAAGGAATTTATACCTTTGTGTCAAGCAACAATCACGTGCCAGATTTTCTAAAACACATGCTTTTTACATGTAAGTGACTTTGGTTCTCATATCCTCCAATGTTCTCATGCACAAAGGGATTTATCGTCCCCTTACATGCACATAAAACCCTCAAATTAATGTATAGCGGGGCAGAGGGATCAGGGTTTGCATGCCTGAAGGAGGCATATGCATGCACTATTGAAAAACAGGCCCTGTAGAATGTTCAGAGGTGTTTCTCTCTCCTTGAAGCTTCTTACTTTAAAATTGTGTGACCTCCTTCATATAGGTTGGCTTTGTCCACACATCTGCAGATTTTGGATTATGACCTATGCAGCTCTTGGCTTAATGAGCAACATTCCCTTGCCCTTGGCTCACCTGCTGAGAATTAAACCAGGAATAGAAATCTACCACAGCCACCTGGAAACTACACCCCCCCCCCCCCACGCCCTGACACCCCTTTTATTGCTGTTGGTGAAAATATATTTTTTAAACTATTGAATTTTAGATACTGCTCCTATAGCATAAGGCTGGAACTTAATTAAGGAAATGATTCATCCTAATGTGCAAAAGTAAATGACTGTAAGTTTTAAACATCCATAACAGCAGCTTGTTTTGTTGCCAGTGAATGAAATCCATGCTTGTTTTTAAAGTTCACGTTTTTCATTTTATTACAACATACATGTGTATACATGTTTGTAAAACTGCCTATGAAGTTCCCTAGCTGCCTTACCCATAAATTAAATACAAGACAAAATCAGTAGCTTTTCTTCACCCAGAAAGTCACCAATGTGAAATAATATGCATGTTAGGCTGAGAGGGAAGTGGAACCTGGATCTTCATGGCCGATGTGAATGCTCTCACCCTTGGGATAAAAGTTAGAAAGGGGGAGGGGAAGGACAGCCACAGTAACATGATGATAACATTTCCTATTGACTAGCTGAAGGGGCTGCCCGTTCCATCCTCTGGCTTTTTTGTTGATCCCATTCTCATCTATTTAACTCTCCCTTTGAATATTTAGGGCAGCATTTCCCAAACTATGTTCCATGGAACGCTAGTGTTTCTATGATGTGAATCTGTATTGATTTGATGCTAGCGATATTGTTCTAAAATATTAAGTATGAAATGTATATATCAAAATACTAAGGTATTTGTATAATATTTAGATTGTAGGTATAATATAATATAATATAATGAATTCGTAATGGCTAGGGTGACTGTCCGTCCTGTATTGGGTGGGATGGTCCAGTATTTGGAATGCCAAAAGGGTGTCCTGACTTATTTTTAAAAAGGGACTAATTGTCCCATATTCAGGCTGCTCCCCCACTGACCTTTTCCCTGGGGATCGTGGGCGGCTGCTGCTTCCCCGGGGCTCGCAGGAAATGCCAGCAGCTGCTGTTTTCTTCCCAGCTCCCCGGGGCTTGGTGGAGTCGGAAGGAGCCTCCCTTCCTGCCCATATTTCCCTGTCCTGTATTTGGGCCAGGGAGATACGGTCACCCTAATAATAGCATATTTGTTATTATTATGCAACTTGTGCCAACAATCAGTGTCGACTTGGATTGTTTCAGCACGAATCATGTTCAGAGTTATCATGTGATGCTGCAGCTGATATGAGGATCTAACTCTCTAGTGTCGTTCCTAATATTACAGTGGATTTAGGAATAAAAGGTGCAAAAACATTCTTCCCATTAAAAAAAAACCTTAAATGTTGCTTATTTTTTATTTTCCTGTAAAAATAACAAATTTATAAAAACACAAAATTTAAAAATATTTTTATACCTAATTTGTTTTGCATTTCTTTTTCATAAGCATCTTTTTTAAGTTGTAAGGAAGGATGGCCCTTTTTTTTTTTGAACAATACGGTTCTTTCTATTTTTGTACAAAACAATGACACTAACCATCCTTTTTTTGGCTGTTATATTGGTTTTTGTTTTGGGGTTGTTCTTAATTTTTATACATAATTATGGGGTTGCTAACCATTCTCCTGCCAGAAGAACATTAATTGTTCATTCGGATGATTTTCTCTTGTTATTTTTTGCTCTTAGTTAAATAAAAGCCATCTAAAAAAAACCTCTCAAATTAACTTTTGAGCATGTCATGCAGCAATTTTTCAGTATGAAACCCTCCATCCCCTCCCCCCACCAGCATGCATGTGTTCCATCAATATATTCCAAGCCCAAAAGTGTTCCGTGGACAAATTAGTTTGGGAACGCTGCCTCAGGGAGCCACCACAGCACCTAGCTCAGGGCTCTAGTGTGCAAAGGGTAGCAGGGTACTTAAAAGTGAGATATGGCTATACTAAATGCTGAGATATCTTACTTCTTAACTGATATAGCCCTAAGATCCATTCTACTTTGTTATCTTCATTGCGATTTAGGTCCACTCTCTTATACTTCTTCATTGATGATAGTCTGCTCCACCACGTGCAGAGACAGGACTATGTGGGATATGGTTTTAGGCACCTGTTTGTGTAATAGCTGCATATGATTTTTTTCTATTAACATAGGATGTTTCGTTCTTGTTAGATTTTTAGGAGCAAGAGACATTTTAAGTGTCAGGGAAAGGAAAGGAAATATGTCCTTGAGATCAAAAAGGCTTTCTTCCTGCAGTGGGATTATTAGGCTCCCCCATTAAAAAGTGGCATCGAAGATATAATTGATACTGACATAAAAGCAGTGAAGGCTCCTGCCAGTAATGGCAACATGCATCTCTGTCAAGGTTTTGATGAATGATTGCCAATCAGATGTGCAGGAGTTAATGTGCTAACTTTCATGTACATTGCATGGGAAGGAGAGATGCAGGGACCAAAATGTTTGCATATGTTAATTGTGGTAGAGAGCTGATTGTCACAGCAGGTGTGTCTGGGAGAGAAATTAGAACTAAGTGAGACGTGAAGAAATAAGTTACCGAGGTGATATTTTTCCCCAGAGAGCAAGAGCAAAAATGACCATATTTCCTATGACAATTTTAGTATTAATAGTCATTTTAAATCAGGGGTGAGCAAAGTGGGGGGCAGACCCCTTTGTGGGTGTGAAATTTCAAAGGGGGGTGCAGCATGACTGGCTGCTGTGTGTCAGGCTCATCCACCTCAATGTTGAAGTGTTACTGGTTTTATGTATTTGCATTCACATTTATACACAGGTTCCTAAAGTTTTTACATTCTACAGACTCATTTTCTTGCATGTGCCAAAAGGGTTTTTTTCATATGAATATATTTGAAATTTCCCTTGGCTTGGATTACATTAGACAAGTTGAAGGGCCCTGCTAATTGCAGGGACAAAAAGTGGGGCCTGACGTAAAATGTTTGCTCACTCCTCTTTTAAATCATTTAAAATTTTTATTTGCTTGTGAAAGAAGGAACAGGAAAGAGGATGATAGTCAGTTGCAAAACAGCATGACAGCTCTTGATATGCCATATTCAGTGAAAATAGGAATTCTTTTGGGGAATGAGTTTTCCTATCCACCTCATGGGCTACGTCTACACGTGAAGCCAACATCGAAATAGCTTATTTCGATGTAGCAACATCGAAATAGGCTATTTTGATGAATAACGTCTACACGTCCTCCAGGGCTGGCAACGTCGATGTTCAACTTCGACGTTGCGCGGCACCACATCGAAATAGGCGATGCGAGGGTACGTCTACACGCCAAAGTAGCACACATCGAAATAAGGGGGCCAGGCACAGCTGCAGACAGGGTCACAGGGCGGACTCAACAGCCAGCCGCTCCCTTAAAGGGCCCCTCCCAGACACAGTTGCACTAAACACCACAAGATCCACAGAGCCGACAACTGGTTGCAGACCCTGTGCCTGCAGCATGGATCCCCAGCTGCCGCAGCAGCAGCCAGAAGCCCTGGGCTAAGGGCTGCTGCCCACGGTGACCATAGAGCCCCGCAGGGGCTGGAGAGAGAGCATCTTTCAACCCCCCAGCTGATGGCCGCCATGGAGGACCCGGCAATTTCAACGTTGCGGGACGCGGATCGTCTACACGGTCCCTACTTCGACGTTGAACGTTGAAGTAGGGCGCTATTCCGATCCCCTCATGAGGTTAGCGACTTCGACGTCTCGCCACCTAACGTCGAAGTTAACTTTGAAATAGCGCCCGACGCGTGTAGCTGCGACGGGCGCTATTTCGAAGTTAGTGCCGCTACTTCGAAGTAGCGTGCACGTGTAGACACAGCTATGGAGTCACTTCATAAATGCCACTGTGGAATCCTCCTGGAGAAAACACAAGAGAGGGGCAGAGAGTCTGTTCAGAACATGGAATTTCTAGCAGTTCCCTAAAAAAAGTAAAAGCTGCAAACCTGAAGGCTTTCTCCATCATCTCTCAAAGGAAGCAAAACAAAAATGCTGGAAACTCATTAGAAGGCGACTTAAGTCCGCTTCTCTCACTGCTGAACATTTAACAGTACTGTCAAGCCACCTTGCTTCACAGCTTTCCTAACTTTGTTGAAATAGTTGCATTCCTTTCAACTGTGTGTATCTTTCCAGCTCCTGGCATGTACAGTAGTGCTTTCATTCCTGTGTGGATGAACGGTACAGTCTATGTCCATATAAAGGAATTTTGCATATTTCCAAGTATATTTGTTCTCACCCCGGCACTATGAAAGCAGAGGACAATCTGCAAGAGAGATCACTACCTGAGGACTAAGCATATGAAGGTTAAAATGTAAAGGAGCTTTGGGTCTGGCACTATATTTCCAGTAAGGAAGTCTCTCACCCTTTACCCTATTGGCACTGTTTTTGAGGGAATGGCTCTGTATCTTACTTCACTAAACAGAACATGCTGCAACCCTCTTCTCACAATTGGTGGTGCTGTTAGGATCACTCTTCCCTCCTCTCAGATGGATCACCAGAACTGACACCTTAGATTTCACCTGGGCACTTGGGAAACTAGAGATAGAGGAGGAATTTCAGAATTAAATAATAACTGTGGGATGAGTTCCTGCCATTGGAGATCAGGGAACAGCATTCACATTTTTCTACACTTCCAAAAAGATCGGGTTCATTTCAGGATGGTTTAAAGTTAGAATTATGCATAGGGATCCTGGTTTTAAACGTGTGTCTTTTAAAAACTTCCCCATAATTCACAAGACACTGAAAGATAATCAAAAAGGCCAAAAGAGAGAAATGCTGACCAGCTGCCTGCCCAGTAGTTATGACTTTCTGTTAGCAAGACCTGCTAACAGAGTCAGCTCAAATATAAGCGATCAGCATGACAAGGACGCAGAGCAAGTGACTTCAGTGAATCAGATTTTGCCCTTATTTACAGCTTCCTATCCTGAGTATAATAAAAGGTTCAGTTTGGCCCTCTGTGCCTTCAACACCCTGATGTATTTTGCTAATTTAAGAATTGCATAAGGGCCCATTGCAAAGGAGCCATCTGTGCTCAGAATTCTTATCTGACCCACTTTTTTTTATTCTGCCTTGTAACAGTGCCAATTGGTGTGTGTGTAATATTTCCAGCTCTGAAACAATCTACTGGGGAAAGGCTTGTATATAGATGAACTGATGAGCCACACAATGCAACCCTAAACCTGCATTTCCTAGGCAGCCAAGGCTCCCAGCAGAACCAGGAAACTCTGAATGAAGAAAGGATTGCACTGGTAGAGGCCATGAATAACTGACCATCTGCTTGGCTTCACTCAGTGATGGTTAAGAATGGGGCAAGATGTACTGAGGAGGTAGGTTAATGTAACTGACCAGATCTCTGGGCCCAGTGAGACCGCTCTGCATGCTTTTAACAAGACAAAGTTGCCTAAAATGACTAGCAGGAAACTGCCGTTAGATACTGCACTCCCCAGGTGGAAAAGAGTGCTTGCCTGTGGCATGGGTGGATTGTTGCCAGAGCATGCTGCACAATGGCCCTGGGCCAAAGTGACCATAAGAGCCCTGAGGAGCAGAAGAATGCAAAGTTGTTTAAAGCCACCTTCACCTGCCATCTCCTCAGTTGCACTAAGCCCATACAGTGTAGCCAAGGCTTGAGCTGTGAATTAGTGAACATTGATGCAATGACACTGTGACACTTTCATGGGTGCCTGTGACTACTGGTCGCTTTGGTGCCCTCTTGATTTCGTAAGAGAGAGTCTTGTGGTGCTAAACTGAATGTTAAACTCCCTCTCACTCTGGTCAGTTAGCCTCCCAAACAAGCTCCTCGGAAGCTCTGCCAGCCTTTACTGCACCTTGCAGGCAACAGTTAGTGTACCCCCAACCCATGAAAATCCCCAAAACATCTTCTTGTATTGTCCAGCCCCTGTTACTAGACACAATAATTACCATGTCCATTGTCTCCAAAGAGACAGCATACACATGGCCAGAAGGTTACAGCTGAGGATCAGGGCTTTTATAAAAACCTGGCACGGGTTGAACATCTCTGGTCTGGCAACATCCATGGTGCAGAGAGCCCCAGCCACAGAGGCTGCCAGCAGCTGGAAGCTCAGCCGGTCTAACAGCAGGCAGCCCTGCTGACTGGGAGTGGACCTGCCACCCGCCGTGGGCAGGGATTCCTGGCAGCTTGGAATGTGGAGCTGACACTGACTCTGGGCAGGGAGCCAACAACAGCTCAGCTAGGGAGATGCTGCAAACCCTGGGCAGAGTCCTAGCAGTTGGGAACTCAGAGGTGCACTGACCCAGAAGCCCCACAAGCTGGAGGCACAGAGCCTGCCGAGGGTGCAGAGCTGCCAGGGGAAAGGAGCCCCACTGGCTGGGGCAGGGCAGCCCAGAGTGGCCTGACTTCCCCTAGTCCTGCTAACAATGATAGATTAGGGTTTACCTTTAATGAGGAAAGTTTGAAGATAGAATAGTACAAATGCACAGTGTAGCTGAGTTAATTTTTGTGACAGCAACATTAGCTTTTCAAAATTTCCTGACGCTCAAGTATAAGGCTTCTGATGTAAATCAGCGTAGCTCTGTTGAAGTCAGGGGAGCTTTGCTGATTAGATTCAGATCCTCAGCTGGTGCCAGAGTTTTGAACTTAATTCCCATGTTTTTCAGGTGGGGGAAAGAGAAGAGAAACAATTTCAACATTTTCATCACCGTAAAGTTTATGGATGACACCACTGGCACCTATGAGGTGACTGAATTCAACTTACAGAGTTTGTATACGTGTATTTTTGATCTGGAGTTATTAAGCTTGATGCTTCTTGAACTCTGCCAGAGCTGAGTCCAGTTCCGCCCTTTGCCAAGGCCAGCTCAACCCAAGAAGTTATTCAGCAGCATCCTTAACTCAGTCATGTCCTTAAAGATGAATTGCAAATCAAGCTTTTCTCTTCATTTTTTCTTTTTTATGACTGTAATTGCATTTTCTTATTTAATGCGAACAAAAATAAGTTAAGACTCTTGGTCTGAAAGGTGTGGGAAGTGCTGATTCATTTCATATACCTGAATCAGAGCTTTCCTAGTCACACTTCAAAATCCTAACCAGAGCAGTACAGTACTGGGTGATGGAGGAAAGAAGTTGGAAGCATGAATTCTGACCTGGCAGGAGTGGATTCTGGATGGAGGCCTGGAAACACTGAAATAGCATCCAGGAAGATGTGTCAAGCAACCCGCCAGACAGACATTCCTCTTCCAACACTCCCAAGGAGTTATTTTCCCCACCAGGTCAAAAAAATCCAGACATTTATCAATATTTGCCTCTGTAAAATCTTTTGGATTCACTGGCCATACACCATCAACAACAAATACCTGTGGCAACTGACTCACCAAATTCCTGCCAAAGAATATATCAGGAAGAGAAGATGGTGACAGATTGAACATACCCTCAGAAAACCAACTACTGACATCACAAGACAAGCCTTAAGTTGGAACCCACAAGGAGAAAAGGAAAAGAGGGCACCCAAGAAACACCAGGCATAGGGACCTGGCAGACACTGAAAAGATAGGATACTCCTGGTCAGAACTGGAAAAGAATACCCAGGACAGGGGACGCTGGTGAATGGCCATCAATGGCCTATGCTCCAAGACGGAGGAGTGGAAGAGGCTTACAGCTGCTGCTACCACTTGTTTTGATCATACCCAACTCTGGTTCCTTGGGAGGTTAGTGTCTTGCAGAAATGAGCTTGGAATGAAACCCTTTGCTCCTTTTTTGATTTTAATAAAAACTCTTAAGCCATGACTTCCCCACCCATTTGGACTTTTGCATGCCTTCCTCATGCTCTGGTTTATGGAAATGCCTATCCCTACTTTGTGCTTTTGGTAGGTTACCATGTCAGCATTACTTTCAGTAATGAGAACTTGAGTTAGGAATCTTTCTGGTGAAATGGGGATGTTGCAATGCCCAATGAGTGCATAAAGTGGAGACAGATGATTTATTCTCTCAGAGCCCCCTGCAATTCCTTCTGACATTGGTAAAAAAAAATCTGATCTGATGGAAGTAGCTATGCCATAATGCTTGTTCCTCTCCAAGAATTCTGGCTTTTTGATCCCACTTCCTAGTGTCTGTGTTACTAGCTACAAAGCTAGCTAGTAGTTACATTTCCTTTGGCAAATTTACTCCGTTCATTTAATCATTTAATAAAACTTTATTTTTGTTCAACATGCACATAATCTCCGTCTTCCCATGGTGGGGGGCATAATGTCAGACAGTCTGTTTTCATTTAAGCTTTTTCCATTCAAAGGGATAAAAAGATCTTCTAAACAGAGTGAGCAGTTAAGTCTGTATGCAATTTCACTATAACATTCCAAACCCCGCAAAACTTAACCTGTTTCTGCTTTTTTCACAAGGACAACCTTATTCCAAGTTAATTGAATAATTTATGAAATTGCTGAGGTTGGTTGGGTGCAGTTTTAATTGAAATTGGTCTGAGTCATGGCCTTACAAAGCCCCAATAATGTCATGCATTTTAGAAACAAGATTAGGGGAAATGTGGTAGTTTTGGCAATTTCACTTTACAGATTAATTTAAGACCAAAAAGAAAGGGCAAAATTCAGCAGGTGAAAACTTACAACCAACAAAACTGAAGAAAAGTTTCACCTAGCTTCCTGGGAAGCAAAAATACTGTGCTTTTGACAGATCTTTCCTAATTCTGCAGAAAACACTGGGTGAATGCTGCATTTAGTATTTCCTTTAATGAAGTCTTGAGTATATGGTACACCAGGGTGCACTAGGATGTGATTTTCCAATTTACACTTGAATTGCATGATATTCCATGTAGAACCTGCTGGTGTGCACTAAAGCTTTTCTTGTGTGCTTTAATGTTGTGCTGTAGTGCTAAATTACAGCAAAATAGCAGGAAACTTGTAGTGGGCACCTGCAGGGTCTGCATTAACATATTAGTGGGCAATAAGTTAGTGTGTTTTGGAAATCACATCCCTATAGTGCTCACTTACCCACTTTGTAAACGAGCCCTGGAACCACCTCTGTTGCTCCAATATTGCATCCAGATCTCTTTGTTTCCGTCCCAATCAGCACTGAGAGGAAAACTGTATGGCTATGTCTACACTAGAAACATCTATCTACAGAACTTATTGTCAGAAGAGATGTTCTGACAAACCTTCTGTGAACTGATCCTGTCTACACATAAAAGCGGATCAATCTTGATGCGCTCTGTTGACAAAAGAGCCCCTGGATCATCTAGACAGCTTTTTTTGTCGACAGTTTCTGTTAAGAAAACATATTTTGTGTGTAGAATCTCTGCAAGTTTAGTCTGCAGACAAAATGTGCTTTTTCAATCCAAAATCAAAAGAATGTGACCTTCATCTGGAAGTGGCTCTTCTTCTGGAACCCTCTTCCACTCCCGGATCAGGAAGAGTGCCTCCTTTTGAAAGATCCTTTAGAAAAAAGAGCATGTCTAGACACTCTGCGGCCCTTTTTTCAAAAAAAGCAGTCCTCATTGTGCCGGATTTCTCAATCCCTGCCCCATTCTTTTGAAAGAGCTGGGACTGTGTGGATGCTGTCCATCAAAAGAGTGGCTTTTCTGTGTGTGGACGCGCTCTTTCGAGAGATCTTCTGGAAAAGATGTTTTGGAATATCATCTTTCAAAAGATTGCTGTTGTGTAGACACTGCCATAGTGTACACTGGAACCAGTGGAGACAAATGTGGTCCCCTTGGGCATGATACCTTCCTTTTCCAAGCAGAAGTAGTAGAGTAGGTCCCTGATCTGAGGGCAGCACTCACATTTTTACATGGAGGGCAGACAGCAATATCAGCCTGTCAACTATATAAAGCAACCTCATTTAATTCATTTTCGTTATAATGAAAAATACAAAGGCAGCTACGTGAGAAGTAAATGAAATCATTTAACTGTGTAACATCATTCTAATCCAGAAAGCTTTTATTAACAGTGTGCATTTCCTTCATGTTTTCTTCAGGGCATGTTAGAACTAATACTCCATCCTCAAGTGACCATCAGGAGGCAGGGTGCTTATGACTAATGTTCGTGACATGGAAATAAGTTCCCAGTCTTGACAAGAGTTATAACAAACTACCCCTGCTGCCTCTTAATTATTTAATGCTTACTAAATAACCAGCCCTTCAGCATTCCTCTGGCACTTTCTAAATCCAGTTTAATTTTACCTGCAGGTTCAATGAAAGAGAATAGTTTATTTGAAAAAGACAGCAGAAAAATGTTAGCCAAAGAGAAAAAAATAACACCGAGAGCCAGCAAACAGGAACAGAAAACGGGAGTTTTGTGATGGTGAAGGACCGTTGGGGTGAGTTTGTTGTGTACTTCCTTGTTTGAAGTTTATAGTGGGGTTCATATGCAGTGCCGACCAGCCAGCTAGCCAAGGCAGAGAGCATCCTAATGAGGGTCTTAGCCGACCAAGCTTTCATCCCTAATCCCTTTAGGGCCCTGTGATGGGAAAATAAGGCTACCTCAGGGAGAACATGGGTTTAAAAAAGCCAGCCTGCAGCAGACCAGAAAATCTAGCAAACCGGGGAGTTTTGCCAGGAAGCAAGAGCCAGATACACCCAATATACAGTCTTTAAACTTAGGCCAACATCTCCAAAAAGGAAGAACCCACAAATAAACAAATCTGTTCACCCTTACAGAATATAAGACAAGTAAAACATCAGAATAGGGGCTATCCAGTTTATTGCACTGAATGCTTTTTGGGCAGGTGGCATGTGTGGTGTGTGCATTTGGTGCAGGCAGCTGTTGCCATGAGAGACAGAGTGTAGTCTCTTAAGATTGGAGAGTCTGACCTGGAGGAGCTAAGAGAGACAAAGGTACATAGACAAGACTTTCTGGGACACCATGGAGAAATCCCATCACTAATGTAACAGGCTAGGTGCTATTGAAAAGAATAAAAATCTAGCGGAAGGAGATCGTTAAGTTGGAGCAAATGGAAATGATCCCTTATGTGGGATCCTCCTTCCAGAAGACATCATGGTATCCTGTCACACTGATGATACCATTCTTGCGGAGGGAACCCCAGTTATTTGGAAGATGAAAGTAAGAGTAATGGGGGATTTAATCATTAGAATTATAGACACTAGGGTTTGTTATGAGAAGGAGAACTACGTGGTAAATTGCTTACTACATGCAAAGGTTGCAGATATCTTGAGACGTCTAGACAGCTGTATCTGCAGCACTGTGATGGAACCATTGGACATGGCACATACAGTTATCAATGACATAGGGAAAGGTAAGAGAGAGGCCATGAGGGCCAAATATAGGCTGCCAGGAAAGAGCTTGAAATCCAGGCCCTCCATGCTAACATTCCCTGAAATGTAACAGAGAAGGAGCTGTGTTAGTACTACGCTACATACTTGAAGAAGTGGGTCTGTCCCACGAAAGCTCACCTAATAAATTATTTTGCTAGTCTTTAAAGTGCTACTTGATGGCTTTTTTGTTTTGATTCCCTGAAGTGTTTCCAGTTCTACTGCAGGGTTTCAATGCATGGACAAGGTGATGTGTGATGGAGGGATTTAGGGTTACCAGGAACTGGGAAACATTTTGAGAAAGGATGAGCTGTACAAGAAGGGTTGGCTCAGCCTGAATCAAAATGGAAGTAGATTGTTAGCACATAAAATTAAGGAGGTCAGAAGAGTTTTTAAGTTAAGATTCATATAATAAGACTCTTAAGTTATAACCTAGAATCTCCATGGATAGAGGATCCATGCCTGAATTAGAGTATAGCAGTAGGAAGGTTACCCAACTATCTGTTACCACCTGACTGGGATGATGATGGTAATTATCAAATGCTCAAGGAAATTAGAGATGTTACAATAAAATAAAATAAAATAAAACAAAACCCAGTAATGGGAAATTTCAACTATCCCCATATTTTCTGGGAACATGTCACCTGAAGACAGAAATGAGAGAAAACATTTCTAGACACCATTAATGACTACTTGTTGCAGTAGTCGGTCCTGGAACCCTCAAAGGGATAGGCAATTTCTGATTTAGTCCTAAGTGGTAAACAGAATATTGCCAAAAGGTGAATGTAGATGAACAACAACAGACATAAGCCGGGATTCTACCCAAGTTCTCCCTGCTGTCCTTCCTTGCTGCTCACCACACTCAGCTCTGGCTTGCTCCAGCTTCATCTCCAGCTGCACTTTGCTGCTCTGTCTTAAGCTCCCATGTAGCTTCTCTGGCTCTATGATTGCAGCTCTCCTCCCAGCATGGATCTGCTCTCTATGCTGTGTCTTAGGATCTGTACCTGTTGCTTTCTTCCCAGCATGGATCTGTTTCTTGGCAGTGTCTCTGGCTCTCTCTAGCTAGCATGGCTCTGTTCCTCAGCTTAGCTCATACCCCTGCTCTTCCCTTAGCTTGGCCCCACACTGTACAACCTAGAAAAACCCAGATCACATGGAGGACAGACACCTGTCCCCACAGCCTCCTGGTTTTGTCATTAACATGTCTGCCCTGTCAATGAGGCTGACCTTCAACGTTGGCCTCTTCCCATTATTCCTGAGAACTGTCAGTCTCAGGATCCTGATTTCAAATCAACCATCCCGCCATGGCCCTTTTTTGAACTAGTCAGTAAAAAGCCCACTCAGTTTTAGTAGGGGGTCAACAGTCCCCTTACATAAACAACACAGGTTGAACCTCTGTAGTCCAGCATCCTCAGGATTTTGACAGGTGCCAAACAGTAAAGTCTAAGTCTAACATCGGTACCAGACAAACTAGTTGAAACCATAGTAAAGAACAAAATTGTCAGACACCTAGAAGAACACAATTTGTTAAAGGTCAACATGGTTTCTGTAAAGGGAAATCATGTCTTACTAATCTATTAGAGTTCTTTGAAGGGGTCAACAAACTTGAGAAAGCTAGGACTATAGAAGGGTTTAAAAAAGAGCTAGATAAATTTATGAAGGTTAGGTCCATTAATGGCTGTTAGCCAGGATGGGTAAGGAAAGGTGTCTCTAGCTTCTGTTTGTCAGAAGTTGGAGATGGACGACAGGAGAGAGATTGTTACCTGTTTGGTTCACTCTCTCTGGGGCACCTGGTATTGGTCACTGTCAGCAGACAGGATACTGGGCTAGATGGACCTTTGGTCTGACCAAGCATGGTCATTCTTATGTTCTTAAGAAGATAATTTTCCAAACCACAGGAGGTCAATATTTTCTAGCAGCATTACCAGCACTTCTACTGCTTACTGGGCTCTTAGAAGACATTTAAGGGTAAATTACAGTTAAACAACAACACAGAACACTGAGATCCAGGAGTGATGTCCATAAACAAACTATATGGGACCACGGGAAACTTGGCCACACTCATGATAAGTGATTGCTCAGCTAACAAAAATCATGCTGGATTATGGATGTTGCCAGATGAGAGTGTGCCGGACTAGAGACGTTCAACCTATACTGCTATTCAACAAATAAAAAACATGAGCCTACTCCTATTGTTAAGAGGTTTTTAATGTTGCAGTGTTAATAGTGTGGCTGAGTTTTGCCTTTAATTTAATGGGAGTTAGACTTGACCCAGACTGGACACTTTAAAATGAAAACTCACCAGAAAAGTTTTATAGCATTTCTGCCTGTAGTGTATATCATTTTCTGTATTTATCTTCCTTTGCTTTTAATTATCTGGGATATGACATTATCTTTGTTTCTTCTGAGTTCATCTGTTCTTGTTGCCTGTTACTCATCTGAAGACATTGTCTCCTGTTTGTGATGTCACAGGCCTCCCCCTAGCCATTGCTTGTGATATTACAGGAGACAATGACTTCAGGTCAGGTAAGAACAGGTGACTGACGCTTAAACATTAAGGAATGTATTTTGGACCAACTTTTCCCATGCATATGCTTGCTGAGGAGTCCAATGGGTTTCTTGCATAATTCTTGAAGGGACATGCTTTTGCACACAAATTCTTTCAGAAAAGTGAGCCCAATTTGCATCTTCAGTTATTACTGATTACCTGCATATATTAAACAGCATGACCGAAATGACATATTGACATTTGCATAACTAGAAGACCATTTGGGTCTGGAACATTCTGGATAATGCACCCAAGTGCACCCCAAGTGTATGCACATATTAATCATGCAATGGAAAATGAAGACTTCATGGTAAACATCTTTGTAAATGGTAACAGAGAGATAGCCGTGCTAGTGTACATACTATCAACACAAAAAAGCAGTCCAGTAGCACTTTAAAGACTAACAAAATAATTTATTAGGTGATGAGCTTTCGTGGGACAGAAGCGGGTCTGTCCCATGAAAGCTCATCACCTAATAAATTATTTTGTTGGTCTTTAAAGTGCTAATGGACTGCTTTTTTATCTTTGTAAATGATAATGTTCCAAGTTCCTAGCAAAGTCTACTGGACCTTTGTGAAATCAGAACAAACAAACAAAACCCACCAGGGTCTCCCAAAAATGTGAGATTTTTGGCTTTTAGATAGAATAAAATTTCTGTTAATGAGGCAGAGTTTAAATAGCTTATCCCATTATGTAAGAAACACATGACACATTTTAATTACCAGTTTTAGTGCTTAATTTTTGTAACAATTATACCAAAAGGTGTGACATCATACTGCACAAACTGACTGTGAGGATAGGAAGGTTTCCTCAGAGCCTCTATGTAAGATAAAATAAGCCATAACAGGGAAGTGCAGTGGAGAAGTTTGTTTTTAAATCTTTGGACCTGTTTCTCCCCTCACGTATGTTGCATAAAACCAGGAAGTGAAATTGCAGTGAAAATTGTGGATTTATATAGCTATAGATCAGAGTCTCCTCCTATCACCTCACACACTTTGTTTAAAAAATAAAAATAAAAAAAAAACAACATACAGCTTTCTTTGAGTAATTTTTCTAGTACATTTTCTGAGAAATTTAGATTTTGAACTCTGAAATACTGTTATGGAGATCCAAACAAAAGCCACGTTTCTTTTATTCTCAAAAATATTTTTTCAGCTACAGATACAAGAGAAGATTTCTATTTTTTATGAACTGGATGATACATTGCTTTGTGATGAATTGCCTCAGATTGCTTCAGTTAAGATGGCTTTGTCACACCATGGAACAGTGTGAGATCTTTGAAGCAACTCAGCGTACTACCTCCTGGAGTGATGCATCAGACATGGAAAAGGGGAAATAGTTTCAGGAGGAATTTTGTAAACGCAAGGAAAAACAAGGACCAGATACCACTTTCAGTGGGTACCATAAACTATGGTATTTCTCTTTTAGCAGATCCCTATCCTTCTCTTCCTCTTTAGTTATTCATTTGGAAATTTACAATTTAAGGCAAATAATAACATAAAATCCTATATTAAGTGTATCTACTACTATGTAACTACTTTCCATAGCAATATTCATCTTTTTACATCAATCTGTTTTTTCTTAATAACTCCTTCATAGTTGTGGTGTCTGCAGTTGTGCACCCTTTGGTAACCATGGTTACAGCAGAACTGCAAAGCTCAGTTTTGCAGTGCATTCTGAGTACCTGAAAAATCCCCCTACAATCTAAATCTCAGGAACAGATGAATACAGCTTTTGGGCTTGTTCAGAAATGGAGACAGCAGCTACAGCCCAGGCTTCTCTTACTAGCTGTCAATTCCAAATTCCTATCTCTTGCCTTGGAAAGGAGAATCTTCCTACAGCCCTTGTGGAGGTAAGATTTCAACCAGGAATCACTCAGCTCCTTAGCCAGCAAACAAACCACCCCAGCATCTCTCTCTCTGTCACTCGTCAGGGAACCTTTTTCCGTTTCAGCTCCAGCCATTCTTTACACAGTGTGAAAGCTCAGAGAGACCACATTCTCAGTCTGCTCCTTGGTCTATCCCCCAGCCCAGAATGCAGTCTTATGTGCCCTCTCTGGCAACCCAGACAATTCCTTCCCCACTTACAGAAAGCTGGCAACAGGAAATGGGATCTCCAGCTTTCTTTAGCTAACCAGAGTTCTGTGAGTGTGGGGAGACCAGCTTCTCCTGTTTGCTCCCTCCCAGGGTCCTGGCTTTCACTGCACTGTTGCTAATTTGCAGAATGAGGGGTTCCAAAACCCACCTTTTGGTTCCCACTGAAACATTAACATGTCTGAATTCTGATCTGTCAATACCACACAGCAGTATTTTAGTGACTGAAACCCATTCACTGGGGACAACAGGGGAAACTTATGAAGACAGGATGAGAACTGAGTGACATAGATTGGGTGGTTGGGTTTGAATATAGCTCCTGTGGCTTACGAGTGCTGAGGCTGACAGGTGCGAGCTAGTGAGAGGGGAGGGGGCATTCTGCTGAGAGGGGAAGTTGGCTGTGTGGGATGGTGGGGGACCACTGTGGGGCAAATATAGATGCCCCCTTCCCCTTCCTTCCTTCCCCTCCCTTATGTTTTCATCCTTTGGTCCCAGCAAGGCCCTAGCCCTGCCCAGATTGAAGGGAGGGGGTCACAAGAGAGCTGCGTGGGGGTTGCAGCTGCCAGCTCCAGGGCCCACAGCCCCACACCCCCATTAAATCACTCCCTTATGTTTCAGATAGATGGGGATCACTCTCTGAAGTGTCCCATGGGTCAGTGTTCAGAGGGTGGCCCGTCTCTCTGCTGCAGCAAACCCGCAAATTTTTTTATTCAGTGTTTGGGGGAAGGGATAGCTTGGTGGTTTGAGTGTTGGCCTACTAAATCCCCTGTTGTGAGTTTAGCCCTTGAGGGGGCCATTTAGGGATCTGGGGCAAATAGATTTAAAACAAAAATCTGTCAGGAATGGTGATAGGTCCTGCTGTGAGAAGAGGGGACAGGACTCAATAACCTTTGAAGGTCTCTTCCAGTTTTATGAGATAGATGTATCTCCATATAAGAATGAGTGGAACCCTCTTTGTTATGGCTTCTTCCCCACTCTACCAAGATAAATGCAGAAGTGGGGGTCAGCAAAAGTACCTCTAAAACCTTATTTACCAGGTTTTGGTATAAACTTCCCCCCAAAAATTTTAAAAACCTTAGATTTTGGGGATAAAATTTGCTGCCACCACCCAAGTAATAATAAGGAAACCAAGGAGAGACTACTTGGGAAATCTTAGCCCCAAAAGTAAAAACCAGGACACAAACATTAACCAATACCCGGTTAATAAAAAGAAAGAGAGAACTTTTATTATTACAACAATATTTATGTTGCAAGCCTTATGACTAGATGGAAGAGTTATAAAGTAAAACACATGGGGAGTTTCTACCATGGGCCTAGAACTTAGTTACAAAGAGAGTAAATGAACATTTTTAAAAAGTGCACAGACATCAGATCCCACTTCCCAAACCATAAAACAATAAAGCCTAATGGATTTATCTAAACTTTACCCTACTTACAGGATATTGGAGGGACTGTTTTTGGAGGAAGATATTCTGTGGCTCTCCCCCTCACAGCTGGAAAGAAACAGCAAAAGACAGAAAACAAAAAAAGGAGGAGCCAAAATTTAATTTTTACCTACATTCCTGTAGGCCAACCCCACCTGGCTAAGGAGGTTAACCCTTTTGCTCCCAGGCTGCTGGCTAACCCTCATAATTATAACACTCTTTTCTAAAGCTCGAAGGGGACCTCCAATATCTTTGTAAAGTTAGGAGTTGCAGTTATCAGTGTTCTTCTGATTATGTGAGAGAAAGATGGTCACCTTTTACAATGCTATCAAAACAAAAATCAGTCAAGCAGCACTTTAAAGACTAGCAAAATAGTTTATTAGGTAGCTTTCGTGGGACAGACGAAAGCTACCCAATAAGCTAGTCTTTAAAGTGCTACTTGACTGATTTTTGTTTTGATAGTGTATAGACTAGCATGGCTTACTCTCTGTTACTATTTTACAATGCTGTTTAACTCACCAGAGGAGGGCTGAAAAAGAGGTTTTGGCTTGTGGAAACTGTAAGCTTCACTGGCAGAGTTTAGGTTTTTACAGGTTGTCTGAACAGAATGTAATTCAGCTGAATGCCTTGCAGTCTTATTGACTAACTTATCCAGTGAGCTTTGAATATCTGGAATGCAGTTAAACATGGTTCTACCTTACCCGAATGGCAATTTGACTCCAGGCCTACCTAGCCTTCCAACAGACTTAAGTCCTACACTAAGGAAAATAGGGCAACTGTAACCTTTTCCATTATATAATCCATATGTCTAGTTAAATAAAAGAAAATACTTAGCAAATCCTGATTTTATAGGATATGCAACACATCCAGTTATACTCCCAATAACATATTCATAGGACTGCTTACAGAGTTCCAAGAATATTAGTAAATGACGAGATAGTGCTGAGATACAGTCATATCATTGTGTTTGAGGAGCAGCTGTTTATAGTCTGTGGGAATACGGTTAAATATGAGTGGAAGGTATGCATGTTCCAGTATATTTCATAGAAAGGCTCCACATATGAGCCAGAGTGTACGCCTGACAAATCACTGCTGAACACAGCAGCCACAAATGCATTTGTAATATTTGCTTGTCTTGTTTCACATTTTGCTTTGCTTCACAGACCACTGGTTGAGCACTATTTCTTACCACTCACTGACACATCTTGTATCACAATTTATACATTGTGAAATTTTATATTTCAGATTCATACCTGACCCAGATGGTTACCCAGTGCTTACTGCAGATTATTATCTGAGAACTTGCACAGCCAAGGGAAAGTTTTAATCTATATTCCTGACATTTCAGCTGAAGTTTATTTTTTGGGAAATAAGATTAAATTTACCTAGCTCCATATGTTCACAAGCCTCACAGCCACTTGATTCTAATCCTTATTGTTGCCTGTGTACCACCTTGACACTAAATTAAAGCTATCCAAGATATGTCACCAGCTTTAGGAAAAGTAAGCCTGCATATTTTGTGTTTCATATAAACTTGTCCTCTATATCTAATTTATGGGATGCCACCAGCTATGGTCCAAATAATGACTATCTTACACTGTTGGACTAAAACTTCTGCAAGCACATCCAGCGCTGGCTGGTATCATAGATGGGCCAATGGATTATAAGGCTATGCCAATTCCTATATTCTCTTGCTGAGCTCCACTGGGTGATAGCTCAGACACAGAACCACAGATGCCAAACTTGTTACTAAACTGTGCACAGAAGAGAAGGACGTTCTGTTTGCAACAGAGGGAACATTTCTTTCTGATCCTACATATGACAACCAACCAATTAATACTCCATCAAGTGGGCACTAAACTTAACCAAACCAACACAATGAACTTGTCAATTCATTCCAGCCAGAAACCTGGTGACTGGCTCATTCCTCCTGCTCTGAGATCAACCACACTTAGCAAGATGAAAATTCACCAGATGAAAGGGAGGAGGAAGAAAGAGGAAATCAAACAGGTAAGCCCTATTTGCACCCTATCAATGCCTATGAGTAGAAAGGTTGACTCATCCCTGATACTCCCGTTGAAGCAGAACATGGCATAGCAGCTCTATCCTCTAGTACCTCCTGCCAAAGTCAGGGGTGTTCTCTCTCTTCCCAGCCCAGTGACCAAGTCATATTTAGTTCCATCCTTCCCAGATTAAATAAGAAGTACAACAAACTGCACGCAAACTTTTGACCCTTATCAAGGCTCTCTCTTCTACAGATTCTCCCCAGGCTCTGCAGGTTTGTTCTCCTGCTTTGGTTCTGAGCACCAGCCGTTAAGATTTTATCCCTGAAGACCTGGAAACATACTCACTAGATCTCCCTTCCACGTCACATGTTTCTGCACCAGATTTACTCACAATTAATGTGGGCAATGTGGGTACTCTCTCTCCTCTGGGATCCAATCCAGGAATTCTGTGGCAAGAAATTACATTCTGCTCCTTTAGACTCCTTACCTATCTTTCTTTCTTTGGGCCCTGTCCCAAAGGTCCTCCCTGGACATCATATACAGCTGTGTCTCTCTGGGTAATTTATTTCTTCAGTCAGTCCAGCCTGCCTAAGCTCTCACAACCACAGAGCTCTTATTCTCTCTGTAGCCTCCTTCTGTTCCAAAGTTCCTTTTTTTAGAATAATTACCTAGCTCCCTCCCAGCTGGTCTTGATCTTTAATTAAACCTGGTCCACCCTCCAGGTGTAGTCATGTAGTCTAATTGGCCTCTCAGTCCCACCTGGATTCTTTCAGTTTCTGCATGGGATTGTGAAGGGGCAAGCCATTCACTGAGAGACCTGCAAGGCTTGTTCTGCATAGGGAGGAGATTATAAAAGGGAAAACCTGCCACAACAAGGGGATGGTAAGTGTCAAGAAGGCTTCTCTACCAGTCTCTCTTGCCTGTTGGTCTAGTTGGGGGCAGGGATACAGAGAAAAAAAGCAGTAGCAGGACCTGAGGAGTGGGATCTGAAGAGGATTTGAAGGGGTCCCTGTGACCTGCAGGGGTATGCATACCATCACTTACAATGGGGATTTCCAATCAATCAGTCTCAGGCTGAATAATCATGTGCCACAATTGGACTTGAGTAAATGTTGAGGGTTTTCTCCTCCTTGGAACCATCCCAATAGGTTAGCAGCATCTCCTCTAGAAGATCTGGATGTAGCATTTACTCGAAAATGCATATACCAAAACCTGTTTGCAGTGTCTATTATGGTCACTTTGGTCCCAGGATATGTGAGAGGCAAGATGCATAAAGTAGTATCTACACAGGACTACAACTGATGAAAGGGACATGTTTTCCATTACACAGAGCTAGAAAGACCTGAAGAAGAGGTCTGTGAAGCAGAAAAGCTCATCTCTTCAACCAATAGAAGTTGATCCACTAAAAGGTATTACCTCACCAACCTTGTCAATAAAATGTAAGGCATGTTTATAAGATCTTGTGTGAAATAATGGGAGGAAATGTATATTGTTTCCCAGGGTATTAAAGACTTAAAATCACCCATTTTTACCAAAGAAGATATCAAGAAATAAGTGGTCTCTAAAAAAGGTACCTACTTACTTTACAGGTTTGGCAGAGCTTAAGGAACACATATGATTAGACAAGAAAGAGATTTAATTTTCACATTGCAGAGATCATTTCCTAAGAGACAGGTGTTATAAGGGAGAAAGAAGCACTTAACCCAAAAGTGTGGAAAATAAAATGCTTAAAATAATAAACTTCCTATGCTTACAGAAGTAAAGCACAATAACAAATTAATCCACTAAAAGGCAACTTCCCTGTACTAAAGGCAAACATATTGGCACATGAAAAGTTCTGAAAAAATGAGTTTTGGGCAAAAGTGAGTGTGGTGACACAGAATTGAAGTTAATGTGACACTGCATCGCACTGATATCCTACCACTATTACTTATTCTAACCTTCTCATCAGTGTCTTAAAAGTGAATGCCGCTGTTTTCTAACAGCTAGATTATGACTTGGCCTATATGTGAGTGGGAGTAAGACGATATCTGTGTGACCTCTCCTGATCTTGAATTTGGGTATGCAGGCACAATATGGTTCATCTAATCCCTGCCTCAGAATTAGGAGTGCAGGAAGTGGACTCTTGTTCACATAACCTGGTGCAATAGATGCCATAATACGTTGCAAGGACAATCCAGCATCAAATTAATGTTTCCAGGAATGAACAAAAGATAGGAAGACAACTGTGCCTCAGAGAGAACATAAGAACATAAGAACATAAGAATGGCCATACTGGGTCAGACCAAAGGTCCATCAAGCCCAGCATCCCATCTGCCGACGGTGGCCAATGCCAGGCGCCCCAGAGAAGGAGAACAGAAGACAAGTGATTTATCTCCTGCCATCCATCTCCTGCCCTTGTTATGAAGGCTAGGGCACCATACTTTATCCCTGGCTAATAGCCATTTATGGACCTGACCTGCAAAAATTTATCAAGCTCTTTTTTAAACCCTAATAGAGTCCTGGCCTTCACAGCCGCCTCGGGCAAGGAGTTCCACAGGTTGACTGTGCGCTGTGTGAAGAAAAATTTCCTTTTATTAGTTTTGAACCCACTACCCATCAATTTCATTTGGTGTCCCCTAGTTCTTGTATTATGGGAAAAGGTAAATAATTTTTCTATATTCACTTTCTCCACACCATTCATGATTTTATATACCTCTATCATATCGCCCCTCAATCGCCTCTTTTCCAAACTGAAAAGTCCCAGTCTCTCTAGCCTCTCCCCATATGGGACCCTTTCCAAGCCCCTAATCATCTTAGTCGCCCTTTTCTGAACCTTTTCTAATGCCAATATATCTTTTTTGAGGTGAGGAGACCACATCTGCACGCAGTACTCGAGATGTGGGCGTACCATAGTTTTATATAGGGGAAGTATGATATCTTTTGTCTTATTATCGATCCCTTTTTTAATAATTCCTAACATCCTATTTGCCTTACTAACTGCCGCTGCACACTGCGTGGATGTCTTCAGAGAACTATCCACTATAACTCCAAGATCCCTTTCCTGATCTGTCGTAGCTAAATTTGACCCCATCATGTAGTACGTGTAATTTGGGTTATTTTTTCCAACATGCATTACCTTACACTTACCCACATTAAATTTCATTTGCCATTTTGCTGCCCAATCACTCAGTTTGCTGAGATCTTTTTGTAGTTCTTCACAATCCCTTTTGGTTTTGACTGTCCTGAACAACTTGGTGTCATCTGCAAACTTTGCCACCTCACTGCTTACCTCATTTTCCAGATCATTGATGAACAAGTTGAACAGGATCGGTCCCAGGACTGAGCCCTGGGGAACACCACTAGTTACCCCCCTCCATTGTGAAAATTTACCATTTATTCCCACCCTTTGTTTTCTGTCTTTTAACCAATTCCCGATCCATGAAAGGACCTTTCCTCCTATCCCATGACCACCTAATTTACATAAAAGCCTTTGGTGTGGGACCGTGTCAAAGGCTTTCTGGAAGTCTAGGTATATTATGTCCACTGGGTGCCCCTTGTCCGCATGTTTATTAACCCCTTCAAAGAATTCTAATAGATTAGACAGACACGACTTCCCTCTGCAGAAACCATGCTGACTTTTGCCCAACAATTCGTGCTCTTCTATGTGCCTTGCAATTTTACTCTTTACTAGTGTTTCTACTAATTTGCCTGGTACTGATGTTAAACTTATCGGTCTATAATTGCCAGGATCTCCTCTAGAGCCTTTTTTAAATATTGGTGTTATATTGGCCGTCTTCCAGTCATTTGGTACCAAAGTGGATTTAAAGGATAGGTTACAAACCACTGTTAATAACTCCGCAATTTCACATTTGAGTTCTTTCAGAACCCTTGGGTGAATGCCATCTGGTCCTGGAGACTTGTTACTATTCAGCTTATCAATTAATTCCAAAACCTCCTCTAATGTCACTTCAATCTGAGTGAGTTCCTCAGATTTGTCGCCTAAAAAGGCTGGCTCAGATTTAGGAACCTCTGTAACATCTTCAGCCGTGAAGACTGAAGCAAAGAAATCATTTAATCGCTCCGCAATGGCACTGTCTTCCTTGATCGCTCCTTTTATATCTTTATCATCCAAGGGCCCCACTGCTTTTTTAGCAGGCTTCCTGCTTCTAATGTATTTAAAAAACATTTTACTATTGTTTTTTGAATTTTTGGCTAGCTGTTCCTCAAACTCTTTTTTGGCTTTTCTTACTACATTATGACAGTTAATTTGGGAGTGTTTATGTTCCTTTCTATTTTCCTCACTAGGATTTGACTTCCACTTTTTAAAAGCTGCCCTTTTCTCTCTCACTGCCTTTTTAACATGGCTGTTTAGCCATGGTGGTTCTTTGTTAGGTCTCTTACTGTGTTTTTTTATTTGGGGTATACATTTAAGTTGGGCCTCTAGTATGGTGTCTTTAAACAGTTTCCATGCAGCTTCCAGGGATTTTAGTTTAATTACTCTACCTTTTAGTTTCTGTTTAACTAGCTTCCTCATTTTAGTGTAATTCCCCTTTTTGAAATTAAATGCCAGAGTGTTTGACCGCTGCGGTGTTCTTCCCAACACAGGAATATTAAAAGTTATTATATTGTGGTCACTATTTCCAAGCGGTCCAGTAACAGTTACCTCTTGGACCAGATCCTGCGTTCCAGTCAAGACTAGATCGAGAATCGACTCTCCCCTTGTGGGTTCCTGTACTAGCTGCTCCAAGAAGCAGTCATTTAAGGCATCAAGAAATTTAATCTCTGAATCCCGTCCTGAGGTGACATGCACCCAATCAATATGGGGATAATTGAAATCTCCTATTATTACTGTGTTTTTTATTTTGATAGCCTCTCTAATCTCCCTCATCATTTCAGCATCACTATCACTGTCCTGGTTAGGTGGTCGGTAATATATTCCTAATGCCATATTCATATTAGAGGAATGAATTGTTATCCATAATGATTCTATGGAACATTTTGATTCCTTTAGGATTTTTACTTCATTTGATTCTATATTATCCTTCACATATAGTACCACTCCGCCACCCGCACGACCTGTTCTGTCTTTCCGATATAATTTATATCCCGGTATGATAGTGTCCCACTGATTGTCCTCATTCCACCATGTTTCTGAGATGCCTATTATGTCAACTTCCTCCTTTGATATGAGGTACTCCAGTTCACCCATCTTATTAGACAGACTCCTAGCATTAGTGTAAAAGCATGTTAGAAAACTACCACTATTTATATGTCCGCCTTTCACAGACGTGGTGGATTTTTTTATGCACGATTGTTTCACATCTGATCTTGCCCATATATTATTTCCCACGTTCCCTATCTGACTAACTTCTAGGGAATCCCTGTCTATGGAGCCTCGTGTAAGAGAAGTCTCCGTCCGATCCAGGTGCTCCCCCGCACCAATCGGCTTTCCCCCACCTCTTAGTTTAAAAACTGCTCTATGTCCTTTTTAATGTTTAATGCCAGCAGTCTGGATCCACCTTGATTTAGGTGGAGCCCATCCTTCCTGTATAGGCTCCCCCTACCCCAAAAGTGTCCCCAGTTCCTAATAAATCTAAACCCCTCTTCCCTACACCATCGTCTCATCCACGCATTGAGACTCTGAAGTTCTGCCTGTCTATCTGGCCCTGCGCGTGGAACTGGAAGCATTTCAGAGAATGCCACCAAAGATGTTCTGGATTTCAGTCTCCTTCCTAGTAACCTAAATTTGGCCTCCAGAACATCTCTTCTACCCTTCCCTATGTCATTGGTACCAACATGTACCACGACGACCGGCTCCTCCCCAGCACTGCCCATAAGTCTGTCTAGATGCCTCGAGAGATCCGCAACCTTCGCACCAGGCAGGCAAGTCACCATACGGTTCTCCCGGTCATCACAAACCCAACTATCTATATTTCTAATGATGGAATCCCCCACTACTAAAACCTGCTTCTTCCTAACAGCTGGCGCTCCCTCCCCCGGAGAAGTATCCTCGGCACGAGAGGATACAACATCACCCTCTGGAAGGAGGGTCCCAACTACGGGATGGTTTCCCTCTGCTCCCCTTGACTGCTCTCCTTCCCTGAGCCTTTCATCCTCCGTAACAGCCTCAGGACTGTCAGATTGGAGGTGGGACAGCCCTACTATGTCCCGGAAAGTCTCATCCACAAACACCTCTGCCTTCCTTAGCTCCTCCAGTTCAGCCACCCTGGCCTCCAAAGCACGCACTCGGTCTCTGAGGGCCAGGAGCTCCTTGCATCGAGCGCACACATACGCCACCCGCCCACAGGGTAGGTAGTCATACATACTGCACTCGACACAATAAACAGGATAGCCCCCACTCTGCTGCTGGGCTTCTGCCTCCATTTCCTACTCTAGTTATATACGAGGGTTAATTAAATGTTTCAGATAGAGGTTGTTATAAAGGATTTAGTTTAAGGGCAACAGAAGTAAGTCACTGGCTCCCTCCAAGCTCCCCCTCTAAACTCCCTCCTGTTAGCACGCACCCTGTTTGCCAGCACCCGGTCGCAAAGCTCCCTGGTCGCTTACTAGCAGGGTTTAAGTGCTCAGCCTCCCTGATAGCTCCTCCCTCTGCCTACAGCTCAGCCAATCAGCACACGGTGTTTCAATTCAAACCTAATCAGCTTCCAACTGCCTGCCTGCCTGCCTGCCTGAGCACACGGCCTTTCAAACAAACAAACACACACTCAGCTCAGCACTCCAAACAAACAAACTCCAAACTCCAAACAAACACACAAGCCCAAAACCTCCAAATATAAGCAGCCACTTACCCCAAGGTGCTTTAGTTTGCTCCTTCCTTCTCCTCCTCCAGGAGAGCCTCTCCAAACTCCCTCCTGTTAGCACGCACCCTGTTTGCCAGCACCCGGTCGCAAAGCTCCCTGGTCGCTTACTAGCAGGGTTTAAGTGCTCAGCCTCCCTGATAGCTCCTCCCTCTGCCTACAGCTCAGCCAATCAGCACACGGTGTTTCAATTCAAACCTAATCAGCTTCCAACTGCCTGCCTGCCTGCCTGCCTGAGCACACGAGTTGCTCTGAGTCACTGTATCTACTAGAGCTGTATCTGGGGATGCTGTGGCTTGTGGCAGCATCCTCACTCAGGACCTAAGGGTACTTAATGTAATGTTTTGTGCAAAATTTTAAAAAAAAACTCGGTTTACTCCAAGAAAAGATGGCAGTTTGGGACAACCAAAATGTACAAAATGTTGACAAAAATTGTCAAAATGCTGTATATGGCTTCTGTTTTTTTTTTTTTGAGAGAGACAATATTGCTGCTCTCATTGTAGCTATTACCATGAGATACCTGCATTATAGTGTTTACCATGACATTCCATATAATGGATTTTTGTCATATGAAAAATATTGCTTTTTGTAGTTGATTGTTTAGTGGTAGGGCCTGCTATTACTAACAGGAGAACTATAATAAAGTTCTGATGAATTTTGAAGTAACAGTATAAAGCAAAAACAAATGAGAATTTGCCTTCAACTAGTAGTGAAGGATGGGAAGAGAGGGAAAATGGGTGAGTTAATTTGACTTAAAATAACATAACGGAATATATCTGCAATAGGAATATTCTTGAAAGTGTTGATTTTTTGTTACCATATGTGTGTGGAACGACTAACTCAGTGCTTCCTGATTCACCATAATCATCATGGAGATGCTAGCATATACATGCTCATTCACTTGCTGCTTGTTGCATCCTATCCAAGAAGTCCCATTTTAAAAAGTGACTTTTGAAAAGAAGACTAAAGCTCCTGGAGTCAACTTGGAGTTTTTGAGAAAGTTCTTCTGGGGCAATTATCTTTCCATTTCAGTGGTTCCAAAATGATGTATTGCAGAATTTCAGTCCCATGAAAAAAATTCAGTTTGGGGGATGGGGGTGGGAAGGTTTGTCTCAATTTAGGATGAAACAATTCCAAAGCTCAACATTTTTCCCAGACCTTAAATTTTATTTCTTGGCCAACTCTATTTATTTATATTGAAGTGGCACCTAAGGGTTGGGCACTGAATGAACACACAACAGAAAGTCCCTGCCTTGAAGAACTTACAATAAGTGGGCATTATATGGACAATACAGTTGGAATGGAACAAGGTAAATGGAGGAAGCATGGGTTTTGTTTTACTTGGAGGGCATCCATATGTAAAAAATATAATTAGCTCTGTAAAGTAGTGAGTAGGACTTAGCTGAGTTCACAATAACATTTTCACTATACTGTAGTTCAGTCTTCAATGCAGTTTCCAGCAAACAGCCTGAGAGCACAGAAACTGCTTTCTCTTCTCCACCTTATGCTGGGAACGACTGAAAGCATTTCTTCTCCCTCTCAGATTCCCTTCCAAGGTATGCTGCTTCTTCCTGCCTAACAAGGTCTTCTGGGCACAGAGCATTAAAAGTTCTGCACGCCTATTTTTAGTGTTGAACTGAACTTTCTCCTTACCCAGTAGATACAGGCTGGAGAAACTTGGGCGAAAACAGAAGTTTCTTTGCATCTTGAAAATGCACTGGTATCAGACAAGATAATAGGTAGAGGGTAAGGTGGATGAAAGAAACTGAGTTAGGTGAGCATGTAACTGTTTTAGAATCTCAGCTCCCATGTCATTGCTTGGGCCTATCTCCAGGTTTGCACAATCAGAATTTGAAAATAGTCATAGGTTCGTTTTCATAGAGCCTAATTCAAAGTCTTCTGAAGTAAAAAGAAGACAGACTTGGATAGGCTCTGGATCTTACCCATAATGAACTAGTAATTCATCACTTGCAACTTTCACCATCGTTTGGAAAGAGAGGCCAGTGAACTCTCTTCTATATTCAAATTCGACACATTAACACATGGTTTGAACCAGGAGGATGGCAATTTTCTAGCTCATTATAGGGGCTCTTTTACATACTTTGCTTTATCTAATTCTTGACTCCCCCCCGCACATCCCTCTGCTCTCTGATTTGCTTGCCTGGACTATAATTTTTCTGATTTTTCAACCTTGATTACTGTTTTTGGTTCTCTGTGCCTTAAATATTGAGTCTGTTCTGGTATGGCTATGATCTGAAGAAGTGGGTCTGTCCCACAAAAGCTCATTACCTAATACATTATTTTGTTAGTCTTTAAAGTGCTACTGGACTGCTTTTTTCTTCTTGCAGATATTTGGTTCAAGAATTATTCTGGAGTAAATCAGATCAATATAAAATGTTTTGTTATCAGCAGGAATTCTGAATGAAAATAATAGAAGTGGCACATAGGACTTAACCAGACACTTCGAGAACACATTAAGACATTGATCTGTGGAAAGATTTTAACAAGGATTTCAGCAGTGGAAGCTATTACGCAATGCAGATGGAGTAAAAAATGAAGTCAAAGAAAACAAGACAGGCACAGATTAACTTGAAAAGAATCACTCCAAACACACAGTAAGCACTTTGGATTCTCAGATATTGCTCAGGAATGTTTTATGCTTTGGATGTCAGCACATCAGTGAAACTGGCAGGGGTGCAGTGGGGGCTCTGTTCCAATGAGTTCACATGTGTGTGGTGGAAGGGATGAAGGCAAGAACAGGAACATGAGGGACTGGAGCAGCTGCTCTGGTGCCCAGGATTGGACTGGGGAACAGGTAGGTATCTCTGGGACTTCCTTTCCTGCCTTTTGCCAGGTCTCAGTATCCTACCTTGTTCCTCCTCCACCTCCCAGTCACAGCGATTTCAGCCCCTCACATCAGATGCTGTTAATTATGCACACACACAAACCTCTGTCTCTAAGATGTGGTAACCCTTATCTTTTAAAACTAGATTTGCCTTCCAGCAATGGTCTTTAGCACTGGACCAGTGCTAAAGAAATAAAAAACATATAGAAACGAATTGTGATGGCTTTGTTTATGGTGGATTTAAATTAAACTTAAGAACAGAATAGATCTTGTACTAGGTAAATTTCATTCTGTTTGAGCTGTGTTTAGCTGCGATTAGTCAAATGTATTACTCTGAAAGTAGTTTTCTGTAAAAATTTGTGCCAAAACAAAACCAAGTAAAACAAATAAAAAAAGAACAAAGCTTTGATTGCATGAGTGTTTATGGGAAGCAAAACCAAAAAAAGTGCAAAAGCTGCTGCTGAAGAAAATTCATTAGAAATTGGAGTTGATATTCCTGGCTGCATTTCTTTAAAGCATTTGCCTACCATTGCTTTTGATATACCTGTCCATTCTTGAAAGACTCACAGTGCATACCCAACTAATGGACACATCTGTGGCGCTGCAGATATGCCACTTCAGCTGTGCAAATAACTGAGTTTGAGTTCAGTGCACCAGTCAAAATCAAAGAAATATAAAAGAAATTGGTTCAGGTCAGCCTGAAACTAAACACTTGTTGACTTTTCTGGGTAACCAAAAAGCCAAAAAATAAACCAATTTTAAATAAAGTAAAACATTTTTCTAACCTAAAATGCAACATTTAATATAATTTTTAAAAGCTTTAAAATATTTAAGAAAATTTCTAAATGAAGAGTCCCCTCAGACTGAGTAATTTAAAAAAAAAACTGGCATTCTCTGGGTCTGAAGAAGTGGTTGGCAACTGGGAGATTTATTGAAAGTAGAAATATTGCTAAGATATAGCAAACTATGTTACTAACATTATCTTTTTCAGGATGAAATAAAAAAGTGTCACTCATTATGTATGCATCTGTATAAAAGGGTCATGCATAAAATTGTCTGAAGTAAATACTTTTTACTCAAAAGGGTATTAAACAATATCTTTAATGTCCAATTTTCTGCCTTACACATCTTTCTACCACAGTTTTTATCTCTGTGTTTGTTTTGCTGTGGAAACAATCAAAGAATCTTAAGTTCCTTTCAGGAGGCAGTATCATGTGCTTGGCAGTTGTGTCCATTTCTACAGCTTGACTGAGAACTGAAGTGGGAAATCTGATTCCACTGAATGAATTTAGTTGGTCCCACATTATGGCTGTTACATAAATATATTTTCCTTCTTTCAGATGTTTCATACATTCTGTATGTGCAAATGAATAGAGATCTAATGTTTCATCTACTCTTTGGCAAAGGGTTTGTCTCATGACCACTCACCCTCCATTTGCAGGCATCAGGGTTGTTGATATGGCCACAAGGTTGGTTTCTACCTTTATTGAACATTGCCACTGCTGGTTATCTTCAATGGGTGACTTTTTGTTTCCTTCTTCCACTTGTGATATAAACACCCTCACTGCAGTGTCACTCTTAAAAGGGGGCAAGGTTCTCACATGCTCAGTGAAACCTTCCCAAGTTTGTACAATAAACTTTCTGAGGAAGAAACTCGCTCAAGGCCTATGGCACCATTAGAGAGCTGTGGCTTTAAATATAAATGAGTAGGTCCCATAATACTTGGCCTTATGGCACTCTGACTAATGCGATGTGTAAATCAGATTTTACCTTGGTTGAATTACTGAAGACATGTAATGATGATTTCGCCTCCCAAATATCCTAATTTGATATTCTACACATGGAACAACCTCACACACCTTGAGTTACACTCTGACCCTGAGCTTTTCAGATTTGGTTCCTTTCATGTCTTGTAATTGGGCAGTATCCATCACACAGAATATTGTCAAACATCATTCAGAAGATTATTAATCAATTGCTAGAAAACACAACAAAAGTAGCATCCACAGAGTAGACATATTAAATCTCCTTCATGATCTGAGGACAGATGTAAATACAGAGTCATTTTAAAAACATCACTTACCAGAGTCCACAATCGTAATAAAAATTATGCTGATTGCCATTCAGGGATGCAAAAAATGAAACACATACTTGCCCATTTCACCACAAATGTTATATGTATCTGCTGTGGCTTGACCCTCTAGTGTTTCAGGTCTCTTTCCAATATGCAATTATGAGTCTATGAGGCCTTCGAAACGTAGCCCTTACCTCAGAGAAGTGCTGATAAACCACTGACTACTGAAAATAATGCACAAAAACAATAACAGATTCACAGTCCTAGCAGATAAATTATCCTGTATTACATCTCTCATGAAAACCCACCTATGCCATAGTGGCTAGACAACTTAATGGTTGGGCAGCTGGTATGCTGTGACTATTACCACTACATAACTGCCTCACAACCATGTGCTCCCCACTGTCTTGTCTCTTGTCTCACATTTTGATTGTAAGCTCTCTGAGATAGGGGTTGTATTTACATAACAGTGTGTGTATGATAATTAGCATAGTGGTTACCTGATCCTGGATCGTTTATCACATTACCAAAATGGAGATAAGATAGCATATGCTTGCTCATCACTTGCTTCTTTTGCCCCAGGTCCTTTAGCCCCAGTAAGTCCCATTTAAAAAGTGACCTGGGGTTTTAGTCTCCTTTTAAAAAAGTCATGTTTGAAAATGTTCGTCTAGGTCATTTACTTTCCCATTTCATGTTTCCAAAATGAAATACTGCAGAATTTCAGTTCCATACAAGTTTTGGTCGTGCGTGTGTCCCAATTTAGGATGAATCAATTTCAAAGCTCAACATGTTTTTATTGAATTGAAACTCTGTTTCCTAGCCAACTCAAGTTATTTGTATTGAAGTGGCACTTCAAGGGTAGGCACTGAACAAACACATAACAGAAGGAAAGCCCCTGCCTTGGAGAGCTTACAAGAAAATGGTAACTATATCAAAAATAGAGCTGGAATGGTGCAAGGCAGAAGGAGGAAGCATGGGATGGAGTTGTTTTACTTGGAGACCACCCATATGTAAATAATAATCTAATTAGCTCTCAAGACAGTGAGTAGGACTTAGCTGAGCTCACAACAACATTTTCACTGTACTGCAGTTCAGTTTTTGTTTGGTGCTGCTCCAGAGAAACAGCCTGAGAACATAGAAACTGCTTCCTCTTCTCCACCTTATACCAGGAACCACAGCAGCATTTCTTCTTCAACACTCATTCCCATCCAAGGTATGCTGCTCTCTCCTGCCTCACAAGGTAATTTGGCCATTAAAAGTTCTGCAGGCCTATTTTTAGTGTTGAAGTGAACTATCTTATCACACAGTAAACAAAGATTTCTTTGGCAACTGGAGTAACTTGGGAGAAAATGGACTTGACTGCTCATTTCAGCTTGAAAAAGATGACTGTTCTGTACTGCAATGTGAGCTCACTTGTTTGCTGCTGGGGATACATTAGAAAAGGCAATTACCTGGTAATATATCAGCTTGGAACCATCCTGGGACTTAAATCAAATGGTGAAATGTTGAAAAATTAAAAGACTTCTAAAGGAATTTGGCACTGTGACTACATATTTGGTTTACCTGGCTTAGGCTAAGTTTCCCTTTCCCCTCACATGAGTAGGTGGGGGACACAGCTACTAGGACCTGCCCATGTGGCTCTGTAGCAAGCTTCTCCTTGCTCTGGGACTCAGTGGAAGCCTGCATTATAGGATTCGAAAGACAGAAAGGAGGAAAGTAGAGCCAAGGAGCTGTCATTTTGAACAGGAAGTTCTTCTATTTACCCTCAGAATGTCCAGAGATACACAGCCAAGTTTTAAAGCTGCCAGAAGCAGCATTAAAACCTGAAGAAACTCTCAAGGCTGATGTTGTACATCAAAGAGGGAAGAAATGCTTTGCTATTAGGGGAAAGGGCCTGTAGGTCAGTCATGTGGGGACACAATGCCTCCACACGTCTCTGGATTCTGAAGAACATTGATTGTTAAAGGCCTGATTGGCAGTGGTGGAGGAGACAGCCCTTTCTCCAGCAATGATTAAGAAACTCCACAGTTAGAATATTGTTGTAAGTCTTATGCCATATGTAGATAACAGAGCAAAATAGCATATTCCTAGCCATGGACATCTCTGCAGGAGAAATACCTAGGACACCAAAGTATCAGGCAGGTGGAGAGAGGACACTCGACAATGCAATGGTCACTCATTTGCATAGTCACATGCCTTATTTGCATAGTTGCGTGAGATCGCTGTCCTGGAAGAGGCTTCTGTCATCACATGTTGTGTAGATAGGTTTCTGTCTGCCAAACCTCCACTTGTAGATAGCCCCTTATTCCTCATTTTTTTCAGAAATAAGGGGCTGTCGACAAGGGGGATGTCTTGGTCAACAGAACCTCGTCTACATGGCTTGTTTTGTGGTGACAGAAGCCATTGCTGGGACAGCGATCTCACATGATTATGCAAATGAGGCACACAACTATGAAAATGAGTGGCCATTTATATTGTTGATTGCCCTCATTTGCATGACCCTGCCAGCAGCAGTGTGCCACGTAAACATAGCCCGAGAGTCTGACTTGGGATCTACAAACACAATCATTTACTTGAGCCAAAGGGGTAAATCCATTAGCTTGTACAATCAGTTCCATTAGCTCCAGTTCTCTTCAGTGCACCAGTCATTATACGGGGACAAATATCCATTCACAGCCAGTGTGGGTTACACATTAACCATCATGATTCTGGGTGCCTGCCTTGTACACCTTTGAATACACACAGAACATGGCTTTTAAACTGACTTCATTTTCAGTTACTCACTGGAAGGAACTGACTAGAATTTGAATAGGAAGTCACATGATATGTGAACAACAGCCCGGATCCCATCTGTGCCCTTTCTAAGGTGAATTCATATTCACGCACTGCAGTGATCCTGAGGGCATGGAGGTCTGCACATTATTTACTCCAGGCTGCAAATTAGTCTTATGAACATGCACATTGGCTGTGCAAATATGCAAATGATCTGCCATTTTGCATTTTTGAGACTGCTTATTTGCATCAAACTGTCGGCACTAGGGCTCAGTGTAGACACAGCCTAAGAATTGCTTTCATTGCTTTTCCCTCTCTGTTGCTGCATGAACAGGTTGGTGTAAATGAAGGCAAATGTCTGCCTGGTGTGCTTCCCACAGCCCTGAGAGTAAAAGAAAGAGCTAGAGATAGAAATAGTTAGAAACTACATAGAGGATTCTCCATCGCACAATATATAATGTGGACATAATATACCTAGATTTCCAGAAAGCCTTTGACACGGTCCCACACCAAAGGCTTTTATGTAAATTAGGTGGTCATGGGATAGGAGGAAAGATCCTTTCATGGATCAGGAATTGGTTAAAAGACAGAAAACAAAGGGTGGGAATAAATGGTAAATTTTCGCAATGGAGGAGGGTAACTAGTGGTGTTCCCCAGGGGTCAGTCCTGGGACCGATCCTGTTCAACTTGTTCATCAATGATCTAGAAAATGAGGTAAGCAGTGAGGTGGCAAAGTTTGCAGATGACACCAAGTTGTTCAGGACAGTCAAAACCAAAACAGATTGTGAAGAACTACAAAAAGATCTCAGCAAACTGAGTGATTGGGCAGCAAAATAGCAAATGAAATTTAATGTGGGTAAGTGTCAGGTAATGCATGTTGGAAAAAATAACCCAAATTACACGTACTACATGATGGGGTCAAATTTAGCTATGACAGATCAGGAAAGGGATCTTGGAGTTATAGTGGATAGTTCTCTGAAGACATCCACGCAGTGTGCAGCGGCAGTTTGTAAAGCAAATAGGATGTTAGGAATTATTAAAAAAGGGATCGATAATAAGACAAAAGATATCATACTTCCCCTATATAAAACTATGGTACGCCCACATCTTGAGTACTGCGTGCAGATGTGGTCTCCTCACCTCAAAAAAGATATATTGGCATTAGAAAAGGTTCAGAAAAGGGCGACTAAGATGATTAGGGGCTTGGAACGGGTCCCATATGGGGAGAGGCTGGAGAGACTGGGACTTTTCAGTTTGGAAAAGAGGCGATTGAGGGGCGATATGATAGAGGTATATAAAATCATGAATGGTGTGGAGAAAGCGAATATAGAAAAATTATTTACCTTTTCCCATAATACAAGAACTAGGGGACACCAAATGAAATTGATGGGTAGTAGGTTCAAAACTAATAAAAGGAAATTTTTCTTCACACAGCACACAGTCAACCTGTGGAACTCCTTGCCCGAGGAGGCTGTGAAGGCCAGGACTCTATTAGGGTTTAAAAAAGAGCTTGATAAATTTTTGCAGGTTAGGTCCATAAATGGCTATTAGCCAGGGATAAAGTATTGTGCCCTAGCCTTCAGAACAAGGGCAGGAGATGGATGGCAGGAGATAAATCACTTGATCATTGTCTTTTGTTCTCCTTCTCTGGGGCACCTGGCATTGGCCACCGTCGGCAGATGGGATGCTGGGCTGGATGGACCTTTGGTCTGACTCAGTATGGCCATTCTTATGTTCTTATGTTCTTAATAACATAGGTGAATAATTTTCTTCACTATAATTATAAGCTATATTGTATCAGCACTTGGAAAATCCAGTCGCAGTCAGAGTCCAACTAGTAAGAGCAGGCCCAGGAGAGGAAAAATGGTCCTATGATTAGATTTCTAACCTAGCCCTTGGAAAACCTCGTTTCAAGTCCCTGTTCTGATAGCTGTGGGACCTTGTGCAAGTCACTTATCTTCTCTTTCACTCTATGGCATAGGGTGAATGAATGGCATTTCCCTCCCTTGCCGGACTGTTATAAGGATACACCAGTAGGAGCTCAAACACTCCATTAATGGTGGCCCTAGGAATACATAAGAGAGACATGCTAGGAAGAGTTTACCCCTACGGCCTTAGGCAAAAGAATATGTTTGCTTGTGTCTGAAGCTGGTCTAGCTCACTTTCCATAGTCAAGTCATGTAACCTATTGCCTCAGTGTTTCTCATGTAAAAATGGAGCTAATAATATTTTCTGCCTTCCAAGAGTATTGGGAGAATTAAGGACCAACTCCACATTCTATGGGCAAAGTTAACCCCATGCTTAAAAGTTTCAGATGGAAGGCAAGAAGTAGATGCAACCAGCAAAGAAACAAAGCGAATAAGATTGGGAGGAGGCAAATAAGCATGATAGGAACAAATAGCTATATAGTCTAGCTAAGTGCATAATTAATAAATTACAGTCTTTAGTGACAACTTAAGACAAAACTTCACTATGGTATTGGCAAAATCCTGAAGCCAAGTTTCAGGAAAAAAAAGGGTAAAATAAGCCTTTGATCCAAGGTACCCTTGTATTCATACCCTGCACAGTACTGCAATAAAATCTGTACAAAAGCATTTGCAAATATCTGAGCTTCTTAGAATATAAGGATATCTCCTAAATACTATCACATCTTGTTGTAACTGTCTCAGTTTTGCAATTTTCAGCACATTTCACCAAGTTTCTTCAGTGCAGATGGAGTAATTTCTCCAAGAAAGGTGACTCTGAAATGCAAAATTTGATTTTTTATGATGTATTAAAAAAACCCACAAATTGACAGGTTCTGAAATCACTTGAAATGAAAGAGAACCATTAGTTTAAAAAGTGAAAAAACAAAACAAACCCTGCATTGGCATTCCTGAGTAATGCATCTGCATTCCTGATAATGCCAGGAAGTGCACAACCTGAGAATAGAATTTTTCCCAGACTCAGATAATGTAAAACTCCATTTTCAATTTGGGGTGAAAAAAATCTGCACTGGAATTTCCAGAAAAATATTCATTTTAGGTTCTTACTCAGCTGACCCAGTCCATGAAGTGGTAGAAATAATCTGGAAAATGTTTAATCTTGTGTCATTTGGGGCATGATTTTGACACCAAAAAGGTTTTACTTGGATGCTTTGGTTCAAATTGTGGATTTTCAATCAAACTATTTTGAACAGAACCCGAATCTTTGCAGGTTCACTTATCGCCATTCTTCATGATGGCACTTAATGACATTTTTCTCTTTGTTAGGGTCAGAGAATGGCTGGCTTTTCCTCACTGGTTTGTGGAGAATAATCTGATCAGGTGACTCGACTCCCTCCACACCATGAGCTCCCATAAAACAGCACACAGAGTCAATACATCAACAACAATTACACCACCTTCTGCTAAACAGCACTACACTTGTCTCATACAAAAAATCTTCTCAGTTTCTGTGGTGAATGCAGTTACTTTTTTTACTTTGTGCCATATCCTTAAAGAAAGAAATGTCCTCTCATCTCAGAGGACCTGCAATTTTGTGCTCAGACGCAGGCCACTACAGAGGAAATTGTCACATACTGGGATCACTCATGAAGACCTTACGTTTATTTTTATTTTATTTTGTATATTTTGTTTTGTTGTTCACCAAAAATGTAGTAGAGGATATTCGGACAGGAAGTATATGGTTGCACTTTGAATAAGGAAAAGAGTTATAGTATCACACCTAGATTTAAAACAAAACCCACAGTTTAGATTATCTTAAACATAAATTTAAAGATAAATTAGTGCCTAGCTATAGTTGATTTTAATTTTACACAGTATGTGGTAGGTAGCCTGCAAACTGGTAAATGTTTCTACCATCTTCTACAAATACCAAGGACAAGGACAGACAATCTGCCAATAAAAAGTCTGAGAACTGCATCTCATCTGTGTGTGTTACTCTATAGATAGACTATATTACATACTTCTTGATATTTTCTTTCTTTGTCTTCATCAAGAAAAACACCAGACTAAAGATGACAAATGATATAATTTTGGATGCAACATTTGGGAAGTCCCTGAATGTCAGGGATGTTTTAGAAGCTGAAAAATACATTTGAAAATATTGTGAAAAGGCTCACAATATTTTATCTTAACAACAGTTAAGCTTTTGCAGGATAACCAGCTGAATGATAATCAAAATACTCAGGGGGATTTAATTATTTTCAGTGTAATTCAGCATTTAATTTCTTGAATTGCTTGATGTAACATAATCTTATCCAGAATCCAGTGCAAAGCATCGAACATAAACTTCATAAATACCAACTCCTTTACAGAAACAACAAATGAAGAAAAGTAGCTGCTAAACAAGGGGAAGTTTCCTTGGACTGGAGAAGCAAATTTCTAAACTGTAAATAAAACAAAACAATCCAAAAAACAAAAGGTCACTTCAGCAGTGAATCAAAGTGCAAGGTAATATTATGGTCCATGATCTAGAGAAGTAAATAAAGCCTTCTTTTACAGGAAATTTGGAACTGGTCCAAGGCAAAAATGAAATGGGTTAGAAATCATGCTGGATTTCTAACCCACCAAAAAACTTCTAATCAAGTGGAAGGTATGCATTTTTGATGTTTTGCTTTCACTAATATACAACATAGTAGATCAAAATACGCATTTTTAAATAATTAAAGTTACATTACAAACTTTCCATGTGCAATTTTCTTCTGGGGAGAGAATGAAAGAGAGAGGTAAAGAGCCATAAATAAAAAATTTTAGTCGCAACACATACGCCCCATTTCAGTAAGGTGCTTCCGCCCATGAAAACATGAAACATGAGATTACTCATGCAGGGACGATGCTTGCGCTTAAATCAGGGGATTGAGCAAGTATCTTGCTGAACCATTGCCTTACTTTACCATTGGAGGGTACTCAGATTCCAGGAGTGATGCAAATTATACAAGAACTTGAATCGAACAGTTGTTGCATAGGGGGGCATCTGGTAATGATGAGACTCGTCACTTGTTAACAAAATTACTCTATTTTGTTACTGATATGTGTTGTAGTTTGTCACCCATTCAGATTGAAGTATTAGGCTGAATTCATTCATGACCTTTGCAATTGTCTTCATGGCTCTTTGTAGTATTTTGAGAAGAAAAGCTGATCTGTGAACAAATTATAATTTTAATTGGTGATGGGAAATGCTTTTTGCCAGTTAGTTATGGTGCATTGGTAAGATAAAATATGTTCTTGGCAGTGATTATTATATAATGAAAGTGGTTCTGGGACTCAAGGTAAGTGGGCAGAGTGCTGGTTCTAGACAGTACAAGTTGTGTGTCTACAAAAATGTAAAGTCTTGTAGGTAGCTGAACCAAAACTATATTAAGATTTTTACTCCATAAATGTGCCATTGGTTCATTTTTCTATCTTCTCAGCTGAACAAGTATAAAAGACTCTCACAAAAGAAGTAGATGCATGGCCCTTCTATAATGTGTGAATAGACCAAGGGTGTGTGATGAAAGAAATGTGGAGTGAAAAACAATTTTGGGGGGTTGATTCTTTTTAGGAATTTTTTTCAGACCTCAGTTTTTAGAAAAGCTGAGTCTTCATGTGTCCCTCCCTTTCGGAAGGGACATGTAAATGAAGCTGGTTGAAAATGCTAATGAGGCACTGATACGAATGTTTAGTGCCTTATTTGCATAATGGTGGCAACCTGGAGCATCGAAAGTGCTGCTTTCGAATTGCAAACTAGCCATGTAAATGGGGTTCGAAAGGAAATCCTGAGTTTGAAAGCACCTTCTTTCTAAAAAAATAGGGTGGTTCAGATTAGTAAAGAGCTCACACATACTGCTTCATCCTAACATCTTTCCCACCATAACTGTGCACTATTACAAACTGTCAGTTTCCCTTCATCCAGGGGCAGGACAAAGAAAAGGAGTAACATAAAGGTGTTTCTCCAAAAAAAAAAAAAAAAAAAGTGGCTGCCTGGTGTGTGCCTGGTCAGAAAGAAGACAAAACTCTCCTTGAGAAAAAGCCAGCTGGATTTTGAAACATTTCCCCTGTTATTTCACATATTGTTCTGATTCTGAACATCACCATACATCTTACAGGGATAAAGGTGGTTTTTATGAGAAAGACTTGCATTCCTGTTTTTAATTTATTTTGTGAATGTACCAACATAGAATATGCCCATCATGGAGATCTTAATCTCAGGCTATGGTTACATCAGCGAGTTTTGCTGACAAAACCTCAGTTTTGCTGACAAAACTGGCTGAATGTCCACATGCGACATGCGTTTTGTCGAAAGTTTTTGGATAAAACTCAGCACTATTGATGGCAGTATTCTGCTTCAAAGCCATGAGGCATAATGTTGCTGTCAACAGATTCTGTTGACAAAAAAGCTGCATGGACACTCGGGGGCGGGGGGAAGGGAGGACTTCTTTCGACAGACAGGGCATCCACAACCATGAGCAGCCCCGTCTGCTGCTCTTCCATGTGCCTGTTTTGTTGAGAGAGCAGCTGGGCACTCCTGCTGCTCTGTCAACAGAGCAGAGTGCTCTCCGGTTTGCTTTTGTGTGTGGCTGCACTCTGTCAACAGAAGTTTTGGTGGGAAATTTCTTCCAACGGTGACTTCTGTCAATAGAGCACTGTAATGTAAGCATAGCCTCAGTCTGAGGGGAGGCCAAATGCGTGACAACAATGTATGTGGCAAGGAGGAATAGAGAAATGGAGTGAGGTACAGGGTGAGTGAAAGTAATGGGAGAGGAAGGAGCACAGTGAGGGAAGCCAGGAAAGTAATAACGGGAAAAGAAATAAGTTATCTGCTGGAATTGATTTAGAAATCTAATAGCTACTAATCGTCTCTTCTTGTTTGTTACTACATAACAATCAGTCTAGGTAAAATCAGAGGTAGAAAAAGTGGTCAAACAGTTACTTGGCTAAAAGTACAGCTGCTGAGGGGTGGGTGGGGAGTGTACTTAAGTACAAGTCACCAGCGTCCCTCTGGAAAACTCCTTTAACACACAGGTCACATCTTGATTGTGCTCAAGCATCCAGAAGGGAAAGCAGCTGCGCGTGATTATTCAAGTAACTTTTGAGGTACTTTTCCACCTCTGTGTAAAATCTATCCATGCTGCCTAGAATGGCTATCAGTGCCTATTTCCCGTCACACCCTATGCTGATGCCCACCTTCCATGGCATTGTCAGGGAACATGGATACCACCTCAGTTGCCAGTGACTGCACTTACACTGTTACCAATTCCATGAAGGTCAGTCTTCAGCACCCACCAATGACTAATTGAATGTAACAGTCAACCAGACATAACTCTATATATCTTAAATACAAGGAGGAGCTACTTGCTAAGTAAACAAAGCATGGTAAAAGTGTGAAATACAAGATAATTTAAGGAAATAGAAGTAGCTAAGCACCACTAATGCTGGTAATGCTAGTTGGCCCTAGACAGAGAAATTGGCATAATCATAATTTGTTTGTGAAAATCTCAAATACCTCACTCTCCAAAAACCAAGTCCTTGCATTACTGCATATCACAAGATAATAACTGTCAGGGAAGACACTATAGAGATGAGAATAAATTCTCTAAAAGGATAAGTGTCCTACCTTGCTTTTGGTAGAGGCAAATACCTTTTAGTGTAGTACACCGGTGAGCACTCTCAACTATGGAGAATGATGTTCATATACCGCACCCACTAAGTTTATGGTTTGCCTGCTGGTGAATGGTACTCTTGTCCATGCCATATTTGACTTTGACTGTGGTGAAACCATTATCTGAAGCACCATTATAGTGTCATACTCCAGACATCCAGAGCTGTGAGTCTCCACATTACCTCATCCTTTAACAAGAATGAAAGCTTTGCTGCTGCTAAGCTGTGTGTGTCAGCTGCCGGCACATTAGCCTGTTTGCCTTGCCAGCAAACTCATCAAAACTCTAATCCTCTTACAGTCAGTGAACTCTTGTTCCCAAATTTCCCTGATCTATCTCTCTGTAGTGTTCAGTCCCTCTTACGGGATGCTCACAGAAATTATTAAGTTCTCTGTTTTCAGAGGAACAGAGTACACAATCAGCCTGTTATGTTAGCCAAAGACTCACACTTCACTTTTATACATCACACTGAGATGTTATTCTCATAAAACAAGAATAATTTTATTCACAAAGAACAGAGAAGTGATACTTAGCAAGAATAAAAGAGAGAGGAATGGTTACAAACCAAACAAAATAAAATGCATTTCTAGTGACTAAAACTTAATTTTAGCAACGTATAGTCTTTTCCTATTTGCCAAACATCAAGTTATAAGCATCCCTAGCCCTCCAGACTAGATATCCAGCTTGGTTAAAAGATAATTGAAAGGCCTTTTTGCTCCCTTTATGCTACTTAAAGTGCATTGTCTCCCCTCAAGAGCCAAGAAGGCTTTCTGGGGTACAGATTCTATCCTGCAAGTAACAGAGAGATAGCCGTGGTAGTCTATATACTATCAAAGCAAAAAAGCATTCCAGTAGCACTTTAAAGACTAACAAAATAATATATTGGGTGATGAGCTTTCATGGGACAGACCCACTTCTTCAGATCACAGCCGTACCAGAACAGACACAATATTTAAGGCACAGAGAATCAAAAATAGTAATCAAGGTTGACAAATCAGAAAAATTATTATCAAGGTGAGCAAATCAGAGAGCAGAGGGGCAGAAGTGGGGGGGGAGTCAAAAATTAGATAAAGCAAAGTATGTAAAAGAGTCCTTATGATGACACAGATAATTGCCGTCCCGAATCAAACCATGTGTTAATGTGTCGAATTTGAATATAAAAGAGAGTTCAACAGCTTCTCTTTCCAAACGCTGTTAAAGTTCCTTTTCAGTAAAACTCAGACTTTCAGGTCATTAACAGAATGGCCCACTCCATTAAGGTACTGGTTGATAGGTTTATCCTGCAAGTGATTGCTAAACAGTCTTCTCCCCAAATCATTTAGCCTGCTGGCTTTCTTTACCTTATATATAAATGTACTTTGATCTCTGACTGTAATCAAGGTGGTCAGAGAGGTAAATACACACTCCTTTGTTTAGGGCAGGGAAAGATTATACATTGCAATCCAAACATGTTTTAAGAATGTATTTCCAGCACACATCTATAACTCTGGAAACAGCCCACACATGCATCATGCATTGATTTTCAGGATCAGCATGTCACACGTTTACATATGATGACTACAGTGTGTTAGGTAATGAGAGAGTCAGGCCTGATGTGAGTTACAGAATGGGGGCCCTCTCCCAGTTATCACAAGCTGGTTTTGCAAGAAGATGGGCTTCTGCAGTGATGTACAGAAAACACCTCCGTGGAAATGTTAAGTCATTCACGGGGGCTAGTATGTAGACAACTATTGGAGAAAACAAATATTCCCTAACTTGTGGGGGTGGGTAAGAAGATAGTTTTTCGGTGGTGCTGGGCGGGAACTGGGTTCATTTTAACCAAATTCTAGGAAGTTTTCAGAGATTTCCTCCCCCACACCCCCACCAGTATCCCCTTTTATCCAATATCTCACTTATTTATATGCTATCTAGTAAATACATAGCCATAATCACAGTATCTCTGTGCTTCAGAAATGTGAATGGAAATCATCCTCATGGTAATCCAGGGGAAGAAAGAGACACTTCTATCTGAGGTACTTCAATGAATCCCAGTATTACTAGCGTATTTCATCACCTCACAATCTTTAATACATACAGCGAGAGAGAGCATTCTAAAGTAAACACTGTCATAAATTCTCCGTAGGTTGCTAGCTGGATCAAAATTGGACCTAGGCGTATCTAATTTATGTGGTAGACTTGACAGTTTATTTTTCTCCATCCTTGTGTAATAATAACTGTCCTGGAACCCCTGGCTGGGCGTTATAATTTTGCTTGTGGTTCAAACTGGGAACATTTCATTTGCTGTTCACTCTGTGGCTTGTACACCCACGAAGCTATACAACAACCTCCCCGATACCAAGAAATTTAATGAACTTTTGTAAGCATGTAATTTGCTTGGAAACCATTTGTTCTACTGTCTTTGCCCACTTGGGCCTCTATGGCTACGTCTACACGTGAAGCCTACATCGAAATAGCTTATTTTGATGTTGCGACATCGAAATAGGCTATTTCGATGAATAACGTCTACACGTCCTCCAGGGCCGGCAACGTCGATGTTCAACTTCGACGTTGCTCAGGCCAACATCGAAATAGGCGCAGCGAGGGAACGTCTACACGTCAAAGTAGCACACATCGAAATAGGGATGCCAGGCACAGCTGCAGACAGGGTCAACGGGCGGACTAGCGCTTCCGGGGCAACAGCTAGCCGCTCCCTTAAAGGGCCCCTCCCACATACACTCAGCCTGCACAGCACACGGTCTGAGGAGCCATAGGCACACAGACCCCGGGCGCCGCAGTCATGGACCCCCAGCAGCAGCAGCAGCAGCAGCAGCAGCAGCAGCAGCAGCTAGAGGTCCACCCAGCCCTCCCGGCAGGAGCAGGGCTTGCCCTGGCTCATGCCATGTGGGAGGCAGCTGACTACCTTCTTGCCCCAGGGGAGGAGATGTCCCCAGGGCAGCAGGGCTCAACCCCTACCCCTGCAGCACCCCGCTCCACCCCCCACCTCACACGCCGGCGGCTGTGGAGCTACCTCACCAGCACCGACTGGTGGGAGCGGCTGGTGCTTGGGGAGTGGGACGACGACCACTGGCTCAGGAACTTCAGGATGACCCGCCAGACATTCCTGGAGCTGTGCCAGTGGCTCACCCCCGCACTCAGGCACCGGGACACTGCCATGCGGCGTGCCCTCCCTGTGGAGAAACGGGTCGGCATCGCTGTCTGGAAACTGGCCACTCCGGACAGCTACCGATCCGTGGGGCAGCAGTTTGGTGTGGGAAAGGCCACCGTCGGGGCTGTCTTCATGGAGGTAAGAGAACCCACAGGGGCAGGGCAGGGGGGCCAGGGCAGGGGGGCCAGGGCAGGGCAGGGCAGGGGGGCCAGGGCAGGGCAGGGCAGGGCAGGGCAGGGGGGGGCCAGGGCAGGGGGGCCAGGGCAGGGCAGGCCAGGGGGACCAGGGCAGGGGAGGGCAGGGCAGGGGGGCCAGGGCAGGGCAGGGCAGGGCAGGGCAGGGGGGCCAGGGCAGGGCAGGCCAGGGGGGCCAGGGCAGGGCAGGGCAGGGCCACGCACACCCTGCTCACCCCTCATTGGGGCTGTCCCATGTGCTTTCTCTGCAGGTCGTGCGTGCCATCAACGCCATGCTCCTGCACAGGCTCGTGAGGCTGGGGGACCCACATGCCACTGTCGCCGCCTTTGCCACCCTGGGCTTCCCCAACTGCTTCGGGGCTCTGGATGGGACTCACATCCCCATCCATGCCCCGCATCACAGTGGAGGACGATACCTCAATCGGAAGGGCTACCATTCTGTCGTCCTGCAGGCCTTGGTGGACAGCCGGGGACGTTTCCAGGACGTTTACGTGGGCTGGCCTGGCAGCACCCACGACGCCCGGGTTTTCCGGAACTCGGGCCTGTGCCGCCGGCTGGAGGCGGGGACCTACATCCCCCAGCGGGAGATCCCTCTGGGGGACACCACCGTGCCCTTCTGTGTCATCGCAGATGCGGCATACCCCCTCCGGCCGTGGCTCATGCACCCGTACACGGGCCATCTCTCCACTAGCCAGGAGCGCTTCAAGGAGCGCCTGAACCGTGCGCGCCAGGTGGTGGAGCGCTCATTTGGCCGCCTCAAGGGACGCTGGCGATGTCTCCTGACCTGCCTGGATGCGGGCCCCAACAACATCCCCCAGATTGTGGGTGCCTGCTGCGCCCTGCACAACCTCGTGGAGAGCAAGGGGGAGACCTTTCTGCAGGGCTGGGCCGCGGAGGCTGGCAGGGCACACATGCAGCCACCTGCTGCCCCCAGTCGGCAGGTGGACCCAGAGGGGACCCGGGTCCGGGAGGCCCTGCGGGCCCACTTCGACCAACAGGCCGCGGGGTGAACTCTGCCCAGGCCCCCTACTGCCCGCCCCTTCCTCCCCCACACTCCTGCCCCAACGCCCACACCATGGAGCACCCCACCGCCCCCCCCCCCACTTGTCCTGGACAAATGACAGCACGAACGTGTGGGTGAACGTAAACTTTTTTTTCCTCTTTACGAAACCTTTTTTTTTTTTGTAAATAAATAAATATGTGAAACAGAAACCAAAAAGGAGGGACAAACGTTCAACAAAAGCAAGATGTGCACAAATAAAACAATATACAACAACAAAGCAAAGAAGTGTGCGCCATCAACAAAAAAGAAAAGCAGGGAGGAGAACGGGGAGAACTATTTACATGGGGGGGACGGGGCAAACGGGGGCACCAAAACAAACATTCAAGCTATATACAACAAGGGGGGGGGCCACGTCCCGGGCCCCTCGCCCCTAGAGCCCAGCACTGGGCGTGCCCGGCCGGGAGCCCCGCCGTGCCTGCAGTCTGGTCCGCGGCTGGGTGGGAGCGGGCTGGACAGGAAGGTACCGGTGCCGGCGAGTCTCAGGGGGCTCCAGGGGTCCCTCGGCGCTGTGGCCCTCGCGGGTGGGTGGTGGGGCGACGGCGGACGGCCCGGCGACGGCTGGAGCAGCTGGTGGTGGGGCTGCAGGAGCGGGCAGGGCGGGCGATGGCTCGGCCGGCGCGGCATGGGGGGCAAGGTAATCAACCAGCCGGTTGAATGTCTGCATATAGGCCCCCCATGCCTCCTGGCGCCAGGCCAGCGCCCGCTCATGCAGCTGGAGGTGCTGCTCCGACACCTCCAGCTGCCGGCGGAGGATGGCCAGCAGCTGGGGGTCTGTTGCTGCCGGCGGTAGTAGGCGCGGGGTCTGCCGTCTTGCCCTCCGCGGGGCCGGTCGTTCCTCGGCCGAGGGGCTGCCCTGGAGCGAGGGTCCCGGAGGGCTCTCCGGGACAACCGAGGCCTCGCCGGCGCCCTCTTCCGGTCCTTCGGATGGTGCAGGTGCAGGTGCAGGACACAGGAGAGGAGGGGGGAAAGAAGAATGGAGACAGGCGTTAGTGTGGGCCCCGAGCCGTGGCCTTTGTCCCCCCCGCCCTGTGCTGCAGGTTCCCCATCCCCGTCCCCGGGAGATGCTGCTGTGATGGATGGGGTTCAGGGGTCCCCCTGCCCTGCACCCCGTCCCCTGGTGGGAGCAACTCTCACTTCACCCCGCAGGGTCTGAGAGCAGGAGAGCTTTCTTAGGCCACAGATGGCCAGTTTCTGGCAGGAGTGACAGCACCAGCTGTTGGAAGAGACAGTCCTTCCAACCCGTCGTGGGGAGAAGACCCCAAGGGGGGCCCCTCTGGGATGCAGCTTTCCCCCTCCTCTGGCTGGCTGCCTACCAGCTCTCCCTTCCCCTAGCCTCTACCTGTGGCCCCCGCCCTCGCCCCCAAATTCCAAGCCAGCTCGGCTCCTCCCTCCTGTTTGCTCAGGGCAGAGGTGTCACCTGCCAGCTGTAGCGCCAGGATCCTCCTTTGGCCCTGGGAGCTCCTCGGCTCCTGTGGCTCATATGTAGCCTGAGTCTCCCTTTGGCACTCCCCCCACTCCATCACATGCTGCTGCTGCGGGGTGTCCCACCCCCTCCGCCCGGGGGCCCCTCGAGGTTCCGCTCCCCCCTGGCCCGGGGATGGGGCATGGCACTGTCATGCAGGGTGGCGGGGGCACGGGCTGATGGCTGCAGTGCTGTGAGGGCCATGGCCCTGGTGTCCTTGGGGCCATGGCCATGTGAGCGTGTGGGGGGCCCTGGACACATCTCTGTTACCCCCGCCCCTCCAGCCCCGGGGTGTCCACCAGAGAGGGGTACCTACCTGTGGATCCGCTCCCACGGTCCGGAGATCCCCGGGGGTCGGAGGCCCTGCTGCTGCTCCGGGATGGCAGGAGGAGGATCTGCAGGCTGGATTCTGCGGAGGAGGAGCCCCTCTCCTCCTCCTCCTCCTCCTCCTGCCGCGATGTCCCAGGGATGGCCTCCGGGGGGGGCCCCGGGGTGCGGGGCTTGCCTCCGGGTCGGACTCCGGCTGCAGGGCCTGCTGGGGCTCGTCAGCCGAGGTGTCAAGAGTGGCCGGAGGGGAGGAGGTGTGCCGGGAGCCCAGGATGTCCCTGAGCTCCCTGTAAAAGGGGCAAGTGACGGGGGCGGCCCCAGATCGGCTAGCCGCATCCCGGGCCCGGGCATAACCCTGCCGCAGCTCCTTCACCTTACTCCGGACATGGTCCGGAGTGCAGGCAGGGTGACCCCGGGCAGCCAGGCCATCGGCCAGCCAAGCGAACCCATCCACGTTCCGCCTCTTGCTCCGCATTACCTGGAGCACCTCCTCCTCGCTCCAGAGCCCCAGCAGGTCCCGCAGCTCGGCCTCCGTCCAGGAGGGGCCCCGCTGCTGCTTCCCAGACTGGGTGGCCCTCTGGCTGGGCTGGCTGCCCTGGCTCCCCTTGGGGGGGGGGTCCCCTGGGGGGCGCTGGGGGGGCTCCTGGCTCGCCATCGCCGCTCTGTGGTGGGCTGAGGGCTCTGTAGGCTGCCCGCGGGTGCAGGCTGCAGCCTGCACGTTGCCTCAGCTTCCTGCAGAGTCAGGGCGGGGGAGGGGACCTTTAAGGGGCCGCTCCACGCGGCCACCAGTGAGCTGAGGGGCTGGAGAGAGCGTCTCTCAACCCCCCAGCTGATGGCTGCCATGGAGGACCCGGCAATTTCGACGTTGCGGGACTCGGATCGTCTACATTGTCCCTACTTCGACGTTGAACGTCGAAGTAGGGCGCTATTCCTATCTCCTCATGGGGTTAGCGACTTCGACGTCTCGCCGCCTAACGTCGAAGTTAACTTCGAAATAGCGCCCGACGTGTGTAGCCGCGACGGGCGCTATTTCGAAGTTAGTGCCGCTACTTCGAAGTAGCGTGCACGTGTAGACACAGCTTATAAGTGGTACACAAAACAATTAGGAATCAAGCTCCCATTTGACACTGATTTGAAGTCATTAGGAATCAAGTTGAGCCTGTACCGTGATTTTTAGCTACATAATTTTCCAACATAATTTTCCAACATAATTTTAGCAACATAATTTTCCACTGAAAGAATTACAGAGTTGTTTTTGATGTCCAGTAAACTCTTTCATATTCAGCATTTTATCATCCAGAACTCTCAAATAACTGGCATTTTAACCATATGTAACTTTCAGTTACGTTTTCCATAAGTACAGTGGAGTGAAAATAAGTACAAATAAATACAGCAAATACAGTATAGATTTACAGTGTACAATCGTACTGTCGTTGGTAAATAAAGTACTCTGCATACATTTTTCTTATTTCGTAATAGGTAATGTTGTTTTTCTTTAGAGTTATTATGCATTGCTAGATATATCTTTTTACTATCTAGAATACTTGAATGTCCAGCAACCTTCTGGTCCCAGAACAGCCAGATATGAAAGTTTACTGTATCAGGTTGCCATGACTGATAAAATGCTTACATTTTTCCCATGTAAGTGAGTAAACATAACTGTAAAAAAAAGAAAGTTCATAACTGTTATGTCCCAAACCATGACATACTGGTGAATGAGCTGACATATAAAACTGACAGAGCTGTTACACCATCCTTTATATTAACTTACATGCTCTTTCAACGTTGATAGCAGAATCACAGCCTCTTTTAAAGAAATAAGGTCAAGTTCTCATTTGTAGGGTGTCAGGAGGAAACAGGCAGAAGTCTCCACTGCAATTATGGCACAGAATCAGTCTTTCCGTGTGTGAGTAAGAGTGATGGCTGGCCAGGCTTCATGGATGCACAAATCTAGAGAGGACACAACTGTGGATTTTCCCTGTGGATTTTTAAAGGGGGTGTGTGCTGAAATCCAGCTCCCTTAGCCCTGTTTCCCCCACCCACAGCTGAGGCCAGGAGCAGAGCCTCAACATGTGGGGCTGGCAGCTGGGACCTTGGCCATGCGGTTGGCAGCAGAATCCCTGGTGTGCAGAGCAGTGGCTAGGAGGCTGAGGGTACTTTAGTGTCCTCTACACCCCTAGTTCCTGTGCCTACTGATTTTCCCCTCCCAATAATTTATTTAATGTGAAGGACTCAGCAGCAAACCAACTCCTCTCCCCTGACCCAGGTCATCTAGTGTCACAGAGAAGAAAACTCCCTGAATACATTTCTCTGATCCCCATCAAAGTGGTCACAGAAGATACAGCAGGAAGTTTGACATGCTGATTTCTGTCCAGAGTCTTCTAGGGGAGTTACACTTTATTATCGCAAGGCTAAATAGGCCAAGATAGTTGTCAGAACACGTATCTAAGGTATGAATTCCCTATCTCCCGAACATGTTTGAATATCAAGACCTTCCCTTCTAGTATAATATGTGTGAGCTGTATGTATAATATGATCCAGCATCGGGTCCTTTGACAAAACGTATAGCACCCTGGAGACAGTGTTTTACCAACAGTTTTTAGTCTGATCCTGAAGTTCCTTAATGCGTGTAACTTCTGATGGTTTCAATGGCAGCTGTTTGGTATAAGGACTACAAGCTCAGGGCTGTGGATTCTAAAAGTCATGAGCTCATGAAAGCATCCCTTCCCACTCAAATAACTGGACAAATTGGTTCTAGGCATGACACCAAATTACAAAGGAATATCAGATATATTTGATACCGGAAAACATTTTTGCCATGCAGTAAAACAAAATTCTTTTCTCTACTTCTGTGCTAGTTTGGCACAATACCAGTGAGACCCTTGAGGACAGAGCTACTGGATAGTTTTTCAAGTGAATACTTTTGAATTCTTAGCCTGGGCTCCAAATGTTGCTCTTTCCAATTCGCCTTCAAATAGGTGTAACTTGAACATGATAAAGCAGCATTAATTGTGAGTCTACATTCTAATCTCTCCCCAGATTATTCCTGACAAAAGCAGGGGCATGGGACCAGTGTCCATAGCCGCAAAGTCAGATTAAAGAGTACATGGCTGTGTCCAGCTTGCTGACCGTTCTATTGGGAAAGGCTTTTACGACATCTAGCCCGTTCTCACAGGGCCAAATGTCAGAAAACCCTGGTCTGTCAAGACATCCCTTCTTCCTCGTGGAAAGAGGCATACAGGGATGTTGACAGAATACTCCCGACCGGCAAAATCTCTTCTGAGAGATCTGCAGTCTGGACGTGTGCTCTGTCGACAAAACTTCTGTCGACAGTTTTGTTGACAGACACCTGCAGTCCAGACGTAGCCTATGTGTGGAATTTCACAGTTCATGCTTCCAACCAAACACTAGAGTAGCCTGGTTCTACCTGCAGAAGAATACTTGCATAATATTCTTCCCCATGAGTTTTTCAGAGTCATAACAGAGATGAAACTCCTGTTTTTCCAACCCCATTCAGCTTCCTCTGGCATGTGGACAGGAGAAAATGACACCCTCAATCCAATATCTCCTGGGTTTTGTACACCTTTGTAACTGTATCACCCATTTGTCCTCTTCCAAAATTGCAAGTACAGAGAAAGGCATTAATTCAGTACACTGAGCAAGCAGTTCCCTCATCCCAACTCCTAGGCTAAGGAGGAACCAAATATACCAAGTCTAAATGATCCTTGCCAGGTTTTTGACTAACCTCTTCTTAAAAACTTCCAATGACAGGTATTCCACAATTCAAATAATTCTGTGAGTTTGATTCATCTTTATTTTTAGTAAAACCTAGAAGCTGCAACAAGACTGGGTCCCCATTGTGTTAGGCACTTCACAAGCACATAGAAATCTGCAGTCCTGCTCCAAACATCTTGCATTCAAAACAGACTAGAGAGGCAAAATGTGGGAGAAAGGAACTGTAATTACATCCCTTTTACAGATGAGGAACTGAGGCAGAGAGAGGTGATCTGCCCTATATTATTCAGGAAGCTTATGGCAGAACTAGGGGTGAAACCGGGATTCTTGTGTCCCCACTGAGTGCCTTAACCCTAGGGCTATCCATCCTCCCACACCATCCTTCCTTCTCATATTCCTTCTTTTAATACTGTATAGTTGTTTTGAAAAAAATCTCTCTGAGCATGAGCGTAAAGGGACTCCAAGAAAAATAAACAGAGAAATCTCCAAGAAGAAAGATGAACTACTTCAGCTATTTTTTGTTCAAGACTCTGTTTTCTTTCTTCTGTGAAGCTAAGGTCAAGAGAGCACCAACAATCCAAAATATTGGAACATGGAGCTCTGAGGGTCGGGGGGGATGGAGGGAGTGGGGGCCACTGCTGTACTCCACGTGATGCTCAGGGCTGACTGCCCTTTGTCCTGCTCCTTCTGCCTAAGGCTTGGCTGCACCCCTACCTTCCTTCCTTGCCCATGGTGGCTGTTGCCCCTGCCCCCAGGTTCCAAGAAGTGTATCATAGACCCTGGGTAAATTGCCCCTTTGAACATCCTTTTCCACTCCCCTTCAAGTGACAGGCTTTTGGCTCCACTTCTTTTGGGGATGAGAACCTATCCTCCAACCACTCTCTGGTTGGGATTCATGGTTATACACCTATATGCAGATTGTTTTACCTACATTGGTCAAAGCCCCTCCAACTTGTAGGTAGACATGACACAGCCTTAATGCCTCCTCCTCATTTTTCTTCAGTACCTCCATCGGGCTTACTGCAGACCATTACTCTCCATCAGCATGGGTGTTTCCTCACATGAGTGTGTTGACCAGGATGCAAAGTTGCTTCCTGATCAGTGCTCATTCACACTTTTTAGACAGCCTCTCTCAATTCAATCAACCTATCTTCCTTTTCTAGGCTCAGGACTCTGTCATAGTTTAATGTTCTCCCTTGATCCTAAGCTTAGCCCTGGGAAGAGTAAATTCTTCAAGCCTGGAAGGAATAAGTTAAGTATTTTCCAATCAATCATTTCTCCATTATTTTCTCCAGGATTATTTATCTGTATTATTGTGTTGCCTTTCCTCATTGGTTCTTTCAAAAACTCTCTTTGATCTAACTCCACTGTAAGGAACCCATTATGCAGAAACACACGGAGGAACAATCTACAAATCACAAATACTATCGCAAAATCACACAATTGCTACAAATATTGCCCAGTTGTCCACATCAAGAATAGAGAACTAGTGTAGCTGATCATGAAAACGTACTGTATCCTGATTCATCCCATCTATTCTGAAAGCACAGTTGGCGGGGGAGGGGCGTTTAAGAAAAGATAGTGTTATGGATGTATGCATTAGGATGTGGATTTTTGCAGTGGATGTGAAGCAGCCACATGTGTCTCTTTAGCTAGCAGGCATTTACATTTGGAAGACAGAAGAAAAGTTAAATCCAATAGGAGCAAGAGGTTGGGTTCATAATTTTACGGGGTTGCTGCATCAGTTTGCATTTCCTGGACTGGATTTTTAGGTACACTGAGTTTTTACTTTTTTCCCCTCTGGTTTTTTTTTTTAATTGGGGTTAAAATTGGTTAGATCCAGTTGCCAGTTGTACATTTCCCCCCTGCTCTTGTGTTGGGATGCATTAGGATCCAGATATTTTTTTCTGGTAAAGTAGGAGTGGTTACCCTTGTTTTCCAGTTAGCTTCCCTCACCAGAGTTCCCTGTAAGATGAGCGCTTGGGCAGCCACCCAGGAGAGATTCGGGTACTGCCCAGCTGATGAACAGAAAGCTCACAGCCACCAACAGTGGGCAGCGTGAATTTCTATTGGTGGTGCACATCCACGCATATCTTGGTGAACATCACAAGATTTATTTTGCCCAGTGAAGGAAAATAATTAAAAGGAACACTGCCCATCTCCCATTTATGTATGCTGTAGAAGCCTGGTTCTGGTATCTGATCCAGCTGGATATTGGACATATTGGATGCCAAGTCCAAAATTCTATCTTTTGTCTGAGTTTTGTGGAGTAGGAGCAGCTACAGTAATTTCTTATTCATGCTATGGACTTTTTAGAGGTAGGTAAGAGATAAAATTGGACGGATCTGGTAGGAGCCATAAGCTAGATATGGGTTTTTTTGATACTCAGAGGAAGCGCTGTGCCATGGTGATGAATTTTCATGCATGACAAGCAGCTAGACTTATTTCTTTATCTAAGCATTAGAATTTGGGGCACAAGTTTGGCAAGATCCCAGTAAGAGATCCAGGGTTCCTGCTCCAGTGTGCTTGTGGATTGGATTTTTTTGTTGCAGTCAGAGCTGTATGACTGCGTCTCTGTTATGATGCTAGAGGTTGGAAGATCAGGGCCCAAAGTCAGCAGGAGCCAGGCAAATCCAGCTTTTTACCAGATATTTGTGTGCCATGCTTACTCTCTGATTTATTTGGAAATTCCCAGTTTCTCTTGAGCAGCCTAAATTTTCTTAAACTAAAAAAGACAGTCCTCAGCATTGACCTGAGCTCCTAGTTGTGTCAGCCAACGAATGTATTATTCAGCTCTGGAATATTTCTTTCAATAATTAATATATTAATATATAAAGAGACAATGCCAGTGCAAGGGGATGCCAATACCTTAATGAGTGCAAGGGGCGCTATGGCCGCTAGGGGCCGATCGAGAGCTGGAAAGCCCGGAGAATAAATCAGACCAGGCGTTCGTCCTTCAGTGGTACGTAAACACAGTTGGGAATTGGGCAGAAGACTGCCAAAAGGGGGTAAAGAGCGGGGGAGAGCAACAGTTCTTGCTCCAGCAACTAACTGATCACAGAGTTACCTCCACCGCGGCGCAGGGGCTTGGAAACCCGGGAGTGGAAACCTGGCGGTTGATATTCATTGTATTGGTTTTAGTTGCATCGCTCCCCCCGCCCTCGAAATAACAGCAGCAACAACAAGTGGCTGCGGACACAGCTTGAGTGTGCGCTGGACTGCGGGGCGATCAGCTGCAGTGTAAACGGGCGTGAGAGGGAAATTGTCTCTAGCAGCACGCGCAGCCTTTGATCAGCGGCCCGAGGCCGCTTGCCACGGGGATTATTTCACGTTGATGTACAAAGCCCACCGCCAGTGGCGGGTCGGGGGGGACTAGTGGTGTCTCTCTCTCTCTCTCTCTCACACACACACATACGTGCGCACGCGGATCCCCTTTTTTTTCTGGACCAGGATTCCTGATTGTTGCTGTTTTGCTAAGATCTGGGCTAAGAAGTGCCCGTCGCTGAGCAGAATTCTCCAGAGCCGGGCTAGCCGTCTGCCTCCCGCCGGGAGGGCTGCTTGCGCGCAAAGGCAAGCCAGCAAAATAAGTCATCAACCTATAGCTTTGCCTGTCCCTCCACCTGCAAACCTAGCTTGCTTAGCACGGCCCCGCCTCAGGAGCTCTTCCTCCAGCTGCTTGGGCGAGCCAGAAGAGCGTTGCTATTTCTCTGCCTAGGAACAGTAAGTATAAAAGGGTTTTTCTTGCTGTAGTTCATTAATGAACAGGTAGCTTTAAACGAGGGGGCTGTTTTTAGGGGAGTGTTTGGGTTGTGTGTGCGCGTGCCTGTGTTGCTGCTCCATAGAAGCTACAGTTTGTATTTTTTGTCATACAAGTATGGATGTTTGCCACTTCATATGCTCAGGTATGAACCTGTTCGTAAGGGACAGTTGAGTAAAATGTGCATTTATGACTACAACACAAGTTAGATTTAAAATATACTGTCAGTCCTGCCTTTGGTTAAGTTCCAAAAATAGAGCAAAGCTATTCTGTATAAATCTCTTTGTGCAAGATTTTATACATATATATTAATATATACTGCAAAATTGGACTGCCTCAAATTATAGTATTGCTACAGATTTTGCTCTCTCTACTAGAGTTGGAAAGAGAAAACAATTATATACTTAAGTGTACTTATATGTATATATGTACGCACGTATCCAAAATCTATGTGTGTGTGTGTGTGTGTGTGTGTGTGTGTGTGTGTGAGCTGTATAAATGTGAATTGGGGGAGGGTTGTGGGTGACCGAACACCTTAGTAAATGAAACAATTTGCACTCGACCTACGCTGTTGTCTCTTAGGAAAATGAACCGACCTCTTCTAAACCTTTGTGTTTTCTTTGTTATTCTTGTATGTATGTGTGTGCATGTGCCTCAGGTTAAGTGCTTCTTCTGCATGAGCATAACCAAAGGGTGATCCACTCCCTTGTCCCCTATGGAGACCTCAGAGCCAGTGTTGCAGCCTTCTCCTCCTCCTCTTGCCACTGCAGCTACTGCCCTGGGTGCTGCTCCAAGGTTTGAGACACTGTTAACAGGCTGAAGAAAGAGGGCTTTCAAAGACCTCCTCACTGTGTGAACTAAATGATGGCTGGAAGTTACTTCAACTCCCTAAATATCATAATTAATCAGTAATCATATTACTAGGCCAAAGCATTGCTTGAAGCAAATTAGGAGAAAAGAGACTGTGCGTATTTGGTTACAGTGATAAACTAAAGACCTGAAACTTTTCTGTGTCAAGAACAGAACAGGACAGTTACTTCCTTGTTTTGCAGGAACATTTGCTCCTTGCTGAGCACAGTCCTTGGAGCCTACAACAAAATTACGAATTTGAAAAGATGTGTGGATTCTCTAGAGGCCACTGGAGTATCTTAAAAATAAAGAGGCTTGGTGGACGAAAGGAAAAAGGCCTAGACTCTCTCTGAAATCAAATCTGAAGGCTGCATCTTTGTTTTGTTTTGTTATCAAAACAGTTATCTGTATCAGACATCCTGGATGATAAGAAAATGCTGATTTTGTGGTGGTTACAATTTTGCAAAATACGAATTCAGTTTTAGTAGCACCACGATGTGCTGTGTTTCCAAGAAACTGTCCTCCAAATGCAAATGGCTTTGAACTTTCCCTCATAGAAGTCAAGGTGTGGCTATAGATATCCCAGACTATTTTGTATTAAACAAATAAACAATTACAAAATGGAGGTTGCTATGGTGAGTGCAGATAGCTCTGGCTGCAACAGCCACATGCCCTATGGATATGCCGTCCAGGCTCGGGCTCGGGAGAGAGAAAGACTGGCGCACTCAAGGGCAGCAGCAGCTGCGGCCGTGGCAGCAGCAACGGCAGCAGTAGAAGGTGGGGCCTCAGGAGGAGGTGGACCCTATCATCACTACCACCAGGTACAGAGTCGGGGGGCTTCCTCTTCTCATGATGGCAACGCATCACATAGCAGCTTGCCCCACCGTCAGAGCAGTAGAAGGAGAAAGCGAGGGAGAAAAAGGACTCACTATCTGCGTAGTAGGGATTGTGGGGCCTCCTTTCCCTGCTCTGAGCTGCTACCTCTTAGTGGCTCTGAAGAGAAGATACTAAAGGACTTGAGTGAGGAGGAAGAGGAAGATGAGGGGGAGGAAGAAGATGAGGAGGAGGAAGGAAAGTTCTACTACAGTGATGAGGATGCAGTGGATGAGTTTTCGTATTTGGACCAGCCACCGGATGATGGTGGTGCTGGAGGCCCTGGGGGCTATAGCACAGTCCGCTACAGTGAGTATGAGTGCTGTGAACGGGTAGTGATCAATGTGTCAGGACTGCGGTTTGAGACTCAGCTGAAGACCTTGGCGCAGTTCCCTGAGACATTGCTGGGTGATCCGGCAAAGCGGGGCAGGTACTTTGACCCACTCAGGAATGAGTATTTCTTCGATCGGAACCGGCCCAGCTTTGATGCCATCCTGTACTACTATCAGTCCGGGGGCCGCCTGAAGAGGCCAGTCAATGTGCCCTTTGACATTTTCTCTGAGGAAGTGAAATTCTATCAGCTTGGGGAGGAGGCCATGCTCAAGTTCAGGGAGGATGAAGGGTTTGTCAAAGAGGAAGAGGATAAGGCTTTGCCTGACAATGAGTTCAAGAAGCAGATTTGGCTCCTGTTCGAGTACCCAGAGAGTTCCAGTGCTGCCAGAGGCATTGCCATTGTCTCTGTCCTGGTCATCTTAATCTCCATTGTCATCTTCTGTCTGGAGACTTTGCCAGAATTCAGAGACAACAAGGAGCTCATATTGTCCCTGGGCTTAGGAAAGGGGCTTTACAATGAGACTCTGCACCTGGATGGCGGGGGGAACACCATCTTCAATGACCCATTTTTCATTGTGGAGACAGTCTGTATCATCTGGTTCTCCTTTGAGTTTACAGTGCGATGGTTTGCCTGCCCCAGCAAAGCTGTCTTCATCAAGAACATCATGAACATCATAGACATTGTGTCCATCTTGCCTTACTTCATCACCCTGGGTACCGAGCTGGCCCAGCAGCAGGGCAGTAATGGTCAACAGGCCATGTCTTTTGCTATCCTGAGGATCATCCGTCTGGTCAGGGTGTTTCGCATCTTCAAGCTTTCCAGACACTCGAAGGGTTTGCAGATCCTAGGTCATACACTCAGAGCCAGCATGAGAGAACTGGGGCTTCTAATTTTCTTTCTCTTTATTGGAGTCATTTTGTTTTCCAGTGCTGTTTACTTTGCAGAAGCTGATGAACCTTCCACTCATTTTCAAAGCATCCCAGATGCCTTTTGGTGGGCTGTGGTGACCATGACTACAGTTGGTTATGGGGACATGAAACCCATAACTGTGGGTGGGAAAATAGTTGGGTCCCTATGTGCCATTGCGGGAGTGTTAACCATTGCTTTACCAGTGCCAGTGATTGTCTCCAATTTTAACTATTTCTATCACAGAGAGACTGAGAATGAAGAACAAACACAGCTGACACAAAATGCAGTCAGTTGTCCATACCTCCCAACAAATTTACTGAAGAAATTTAGAAGCTCATCTTCTTCTTCCACAGAGGGTAAATCAGAGTATTTGGAGATGGAAGAAGGAGTTAAAGAATCTCTTTGCATAAAGGAAAAAAAAAGTCAGAACACAGGGAATGACAGGGAGACAGAGAAGAAAAACTGTGTAAATTCAAAATCTGTGGAAACTGATGTGTAATATTGAAAGTTTCCAAATATATTTATGCATTAAGGAGTGCAGTGATAAAAATGAAATATGCAAACAAAAGTCTGAAGCATACAATCGTATGCCCTTTTTTGGTTAAATACAAATAAAAAGTATTGCTAAACTTGTATTACATATCAAGTAAATTATAAACCTTGTGGAAGAGGTGGTTTGAGCTGATGTAATTTCAAACTTTATATTTTTATTAGAATGCAAGTGTTTTGCACATGAGGGGAAGAAATCGTTAAAACCAAGACAGCTTTAAATTAGATGTGAACTGTTGCCATCATTAATAAGACCTCAGTGGTAGAAGTTGGCATTCAGAGGTATTTACTATGTAAGAAATAATGAAGTTCAGCAGTCATCCATTTATCAATGCTTTAATAGCTGTTACCATTGGATTTTATAGTTATCTTCAAAACAGTAAAAATTGTGAACAGAAGTCTAAATTTTATCTTGAAATATCTGATGCTCGTTTTTAATTGGAAATTAAGTTTGAAAAGGCTGCTGAACCTCCAGAAATTGTTTATTTTTATAACTCTGTTTGGAGGCATTGCAGCATTTGTCGGCTAATCCATGGAAGAAATGAAGTAAGAGAATCATTTAACATGGTCCAAATGCAGTGACTGGAATGCTTTTTTGCACTACTTTATATGCTGGAGATATATTGAAAGAGACTTCATACTGTGAATGTTTACTAATGTAGTAGTTCAATGACAATCATTGGAAGAGTGAATTTTGCATCTCATTTTATTTTTTTTCTTTGTGTGATGCTGATGGCTAAGTAGCTAATGTCAATTCCATATTCTTTTAATTATGAATATCTGTAATCTGGAAAAGGACCGTGAAGTAAAATTTTATATATTTTCGTTAAATCAGTCTGCTCTACTGATGCCCTCAAGAAATAACAATGCATTTTATATTTTCTTTACTGGTTACTTCAGCATTCAGACCCATGCTAAATTCATGAACTTTGTCAGTATTGATGTAATTCTGAGTAATTGAAGGAACTGTAGCAGTAATAAGATGTTCACTGCTACAGTGATGAGGAGTAAGAATCGCTAACTTTTAAATGTGCTATTATTGGAGCAGTGTTTTTTCCCTTTAATTATAGGTTTCACCCATGTGCATTTGAAATAACCTTTAAGATCCATAATAGGCATTCTGGGATGTAGAATAAACACTTCAGGACCTAGCCTGTCCTCAAGAAAAGCATTTCTTGAGCCATTCTCGCTTATGTTTAAGCCGGTCCTACCTTCCTTGTGCATCCCAAATGGTACCATTAACTCTTTTGGAGATGTGGATGTGCAAAGACTGTATTATCAGGACCATCGTATATTTCAGAACCTAGAATAAATAGGGAAGTTATCATTTAACATAAAGTATGGATTCAAAATAGGTACTTTGGGGCTATATTTATCTGGAAAGGGCATTGTTAAAGTGAAACAGTTTAGGAGATGGCATTGTGGAATCCAGAACCATCCAGATTATTATTCTTGAACAATATTGACGTGGGCACTTTGGGACCAGGAAACAGGCATTGTGAGAAACAGAGGGAGTTAACATTACTAAATTGGTTTTAGAATTGCAATCCAAAGCCCAAAAGAGGAATTCTGCAATGATATCTAGGGAGTGAAAAAGTTGTGGTGCTAAAAAGTAAGTCATATTTTAGGTGCATAGAACTAACATCATGTGAACTGCTCATCAGGTGTCAAACTGGTATGGTTAGTTTTCAGCAATTTTGTGGTAGCGAATGTAGCCTTAAATTTAAAACTTTCCTGGTTGGCTATTTGTTGCTCTTGTGGTTATGCTGTGGGTCATAGCTGCCAAAAATATCTGCTTATCCTCCATTGCAAGCTCACTAAATAGAATTGCTTATTAAAAAGATATTAAGATCATGGATAGTACAGCAGAAAACACTACATTGTGCTCAGCCCAGATTGAAAGGTCATAGATAAGCACTAGATTCCTAGCATAAAATCCCGAACAGATTTCACAAACTCTTTGAAGATGCATTAAGTATATTTAATGAACTTTCATAAAATGCAGCTAAGTTTTACAGTGTAATACCCACATAGTTTTTATTTGTAGAAATTCTCTGCCATTCTTTCTATTCTATGTAAACAAAGTTATAGAGCCTATAAGCAGGGAATGTTAAGTAATAGGGATGAGCATTATTATCTATTCCACAAATATCAACCAAAAGAAAGTGCTTTTCTAAGAGGTGTCAGTAACAGCATTAAGAATAGTGATGGACAACGTAGATTAGTGAGTGGGTTATATGAGTGGTTGTCCTTCATCTTAGTGGGCTGCAAAATTGTTGTAACCAAAACAGTCTCCTGACAGGGTAGATTTGCTGACTGTGCTTGCGTAACTAGAATTTGGGTGGTGGTGCTGATGACACAAAATTGCTGTGAGAGTCAATCAGCATGTACCTCACTTCAGGTGGACTTGCATTACATGTGTGTCACTTAAGTAATACCAGCAGGAAAAATCCTATGCAGATAGAAACCAGTGGACTCTGGCAATCTTATGTGTGAGGAATGGTAAACAAAATGTCTTGAGGGCCACACATAGAACCCTATTGGGCCATAGGTTGCCCACCACTGATTAGGAACGTATGTATTCCTTTCTAGAAGCCAGGCCCCAGGTGATCTTATATGAGTCAGTATAAGATAGTGAAAAGAAGGAAAGTTCCAGTGAAAGGCAAATTAATAGCAAATAAGGAGTGCAGGTTTGCATGATGATTTGTCTGATAGGGAAAGTGGGGAGTTTAGGCTGGATGAGAGAAAATGGGATTTTGAATCTTCACACTGTGAATATTATAGAAATAAGGAATAAAACTAAGTTTGAGGGGGAACATATATGCTGCAGTACTCTTGGGCCTTGCAGTAGTAAACAGAAGGACATTATGATGAAACTGCTGTCCCTCCTGGAGATGTATGTGAGCCTGTGTACATAGATCTGTCAGGGCTTGTCAGTATAAATGGGGATGGCTGCAGATCTAATTATGTTGGGATACTAGGTTGGCACACCATTCTGAAATATACAAAGAACTCCATGTTTCCAAAGGGGAAACAAATATTTTTGCTTGGGCCTTTGTGTCAGCCAACTGCTCATCAGACTAACCAGTTACAAAACAGTCTGAAAAGACCAGCCCTGCCCCCCATCATCAGTCACTAAAAAACTGTATTCTGAAGTTTATAAGTCCCTGCCATAGAATGGAAAGTCTCAATAAAATATACTTTAGGCTGAAACATTGTGCAAGTGGAACCCCTGTTGAGGTACCTACAGCTCCCATTTATACTACTACTGCTGCTGTCACAGCTTTCTGAATATTATTAGATGCTGACATTTACCAGAATTGTCATGTTTTGGGACTTTTCTGATTCTTAAATTATAGAAGTGAAATGGCTCCCTGCTGTAAGTGTACTGAAGTGAATGGAATTACACCAGGGATACCTTTGGCTCTGGAGATGAATTTCCAATTATACCATAGCTAACGTGTTCCAGCTACACAAAATGAAACATATCATAGAATGAAATATTGTGAGATTTTGGACACGGTTCTTTTGCAGTGAAGTAAAAGCTAGAGGAAGTCCAGTAGAAATCATTGAGTTATACCAATGTAAAGTGAGATTCCAAATGGAGTCTGTTAAATAATTTTCTAAATTGCTTCTCAGGGTTCGGAATAAATATACCATTTTATAGTAACACTTAGTACCAACACAAGAAAGAGTGCTGAAGAAGCATTCCTTGCTAAAGAAAGAGCTGATTTAATGCATGACTTCAGCAGCTTGTATTTTTGACTTAGTTATAATCATGTGGTTTCTTCAAATCACATTGATTCATAGAAACCTCAATCTAGGCGTCCGTACTGGTATGAAACCAATTATTGCGTTTGTTCATTAGAAAGCGCAATGCCTAGGGTTTTCAGTGATTACATAAGCCTTCTTAGAATAGTTCTAATACAAGTTCTTCGGTTCAATTTGAAGAAAAATCTCCTATTGCCTTTTCCTTTGCCGAGAGAGTCCGTTCAGTTGTTTCCATGTCATGCATTCATTTTAAGCAATGGCATGGAAAAATTATTAGGTATGTCCAAGTTATGACAATTTTCTTTTTGGTATTTGGGAAATATAACGTGAGTTCTGGATTGTTCTTTGTCAGAGCATAATTGTTTAGGCCGGCAAAACCTTGTGATGGAATGGTTTTGATGTCTACAAGGTTTGATTTAAGTGTTATCAGGTTGTATCCCTGAACAAAAGAACTGTGTTTGGTGGCCCCAGAACCAGAAAGTTCATTTCAGGTGTGTTTTGAATTGTGGGAAGTCCATTCCAATTGACTTCGTGTTCTGAAAAAAGCAATTTTTAGATGGCCCAAGTGTAGGAAGAAACTTGCCCTTCATAGTTGGGAAAGCACGGAAAGTCCATTTTAGAGGAATAGTGATGGGAAGGGCAGTTCTAAGTACCCATCTGTACTTTTAACCTAAAAATGCCTACTTTGGGCATGCCTAGTTTTTCCTGCACAGTTTTAAGTTTTGATACTCGTCCTCCTAGTGGTCCCAGAACTTGGAAAGACAATTTTCAATGTAAAGAATAAATCTTATGGAAATTCATTGAGAATCCTCAAATTAAATATTAACTTTACTTGGCATTTTAGCTTCCAGAACTCAATATGTATTTCCAGCTGGTCCAGCATTTGTGTTCTGCTTTCATTGAATCCTGTTATAAATGCTGGTCTAAATTACTTCAGTTAATTGATGTGAAAAAGTAATACCTGTATGTCAAAACGTGGACTGTCCTTTTACAACTGACACAACATCCAGCATAGATACTATTGTTTTTTTTTATAAGAGGGCTGACCAGAATCCCAATTCATAATGTTTGTAGACATGGCTCAGGGGATGCATTTTATTGTTGATGTATTTGAATGACCAAACATTTTTGGCTTTGCCATAGATGGGATCCTGTTTAATGGTTTACTATATTTGTGCACCTTTGCTTGAAACAAGTAATTGTGGATTGATCAATTATTTTTAATCACTGAAACTGAAATGAACATACCTTCATTTCTACAAACATCATTTGAGGTGAAAATAATTCTTGACAACTTAATTCCTGCTTAAATACTTAAAAGATTTTTGTACCTGGGAATCAGGTACAAAACCAAAACTTTATATATTACTACCATGCTTTCTATGTATTCAGAACTCTGATTATATATTAGTTCATAAAGACAATCATTAAATCATTTTGTACTGAGAGGTGTTTGAATTAATTTTTATTTTAAATTTTTTTTTCTGAAAAATTATACTTTGCCCTGAAGATTTTTTTGCAACAGGTCCTTTACAAAAACAAACAAATTAAAGAAACAAAGAAAAACAAACGAAGAACAGAACAGAAGAGAGAGAGAGCTTAAAATATGTTTCAAAAATCTCATAAAAGATTCTGTTTGGTGGAAAGTAGGTAAGTAAAAATGTTGTGTAATTTTTCCTTCAATTGTGCATGCACAGTTTTGCCACTAAAATCAAATTAGGCATCAGTTTTTTCAAAGTTTGCAAACAAATGTAATTACTTTCTAAATTATGTCTAAGTGGGGTTCTTATGTGACCCCCTTTATTGTAGTATCTGAGCACCTTATCATCTTTAATGCTTGTATTCTTGTGACACTCGTGAATTAGGATGTGCTGATATCCCCATTTACACATAGAGACCTAAGGAATAGGGAGCTGTGACTCACTCAGGGTCATGCAGGGAGTCCCTGGTAGACCAGGGATTCGAATCTAGATCTGAAAAGTCTGAATCTAGCATACTAAGTGATGGGTCACGCTTTCTCCATATGGTGCTCAAAAATATTACAGATAGTGATATTTTTCTTAATATGATTAGTCTTGGAACATCAGACATTTTTCACTGGTGGAGAGGGGGATATGGGAACACTTCTTTTTTTTGCTTTTGTGTGCTGCTGGGGTTTTTACGTTTAGTTTTTGGGGTGAGGTATATTTGAATTTGTAAGTTGTGTGAAAAAGCGCTTGGACATATAAAGATATAGATGTATCTTTGTAGTCTTATGAGTCAAAACAGAGAAAATATAAAGTTTGGTCTCAGTCTTAAAACACTCCCTTTGAAATTGAGGGTGGAATATGCAGGATTGGATTAATCAAATTAGCACATTATGGCCATAAGAAATATTTACTCATGATGGATATAGAACCAGTTATATATGACATTATATACAATATGCTGTTCTTGAGCCTAATCTTATTCCCACTAAAGTCAATGTTAAGCCTCTTGGCTTCAGTGAGTACTAGACTGGGGTCTTTGTCATCTGTTGAAAATATTATTACAGAGTTTGAAATACAGTTCATATTTGTAGTTTATATTGTAGTTTATAATGTGTTCTAGTCTTGTTCCCATTACAGTCAATGAATGTAGATAGGAGTAGAGCTGAGCCCATAATGTCTGTTTTGGGGTGTGTTATGTATAGTATATGAACACTGTTTTGTTTCACTACTTTATGGATTTCATGTTGGTACAGATTTATAATGAATTCAGGGAGTCTGTCCATGGCAGATTCTTCCTGCATAGTGGAGCCTGAGTATAGAAACCTAGAAAAGACAGCTGATGTGAACTTCAGGTACCTTTTGTTTTCCTATGTAAACACAAGGAAGTACATTTCACGATAATGCAACTATATAAAAAGGCTTTACATTTCAGAGGAGTTGTAATAAACACTACCTCTACAAAGGGCTCATTAAATGGAATCTTGCAAGGTGCTGAATGCCCTGTCCTTTCATTGGCTTCAACAGGATTTCAGGATGCTGAGACTTGCAGAAGGGGCTCAAGCCCCACAGAGAACTTGAGCCTGTTTAACCATTTTGGAAAGTCAGTATTAAAAGGCAGATATTTTGCATATTTTATAGTCTGAGGTTGAAGGGCTAAAGAGTATTAGCCTTTTTGGCATTTCTGCAATGCAAACTGCAGATATACACAGTGAGAAAGGTATATGATATAAGAGTGGTTCGTCTAGGGGGTTTGAAAAGATGGTTTGCATATTTAAAGAGCATCATTATATTTTAGTGTGTGCCAAATGAGAAGCTTTAGATAAATGTTATTCTGGCGAGTATCTACCTCACTGCAAATAGTACAGTTCAGGTATTATATAGCAATTTATAGTTAAGGATTTACTTCTGTATCCATTTATTTCCATTAGTTATTTATAGACACTGTGGTGATCCAGGATATATGGATCACAAGACTAAAGATAAAAAGCCATAAAAACTGCAGTAGTAGAGAGGCAGATCAAGATTTAAATCTTCTATGAGACTTTTCTAAACCAAACCACTGGGTTTTGCATTTTAATTCATGAGCATCTGCTATAATAAATGGTATTTTTACACAGTAGGTCTGAAGGCAAGAAGTATATTTTATGGTTAGTGTATTTTATTATTCAGAGTCTTACACAGCATTAGCATTTTTCATAGCTTCTAAATGGAATATGGAATAAACAAAGTAAACAGACTCAGAGGAGTAGCCGTATTAGTCTCTCTGTTCACAAAAAACAAGCAGTCCTGTGGCACCGTGAAGACTAATGTCAGCTCAATGGAACCTACCACCAAAAATATCTCTGTATATTTGACATGAAGGAGTTATTTTCCCTGCAGAGAAAAGAGTGGGGAAAGCTTTTAAAAATGACTAGTGATTTTGAGTTTCCTGCCCCCCCCCACTTTTTTTTTTTTTGCTCAAACTAAGAGAAGTTGTAGAGGCCTGATTTTCAGTACGTGCTGAGCACCTGCCTTTTCAGGTGTCTCACGCTGCCACCCAGAAACTCAGATGACCAGAATCACTACTCAGTTGCTTTTGAAAATGTTGGACTTAATGGTTTCACTGATTATTTTACAACTTTGGCAGAAAACGAAGAGTTATCATAGGTTTTTCGACTTCATTGTTTCTTGTTTTTCAGTGGATTTGAGGTACCTCAAGAGAGGTGACTGAACAACAATCCACAGTGTTTGCAGACAGGATCTAGGTTGTGTTAGTATATGCAGAAATATGTCTGGTTCAAGGAATTTGCACAGTGGTCAGCCATTCACACTAGCAACAACAGGCTATGCCACAATAATACTAATCCTGGAACTTTTCCTTGCAGCAAGACCCATTGCCAACTTTGTCCACGTATCTGTTCTGGAGATACTACCACTGTACCTAACTACATTAATTACAGAATCACGGGCACATTCTCCTGTTCCTCAGTTAACATCGTATATGCCATCATGTGCCAACAATGCCCACACACCATGTATATAGGACAGACTGCAAACACTCTTCTACAAAGAGTGAATGGGCATAGAACAGACATCAAAAAACTCCAAATACACAAACCTGTCAGCCAGCACTTTAATGGAGTGGGCCATTCTGTTAAAGACCTGAAAGTTGTGTTCTACTGAAAAGGGACTTTAACAACCATCTGCAGAAGGAGTGCTCAAAACTAGCATTCATATTCAAATTTGACACATTAACGTGTGGTTTGAACAGAGACACCAATTTCCTGACCCATTATAAGGACTCTTTTACATTCTTTGATGTTTTATCTAACTCTTAACTTCCCCACCCCACACTCTCCTCCCTCTCGGCTATCCCTCTGCTCTTCTGATTTGCCAACTTTGATAACACTTTTCCTGATTCATCAGTCTTGATAACAATCTTTGGACCTCTGTGCTTTATATATTAAGTCTGTTCTGGTAAGGCAGTGATCTGAAGAAGTGGGTCTGTCCGATGAAAGCTCAACATCTAATAAATTATTTTTTAGTCTTTAAAGTGCTACATGACTGCTTTTTTGTTTTGATAGAATTCAGACTAACATGCTATCTCTTTGTCAGTGGTCAGCCATGTTGGTGTAGCAATGTCTGAAAAATATTTTTAATAATTTTGAGCTGTATTGTATTGCTGGGCACTCATAGCGCCCACTGAAATCAGATTGTAAATGTGGACCTCCCTATGAAATAAATGGGAGTTTTGTGATGGCAGTACAGACAGTATTGGGTGCCCTGCTTATTGCATGTTGCTTAGCTCTTTCAGTGCTAAGGTTTGTGCAATTCCAAACAAATTAGAAAAAGTGCATTTCTCACATGCTTGAGTACAATCACTGAACATTTTGCTACTCCTAATATTTGGCTGCTTTGGTGACAGTGTGATCTTTCTCTATAGGCCCCATTTGTTCTTCCTCTAGTACCCAGCTTTCTTTTTGTAAGTGTGCTTTGCTGTTGCCTGCGCCATTACTATTCCTCTCAATGTGTATTGGCACTTGTTTAAAACTAATTGGCTATGGTTACGCTAGTGAGTTTTACTGACAGATCCCCAGTTTTGTCAGCAAAACTGGTGGAACATCGCTACACAAAATGCGTTTTGTTGACAGTTTGTTGAGAAAACTCAGCACTTTCGCCGGCAGTGTTCTGCCTCTCAGCCATGAGACATAACACTGTTGTCAACAGGTTCTGTTGACGGGAAGGCTGTGTGGACGTTGAGGTGGGTGGTGGATGTGAGGGCTTCTCTCAATAGACAGGGCATCCAGAACAATGGGCAGCCTTGTCTTCTGTGCTTTCAGGTGCCTGTTTTGTTGAGAGAGTGGCTGGGCAGTCAGGCTGCCCTGTCGGCAGAGCTCTTCCAATTAGCTTTTGTGTGTGACTGCATTCTGTCAACAGAAGTTTTGTCAGGAAATCTCTTCTGACAGTGACTTTTGTCGGCAAGGCACAGTATTCTAACCGTATTCGTTATGTTGGTGTGCCAGGCTGCCTTCAAAGACAAAGTTATTTTTTAGCTGCTGAGAGATGAGTATCATATTGGTAAAGATGCTATCATTTGTTACTGGGAAGGCTGGGAAATAATTAATGAAGTTCCTGTTAGACTGAATACTAGAAGGGTGTGAATGGAGTCATGAGTAGTGTCTTCAGTTCTCCGTTGAGTCTGTTAGGATTTTTTTCTGCACCTTTATTAATAGTCTCTGCTAAGATTACACGGACAGTTACATTAGACATAGGGGTAACTTGGTTTGCCATATGCTTTGAGGATTTTTGTCTGGTAGTTAATGTGTGATCTGGTAAAGTGTGTTATAAAGATGACTAATTGTTCTGTATTTCATTGTGATGTATGATGTAAAAACTGAGAAAGTGTTTAAAAATGGACTGAATTCCATATGGAAGTCATGTGCCTCTGGGATTTCGTAATGCAGGACTTTGTGTGAATTTCATAGAACAGACAAAAACCAAAACCAAAACCAAAACCAGAACACAATCCCCAATACATGTTAGAGGCTATCCCTAAGTTTCGGGATCCAAGAAAGACTAGCAATGTTGTGCCTAATATGGTAGACGGGAAGATTTTTATGGCCTATGTGTTTTCCTTGGGAGGAAGGGGTCAGTATTGCTTGGAAATAAGATACTGCATGGCAAATAGGAGCGGTGGGCCCGGAAAAGCAATTTTCAAAGCACGGCACAGGAACTGTGCACCGTTCAACCACCCATGTTTATGTGTGCGAGTAGGTAATTGTGTGGAGAAGCAGATGTCTGCCCATGAATGCAGTTCTTGCAGTACCATTCATATGCCTGACTATTGCTGAGCCCTTGAGAGCGCTAGGGTTGCTGTTGGTGCCACAGCTCAGGGGAGTCATTCATAATCACCCATTTTGAGGTCATAATGAATCATCTGATCAGGTGGCAAGCCCCGGTCTCTTCCAAGAGCTTGAGTCAAAATTGGATGTTTCAGCCAACCGTCTCAGACAAAACATGCGAAAGAACAGTCAGAAGCTGTGGGGATGTGAGGTGTGGAGAGAGCAACATTCCTTCATGACTGTTTCCCAGCTATGGGAATTTAAAATAAAAGCTCAAGAAGCCAATCCCAATCACAGTCTCCTCTTAATTTCTCTCAGGTTTACTGCAGCCATTTGTGACCCAGCAGGAAGAGGGAGAGGGCAAAGGGGAGGGGGAGAAGAAGGCAACATTTTGCACAGGACTGCTACGTGGAATCATCCTAGCACCCGAAAAACATTTACTCCTGGAACAGAGTGCTTTGAATTTACCATCCCCATAGTTACTTACCCTGCAGAGCACTTAGTTCATGTGGTTTCCTGGTGGTTAAATGACTACATGAACTGAGTCCAGGATTTCATCCAAAGTCAGTAGAACTGTACTATGTGTAAAATCGAGGATGTATTTTATTTTGGTAACTATGTCTAAGAATGAGTTAGGGTTTTTTAGAGTGGTTAGCAATTGCCTCCAGAGGAAGATTCATTATGTGCCTTTGCAAGGCGACACACTTAACCTTCTCCTTTCTAGTGTTTGACTTTTTATGTGGTAAAGAATTGAAGCTTTTTTGCAACTAGACCCAATTTTTAACATGGAGACTAGCTCAAGTATGTCACTATTATGGTGCAGAGTGATATGTTTGTGTTTGGTATCACTGGCATGCAGTCCTTAGAGAACTGAAGGGATACAATAAAAGACCTGTTAAACTTAATTAGAAGGGTTGTTTGTTGATATCATTTGCAGATTGCTGGTTCAGCTGAAGGAACCACTCAGCTCAGACACAAAGAGTAAGTGCTCCTACATTGCTCAGATCTATATACTGTCTATTAGCAGATTTCAGAGGCTGTGTGAATAGCTGTTGAAAAACAGCTATGGTTAGATTTCTCCAACTGCTGCTGTTTTTCTCAAATAGTCAATTGTCTTAAATTGTTGATCCCTTTTGTGCACTTGGGGAACTGAATTTAAATCCATGGGTTAAGGAGGATTTTGCCAGGAATTATTTTCTAAACTAAACCTTAATGTTTCAAATGGTAGAGAGGTTTAGATTTTGTGAAGTTCCAACCACCTTTTTAGCATTAAAATGGCTGTTGTTTGAATATAAATAACTTTTGCCTGAAATGACCTAATTTAGATCACATTTCTATTTTCCCTCATTGTTATTCTGAGGATGTTTTCTCACAAGAACATGCTCTGAAAATTCCCTTCTCCTTCCTCCTGCCCCTTCCTTCCAGACTGATAAATATACAACTTGCATATTCTAATTAGGCATTGGCTCCAAACCAAACCCCCAGTTGCACAGGATGCACAGGGCTGCTTGTGAGGACATGTGACATCCTGAATGACTAGGTAACCATGCCATAAAATGAAACAGATATGGATATGGCTCCGACTTTGCAGATTGAGCCCATCTCTCATCATAACACTCTCTTTACACCTGACACTGTACACAGTACAGAGCTATTGTACTGGTTTGGGGAAAGGATGAGAGTGCATCAGTGCAATCTCTCTAGACAAGAGAATGAAAGAATTGCGTCTGATGGTCAGTTGGTATAAATTTACATAGCTCTCTATCAGTTTCCCTAAAGTTTTTTTCCCTGAATTGATTTGTAAAGGAGAAGGTAAAATTAATGAAAAATGTAGAATCATAATTAGAGGCTAGCTATCAATTTTGTAAAACAACCAAAAATTTGACCTAGTTCTGGTGCAGGTTCCTCTTTATTAGAAATCACCCAAACTCAGAAGTTGTTGAGAGTGCCCAGTTGAAAGATTTGTTTGAATTCCTTTCCAGGTAAGATAACTCTTGTAATCTATTAGCCTAAAGTTGATTCCAGTGGAGTACAATGAAAATGGTTATGTGAAACAAAGGTTTAGTAGCCTCATTTAAGATTCAGTATTATAACAGGGAACACTGAAAGGAGAGTAAAACACCAGAATTGTGTCTGCCATACAGATTACATTATGGAAGGACTCTGCAGCTCCTGGGAAGAATTATTGGTTTTGCAAATGTAAAATTCCCCTAACTATGTAAGCCTGAGGCTACTCAGTCAATGTTTTAAGAGCTACAGTTATTTGCTTATGAGAGTATGTCTGCAAAAAATGAGATTACCTGAGTTGTATGTTTGCTATTGGCAAAAGGAGTAGAGAGAATTTAAATCCTGTAACTCATGGAAAATTCTCTGTTTAATTGCATCCGTATGTAGCTACATGATATTGGTGCCACTGTAACTGACATTTTAGTCTGAATTAATATTATTGATTTGTTGTTACATTTTTCTCCCTAGCAAAAGAACACAGACAATCCCATTCTCTTGACATTTGTTCAATTTTGCACATATTCATGCATATTGCATACTAGATTTTCTCTTGCGGCTTTCTGCAAACAACTCAGAGTTACGTAGTCACAAATTCAGTGAGACAGATTGTATGTGAACTTGAATTATGGATATATAACATTGATGTGTGCATGGTGGATGCTGCACTTACTTGTGTAAACACAGCATTTTCACTTTCCCAGTTACCTACAGATATTTCCATTCTGAGCGTAATACGAAGATATTTGATTAAATGAATACATTGATTTTTTAACACTGTAGTTAAATTTGCTAGAGGATTTCTGAGTTTGCTGCAGTAAATATGGGGCCTATTCCTGCTTCTGGTGAACACAGTGGGCTTGTTGTTATTGACTTTCAAATCTCAGGAGCCAGTAAATAATAAAACAACCTTTGTGACCTGTTTTCTTGAGGCTCTGATATCTGACACAGCCTGCAGTGTATGGCTTTGGGCTCGTTAGAAAACATCTTGGTAGGCTGAGGCATCACTAGTGGAAAATGGTCACTAGTATGGGCTGAACAGCCTGTATCCCAGATTATCCTATATCACATCATGGCCCATAGGTGGAAAGAGGTGATCAGTGGAAAGAAACCTCCAAAAGATTCTACTCATAGAGTTGCTGCTCTATTAGTGTATCATGAGGTTGGGTTTCTCCCCTCCAAGAATGGGTCAAGTGGGACCGTCTCCAGTTTCGTAGATCGCAATGGAAACTTGGGAGGTCATATAGCTGTGGACCAGCTTCTGTCACATGTGCCGCTAGTTCACTGATAATGTGGCTCCAGTGGTTTTGCAGCTCTAGGGACTGACCATGACTTCAGAGGCTTCTACTACTCCAAAGGAAGCCCTACAGAGAAGGGCTCTGTGAGGGACTAGTAGGACAATGAAACACATCCTTCCAGCTCTGCCCCGTCCCACTAGTGTGTGTGTGTGTGTGTGTGTGTGTGTGTGTGTGTGTGTGTGTGTGTGTGTGTGTGTGTGTGTGTGTGTGTGTTCTCCACAGAGTCCAGAGGAGGAGGACATAGTGCCCGGGAAGTGGGTGACCATCCAGCTGTGAGAGAATCTAAGATAACCCCACTTGGCTTTAGTTTTCATTCATTCTTTAAACTCCCCTTCACTTCTGCAGAGTTTTGTTTCTTCAAGTACCAAATAAAAACGCAGTAAGCATCTCAGAATTCCTCCCCCAGTAATGAACTCACTAGAGTCAAAGGATTTTTGCCACTGGCTTTGATGGATTGGCTCCATAGTTTGAAAAGGAAGAGCTACAAGTGGTGAGATTTTCCCCCTGACTCAATTTAATTTAAAATCTATCAGGGTCTGCTAGGTATTATGAAAATATTTTCACCCTATAGTATTAGTAGCATTGAATTCCTTTTGTGCAGCACAATATGATAAAATAATTTGAGATAGCTTTAGTCGATTAATTGGTGTTTAGGCTGAGTTTTAAACTGTTTTCTGTCATTACAGAGATAATATATATCCCTAATTGTGAGAGGTGATAGAACTGCCATTTTCTAACAAGATGAAAATATTTGCAAGGACTAGTAAGCAATGTGGCATATTCCAAAATTAGATGTAAATATAAGCAGTGTCTTTTCATTCATAAATCTAAAACCATGTAATTTTATTTCTGTCACAGTTTATAGCCAAATTATTTGCAGTCTTTCAGGATGTCTAATTAGGCTAAATTTAGCCTACAGTCATATTGTCTCAGCACATTAAATGTATGCTAATTTTAGGCAAAAGTCACCCCTGCTGTATCTCCACATATTGCATTAGAGTTACATCAGAGCGGATGTTGGTCCCTTCAGTTTTTTAATATTGAATTGTTCATTGTCAGAGCATGGAAGAAGGTAAATATTAGCACTTTATACACATGACAGATGTAGAACTGAAATAGAGGTTGTTATAACAGGATAGATTTTTGACCAGTAGTATGAATACAGATATTTCTTCTATGTGGCTGCTTCTCTTTCTCACAGAAGGAGAGAGAGACAATCACTACTTCTGTGTCAAACCCTGCAGAGCTCCCTCTTGGTCCAGGGAGGAGCAGGGACAAATGAATTAAGCCGTTTCCCCCTTCCAATGGGAAAATTAGCAAAGTTATTGCAGCCTCAGGATGTATGAACTATTCTGTGAGGTCCTTCACAAAGGACACGCTCTACAAAGTTGAGTGATAGATGGAGGAAGGAATTTTGGAAAGGGTCCTGCAGCTGGCAGGGAGAACTCTTCTGTCTTGCTGTTCATTTGGTGGAGGAACTACAGAACTTGAAGACAGAACTGCTGGCTGTTGTATCAGGGGAAGGGGCAAGCCCCATTCCCCATTATGAAACAATCCAAAGAAAGCTCCCTGAGGGAATCTTTGTGACAGTCAATATCTCCTTTTCTCATGAACCAGATAAGAAGGTATTCCTACAAGCATGGTGATTTGGGCCTCTATGACTTCTGAGAGAGAGAGAGAGAGAATATTTTGTGGTGAGGCAAATGAACTACTGTGGGGTCAACGAACTACTGTGGGGTCAACATTGTTCTTGGAAACTACTGTATATGTGACCCAGTAGAAAACTCAGTAACTAACTAGGGAAATGTAATTTTAGCAGACGGCTATTTGCACTGGGTCAATTGTATTTCTTTTATACTATCCAAGTCAGAATTGCATTACTAATCTTTTTTGAGGCCTCTTTTACTTAACTACATAGCTGAGGGACCAGTCAAGGAATATAAATTGACTAAAACAAGATTACAAAATGCTATTTAAATTGAATAACAGAAACTTGATTTGAAAGATGATGGCTATTTAAAAATTAATTCAATGGCTAGTTTCCTATTAAAGGTCTACATTGTCTTTTTTGTTTCTCATCAGCTTCATGCTCATGGAATCAAGCACTTTACCAATTCTGCAAGGTTTGCTTTGGAAACACTGCGGGGGAATGCAACTACACAAGAAAAATGGGTTTCATTAGAAATTTCAAACAAAAAAAATCTGAAAGTAGTTAGATTCATTTTTGGCATTACAGTATTTGTATTGTTTTCTTCTAAGTGCAGGGCCTAAAATACCAGACAGAATTACCCTAACCACAAAGAATCAAAGTATGCTGTGAATTCTTAGTCAGTAACCAGTGTTGTGTTCTGCCCAAGAGCTGATGACACAACGTGGCCTCAGGATTTACTTCTCTACGAGGTGCATAGATTTTTCACATTATTTCTTTGTAAAATATTTTGTCAAATACTGCAAAACAAGAAACCTTCTGTTTTACATCAATGTCATCTGGCTGCTAGAAGCTGAATTTTAAAACAAATATAAAAATCCATTAGTTTTACTTTTAAAACCAACCACAATTATTTGTGATAGGAAAATGGAAACATTTTTTCTGTTGCGTACTTCAGATTTCTCTCATGGGCTACATCTACACTAGCCCCTTCCTTTCAGAAGGGGCATTGTAATGACCGAATTGGGAAGATGCTAATGAGATGCTGCAATGAATGTGCAGCACCTCATTAGCATAATGGCACCCACACGCAATTCAAAAGCACCGCTTTCAAATCGTGTGCCACCCGTTTAGACAGGGGCCTTTCAAAAGGACCTCCAGGACTTCAAAAGCCCCTTTTTCCTATTTGGTTGTAGGAACAGGGGGCTTTTGAAGTTCAGGGGGTCCTTTCGAAGGACCCCGTCTACACAGGTGACACATGATCCAAAAGTGGCACTTTCGAATCACATGCAGCTGTCATTATGCTAATGAGGCACTGCATATTCATGGCAATGCCTTATTAGCATCTTCCCAACTCGCTCATTACCATACCCCTTCTGAAGGAAGGGGCTAATGCAGATGCAGCCTATAAAATGTAAGGAAAAAATAATTCCTTCTTATATATTATATATTATATATACATACATTTCCTTTCAGTGAGACGTCTCACATGTTTAAAATTAGGCACATACTTAATTAGCTTGCAGACTCATGGCCCAGACACCATTCTGTTGGATTCTAACATACTGCATTTTCCTCCTCTATGAGTTTGTAAGACAGGGTTTTCCGTAGTGTCTTTTAGATGATGTGTATATAACTAAAGGCATAATCACTTATAGCCTTTCATGATCTTACTGTAGTTGTTACCAGGATAGGGCAGTTAATTGTAGAATAGAAGATGGCACAAGTTTCTTCTACTAAAATCAGGCTCTCTCAGTAAGATGCCCCAGCCTTGACCCTCCCATCCCCTTGTCACCCTTTAGGAAGTTGCAGCTGCAGCTCCTATGACCAGTCATATGGGGATGCTGCTGGCTGATCCTCTTTCAGAGAGTGAGGGGAAAGTGCACAGTTTGGTGCATTCCTCATTTTGGCTGGTGAGTGCAGGGGGCAGGTGAACCTGGACCTGTCCCAGCCATGGGATATGCACCCCTCCCTTGGCTGTGCCCACTGGAGCTACAGCAGCCGTGGAGAGGTGCTTCTCACCCTGCCCCAAGCTGCTGCAATGAGAGAGGCCTGGGGTAGTACTCTCTCTCCAGGGTGGCCTGCATACAGAACCCCTCATCCCCATTGTAAAACAATGATTTAAATTGAACATGTATATTTTCATTTTATTTTCCAAAAAACAAAAATTAATTCAATTAAGGACCTGAGCAACACCTGGTAAATCTTCTAGTAGTGAGATAACCATCAGGGGCTCATCCACCTTCACATCGACTAACATGATCCGTGCAATCATGTGCCAGCAATTCCTCTCTGCCACATACATTTGCCAAACAGGTCAGTCTCTGTGCCAAAGGATAAATGGATACAAAGCAGATATGATGAAAGGTAGTATACAAAACCAGTAAGGGAACACTTCAGCCTCCCCAGAAACTCAATAACATATTTAAGAGTAGCCATCCTTTTCTGGAAAGCCCCCACCCCCCCGCCATCAAAACCACTGCACAGCAGAGCTGCATTGCGTTCGGGATTTTAACATGATCAAATGAGGTCTGAATAAGGACTTAGAATGATTATCTCACTACAAAGGCAATTTTCCCTCTCTTGGTATTCACAGCTCCCCATAAACTGTTGGGAGTGAGTCACATAGACCCTGACTGAGTCTGTTATTAACACTGGTCCAACATTCAGTAAGTTACTCCCTTCTTTTGATATGCCAGTTCATAGCTATAGATATAGATACGGATTTCGATATCCCTATCTCTGATTTCCACTGTATGCATCTGGTGAAGTGGTTTTTACTCATGAATAAAATAAAATAAAATAAAATAAAATAAATCTTTTAGTCTATAAAGTGCTGCATAATGCCTCATTTTAAAAATGAATAATAAATGAAAAACTGCAATTTAATTATTATATTTATTACATTTACTTTCTCTTAATATTTCAAACCTAATTTGATCTCCATCTGCAGCAGTTCATTGGAGGGACTAAATATTAATTTATCAATCTCCAGAAACTTAGTTCCAGCTTGTCTTTTTCCTTCCTTCCTTCCTTCCACTCTGTCTTTCTCGAGCTGCTGGTTTGTTTGGTTTTCCCAAGGACATCGACAATATTATATTACAACGCTGTGATTAATACTTACTCCTGTTTGCTACAATGCCACACTTGGCATATCCCAGCTAATGACTGAAACAATCACTCTGCTTTAGTGCCTCTCCTCTGAATGGTAAGGTTATTAGAGAGACAAGGTGGGTGAGGTGATATCTTTTATTGGACCAACTTCTGCTGGTGAGAGTGACAAACTTTCCAGTTTACAGAGCTACTTTTCAGGTCCTGGGACTGACACAGCTGTAGCACTGCAATCAGCAAGGTTGTCACATGCATGGTGTTCCTGAGCAATCAGGCTAACAATGGATTTTAGGAACAATGTTCGTTATTATGTGGGCTACTTCCAATGTTGCCTGTAGCATTTTGGGGTTATTTAAAGTGAAAATTAATACCTCTGGATTTCATACTTTGGAAATGTCATTTAGAAACCTGCCTTGTGATGCCAGATAGTCTTGGATAAAGCATTCCTGTGACTGTAACCAAGGTGCTCCAACCTTGTATCACACTAGATTGAGAGCAGTAAGAGTGGTTATGGCTCACCACATGCTGTGATGGATAGAGGGCACAGCATACAACAAGGAGACAGACAGATTGCAACCTGAAAAGTCCTTGCTGAGTTGGGCGGTGTAAGGCAGAAGCAGTTTGTAAGGTGGCTTGTGACTCTAGAAAGTATTTCTCACCTCCATAGGAATCTTTAGTGGCTTTAATTGTTAGATTGCAGCACGATGAAGGGGACTTAGGCTGACATTTTCAAATGTTACATAACATGGTTCCATTAAAATGAATGGGAGTTTCTCCCATTGACTTCAGTGGAGTGAGACTGAGTGCAATCTTGAACTTTCATTGAAGCGAGTATTAAAACAAATGAGAAATAGGTTCGAAGATTATCATTAGATTTATGAAAAGAGCGGAACTCTCAGTCCCAGGGAAAATTCTTGCCCGAGGAAACAGCAAAGCGGTGGAGTAGATAGAGGCAATATAGCCACACAAGAGGAGGAATGGTTTTTTTAATTTTATTTCTTCTGAGCTCACTGAATTAATTTAAAATTTATAAACGTAAGTTCCATTAATTGAAAGTGGCTAAAGTAATGGCTGAAATAAAGATATGAAAACAGTGCGCAGCTTGGAAGAGTGAACAAGGGGACAATGAGAGAGAGCACACAAACGATTAATACAGAGCAAAGAAGGGAAGGACCGTAGTGTTGGAGGTTGCGATTCTAGACAGCAGGACTATTAAGATAGCCTGGGGTCACTGCTGCATGGGGGTTTGTTTTTTCTATTTACTTAATGAAATCTTTTGAAATTGTTTATCACCATCATGATTTAAAGCTACCTTTTACAATGTGTTTCTCTCTTTTTCTTCTCTCCCTGGCCTTCAGGACACCACATCTCTTTCCCACATAGGTAGAAAGGGGTTTAGGGAATGAGCGATGCTTTCTGCACACTGCTACAAAAAGCTGGCCTTGGTAGTTCTGAGATGAATTTTTAATTTTCCCCCACCCTGATTTGGAAACGTGTTACCATCAATGAAAACCAGAACAGGATAAATACTGAAAAATTAACTGCAAGGCAAATCAATTGCGTTCCCTGATTGTAACGGACAACAGATTTTTTTTTTCAATTTGTATCACATTAGTTCATATTTTATAAACACAGCTTTGTCAGTTATTTCAGATGCTTTGAAATTAGCTGCTATGAATCCTTGAAAAAAAGCCTGTACTCATTTTCAGAGGATGCCAATAGTTTCAGATTCCATGACTGGAATTGTTGTCAGTGTTTTCAGCCAGCCGGCTATAAATATTTTTGGTTTTGGAAGAAATTTAAGTTTGACATTAAATCACGCCATAATTGAAAGGTTCGCCTCTGAAAGTTGCATACAAATCCAACATGATTGTGATTCTTGGGCTGTCTGCAGTTCTGCTGCAATATATGTGTATGTGAATTTTATTTATAGCTAGTTAATGGCAGTTTGTTGGAATGAGTGAGAATACAATGATGCCATTCATATATATGTAGTGCCTCCTGTTCACTAGCCTAGTGTGAGGTTATTCGGCATAGGGAAAGCCTTGGGATTTCTTACACAACTAGGGGAAGACTAGGCCCCAGGCAAATTGGTGTGCTCTTTGTTGTGTATTAAAGTGTGTGTACCTCAGAACAGACCCACTCAGACAAACCACCAGGAACAGGCTTTATTCTGCAAAAAAACACAGATCACAGAATCACAGTTCAGAAGCCCCTCTCCTCTGCCTGCAGCCTGCATGCTGCTTCAGGTCAGTTTCTGCAGAGACCCTGCTGGGGGCAGAGGGCACATCCTGGCAGGAACTAAGAAGTTCTAGCATGATGCAGTTTGTAGTCCACAACTTGTCACTCCCAGGGCTGCTGCTGAAACTCACTGGTCCCTGAGCCACATATACATTATATAAAGTTTTCTCAAGGGTAATTTCTTGGCTCAGGGTCTACGTACTGTATAATTCACCACTGGACGTTTTTGAGCATGAGACTATTGTGATCCGTTATGGGATTGAATTTTATTTCCCCTAATGGGTTTCAGTTTTATCAATTATGTTTCAAAGAAATATAGCTCTTGTGTTTAAATACTTCATTCTGAAAAATCTAAAATATTATTGGCTTTTTGTTGCCTTGCAGAGAATTCTGCTGCCACATAAATAGCACAGAATTTTACTGTCCACACAAAAATAAATAAATAAAAGAGACCATCTTTAAATACTCAGAGTTTGAAACCAGATCCTTAGTTTATGTAAGTCAGTGTAGCTACTCCAGTTTACAGCAGCCTTCTGAAGTTACATGTATATGTTGAGCTGTGTGAGAGAGTGATTCTCAGCTTGTGTGGACATGCTCATGCTTGCTCAGTGACAGCTAGCAAGCTAATATAGTATAGTGTAGTAGAATGGGTGGTGACAAGTGACAGGATGGGCTAGTCACCTGAGTTCCAATGTACCTGGACTCTGCCGGGGCGGATGGGGACACATGCAGGGTGGCTAGTCCATTGACACTGCTCACCTCTGCCTTTGCTGCCACAGCTACACTACTAGTTTAGTGCAACTAGGACACCGAGATCTTGTGTAAGTATGCCTGTATGAGCTGGGAGTCATTCCCGTACCTCCAAGCACAGATACACCCAGAGTGTTCAAAGTCAAGCAGCAACTAAATCTTTCATTATCCGCCAACGATCCACTTTCTAATGCTGCATTGTGTATTTGAGGCAGTGCTTTCATCATTAGAAAGTACTAATGTGACAACTTGTTTCAGGAGCTCCCAATTACTCAAACTTGAGTTTATAAAAATGTAGCTACCAGGATTCTCTGACTTGGTGGATCAATGCAATATGATACCCCTTCTTAGGCCATTTACACATACTACCACAGTGATTCTGGAGGTGTTTATAAAATATTACTGATTGCATTTAAACATGTAATGGATTACTGCTTGGTTTCTCAGAGATCTTTTATATCCTGCGTTCTAAAGCGTTTAAACTGTCAGAATAAAGACATTTAGCATTAGTGCCAGTTCCCAACCATTCTTCTCTGACAGACATTTAGATCCAGACTGTTCCTTTAAAAGTGAAAACCTGTATTTGGGTTCATGCAGAAAGAACAATGGCCAGAGCTCCCCCTCACTGAGGAGGAGCATGCCTCCTAACCCCTGAATCATCCAAAGGAATGCTATGATCCATAGCCATTCAGCTCTGCAGGCTTGGCCTGCCCTCCTTTCTATCCTTTTTGGTATGGTTCGCCTCTGTGAGCGTGCTGGCAGGGGGCAGCCTATGCAATCAGAAGAGTCGGGAACTGCAATTGTGTCTGGCTTGTGCTGATGTGAGAGAGTGCAGACCAAGGGAAGGTTGCAAATGTCCATCCTGCCTTGGCCTGTCAAATCTATAGATGATAGAGGAACAATTAGTATTTTAAAAAGGAAAACTTCATCTGTTTAGAATGTGCTTCCATGAGAATTCATGGGTCTGCTGAGAGTAACATTGAATGGTTCTGTGGTTACAAAGACCCCTACGGATAGCGGGTGCGTATCATACTGTATTTAATGCTGCCATAGGTGACAGACAAGGAAAAGACCTGACAGCCTCTTTTGTGATCATTCTGTCTAGAGCTTGTTTTAAAGTAAAGACCAGTGCTTTTTTTGTGCTGGTACTTGCGGGTACTGAGTACTGGCACCTTTTCAGCTGGATCCTTGGGCAGTGGGTGGGGAGCGGGGAGCCAGCTGAGTACCAGTTCCTTTAAAAAACAAACAAAAACAAAAACCAAACCAAACCAAACCAAAACAAAAGTGCTGGTAAAGACCAATAGACTAGATCGTCTATGTATTCCCCATGAAAATGTCTAGGATGCCTGGGAACTAAGGACCTCTTTTGACCTACAGAACTTGTATAATATTACAGCCTCTGGCAGCATGGTTTACAGAGGGACCTATGAGAACTACGTCTAGGAGATGATCATTCAGGCTCCATTCCCATCATTCGTATTCTCTGCTGAGACCACCAATAAGGGCTACTAATTAGAGTTGGGTGCCCTTGCAGTTTTTGGAAACTGACTCTTGCTTTTAGCGATTTGGACTTGCAGACTGTATGTGTGCCAGGGGTGTGTGCAAAGGGTGAGAACACACCTCTCCAATCCCCCCCACCATGGGCGGCAAGTATAAGAGCCAATGGGAGGCAATGCCTCCCCAGTTCTTAGGGTTCAATCTCTCCTCTTTTCCTATCCTTATTCTGACCATTCCTGAAGGCTCACACAACAGCTTGCAGATTCATAATTCTTCCCCCATTAACTTAAAAGTGAAAACCCTTCCAGCTTGTCAGACCTATTAGCATAACATAGAACTTGTGAAAGAGACATTAAGTGGTAATTAAAAGCATTTACCAGGCATGTGCCAACCAGGAATTAACTGACAAAAATAGTTGTGTATTATAGCCACAGGGCCTTATTTAAAGCAAATTTTAAACTATTTCATTAGTTTGTGGCTAAAGCTTCTAAAATCACATCTCTAAAAATCCTTTCATAAATATTGAGGTGCACAATCTGGGCATTCGGCTTTAGCCTTAAATCTTGGATCTTCAGAGACAGTTTTTTCAAAATAAGTTCTTCAAAACACCAACCTGATCTAAAATCAGCAGCCAGGTAAAATAATCTGCCCCCAGGATCATCTCCTCCTCTCCCTACACACTGCACCCTAACCCCCACTCCAAGCCCCATGCCCTGCCTTCTGTACCTACCCCCCGACTCCAACCTGCCCTGAGCCCCTTGTGAACTCTGATGCCTTGCTCTGGGCCCCTCACACACCCTAACCATTATTCCTGAATGACTGACATCCCCAGCATTCTACCCTAACAACTGCACCGCCACACATTGCAACCCCGTGCCCTGAGCCCCTAACGCACCCCAACACTGATTCCTGCACCTCCACATCCTCAGCACTCCACCCTAACTTCTGCATTGTTTACACACTCCAATCCCATACCCTGAGACCATCATATTTTCCAACCCTTACCCCTGAATCCCCATGCCCAGCCCACTGCCCAGAGCCTTGCACACTCCATCCCATATTTTTGGAGTATTATCAATTGGCTTGTAGATTTTTTTTAGCATCTTAAAGCTGAGCTATGTAGGGATAATATGTATTTTGGTGTGTTCAATAGCTTGTGTTGTTAGAAAAGATGATAATACAGCTGGTCCAAGGGTAATGTTCCTTTTCTTTTTATTTGATTTCATATTAAATAAACTTTGTAAGCATTGCTCCTTGTTAATTATCCCTTATTTTAATATATTTTCTTCCACATCTATGGACTGTTTACAATACGTATTTATATCTAGGGCTTTTGTTCAGACTGATGGTGCAGATCACCTCAGTATTGGTGTTGCACATAAGAAATTTTAAGCTGCCCTAAACAAAATACAACCCATCCAAGGATGGAAAATCTTAGTGGGAACACTGATGCCCTGCCCTGTGCGCCATCAGGAGAACCCCGGTGCAGGCCTGGGGGCAGCTAGGAGAGCCCCATGTGTGCCAAAGCCATGACCCTCCCTGGCAGGCAGGGCAGATTGGAGGGTGATAGGGCAGTGGGGCCCCTGTGCACATGGGCATGATCGCCAGTAGCAGGGATGCTGGGGGAGAGGGGCAGGGCCAGCTGGAGAGCCATGGGTGGAGGGAGAAGGGCAGGGCCCACTGTGGTAGGTATGTGGGGGTCCACATTTATAAAAAAAAAAGAGCACCCCCTCCGAGAAATTCCTGTGTATGGGCCTGGCTTGGGTGTCAAATTCATTCATTGGGGAGGAAGTCTTTTCAGTTACAACTGATGTAAGATGGTTCCAACAAATGATTTGATGATGATATATTCTGGGCTCCAGATCCTAAGCAGATGCCAATCAGACTAACGCCAGTGGTGTTCCTGGAGCCACTCCAGTTGGACATAATTGAGATTCCAGCCCTGTATCTTATCACATATCTGGGTCCCTGTAGCCATATCATGACTTTAGCACTCTGCTTTTAAAAATAAATGGCTAGACTGAGTTGTGTGCATGTACGTCCTTGTGAACAAAATCCACACGTTTATACATCCAATTTGCTTATGTAATTACTGCAGCTGGTTGCCCCAGTGAAAACTGCATGTACAAATGGACTAACTGGTGATTTGCAAGTGTAGTTAGTCTGGCTGTGTATGCAGTTACATGTGTGTATTAGTTGCACAAAAGCTGATGTAATTTTGCATGTGCTTTTTTGGGCTTTCAGCTGGAAAATTGTAGGCCACATAGTATTTTACAATATGGCACAGATACTTTGCCATTAACGTTTACTTTATTTCTCCCTTTTTCAGGTGTTGTAAATACTAGCTCTGAGATTTTGAGGGTAATGAAGTGGTCGCTATGGGATAGTTATACACCCATAATGTGCTCTAGAACTTCAAGGAGACAGGCAAAACATTCATTGCACACAATGTTCCCCTCTATTTTTTCCCATCCATGTGCAGAGTTAATTTTGTTATGGGCACTGAGAAATGAGCAGATGGGCACCACCAGTAGAAACACATGATGCCAGCTGTGGATGCTTTCCTGATCAGCTGGGTGAATTTTTCTTGAATGGCTGCTGAAACACACAGTTTACAGCAGATTACAGGTCTGTAATTTTTCACCCATTGTTTGATATTGTCACTAGCTTAATCTGCGTGTTTGCTCACAAAAACAAGCAAATTTAAAAAAAGCTTTCCTGATTATTGCTTTATAAAAATCTAGAAGCTGCTTTGTATACAGAAAGTACTAAGTACCAAACTGTCAGCAACGGGACAAAACACACATGCCCCGTAATATATTGAATATCATACTACAACATATAATGCTGAGGATGCAAAAAGCTAACAAAGAATGGATAAATGGAAGATGTATGAAAACAGTTCAGAGAAACACTACATGAAATATGTGATCGGGGGATTGATTGTAGACATGGTAAAATGAAGACGCGCACTATGGAAGCTTATTGTTCCCTTTTTGTTTCCTTTTTCATGTTCCATAATGTATTTGATATTTCAGTTAAGCTGTTTATATGGGATAATTCTGTGTGAATCAGCCAATGTAATTTCTACCTGTCCATTTGCCTGAGCTGAGAGCAATGTCTTTTAACTAACAAGTCAAATAGTTTTCATTCTTTTCTTTAATACCATCATCCAAGTAAAGAAGAAGAATTAACAGATTTTGCACCTGGCCCAGTAAATTTTCATGATTTTGTGTGATGTTAATGTATGGGTCTTTTCTTATATATGTGTTTCCCATCTGGACATCTGGGACCTGAGATCAGAGAAACTGAGATCAGCGAACAATGCATAACATGCTCTGTGCTGCAGTGTCACTGGTGAGGCAATGCATGAAGAATTTCTTCAGAACACTGAGAATGGACATCAAACTTGATAACTCATTGGCAGAAGTACAGACGTGTTGCATCTGATTCAAAATTAAAAAAACAAAACAACCCCTCCCAGGTTATTAACCTTTGGAACAACATACTAAAGGATGTGGTTTTGCAGTACTACTTCGGAACCTTGATTGGGCAGGGTCTCTTGTCATAAGGAATGGTCAGTGGGGCCCTGATTTTAATGAAGTTTCTGGGTAATACTACATGTCTTGGTAAACTGCTCCATCCTGTCATTTTACAATTTGATGGTTTTTCCATCATCCAAAATCTTGAAATCAAGACTGGCTATCTTTCTAAAATACATGATGCCGTTCAGCCACAAGTTATTGGACTGGGTGAAATTCAGTGGCCAGAATTATACCAGAGGTCACAACAGAAGATGACAGTGAACTCTTCTACCCTGAGACAAAGCAAGCAGTCATGGCACCTTAAAGACTAAAAATATTATATATTAGGTGATGAGCTTTCATGAGAAAGACCCACTTCTTCCGATCCGGAGAATTACTGAGAGAAAAAGAACTGAGAGAAAAAAAAAACTAAAAGAAAAAAGCTGACGAATCAGCTAAATAAGGGGGAAGGAAGGTGTGGGGAAAGAAAAAAACTGTGAAGTGTCTGTTAAGTGTGACGTCTGCCATCGTTGGGTAAGATAATTGATAATTTATGGGCATGATTCTCATTTATACTGAGGCCTTATTGCACCCTCTGACGTTATAAAAAGAGGCCTTAAAGGCTGTGGCTACACTGCATTCCACTTTGGAAAGTGGAAAGCAAATGAGCGAGCTCAAAAATGCAAATGAAGTGCAGATTTACATATCTCATGCCTCATTTGCATATTCTCACATGATCATGCTTCCAGAAAAGGCTTTGCCAGAAGCAAAAACAGACATGTAGATGGGGTCCCTTTGAAAACAAACCCATTTTTGAAAGATCCCTTCTTCCTGAAACAAAATAGGAAGAAGGGTTCTTTCGAAAATAGGGTTTGCTTTCAAAGGAACCCCATCTATATGGCTGTTTTTGCTTTTGGAAAAGGCTCTTCCAGAAACGTGATTGTGCGAGAATATGCAAATGAGGTACAAGATATATACATCCATGCTACAATTGCATTTTTGAGCTCGCTCATTTGCATTCCGCCTCCAAAAGCATAATGCAGTGTAGCCGCAGCTGAAGTGGTTATAAATGTAAAGTGGTCTCCAGGGCTGTTAATGTAAACAAGACTCAGACCCCTATGAATCTATAGTTTTGCACCTGTGTAAATTTAGAGTAACTCTGCTGACATCTGAGGCAGTATAGATCTGGTGTTAAATGTGTGTGAGACCATAGATTCTACTCATTAGCATATCAGTCTGTGCAAGAATCCCATTCTGAAGAGCAGGATTTACTCTCTTCAAATAGTGACAGAGAGGTAGCCATGTTAGTCTGTATTCTAGCAAAGCAAACCAGCAGTCATGTAGCACTTTAAAGACTAACAAAATAATTTATTAAGCAATGAGCTTTTGTGGGACAGACCCACTTCATCAGATCTAAAGAAGTGGGTCTGTCCCATGAAAGTTTATCACCTAATAAATTATTTTGTAAGCCTTTAAAGTGCTACATGACTGCTGGTTTGTTTTCTTCAGACAGTAATGTAATGTAATGTAATCCTTTACTCAATCCTTTACTTTAATCCTTCAAATGTAATCCTTTACTCAAACTTCCAAGCTGCTTGAGTTTCTGGGTTCTTTCTACACGATGGATCTTTAAAAAAATGGTTTAGCTGACAAAAATGTAGCAATTTATTAAATAGCCACTCTTTTAATTGACAAAGTTTATATTCATTTCCTGAATTTGTTTTGTCGTTCAGTTTTCTACAAAGAGATGCTCAGAACTTCCATGCTAATCAGTAGTTGAAACAATAATAAAAATGCCACAAAAAGAACATTATTTCTGAAGGCAGTGTCTGTGGATTTTCCTCAAAGCATCCTGGAGGACTGAGGTAAACGTTTACATGCATCAGTGAGTTAGTCTTTCCACAAGGAATGAGGCATTCCCTGCAGTGGAATACTGGTTATAAAAGTGATACCCTGTGCACCCATGTCATGTAAATAGAAGTTGTTCCTTTAGTGTGGATATTTATCCTTCCACAGTGTGAAGAGTTTATCCCCATATAGGCCATCTGGGAGCCTTTTGGAGTTGTTTATCTGCTTTCAGGTTTCCATTTGCGGCCTCCTCTGCCATCTTGTGATGTTGTACTCTGCCCACATGCTGCATAAATACTAGCCATTAAATTCTTCTCATCAGGAAACAGCTGCTTAATTCATCAAGAGAGGAAGGCATGCCTCACTGATAGACTGGAGGATGAGGAGTCGTAAGATTCAGGCTCTGTTACCCTTTAGTCTGTCATTTATCTTACACACGGTATTAAAGTGGACAAAGATTTTTAGGGTTAGTGATATGATCAGGATACTCAGCATGCACTAGGGTTGCTAAGTCCCTTACTACAATGGATACCCTTATTTCTTCATGTCTACAACATCAGGGATTGCTGAGTCCTGCAAAAAGCAGCAAGAAATACTTCTTGGCAATTGTAGCTGAATGCTGCTTATTCATTGTTATTATTTTAATAATGATATTGTGAGGAGGGATGAGTTGGGTGCTAAGAAAAGAGTCTCTTGTTTTTGAAATACAAAAGCTGGCAACCAGAGTACACGTTGTCCATGGACTTTTACACTCCACAGGCTTTATAAGAAGTACCTCATCGTGACCTGAAAATACCTTTTCCAATGTCTGTTCTACAAAGTTTAATTATTACTTTATTTTATCTCAATACATTTTTAAATGAATGCTTATAGGTGCTTTAGGGTATACTGAAAATTTGGAAGGTAGTACTTAAATTTTAATACAGATTGAAAAATAAAATCAATGCAAGAAAAAGGAAATATCAGAAAAGCCTTACAGCATTTTTATTTTACACAATTATTTAAAAAAATAGCTTGCTGTGCACTTGCAAAAAACAGAGTTAATGCATTTGTTGATTGAAAAAAATGTCAGCATATGCATGTGCTTTTGATTATATTGTTTTGCCTCAGACGTTATTCTCTGGGTTTATTATTTATAGATAACCATATATGAGCCAAAATTTTTTGACCTCATATGAAATTTAAATGAAAACCTTTGGGGTTCAATCCAGGTCTCATTTTACATATTTCAGTGGGAGATGTGCAAGCTGCATGATTTAGGAGAGGATTAAGAGAGAAGAAAGAAAAGCTTCATTAGCCCTGATCCAACAGGTTATTCCACACAGGCAGAGACCCAAACCTATGAGAGGAAGGATGGCCTAGTGGTTAGGGTATTCTCTAAGGCCACCCACATTTCATTCCTTTTTCCATCACAGGCTTCCTGTTTGGCCCTGGACAAATCACTTAGCTGTTCTGTGCCTCAGCTTATCATCTGTAAAATGGGGATAATAGCACATCCCTACCTCAAATGTGTTTGTTGCGGATACATATGTTAAAAACTGTGAGGTGCTCAGAATGTGAGGAGAGGAAGGGAATTCACATGCAGAGTCCCATTGACTTATAGGGGGACAGGCATGGAAGACAGAGAGAGATTCTGCTCACATGGAGCAGCTTTGTTTCTTTTAACTACTGATATCTTCAGTGCTGGATATTTTATGTCTAATTAATTGATGATGCATGCAGAGAGTAAGACAATTGAACATAAATCAGCATATTTGCTTTGGAAATTAAAGAAGCCAATGACAGAGACAGTGGAAAACACTTTGTGTCCTCATAAATGGTAAGATGGTGTTCTAAGTTTAACAAATACAGTCCCAAATTTAGCCCAAAGATACCTTTCTATTCTGTACATTGTGATTTTGAATATCCCTAAAAATAGGTTTCACCCCCAGTAAAAATAGACTTCTCTGTTTATTTCCTAATTAAATAAGGATGTGATTTTTTTAAAATAGTCTGGCTTCCATAATATGTAAATCTGACATTGGCTTCCAATTCCAATATTGTAAAAAAGATTGACTAGAATTTCTCAAAAATGATCAGCTCATACCAAAAATAAATGCATTTGGCCATTTGGCCAACTATAAAATCCCATTAGCAAACCCATTAGAGAACATCTTATGGCTGTTATTAGCCATAACAATCCAAACATTTTACACTCGTCAGGCCACACTCTTCTACAATTATACTTTCCTAGATGGCACCTTGTCCTGGGATGGGCATGTTCATTGGTGAGCTACAGAAGAAGTTTCCAATGATCGTGTGTAGGGCATTAGCTGGTGTTCCTGAAAGAGCCAGCTGATGTGCCTTGCTTTCAGCTGAGAGAAACAGAACAGAGTGGAGAGTGAAAAAAAAATGAAAAGCACAAGAAAAGGAAATGATCCCATCCATTCCCTCCCTTTCCCCATATCAAGGACAAAGCACATTGTGCTAAAAAGACAAATATGCGCTCAAGAGGCATCACCTTTTCATTTGAACCACAGCTATATTTGCCATAAGGATGTTGGGTAACTACAGATTTGCGGCTCCACAAGACAATCTGTCAAGATGCATATCAGAGAGGTAGCCGAGTAAGTCTGTATCTTCAAAACCAACAAGAAGTCCTGTGGCACCTTATAGACTAACAGATATTTTGAAGCATAAACTTTCATGGGCAAAGACCTGCTTCGTCAGATGCAAGAGTGGGGGTTCCAAGTCCACAGTCTGATCATTTTTGAGAACCACAATATATGGGAGGAACTGTGTGCAATACAGCCAAAGGTTGAACAAAGCCTTAATTCAGGTGTCTAGCCTGTCTCCATGAAGGGAAGTTGACAGCAGTATTTGCTCCTGTCGATTCCCTGACTTGTAACGAAGGGCTGGAGTACCAGCATCAACACAGGACCCCTGTAAATTCAATTTAGCATGTCCCTACCAGGCATGCTAAATCAAACTCCAGAATATCAATCTTCCTGGAAATGTAGACGTGGCCTAAGCTATTGCATGTTTTCTCACCTTTCTTCCTGGGGGTCCATCCTGGATTTTTTAGCCGTTACTCAGCTTCCCATCTGCAGTTCCTGTAACCACCATATGGAGTATAGGGATGTGTCAACTATAATATATCAATTTCTCAGTTCTTTGTCAGGGGGTAGCATTTTAAGAATTCACATCTTCCAGTAAAGACAGCAAGAAGATATCAAATTTTCAGGTGACAGGGAGTTATTCTGAGTTCATGAGTGTTTGGCTGTGAAAGGCAATTACAGTATTATCTAGTTTTATCCAAGGTCTTTTATTTATACCTGATTTTTACATGTGCTATGGGGTGCTCAGCAGCTCTGAATTCAATGTGTGAATATTGATAGGTCAGTCTCTTTGCACAGTATTCACTGAACAAGTTCCTAAAATCTATTTGAATTCCTGTTATTGGCCAATACCTAGGTAATAGGCACCCCTGGCTACTCATGCTTCATGTAACATCTCACTCTTTTCTTGGAGGAACAACTCCTAGTCTGCGTGAAGCATCTACGTTTCTGCCTCTTTCTCACATTTGGGAAGGTGAATGTCACTGTAGATAAGTTCAGTGGTATGGTTCAATTAACATACATGTGTCATATTAAAAAATAATTAGCCCTTTGATTTTGCATTTTCATTAGGTTTTTCATATACTTATGTTCCTTTTCATCTCTGTGGGAAAATACCATTGGTTCTTTAGTTTGTCTGCCACTAAAGATCATGCTTGTTGTGGGAAAATGTGCATTTAAAGTGACAACATGAAGGATTTGCAATGAGCATAGCTTTCATATAGTGAAGACTGTGGAACATTAATTGGAAAACTAATTCTAATTTATTGTGATTCTAATTAAAACTAACAGACTTGCCACAGATCTGCCAGATCCTTGGGAGATTAGTGATTGATGTCTTGTCATTGTTATGACCATGCCACTCCATGCCCTCATTCCATAAATCTACAGGATGATTCATGTGTATAAGTCACGTGGTTATATGCAAGTTACATTCTAGAATATGCACATTTTAGACTAGTTAATAAGGAGGGACTTTGGCTTTGCATGACAGATGAGCCCATAGTGTTTTCTAAATCTAGTCATGCTACTACAAAGTCATTTTTATTTTTTCTGCTCTATAAGCACTTAGTCATTTGTTGACTGTTGCATCCCAACTCTTACCAGTATGCAATCTATATCTATAGGCTGTCTGTTTAGATTTGATACTGCTCAGATTCTTTTAGTGTAATCCTCTGCTCCTCTTTTAAATCCCACTGAAATCTATAGGATCCCAATCAAGGACTGAAGCTTTAAGGCCTGATCATGCATTGTAAGTACGGATAGATAACTATGCCTGCATGAAATCCCACTGACTTCTGCTCAGACACAGTTTGCCTACATGCAGCAAGCTAAGCACTGCAGAACAGGGACTATACCTTCACTCTTATCTGTAAAGTGACTTAGCACACTAAAAAAGAATGTACATTTTCTTTTTTAATGTCATCTTTTCCTCTGTCTGTGTGACTGGGCTGGAATGTGGGATAATAAAATCTGCTTCTTTTAAAAACTGTTTTCTTTAGGTTGACAGAAAAATACAGGTTGAGCCTTTCTAAGCCAGCACTCTCTAAACCTGCAACATCTGTGGTTCAGCATGATTTTAGTTAGCCAAATGTTTATTTATCATAGGTGGGTCCAAGTGTCCTGTGGTCCCTTAAAGTTTGTTTAGTGTCACCAGTCCTGGTTCTCAGTGTTTTGTGCTGTTATTTGGTTCTAATTTACTCCTAAATGTCTTCTAATAGTCCAGTAAGCAGTGGAAGTGTTGATAATGTTGCTAAACAGTATTGACCTCTTGGGATTTGGCAAATTCTCTCGTTCAGCACCAACTAGGTCTCCAGGGTGCTGGACATCATTTTGCTGGCACCTGTGAGTCTGCCATAACTAGGAACATCAGACCATGCTTTTATGTCATTAGGCTCCTGTAATGTTTGTCGATACAAACTGTGTCAGCTTTGTAATCTAAGGCAGTGGGTTTTACCCAGGAAAGCTCATGACCTAATAAATCCATTAGTCTCTAAGGTGCCACAGGACTGATGGTTGTTTTTGAAGTGACACACTAACATGGCTACCCCTCTGAGACTGTTATCCAATAATTCTGTCTAAATCTTAATGTCTGGTAACATTAGACTGAGCTAAGAACAAACACATCCTCAGAATCTGCTTGATTTTTCTAGTAACACAGTTTTCAAAAAATATGTTGTTTTGTTCTCAAATGAATATTTATTCCATGTGTTCATTCTTGCTCAGTTCTGTTTGCCTTAGATGCACAGCAGATTTCTCTATTTACTAATTTTTCTTCCTTGTTTCATCAGCTTTTTAAAGATGTCAATTTGTTGTGGCAGTTCTTTCTACACTGAGGTCAATAGGGATTCTCTAGATTTATATAAGTGTTGCTGGGATCAGAATTTGCCATGGCATCATTTACATATCCAGAGATAGAATTTACATTGCATTGGAATGTGGACAATTCATAGTCTCTCTTCTGCTCTTGTCCAAGAGACATGGAGTTTAAAGTGAATGCCATGTCGTAGATCCTGGATTAAGGGAAGAATAATATTTTTGCACTATTGATCCACAGGAGAATGCGTTGACAGACACTGACCTTATTTTAATTAATCTCTTCCTGCTTTGACACTGCATCGTGAAAATGAGGACAGGCATTGTTCTAAAGTGATTGATCCAAATTCTCTTTCAAGTTATGCCTGTGCAATTGCATCCATGATAGTGAGATTACAGAGCAGTAATTGAGAGCAGAATTTGGTCCATATGCTGAAAATGCAAGTTTTCAATTTTTATTCCCCACCCGCCATGAAAAGAAGTCCTCTCTGAGCAACTCATTGATCTATTTAAAATAAAACACGCCCCCTTTCTTTGCCATTCAATAGCTCTGTAATTTTCAGTTTCACCCAGGCTGCAGTTACACTACGTAAGTCACTGTCGGAAGAGATTTCCCAACAAAGCTTGTCTATAAAAGTGGGTTGAAAGAGCACTCTGCTCGGTTGACAGAGCAGCTGGACTGCCCGGCTGCTCTCTCGACAAAACAGGCACCTGGAAGCACAGCAGAGAGAGCTGCCCATTGTTCTGGTTGCTCTCTCTGTTGAGCTAAGGCCGCCTTAGAGCATCCACACAGCTCTTTTGTCGACAGAATCTGTTGACAGCAGCTTTATGACTTATGGCTGAGAGGCACTACACTGCCAGCAAAAGTGCTGAGTTTTGATCACAAACTGTCAACAAAACTTTTGGAACGTGCACACACAAAATGTGTTTTGTTGACAAAACCGGAGTTTTGTCAGCAAGCTTGTTAATGTAAATGTAGCCCCATTGTTTTAGAATTCTTGTCCTTTGGCCTTCTTCCTTTCCCTGTGCGCTAAAGCTCTTTGCGCAGCCTTCCAGGAAAAATGCTAACAAATGCAACAAGAATTAAGGTCCAGATTCAGCAGTCCAGCCCCATTCAAAGAGCACGAGTTGGACTAATTAGGAAAAAGTCTATAATGCTTCATATGAATATTAGTTCTGACTTGGTTTCCCAGTTCAGTTTTATGTTGCTGCCAGACTGAATGCATAGAGTCAAATCAAAGGAGGCTTGTGAAAAGGGGTTATTAAACGAACCCCAGAAGCATAACACAGTGGCACAAATATGGCTTCTCAGGTACCCACTTCAAAGGAGTTAAGATGACAATGGGAGGGCCATCAGCTGTGGGAAGAATCTTTGTGTCCAGTGCTATCCAACTTAGGATCTTTCCCTCTTCTTTCAAAGCTGTGGTGGAGATCACAAGAAATGAGGCATTTAAATAAAAGATACACTTGCCAAACTGAGGGGATTGGAGTGGAAGAAATGGTCAGTCAGCTTGAAGCCGATGAAGATACAGTGTCATCAGGCAGTGTGTCTGACCCGCAGAAAGCCCGACTTGAGAGCTGGAATCTGGAACCAAAGCTGTAATTGGTTAATGAGACAGAATGGGGCACACCAAGGTTAAATTTTGTCTACTAGGGGCTTGAGGGGTGTGTCAACCTTAGATAAGACAACATGGTTCTTTCTCTTATTTGTAAATCTTTCTCTAAGTTCTGTTGTCTAAGTTCATACTTTGTTTTGGAGAAATTGCTTTTGTGTCACTGCATGCTATTACTGACTGTGGGCTCCCAACTGCAGGACTTGAGCAGAGTCCATATCCTGGTGGATCTGCTGGGTAAAATGATTGACAATCATGGGGTATAACTTGTAGACTCAGTCCAAAAGTGGTTGGATTGCAGCACAACTCTGGCTGGTCCAGGTCAGCTTGCTTGCTTTTACGGGGTTTGGGCAGCAGTGCTGTAACATTTCAGTGTAGACGGGTGGGCTCAGGTTGGAAATGGGCTCTGAAACCCTGCCATAATTTTTAGACATCCCACAAAATTCCATAGTTGGATATAATTCTCCATCATATTTTATAGCAAAGATAATTAGAGGAAAAATTTATTGTTGTCCATTTGACATATTTTATAGGAAGTAACTTCTGGTCAACCTAAGTTCTTCCCATTCCAGTTACCAATGAATGACTACAAAGGATCTGCTGTCAGATGAAGGAAAATGGTTTATTTAAACCTTATTCAGTGATGTACAATACAGATAGTAAATGCATGTGGCATAAGTATCAGATTTTTAAAGGTATTTAAGCACCTAAAGATAGTCATCTGAGAAGATTTTCTAAAGCAAATGAACTCATAATGAAAAATAAGACAAAGATACTCTGTCACACATGGGCAAACACTTTTCATAAAGTTAGCACTCCATGTCTCAGTTTGCTTCCTCAGAGGAAACCTGTTCAACATCTTCAGTAGGTGATCTGTAGAACTTTCTATTAAGAACTCGGAAGGGGCGGGACTAAAAGCGGAAGGGGCGGGGCAAGGGAAGTTAGTCCTGCACTGACCACAGTGCTGGGCCCAACCCTTTGACAGATGTGCTGTCAAAGCAGTGCTTCTGTGGCATCTCAGAAGGCCCCAGAACTCCGGCTGCTGCTGCTGCCAAAGTAGTGGCGTCTGGAGCTCTGGGCACCTTTGAAATGCTGGGAGCAGGGGCAATGGGGCCATTGTGCTCTTCTTTCTCCACATTGGCAGGCCTGTGTATGCTACAATAGCATTTTACCTAACATTTTCTAACACTGCACCTTTAAATCCAAGTCAAGCCAAAACTCCAGTCCATTGTCCCAAGCATAAACAGCCAATCTGTTTCTTTCTTAGGATCTAAAAATTACTAAATAAACCATGTTAACCACCAACATGCAGAAATGCATAGAGAAGCAGTTACTGCTATGAAATGCAGTTTTTGAGCACTCCTACAACCACCCAGCAATGACAATGAAATGATAATGTGTTATTATACTTTTATGGAACATGTGCAATCTTCTAGAAGAGATAATGACACACACTCCTACTGTTTCAAATTATGACGAGGAGTCAACCTGGAGAAAAACATCTAAGTAAACTTTCTCTTTGCCACACATAATGTGACTCTGACAAAGAATTGTCTTGCTGCAGTAAACCTTTTCAGAGTGATTTTCGTGGGCCACACTCTCTTCAGATTTTTCTGTGACCAATAACACACTGCACTGGCTGTTTACTCACTTTCAGGTACCTATTGGTGTCAATAGTTTCAAAGCCTTGAATGATCTGAGCCCTGCATTGTCAAATTTTTGCATTGTCAGATTTCCTCATAGCTTATGTCTCATTGTGGTAACTGAGACTGACACATTTGCAATGAAAGCAAATTCTCCAGCTCAGAAGGTATTTCTGTCAGCCTCAGTCACTTTTGGAAATGGCCACAATCAAAGCCCAAATCAGCATTCTTCATTGCCAGGTTATCGGGTGATGTAGCTCAGTATCACTCAAGATGTGACTAGTATCCTTAGCTTTTCAATTATTTTCATTTTGTTTCTGTTTATTTAATGACTTGTTAATTCTATTTGGGACTGAAAATGCTTTGCTAAGGCATTAAGGCCCCAGGTCTGTAAGGTGCTGAGCTCTTGAGGGCATTGGGAGATGAGAGTGCACAATCATTTGCAGGTGAGATCATTTACAAATAAACAAACAACGTTGTATACTGGGATTATTGCTGATTTTTTTACCTCACCTGAAAGGTATAATCGATCCCTGGGGCATGGTGACAGAGTTAGCACCATTATACATAGGCCTGGTTGGAAGAATTAGATTTTTATTAGTAAATGTTGGTAAACTTTTATTTCATGTTATATGCATGCAGCAATGAAAAAAATATTTCCAGTGAGGATGATCCAACTTTAGATGCAGGTGAAGTAAGAAAAGTGTGGCTTGGTAAGTTGTTAGAATTTGGTCTCAGATTATTAACCTTGTATATTTTGGCACGTGATGTTGACAATTTGTGTTTTAATGGTTCTGAAGCTTTAACTTCATGAAATGTCTCTTGTCACTGAATTGTTGTCAGACTAATAACCCCTGCTCAAATTTACTTCAGCTGTGAATGTTTAAATTGATGACATTTGCAAAAATGTTTACAATGAACATTGGTCTGTTAAAATTATGATAAAATAAAATCAGAATTCTACCAAGCTAAAGTATACACTGTCCTTCCTCTACATTCATAAATCAAATAGACTTTTAAAAGATACTGACTTTTCACAGTGGATATAACCTGAGTTAGCAAGAGGGAGAAATGCTCATAAAAATATACTCCTTGTATAGTTTCAACCATGTTCATGCATTCCAGTCTGTTAACAGGGTAGCTGGCCCCTTAAGTGAAACTGGGCCCAGCTCTTTTTTTCCCCAGCTCAGATGTGTCCTAGTTTGGTATAATGAAAAGGATGGGGTTGCCCCTGGCAGGTTTGTGAACAGGAAACAGTCCCAGGGCAAGAGAGCAGAAGGCAAGGTACTGAGAGAGAGCTTAGGAGAGTTCATAACCCAGAGGGGGAGAAATCGGAAGGGCAGAGCTGGGCTGAGGAATCCAGGCAATGCCGCCCCTGGAGCACAGTGATGACAGTTCTTTAGTGAGCAAAGAAACTAGATCAGGATGGTGAAAGAGGAAGACAGTTGTGGGGTCATCTACAAATGTCACCAGGCCAGAGAGCCGCAGTCAGTGAGGGCAGGAGACTGAGTGGTCAGGGAGAGCCAACTGGCTCACTGAGCTGGAAAGGTGAAGCTAGGGAGCTAGAGAGAACTGAAGACTGGGATGTGGTGGAGGGGTGAGTTGCTCATGTCTCCAGGTGAGATCCAGAGCTAGGTTTGAGGATGGAACAGGATGGAGAAAAAGTCCATCTAGAGGAGATAGGGTGAGGTACAGTGAGAGATGCCAGAGCTGTGCAGGGTAGCTGGGGCATCATGAGACACACTGGAGCTGTACTTAATGTTAGACTCTTGGAACTTGAGAGAGCGAATGTCCTCTTTGGACTCTGCTTGGGAGCTTCACTTTCTGGTTATGGGACTTTTTATAATAAATTAAATCTGCAAATCTATATTCAGAAGGTCTGCCTGGGGTTACTTGCGGCTCTAGAGGAAGGTAAACCTGAGGCAGACACTGGTCCCAGTCTGCCACAGGATGGTGTTTCCTGGTCACACATCCTACATGTACCCCTCTGCATACACTTCTCTGTAACTTCCATTTAATACGCTAGGGAGCCAAAATAAAATCAAGCAGAGCTGAAAACCAGATGAAAAGTGTATTTGCTATCCTGACAGGCTGACTTGCTTATAGGTTTGAAAATTTGACATTCGTTTGAGATATTTGAGAGCTAATGGTAGGCTACAAACAGACAGCCATGTAACAGGTACTGCACACACAGCAACAGAACAAGCTTATTGCTCCATCAGTCTCCTCCATATTTGCTGTCTCTCCTTTACGTCTAGGGCATCATCTTCCCACATCTACATACACATGCGCTGCAGCCAGCTACTTTCTGTGAAAAGCTAACATCCATACAAATGCCCAATTCCCTCCAAATCCTTGCAGGACTTTATAAAAGCCACAGAAGTATTGGAAATGGATTATTGGTTGGTATAAAAGATACAGCCAGACTGAGAAGGGCTGTATATAACAATACAAGACGCCTGTCAGTAAAACAGCCTATGTCAATCTTAGCCAGTATAATTTATTTGCCGTAGAAATGGAAGGACAGTGTAGTGAAAGAAAACACAACCAATGGGAAGATGAAAGATAATCAGGACACCCTGACAGTGTCCTGTAAATTTATACAAATGCAGAGAGACCTAGAAAGAGAGTTTATCAAATCATAAACCCTCTTTGTGGAAACAGGTCTGTATAGAGTTGTTGTGACCCAAGGGGAAATATGTCATATATTAAGTGAACCACAAGGATCATCTGATTTGACTTCCTGCATAAAAGCTATAGGATTTCACCCAGTAACTTCTGTATTAAGCCTAGGTGTGGTTGAACTACAGTATGTTGTTTAGAAAACTATCCAATCTTGATTTAAAGATTTTATGTGATGGGAAATATATCACCTCCCTTGTTAAGTGGTTTCTGTTGGTAATTATGCTTACTGTTATATATTTGCATTTTATTTCTGATTTGAATTTGTCTATAAGAAACCATTGACATTAATTTTTTTCTAGTTGGTCAGAAATCTGTGCGATTACGTGGAAAAAAATAACCAAATGGATTCATAAAATCCTGCGAGGATTACAGTACGGTATTTCTGTATCAAAGTCCCTCTCCCTTATTTTTCCCATTTTTGAAGTACTTGTAGTACATTATCATGCTTTCAATCTTGGAAAGCCTTCTCTTAGTTTAAAAAAGTTTAGAGATAATTATCTTCTGCCTACATATATTCCTTTCCCCTGGCTCATTGAGTGCTTCAGAGTAAATAGTGCCTGGGCCTGTTCTCTCCAATTTAGAATTGCTCAAAATTATGACATCTGTCATGCTGATGTATAAATTACTTAGTATGCTTAAAGTGCATTCTATATTGGAAAGCATTTTTACTGCTGTCTTTTGGGAATATGTTTAAGACTGTATATGTGACATGTAAGCTTTTACCATTCATAGTTACTCTGTTTTACCATCTGACCAACGTTTTATATTCTTAACGATGTTTCTTTTATACTTCATGAAAAACTCTTCGTAAATTACATGGTTTAATGGTATTTGCAAGAACTATGTGATTATGTAGGTTATCTGTGTTTCCCACTTCTAGGAGGGGAGTGGATATCTCTATCCAACAGCCCCATCATTTCCTCAGTGGCAAATGTGAGGAACCCAGGCCTGCCCACCATTTTGGGTCCCAGTTTAGGAACCCTGTAAATAGGAGCCTCCTGCTGCTCTTCTGTAATCTCATTTAATCAATGTTCTCTCTAATTTTTCCATGTGTGGAATAAATTTTGTTATGTGCACCAAGGCACACGCAGATGTGTGCATTACCAGTAAAAACACATGCTTCCAGCTGTGGCTGTGTGCCAATCAGCTCTGCCAAATTTGAATTTCTCCTGGGTGGTCACCCAAGTATACAGCTTACAGGGAAAACTGACCCACTTCCCTAAGACCCCAGCTCTTCATGCTGACCTCAGGGCATCCGGCTGCTCAGTCCCAGGAGCTAGTCAGGAGCTCCCTCTCAGTCCCCCAGGTCCCTGCCAGCAGCTGCTCTGTCCAAGGTGCTTAATTCTTTGAACCCTCCAGGGATGCAGTTCTTCCTTCCTCAGCTCCCAGCAGCAACTGACCAACTCCATCCTGCATTTCCCTTTTTTATCTGAGCCTGCTGGGCCTGGATAGGTAGCTCGCTGAAACTCTTCCTTTATTGGCTGCACTTTGCCCAGCCTCTCTGGATCTCTGGATTCACCTTCACAGCTGCTTCTAGGGCAGGGCACATTTAGCCCCGTTTATATATTGAGGGGAGGAACCCCATTATATTTCTGCACCATTGCTTACCCTCTGCCCCCCCATCATTTGTTTGTTTCATCCAACTGTTGCATTTTCTCAAAAACTGTACAAGGAAGAGGCCTTTTACATATGCTGCCTTGCCCAGGTGGGCCCTGTACGTGTACATAAACGAGGTACACAAACGTGCCTATGGTCTCCTAAATGGTTAGATCAGTTCCTGTTCTTGAATTGGAGTTATTGTTCTGGTTTTATTGCTGTTTCTTGTATTCATCCTCCATATATGAAGGGCTACAAGAATCACCCTTTTCAGATATAACTGGGGAGTTTATTTAAAGAGAAATACTATTGAAGATTCTGTGAGGAATATGCTTTGGACAATCAAAGACAACTCTGACAGTGTGCAAGTCCCTCTGTGATTGCACGAAGACTGAGACTCTGAAGAATGACTGGAATCTGAGGTCCTGAGTTGCCTGCAGGATATCATTTCCACTTGAATTTGCATGAACACGATAAGTTGATATGTGGATAAAAAATTATTCAAGCATATTAAGGGAAAAGAAGGAACTGGCTGACCCCCTTCTGCTGTAGATTTGCTGAGGAAACTGTGCATGCCTTTCAAGTGTTTGCTGTTTAAATTCAAATAGCTAATCTGAGAGATCCAGACAGGGGAAGAATTTATGACAAGGTGACTGTCAGGGATTGTGGAACATTCTCAGGAAGAGATCAATTCACACATTGATTTGTGTGTGGTAAGTAAAATGCTTTGGGTAGAGCACATTGCAATATTGCAGTCTAGAGGCGGCAAAAGCAAGAGACCACATCCTATCATGCTGATCAATGTTAGCCCATTGTGTCCATATACACCATTGTCCCTCTTTTTGAATTTCGCTCTGCCTTTTGTTGTGTACTTAGATTGTAAGTTTATCAATTTATCAAGTTTATCAACAGTATCCTACTCTTTATGTTTATTGCCTGCTAGTCCAGGGGTGGCCAACGTGGCCTGCAGACCAGAATCCAGCTCATGGACCTTTTCATCCAAACCATGCAGCCAGCAGTGGCACCATTTTGAAAGCTGACTGTGGGGTGAGTGGTCAGGAACCTGTGGGTCCTGAGCCACATGTGGCTCTTTATGATGCCATTTGTGGCTCTGGATGCTGCCACCAATGACTTCTCCTCTGGCTCCCTGTCCTGCTGTGCTGAAATAATGTAACTCAACTTAATTGGTTTAATGGCTGGGAGGGCAGCAGTAGGGATCCAGCCATTAAACCAACTAAATTGAGTCCCATTATTTCAGCATGGCAGGGCAGGGAACCACTCATGCTGCAGGTGGGGGAAGGGAGTAGGACAGCTGGGGGGAGCCACATGGCTGTTCTGAGAAGAAGGCGGGGGTAGCCCAGCAAAGGAGCAATGCAGGGGGAGGGGCAGCAGTGGCAGCACACATTGCTCCTGACTAAAGTAGGTGGGTGGGTGGTTTGATGCTGAGAGGAGTTAAGCCTGAGGGTGGGGTGGGAGGTTTGGGGCTTGCTGGTGTTAAGCCTGGGGGTGGGAGGCAGTTTGGGGCTGAGAAGGGTTAAATCTGGGGTTGGGGGTGCAGTTTGGGGCTATATTGTTTTCAGCCCACAGAACATGTAAAAATTGCCACGGGGCCCTCTGATGAAGAAAGGTTGCCCACATCTGTTCTAATCCAATGTAGTACAACTTTAATTTCTGAGAGGCGTGCTGAACTGTAGCAAATTCCACAGAAGCTGAATGTGTCAATCAGCCTCCCCAGGAGCTATCCTTAGTTTATGTACCAGTGGCCTATGAAGTCCAAATGTCCCACGTAGTTGAAAATATGTATTTAGAGCAATCTTCCTAGTAAGTCTAAGGTGATTTTTCTCATTTATTTTGCTAGTTTAAAGAGAACGTGTTTAAAATTTAACCTTCCTTCATTAGCTGGAGCAAGTGATGTCAAATAGTCCCTGTGCACGGTGCACTAAATAAAAGAAATATGCCACATTGGCAACCTGAAAGATTAATAAAGTAAAAACAAACTGAAAGCAATATGTAACAGCTCATTATGTTATTCATTACTAGAGTAAACCAAGTCAAGTCAGTTATCACTATGGAATGAAAATAGACCTCAGAGCAGTACAGAACTGACAAATAAGTAACTGGGAGGCTGGATTGCTCAGGGACTGATAATAGGACTTTTGACAACTAGGATTGAAATCCTGCTCCCACTGAAGTGGTGAAAAATTTTCCATTGATTTCAGTAAAGTCAGCATTTCATCCTGGGGTTCATGAATCTATCCCACTTGGATCAAAGCTGCACATTTTATATTTGGATGTGCATATAGGAGATACTTGGGCTTGAGATTCTGACATAGCTGACCTCTAGCTAAATTGAGGATTTCATTCTCCAAATTATTACGTAGGTATTTCACCCAAGAAGGAAAGAATGGAGTCACCAATGAAAATTATTTGAAAACCTCTGCTCTAATAGTATGTTAGGAACTGTTAGGAAAGGAATAGAAAATAAGAGAGATAATATCACAATGCCATTGTTTAAATCCATGCTGCGCTCACATCTTGAATACTGTGCAATTCCGGTTGCTCTAGCTCCAAAATGATATAGTGGAATTGGAAAAGTTCAGAGAACAGGATCAAAAATAACAAGGGTACTACAGAATGACTCCTGTATCAGCAGACTAAAAAGACTGGAGCTGATAGAAGTTTTTAAAATTATGAATGGTGTAGAAAAATTGAATAGGGAAGTGTTTTTTATCTTTTCTCACAATATAAAAGTTAGTGGTCTTCTGATGAAGTATTAGATTTAATAAAAGCAAGAAGAAGTACTTTTCACACAATTCAAAATTAATGTGTGGAACACATTGCCTTGGGATCTTATGATGCCCCAAAATATAACCAGGTCCAAAAAAAAAGAAGTAGATAAGTTAATAGAGGGTAGGTTTGTCAATGACTGTTTGCCAAGATGGCCAGGATGTAACTCTGTTCTTGGGGCGACCTAACACCTCTCCTTACCAAAAGCCAGGCACAGAAGACAAGTGCATACTACTAAACAATTGCCCTGTTCTTTACACTCCCCTTGAAACTGTGTTATGAGTCACTTTTAAGGACAGGAGCATGTCCAAGTTCCAATGTTCTTAATCTAGAACTTCTTGCTCATACTGGAGACTTGGAGAGACTGCAAGCTGCTTGCCACAGGTCAACTCTTGGCTGCTACATGGAACTCCGTTAAGGAAAGTCAATGAAAAGGAAAAAAAGATGACAAGTGAGTAAGTATGATAAAAGGCATTCTGTGTCCCCAAGAACATCTTTCTGAAGATGTAAATTTTAAAAATGTAAGTAAAAGTCTATACAAATAAATGATTGGATCTTTGGTGGCGGGAGAACTGCACAACCTAGCTTTTATTCAGTTTGATTCCATGCACACTAAGGATTTCAACCCTTGTTTCACATGGATTTTGTGACCTTCACCTTCATGGAAAAAGTCTAATCTATTGAATAAGGCTTTATAGAAATTTAATATGGTTCTACAGCAGTTTCTCTTTTGAATATATAGAATTTAATACATAACAGTTTCCTTGTCTTAAAAATGACCACATAGTTAAATTCTATATTGGTGATATAGTTCTCTATTAAATTCTATAAGATGGTGTTATAAAAACCTATGAAAAGTTTACCATCCTCTGTTGTGGACTGTGGCATTAGTGGCAAATCCTACAGCAGTTTGGATTGAAGTGAGTGGTGTGTTTATGACAATTTTCTTGCAGAATGTGGAAAAACCTGATTTTCTCTGAACAGAGTAGTACAGTGCAGTAATGCAACATGACAGTCTCTTGTACAGATATAGCCTAGATTTGTCATAACGTCCATTGTTTCTGCTCGGCACAGTGACATAGAGATTATTCCCTTTTGCCTATGGAAAGGGGAAAATCTAGAGCAAAGCTAAAAGGAGGTAACTGAAAAAAATGCCCCCTATTTCAAGAGCTATTTCCACATCCCAGGTATCATTTTAAATTGTATGCCAAAAACAGAAGAAAATGTATGAAGGAATTTGGTACATCCAGAGAGAAGTTGTGCAGACCTGATCTTTGAAGATTTTGATTTGGTCAGTTTTTACATGGGCCCATGACATGGGGAGATTAAGAAACTTCCCCATGTGCAGCCCCTTGCTAATAAAAATACTCCTTATTGCAGCAGTTGCATTTTGGAGAAGTGCAGCAGAAAAAAAAATTGGTCACAGACTAGACAGAACCATAGCTCTTCCCCTTCTAAGCACTGATCAGTGGAGCAGACAGTCATGCAGGAAATATATACCATATCTTCTAAATTGATGTAGCAGTTTATGGGCTCTCACTCATATGAGGCTGCTCCAGAAGGCATTGTGGCTTCCTAATGCAAAATATCTCAAGTGCTCCTCCCAAGGCAATGCAGTTTCCCCCTACATCAACATAGATTGTGACTTAGAGGTCGAATATAGCCCTCGGTGATGTGAGTATTTATAAAGAGCTATGACATATGCTCTTTTCTATGCTCTGTTCTCTTCTGGAAAAACCTCTTTCGTTCCATGTGCGTCACGTTATTTCCTTATCATGTTCTGTACTGAGCTTCAGAAACCTCGAAATCTGGCTTCATGGGCTTTGTGTGATTGAACTGCCTAGGACACCAGATTAATCAAATCTTTGCTCCTGTGTCACATCCACTTGAGACTTAAATATAGGTACCACCCACTGATTTATTTGTTGAGTCAGGTGAAGTGGTTTCTTGTTCAAGTAAAAATCCCAAAGGCCCATATTGTGCAATCAGTTTTTAAGCACAATGCCCCATTGACTTCAATAGTAGTACTATAAAAATGTACTGGCACAATTTAGCTCCAAGTCAGCAGGACAGCTCTGTGTCACTACCATGTGTTATACTGTTTGTTTGCAGTTAGGAACAAACTAGACACACTCACTGCCTATCTTGCAGGTCAGGTGGTTGATATGTCTGGGTTCTGAGGGACACAGGAGAATAATAGAGGAGGAGAGTGGATACTGTGTGAGAGCCAACTAATTTATGGGGCAGAATTTGGATTTATCTGTTGTAGGCTGCATATATATCTTCTTCCCAGGACAAAATAATACCACAGTTGTACACATGTAAACAATAATAGTCCTTACTGTGCTTGAATGAAGCGTGTGTGGAGGTAGGTGGTTGGGATGGCAGGGGAGGCAAGTTTATTAGCCTCATTTTGCAGATGGGAAAACCAAAGCACTGAAAGATTAAGACTGACGCAGGCTGGCTCTATCTATGTGTTCCATAGTTACCACCTTCATTAAATTGGTAAAGCACACCGTTAAGGATCTGAGCCATAAAATTAAGTGTTAATGACATAAATACAAAATGCTATTAATTAAAATGGCTATGCAGTGGGGAAAAAAAGAGTACCATTAGGCAAACAAAATCAGCCAATCATTTCTGCCTTCATAAGAAATCTACACTATGTAAGGATAGAAGTGACCAGCATTGGTTTAATAACTTTCTGTCACTGACTGGATATGCTGTTGGAACATGGTCTGCTCATGCATGATGACAACACATTCTGGTTATAGTGGGAATGTAGACATTTCAGAGAGGCAACTGGGACCAGCTGACGACCTGTCAAGTGGGTATTCATTATATATATATATATATATATATATATATATATATATATATATATATATATATAATGGTCCTGATTTAGCAAGTTATCTAAGCACCTGAAAGCTTTGAAGTTATTTACAATTGATAGTACTTTTCATTAGAATGTATCTCATTTCCCTTCTGCTCCATCTTTCATTTTCTCTGTATTTGGTTTCCCACTCTGTCCCATCAATTGAATGTTTCTCTATTTTTTCTTTGTCTGAAAACTTCTACTGGTTTTAAAATGTAAACCAAACTTTGTAGAGCTGAGGTGAGTCAAACATTAAAGGGAGTCTGAAATTAGGCTAACAAAAATCTAATAGTAGTTATATCTCATTTTCCACAAGCTTATCCTTTGTTCCTTGAATCCTTGATTCATGTATTCAAATCTAATAGCTCTCTCCATTAACCCAGTTTTCCTGATTCCAAACATATGTTGAGCCTTTGACTTCATTTATCTCCAAAGAGTTTACCTCTTATCCAGTTACTTCTTCAAACCCTGAGGGCCTGATGCCCATGCAAATCACCCCAAAATACTCTCTTAGGTGGTGGCAGTAACACTTAGTGGCTCTCCATATGTTGTACTCTCTCTCTGCTGAGCTGAGGTTGGGTGTTCTAGTCAAATCTCATATTCATTGGGATGTCTTTGCTGTGCCAAAAAATCATCCTGTCTGGATGTCCTACACAGAGTTTGAGACAGTGAGGCAACCAAGATGCCAAGCTGAATTTCTGCAAAGGTGGAGTGGAGCACAAGGGATCCTTAACTCAAGTTTATTTTGAGCTGGCAAAATATTTGAAATCACATTTGAGCTAGTTCTTGTTTCTTCAACTTATTTGTCCACCAGTACATGCAACTACTTTGAGTTTAGACTCCAGATCCTCAGTTGATGTAAATCAGCCTGGCTTCTTCTATCTCAGTTGAGCTATAGTAAATATGTCAGCTGAAAATCAGGTCATAATCTCTTAGGGCTTCTCTTCTACTGCACTGCAGCAGTACAGCCACACCAATATATGTGCAACAATGTATCATAGAAGCATAGAATTTTAGGGCTGGAAGGGACCTCAGGAGGTTGTCTAGTCCAGCCCCCTGCCTAAAGCAGGATCAACCCCAATTAAATCATCCCAGACATGACTATGTCAAGCCATGACTTAAAAACCTGTAGGAATGGAGATTCTACCACCTTTCTTGGTAACGCATACCAGTGCTTCACCACCCTCCTGGTGAAATAGTTTTTCCTAATATCCAACCTACACCTCTCCCTCTATAACTTCAGACCATTGCTTCTTGTTCTGCCATCCGTTACCACTGAGAACAGTGTCTCTCCATTCTCTTCAGAGCCCCCTTTCAGGAAGCTGAAGGCTGCTATCAAATCGCCCCTCAGTTTTCTCTTTCGGAAACTAAGTAAGTGCAGATCTCCCAGACTCTCCTCATAGGTCAAGTGCTCCAGCCCCCTAATCATTTTCATCGCCCTCTGCTGGACCCGCTCCAATGTGTCCACACTCTTTCTATACAGGGGGCCAAGAACTGGATGCAATACTCCAGATGTGGCCTCATCAGTGCCGAATAGAGGGGAATAATAACTTATATAGAACTGCTGGAAATGCTTCTCCTAATGCACTCCAATATGCTGTTAGCCTTGTTGGCTACAAGGGCACACTGTTGACTCATATCCAGCCTCTCATCCACTGTAATCCCCATGTCATTTTCTGTTGCACTGCTACTTAGCCAGTTGGTCCCCAGCTTGTAACAGTGCTTGGGATTCTTCCATCACAAGTGGAGGACTCTGCACTTCTTCTTGTTGAACCTCATCAGTTTTTTTTAGCCCAATCCTCCAATTTGTCTAGGTCACTCTGGACCCTATCCCTACCCTCCAATGTATCTACCTGACCCCCTAACTTAGTGTCATCTGCAAATTTGCTAAGGGTGCAATCCATCCCCTCATCCAGGTTATTAATAAAGATGTTGAACAGTACTGGCCCTAGAATGGATCCTTGGGCCACTCCACTTGAAACCGACCACCAAACAGACACTGAACCATTGACCACTACCTGTTGGGTCCATCCACCGAGCCAGTTTTTTATCCATCTGACAGTCCATGTATCCAATCCATATTTCCTTAATTTATGGGGAAGAATGTTGTGATAGACTGAAATCTACCATCTCATGATTGCTGCAGCCCAGGTTACCACCCACTTCTATTTCTCCTACTATTTTTTCCCATTTGTGAGCAGCAGGTCAAGTAGTTCTTGTAGTGGTTAGTGAAGACACTGCTTATGCCAATGGGAGAACCTCTTCTTGGTGTAGGTAGTGTACCTCCCTGAGAGGTGGTAGCTATGTCTATGTTGGTACAGCACTGTCCATACCAGAAGAGTAGAACTGTGTTGTTCAGGGGTAAGAATTTTCCTCTCCCCTGAGCAGCATAGTTTTGCCAACACAAATGTAGTGTAGACCTTAATTAACACCTCTTTTTTCATGCTCAGTGTGTTTGATTCCCAGAGCTGGTATTCTAGTGAGATCTAACAGTACCCTGCTTTTTCCAATGTCGTGAATATCCAAGGCTCCATTCTAACCTAGATCTTAGCAGCTATAAATATCACATGTCACTGACCTGTTCTTTACAGTTGGGCTCCTTAGTAGTTTTTGCAATGAATTTCAAAACCAGGCTATGTATTTCTTATGGTGAAATATCCAGGCAGTGACCTACAGCAGCAAATGAACAAAAGGGCACATGCTGTTAAATAAAAGCTGTCAGCTACCCTTTCAGGCAGTGCTTACAAAAAGAAATGGACAGAGAGCTGATCCAGAAATAAGCTTTCATTGGAAAGAGTGGTGAGTGGGAGAGGCTCTTAAACTTTCTTTTGACAAGGCATCTAAATATTTTATTGTAAGTATTGTTTTTACAACAAAGATGACTTATGAGTTTTAAATTCCTGAGGTAGAATCATGACATGAGACTATCATTATCATCATCAGCCAAGATACAAGATTACTCCTATTGAAAACCATCACAAAATTTCCGTAAATGCAGAATCAGAAACTAGGGCCAGATTTTCAGATGGTTTAGATTAACATAGCTTAATTGACTTCAGTGGGATTATGTTAATTTACACCAATGATTTACCCCTAGATCAGAAAGGATAACTTTTTATTGGAAAACATGTTAGCAAAGTCCATTCAGTGTATCACTGAAATTAAAATCTCAGAAATCCAATGCTTTTCTCTACCTCACATTCCACAATAGAAAGAGGTTATATTGAAGCCATTGTAAAGATTCTTACTTACTTCAGTGAGCTTTGGATCAGACCCTTATTTTTATGTATCTGTATCAGCTCCCTCAGCAGTGTTAGATACACATAAATCCCTTGGTTCATATACTTTAAGGTCAGAAGGGACCATCATGACTATCTAGTCTGATCTCCTGCACATTAGAGACCACAGACCCTTACCTATTCACTCCTGTAATAGAGCTCTGACATCTGGCTGGATTACTGAAGTCCACAAATCATGGTATAAGAACCTCAAGTTACAGAGAACCCACCATCTATATGTGTTTAAACTTGCGAGTGATCCAGTCTCCATGCTACAGGGAAGGTGAAAATCTTGCAGGGGCTATGCCAGTTTGACCCAAAGCAAAAATTGTCCTGACCCCAAATGTGGTAATCATTTGGACCCTAAGCATGTGGGTCAGCTCTACCAAACAGACAGCTGGAAAAACATTCTCTGTGGTAACTGGAAGCCCTCACCATATAGTCTCTCATCACTAGGTGGTGGAGATATTTGCTGCTACTAGTTGCAAATTGTCTACATGCCATTGTAGGCAGTCTCATCATCCCATGCCTCCATAAATTTATCAAGCTCCATCGTGTTGACAGGTAGGTTCCCCACCACCACCACACACACTGTTCCTCTTGGAAGGCTGTGACAGAACTTTACTTCTCTGACAGGGATCTTTGCCTATTTTCAAGCCTAAATTTGTTGATGGCTACTTTATATTACAGGTTGCACCTCCAAAACCCAGCATTCCCTCCTCCAGCAACATCCCGGATGAGGGATATTCCTGAAGAGATGTTCCTGAACCAGAGAGCTGGGGCAGGAAGGCAACCAGCCAGCAGAAAGGTCTGGCTGGAGATGACATCTCCTGGCAGTGCCCCCTCCCATGGGGGTCAGAGCCTGAGCTCTGGTTTCTCCCAGCGGTGCTGTGGGAGGGGGTGCACTGAGGATGGAACACCAGCTTCCCCAGGCAGCCTGATGCAGGGCCATGGCTGGAAGCAGAGAGCTGGTGTCTCCTGGCAGCCCCAGGCAGGGCTGGAGTGCTGGGGCTGGGACCGGGGCTGAGGGTCTGGCTTCAGGGAGCAATGGCTGGCGGGCCAGTGGGTGTGGGGGCTGTGGCCATGTACAGAGTCATTAAACTACCCAGGTCTGGCAAAATCCCTCATTTGGGACCACTGAGGTTCTGAGGGTGCCGGACCAGGGAGGTACAATCTATAGTTCTTGTGTTCACACTGACACTGATGTAAGTCCTCACCCTTCCTTGTGTTTAGCACTCTGTTGTACTTGTGCACAGCAATCACATCTCTCCCGCCCCCATCTCAGCCTTTTGCTTAGGCTAAAGAAGCCGAGCTCTCTGAGTCTTCTTTTTCAGGCAAACTCTCCATTTCTCAGATCGTCCTACCAGCTCTTCTCTGTACCTGTCACCATATGAATTAATCTTTCTTGAACATGGAAGACCAGAATTCGAGCTTAGGTCTCAATAGTGCCTTATGCAATGGAAATAATACTTCCCTATCTCCACAGGTGGCTCTGGGTTGGATCTGGCCCAGCCAATTAATATACTGGCCCAGCTCCCCAGGCCTGGTGCTTGTCCCACATTGCCTGCTCCAGCCCTCCTGCACAGGGGCTTTCAAGCTGCTGACTCCTGCTCCCTGCAGGAGTGAGGATCAGACAAAGCAGGGCAGGCTCCCTAGGTCCCAGTCCCCAGCTGGCATTCTGGCTTGTGCAATGAGTTTTGTGCTCTGATCCTGCTCCCCTGCCAGGCAGAGCAGTGCAAGCCCCTGTGTCCTTCTCCCCCTCCCTAAGAGGGCAGAGTGGGCAAGCCCCTGTGCCCCAACACCTGGCTGGAGTGCTGGGTTGGGCAGGGGAAACCCACAGGCCCTACTTCCACTCCCCTGCAGGGTGGAGTGGGCCAAGCACCAGTCACAGGAGCTGGTATTGGGCGTGTGTGGAGCATGTGGGAGTTCCTGGACACATTTTGTATGGACCCCCATTTTTCTGGGAGCCCCTGGCCAGAGCATCTATTGACCCTCCCTCCACCAGGCTGGCTGGAGGAAGAGAGGCAGCCAATCGTTCTTCCATATCTGCCCCCCACATTGCCTGCCCACCTAAGGAATACCCATGTGTCCCCTCCTGCCTGCATCAGTGCTGTGCCATCAGGTCTCTGCTAAAGGAGATGGTGGAAGCCATCCTGCCTCCTGACATGGCATAATCATTGCCAGAGAGTAGTTATCAATGGTTCGCAGTCATGCTGGAAGGGCACAATGAGTGGGGTTCCTCAGGGATCAATTCTATGTCTGGTTCTGTTCAATGCCTTCATTAATGATTAAGATAATGGCATGGAGAATACACTTGTAAAGCTTGATAGCTGAAACAGGATTGCAAATGCTTTGGGATCTGGACAAACTGGAGAAATGGTCTGAGATAAACTGGATGAAATTCAATAAGGACAAAAGCAGAGTTCTGTGCTTAGGAGAGAACAATCGGTTGCACACATACAAAAGGGGAAATGACTGCCAGGAAAGAAATACTGTAGGAAGAGATCTGGAGGTCATAGTGGACCACCAGGTAAATAGGAATATACAGCGCAGCACTTAACTTACGTGAGTTAAGCTAGTCAAAAAAATCAAACATCATTCCGTGTCTTTTAGCAGGAGCATTGTAAGCAAGACACAAAAAGCAATTCTTCCACTCTACTCAGTACACTGATGAGGCCTCAGTTGTGTCTAGGTCTGGGTGCCACACTTTAGGAAAGATGTGGCCAAATTGGAGAAAGTCCAGAGAAGAGCAATAAAAATGATTAAAGGTCTAGAAAACAGGACCTATGAGGGAAAGCTGAAAGAACAAGGTCTGTTTAGTCTGGGAAAGAGAATACTAAGCTATGATATAATAATGGCTTTCAAGTACCTAAAAAGGTTGTTACAAGGAAGGGGAAGAAAAATTATTCTAAACTCTGAAGTTAGGACAAGAAGTAATGGTCTTAAACTTAAGCAAGGAAGGCTTTGGTTGGACTTTAGGAAAAGCTTTCTATCAGGGCGGTTAATCCCTGGAATAAATTGCCTATGTAGGTTATGGAATCTCCATCACTGGAGATTTTTACGAGCATGTTAGACAAATACCTGTCAGGGATGGTCTAGATGAGTGGTTCTTAACCTTTACAGCAGCCTGCACCCCTTTGGTTCTCGCACTCCTTATCAAAAATGGAGATGGAGGGCCTATACTCATTTAAATGCATATTAAATATATGTAAAATAGTTTTATGTTGCTACTTACCACAAATAATATTACAGTAGTCATACAAAAATATGCAAGTACTACCCAGAAATGTTGCGGAGTTTGCTGTGAAAGTAAACTGTAACCGACACGCTAACAGCGGCTCACTGAATTCAGACAAAACTGCTGTGCTGCCACATCATCATCTGCACTTGGTTCAAGACATACCCCATAATGTGGTGGTACACTGCATTATGTAGCGAGATAATTTCACTACAATCAACTTAAAAACTTGAAAATAAATTTTCTGTTTGTATAGTACATTAATTGTTAAAAAATGTATAATGTTAACGAATACATAGGTTTCATGAAGCAAAGAAGTTGTACTTATATGCCTGTGCTTAATTTGCGTTTGCGATGATTTACCTTCTAAAAAATCTGGCATGTCTCGCCCCCCCACAGAAGGGGCATCATGCACCCACAGGGGATTTGTGCACCACAGGTTAAGAACCACTGGTCTAGATAGTGTTTGGTCTTCCTGTGAGTGCAGGGAACTAGACTTGATGACCTCTCAAGGTTCCTTCCAGTCCTGTGAGTCTATATGACCTTTTGGTATCCATCACACTTCTCAAGAAAACAACACTGGGGACCACTGAACACTGTATTTTATTTTGTTTTGGTTTTGTTTTTAAATTAGAATGCTACTGTCTCTTGCTCTTTGTTCCTTTTCTTCACAGTCTCCCTGTACTGTATTTTCTATTCCCTCTGGTTGCTGGTCCATTTTCATCCTGTTCACTTACTGGATTCCCTTTGCCTTTCTGCTGCCTTTTCAAACAATTTTTCCTTAGCAGAAATCAAACTTAATAACGTTCAAACACAAGCTGAGTTGTTGAACCCACAAACATTTAAAGTTAGGCAAAATGAATCAGTCAGTATCAAATTAATGTACATTCAAATGGTGTGGTACTGGCTTACAGGCTAGATAGGTAGTCACAAAGGAACAGTATACAAGGGATAATATCCAGTATCCAAAAGAAAATAAAAGGAGAAAAAAAGATGGTTTTCCATAACCTTTTTTCATTAAAAATTAATTAATTGTTTTCCATTAGATGCTCTTTGTCCATATGGACAGCTGTATCAGTGCCTTTCTGTTTCAAACACTTGAATTCTTTCCTGTATTATTACTATTATTATTATTAAACCTGATTATTTATGATTTGTACTATATCAGCTCCTAATAACCCTCCAGCAGAAAAGGGTCCTATTGTGCTAGGGAACACAACAACCAACAGCCACAAAGATCTTGTAGATCTTCTGAGGCCAGACTCAAAGGGGAGCACTGTTATCAACGTCTTACAGGTTAGGTAACTGAGACACACAGAAAATCGATAACCCCTAAAGTAATTTGTGAAATAGGCAAGAATTTAATCCAGTGCTCCTGACTTCAAGTTCAATGCCTTAACCACAAGGTCATCCTTCCTCATAAACACCAATCCAGTAACAGCCCCATCAGTGCATACCAAATGAATGGCTTCATAGGCTGAGTCTATACTATGAGATAAATTCAAATGTAAGGCAATTAGCTCGATATGACCATGTGACTGTCTTCACTGTAAATACCATTAGCTCGATTTAGGGAGCACTAACATCGAGACTACAATATCTCTGTTTCCTGATGGGTGTCGCGTCAAGCCCGAATTCAGAAGTTTGATTAAAGACCAGTGTGGAAGCTCCATGTCTTAAAATCTAATTTATTAGCCTCCAGAGGTGTCCTGTATGTAACCCACAATGCCCCTCAGTGCTCCTCTCTGGCTGCTGCTCTCCAGTGACAGGAAGACCATGAATTTCAAAGTGCAGCAGGAAGCCTGTGGCTGCGGGCTCATGTTTGTATGAGAGCCTGAGAAATGTTTTTCTTTCTTTGCTGTTAGTGCTGTGAGCCCATCTACCCTATTTGTAACAAATAGCCCCTGGATGGAGTTTGTGGCTCTGTGTCTACACTTGTTATTTTTTTCTGCGATGCCTGGCACCAGCCACTGCCCTGCTGCACCACGTGGCAACAAGGCTGTGGTGGGGGTTGTGCTGACATAAGAGGCTGAGAAACTTCTCAGTGGTTTACATTTGTGTGCAAAGCCCCTTCCCTCCCCCACAGGCACCCACATGGTCTGGGTCTTTCCTGCACTGTGCCATATTATGTTGGTAGCCCCCAACCCAATAAAAGGATGTGTCTGCTGTTTGGTGCTGAGCATGCTGCCAGGAAGGCCCATGTCAGAGGTTGCATTTAGTGCTCTAAGGCCAGGAAAGATATTTAGAGACTTGCAGCTGCTGTGGAGAAGTCTCCCCCAGTGGCTAAGATACTTGGGGAGGACCACTCAACTGCCCCCCCTCCAAAGCACCCCCCCCACATCTATAGTGGGGCTTGCTGCCCTTGGGGGGAAGTCTCCCCCAGTGACTAAGATACTCAGAAAGGACCACTTCAACTGGCCCCCTACTGAACCCGCCCATGCCCCTATTGTGGCTTGCTGCTCCCAGGGGGAAGTATCCCCCAGTGGCTAAGATATTCGGGGGGAATGCTCCAGCTACTTCAGCAGGCACAGACCACAGCACCTCCCCGACACCCTGCCAAAAATATTTTCAGGAGCTTGCTGTCCATTGCAGACACCTTCTGGTTTTATATTTTAGTTATAACATCTTTTTGCTAATATCTGCTATCTGTCTTCCTGCTTTGACCCCCTCAGAAACATGAAGCTGGGGTCTAGTTGAGATTCCTATTTGTGTTATAAGTTCAGTGTACGATATTTTGCTGACATCACCTGTGTTGGCATTATCTGTGTAGTGAAGGGGAAAGTCAAAAATTCTTTTTTTCCTCGATTTTTCTATCCTCTTTTTTCTAACTTTACAATTCAGTCCAGGACCCTGTATTAGTTTCAGGGATCACATGCAATTATGGAAGGTGGGACACTGAGTGGATGGCCAGTTGGGAACACAGTTGTTGCACCCTGTTGGCAATATAATGAGTGGGGAAACCAAAAATAATTTTTCCTACACTTTTCTATCCTCTTTCTTTTAACTTTATAATGCAGTCCAGGCCCCTGTATTATTTTCAGGGATCCCATGCAATGATGGGAGATCAGACAGCAGTGGATGGCCTGTTGAGAACACAGTCATTGCACAGAAGCCTTACAGTGCACCGGAAAGCCAAAGACTCTCCCCAGCAGCAACTCTCTTTTCTGAAAATTTTCCTATCTTCTCATTCTTCATGCTTTTCAGGATCCCTGTATTAGTTTTAATAAAGTCAAAAATCTTTTTTCCCTAGACTTTTCTATCCTCTTTCTTCTAACTTTGAGGGTCCCTGTATTATTTTCAGGGACTGGCATATTTTCAGGAATTGGATGCAATCATGGGTGGGGGACACTCAGTGGATGGCCAGGTGAGAGTTTAGCTACAGAAGAAAGACATTTTTGTAAATGTTTTTGTTGTCTGTGTGGATGCCCTACTGTCTACTGTGTGGACATTTGCTCAGTATGGGAGGGGAATGAGGACAACGCAATGTGGGAAGATGATGTCAAAGACCAGCAAACATACCCGGAATGCTATGGGGATGAGGGAACTTGGGGTAAGGTCTCACAATGCACTACTGCAACAGTTGATGTTTGCCAATTTAAGTCTGGCAGCAATGAGTTGACTTTGTGAGGAGCACATGGGAAGTGAGGATGGTCAAATTCAAACTTATTAATTCCAGAATTACAAAATCAATATTAATAAATTCAAATTTATCTCATAGTGTAGACATAGCCATACATTTTAAGTCATATAGTCTGAACTTCTGCATAATACAGGCAATAGCATTTCATCCAAGAATCCCTGCCTTAAAACCACATTTTCTGGTTGAATTAGAGCATATATTTTAGAAAGTCATCCAGCACTGAATTCAATGCATGCTGAAGTCACCCTCAGTGCCCCACAGATTTTACAAGAGTTGGGACAAGATAATGGAAGAGAAAATAACATTTTTGTCTCCTGCTCAAGTTAACAAAAAGCAGCCAATCAAACCATTGATTAATCATATCAAGGGGACAAGAAAATAGAGCAAAACCTCCTGGCTTAAAAGAGGGTACAGAATGAAAAAGATTATTAAAAAATATTAATAGCTACTCTTCAGAGACTGTGAAAACACTAAGGGCAAATTCTTCCCTTGGAGATGTGCACATGGCTTCACTGACTTCAGTGGGTGACCTATGGATGCACCCAGTGGCATATGTTCTCTTATAGGGTGGCAGTGAATGAAAAAAAGAAGGTCTCTGATTGATGAATTTAATATATGAATGTCTGTGTTCGTGAATGGCAAATTAATTTGTTGCTTTGAGGAGCCACCTTCATTCAAATGAAAGGATGTGGTGGTGAGAGGTTTTAAAATAGTTATGGGGAACCTCTTTCAGTCACAGGCCATTGTCCCACTGAAAAATCACTCAGGTGCCATGCACGAGTGAGAATAAGAAACAAAACAAAACAAAACCTACATAAAACACACTCACACTCAACTCAGTCCATTAGTTCTGGGATCTGTTCATGCTCCAGCCCTGTGGCAGAGTTGGCAAGGCTCAGTTCTCCGCCACTCAAAACAGTGAAAAAGGGCAAGTTGTTGCTCATGTTCCAGCTCTGCTGGGTTGGGCACCAAAACTGGTCCAGATTAAATTAAGCTGGGGGCCAAGTCTGGCTTGTGGATCATAGGTTCTCCATCCCTGTTTTAGAGCTAGTAAAATGACAAGAAAGGAGTGGGTCCAAACTAGAGTTTCTGCTCTTACAGATAGAGCATAAAGGAAAGTCAGGCAACCCTTACTAGGCACCTGTCCCTTTCGCAGATAGTGTTTTGAACATATGCACCTTTTGAATATTTGTGCTTGGAAAATAGAATAACCTAATTAAATGTAAGGTGGCAGCTTTGTGGTGGGTTTAAGATCTTAAAGCACCTCATTTCATACATAGCCAGCTCATGTAGAATATTCAGAAAATTAAAAATTGAGGTAACATTTGTGTCCATCATACAGTAAAGAACAAAGCAATTCTGTATATTCTTTTGTTACTTATTTCTAATGTGACTAGGCAGAAATACATTGTAGAGAATAGGGAGGGTTTTTGTGTGGGTTTTTTTTTGGTCTTTGAGTGGATGTGAGATAAGGGTTAAAATACTCACTTTTTTCTGAATGTGTAATTAAGTATGACTTATACTGGGATTTAATAGCATTCTAACATTAAGCCAGTCACTTTCATGTAAAATATATTATGCTTGTCACATTGGTTTAGACAGTTGTGGGTTGTAGTTAAAGATTGTCACCATGCAAATAGCTTTTTAAGTACTTGATTTATATAATACTCTGTTCAGATATTTTCTTGTTAATTTAAGCTGTGTCAGAAGTGATAGTCTTTGAATTTACAATATTTTTGTTCTTCAGGGAAATCTAGAGAATGAAAATCATTTATTTTTTCTCTTGATTTTATGATTTTATAAGTGCAACTTATAGTGTACAGTTATAAAATAAAATACTTTACTCTTTGAGTCATAGAATTTCTTGGCCAGATGTTTAAAATTAATAAATAACTGGATAACTGGATATAAATCAGGAGCAAAATATATTATTTTCAATTTTTGATTTTAAAACTCCTAAAATAAAATGGAACTAATTTTTTAGATGGTGCTCAGATACCACACGGTGATGAGTGATCTTTGTAAAAACACAGGAAATTGTTTAGATGGTATAAATCAACAAAGATCTCTTGAACCTAATGGAGCTAAAGATCTTACTCAAAATATACTCTCAAGTTTATCAACGAGCTTCATTAGCTGGACACTATGCACAAACTCATGTCAACTGCAATTTCAATAGAGATGTAAAATGGGAAGAATGATACTGAGCTCCTTTTTAATGGCTGGAGACATATTGAGGAAAAGTGCTATGTAAGAGCTACTTAATTATTATTAATCCTCAAAATATAAAAGGTTCATATTTAACTTGGTGTTGCTGTTGGTACCATTTCTATTGACTTCAGTGGGATTGTACCTATTTGCCACAAGGCAAAATTTGCTCCACAGTCTTTTTAGCTAAAGCTAATGTTCATCCTTAGCTCTTTTTAATGCAGTCACAGTCATGTCTCGTGATGGCAAAAAAAGGTGAAGCAGTTAAATGTTATTGGTCTTTTACAGATGCAGACTCTGTGTCAAAGAAGGTTTAAATGACTTGCCTGAGGCCACACAAAAAGATGGAGCTGGGATTAGGACTCAAAAATCTTGGTTCCTGTTCCTATCTTTAGTCTTCTAGAACATGCTGCCCTATTCCTTCTCATCATTAGGAATATGGTGTGAAGCGGTGACAGAATGTAGTTTTTGATACTATTATAACAATGCTACTATCAAATGTAGGGTTTTTGATCTTCAAAGAGGTAGCTGTGTTAGTCTGTATCTTCAAAAACAACAAGGAGTTCTATGGCACCTTATAGACTAACAGTTATATTGGGTCTTTGCCCACGAAAGCTTATGCTCCAATATATCTGTTAGTCTATAAGGTGCCATAGGACTCTTGTTGTTTTTCATCTTCAGAGTAATTTTAAAAAACCTTCCATTACCTTGCTTGGAAGCAGACAGGCAGGGCAGCTGCCAGAGGAGTAAGTGGGCTGAAGAAGGAGACTCTGGTCTGAAAGCAGCAGGGAAGTTGTACGGTCCCTTGAGAAGGGATAACTAGATTTATAGGATGGAGGAGCCAAGGGAAACCTGCTAAGGTAGGAAACATGGGAAGGTAGGAAGGAACTCTGGGCACAACAGGAGCTGGTGAGTCCTAATTCTGAAGGGTCCTGAGCAGGAGTTCAATGGAATGGGTGGACATAGGTTCTCCTATTACCTTCTGAGGGACTTAAAAACTGAGAGGGCTCTCAGAGCCCCTGAGCACGAGGACCTGCTGATTCCTGAGCAACAGGAGCTGGGAAACCCAAATGCCTCACTGTGACACAGGTAAGGAGAAGTGACTAAGTGCTCCAGTCAGCCACAGGGAGTGCATCAACACATCTCCCCCAACCTTGAAATGAAGGAAATGTCTCAGGAATTGATAAATATATCGTTTTCAGAAGAAAACAGTGTTATAGTTTTGAAAAGTCTCACTCTTTTGAAAGTTTGTTTTGTTTATTTGTTTTTTCTTAGGCAATTGGCATGCCGAATATGAATATGCCCATGCAGCTATAAGTGATCAGAATTTGCTGAGTAAGCAAACCAGTTCAGGGAGGTTGTTGTCATATAGATAGTCACATGCTGATTTCATTTGTCAAAATGCGGCCATAATAAAGGAATCAGATAAGGTGCCGTAAAAGGGCCTGGTCCTGTTTTCATTCAATGTATTTGCAAATCTACTCACTTCATTAGTTTAGGACCAGAACAGAAGGACTCTACTGTTGTCCCAGGGAAGGACCTATCCACATCCGTGTGGCCCTTCAGTTTCTAATTCTAAACAGAGGTTGAAATAACAGAACCAAAGAAGCAAAAAAAGTTCAGTTGAATGGAAGACAAAGAGCAGGTAGTTGAGAGATTAGTCAGCCCATATCTCTTTGAGGGTTTATTGGGGAAGTGAAGCAAGGGGGAGGTGAGTGAAAGAAATATGTAACAAGAAACTGGACGTTAGTGTACAGAAGATCTTCTTATCTCAGGAGGTGGAGTTAGGTGAACCCTGCTCACAACAAAACAGTAATTACCAATTATATAACCTTCTGTGTGTGGCTCTCAAAGACATTTATGGAAGTGGGTATCCCTGTCTTACAGGTGTGGAAACTGAGGCATAACCCATGAGGGGACTTTCCCCAGTGCACAAGCTGAATCAGTGGCAGAGCCAGGAGTGGTATCCAGGCCTCCCAGCTACTAGTCTTATGCCTTTCACAGTGTACCACACTTACTCTGTAGAGGCATAGACACCCAGCAGTGCAAGTGTTGTCCTTTGTCCAGGTGCTTAATAAAATAGGGATTGCAAAGTGTAAATCCTGAAAAGGAAGTACTGACTTGCCCAGTGAAATTATTCTTGATCATATATGGAAGCTCTACCAGGGACATAATGGGTGCGTCTACACTAGCTGGCTACTTCGAAGTAGCCGGCGCAATGTCAAAATAGCACGCGTCACGTCTACATGTGCCGTGTGCTATTTTGACATTGAAATTGACATAGGCAGCAAGATGTCAAAATCGCTATTCCTATCTGAAGATGGGACTAGCACCCTACATCAACGTTCAACGTTGAAGTAGGGCACGTATAGACGATCTGCGTCCTGCTACATCGAAATAGCAGGATCCTCCATGGCACCCATCAGCTGAGAGGTTGAGAGATGCTCTGTCCAGCCTCTGCAGGGCTCTATGCTCGCTGCGTGCAGCAGCCCTTAGCCCAGGGCTTCCTGCTGCTGCTCTTGCTGCTGCAGCTGGGGGTCCATGCTGTGTGCACGGGGTCTGCAACCAGTTGTCGGCTCTGTGGACCTCATGCTGTGCAGGCCGAGTGTGTCTGGGAGGGGCCCTTTAAGGGAGCGGCTTGCTCTTGCCCCAGAAGGGCTAGTCCAGCCTGTGACCCCGTCCTCAGGCTTTGCGGGCCCCTTATTTTGACAGAGAGTGCTTGTGTGTGTGGATGCTCCGCATTTCCTTCTGGGGCGGCTCCTTTTGACGTTCCCCATCACTACTTCGACGTTGAACATCGATGGCACCGGCCCTGGAGGATGTGTAGATGATATGTGTCGAAGTAGCCTATTTCGATGTTCTTACTTCAAAATAGGCTACTTCGACGTAATGTGCTAGTGTAGACATAGCCAATGTGAAGGAGGAATGCTGAGTAGGTAGGTTTATTTGCATTTGAGATGGACATCCAAGCCTGATTTAGATAGTGTCAGAGCAAATTAATCAGTCATTTTATGGAATGAAGGTGAAGGGCAGCTGTCATTAATAATCTGTTGAGTTAGGCATTTGGATCACTACAGTCTGAAAGCTAGAAAAGTCCCAGAAGCAATACAAATGCAATATCAAGCTGGATGAGGAGCATAAACTATATGATAATCAGGTGCAAGAGTGGGTGGGAGGGACTGTGCCTGCTGCTAGCTCCAGTATAGGCAAATCTCTGTTCCTTCACTGTCTCCCCAACTGAACTTCCCAGCTGTCACTCAAGGAACACGCAAACTGGAGCTGCGTCTACACGTGCACGCTACTTCGAAGTAGCGGCACCAACTTCGAAATAGCGCCCGTCGCGTCTACACGCATCGGGCGCTATTTCGAAGTTAACTTCGACGTTAGGCGGCGAGACGTCGAAGTCGCTAACCTCATGAGGAGATAGGAATAGCGCCCTACTTCGACGTTCAACGTCGAAGTAGGGACCGTGTAGACGATCCGCGTCCCGCAACGTCGAAATTGCTGGGTCCTCCATGGCGGCCATCAGCTGGGGGGTTGAGAGATGCTCTCTCTCCAGCCCCTGCGGGGCTCTATGGTCACCGTGGGCAGCAGCCCTTAGCCCAAGGCTTCTGGCTGCTTCTGCGGCAGCTGGGGATCTATGCTGCAGGCACAGGGTCTGCAACCAGTTGTCAGCTCTGTGGATCTTGTGTTGTTTAGTGCAACTGTGTCTGGGAGGGGCCCTTTAAGGGAGCGGCTTGCTGTTGAGTCCGCCCTGTGACCCTGTCTGCAGCTGTGCCTGGCATCCCTATTTCGATGTGTGCTACTTTGACGTGTAGACGTTCCCTCGCTGCGCCTATTTCGATGTTGGGCTGAGCAACGTCGAAGTTGAACGTCGACGTTGCCGGCCCTGGAGGACGTGTAGACGTTATTCATCGAAATAGACTATTTCAATGTCGCAACATCGAAATAAGCTATTTCGATGTTGGCTGCACGTGTAGACATAGCCTGGGTGTGCGGGTGGGACATGGAGGCTGTGTCTACACGTGCCCCAAACTTTGAAATGGCCATGCAAATGGCCATTTCGAAGTTTACTAATGAAGCGCTGAAATGCATATTCAGCGCTTCATTAGCATGGGGGCGGCAGCCACGCTTCGAAATTGATGCTCCTTGCCGCCGCGCGGCGCGTCCAGACGGGGCTCCTTTTCGAAAGGACGCCGCCTACTTCGAAGTCCCCTTATTCCCCTGAGCTCATGGGAATAAGGGGACTTCGAAGTAGGCAGCATCCTTTCGAGAAGGAGCCCCGTCTGGACGCGCCGCGCGGTGGCAAGGAGCGTCAATTTCGAAGCGCGGCTGCCGCCCGCATGCTAATGAAGCGCTGAATATGCATTTCAGCGCTTCATTAGTAAACTTCGAAATGGCCATTTGCATGGCCATTTCGAAGTTTGGGGCACGTGTAGACACAGCCGGAGTCTGCAGAGGACAAGCTGGGTGACAGCTCTGCTACTGTTGTCAAGAGAGGCCTGTCCTCTCTGTAGTTGAGAAGGAACTACAGGAAAGAAGGTCTCCAACTCCATATCGGGAGTCTGACTGCTTGACTCACAGTGAGCTATGTCTGAAAGTTAAAATTAATTCACTTGGGATCAGATTCTGCATTACACCACTGTTAGTTCTCTGCCATTGGCCCTACTGAAGTCAATGGGTCATGTTCTAGAATGCTAACTTAATAATAATAACAAAAAAAATTTCTGAACCCACAGTTGAAAAGTTTAATTAAACTCTTAGCATTTTACTTCATTATTTGAGTTGAATGCATTCTGGAACTAATTATGCTGTTACAGTATGTGCAGCAGGATGTGTCTAATCAAAGAGGTTTCTGGTGATACAGCATTAATTGGAAACTGAACACAGTTCCTAGAGAAGACTGGGTATTTCACAAGGTCTTTGATTCTTTCTTGTTAAAGGAAGATTTAATTATTGGAACATAATTAATGCACTGCACTGATTTTTCTTATTTTCTTTTTTTTTGGTGCCATTGATTTTAATAGGAGTGAAATAAATTTTGTGTGTGTGTGTTGTATTTTAATGGTATTTTGACAACTTATTAACCTGCTGTTGTGAGGCTTATTGTGAGTGCCTCCTTGTGAATTACTGAGTGCATCCAACTACCTTTTTCCACTCTCACTGTGACATTACAAATGAGACCATATAGTTCAAACCTCCTAAAGCAATCACTATTAATACACCTCTTCCTTTGGAACCATAAATCCTGGGAAACTCACTAGCTATGTGACTGACTATACTATATTATTGCAGTTAGCTAATTTTTTAAATGCCTTATTAGAGGCTTTCCATAAGAGCCAGATGGCAGCGATATACATATTTTTATTGAGTTTAAGGGTTTGTAAACCAATAAATATTTAGCCAATTTGTCCTCTAGGTCTGCAATATTATGCATTTTTAGAATATGGACTAGGCCCAAATTTATGCAATATTTGTTTAAAAGGTGTACTCTCTTTTATAAATGATAACTCCTCCACTTCATGAGAGGTCTATTCCTTAGATTTTACTTTCATTTTTAAGAAACATTTTTACAAATATTCCAGTTTCTATTTCCCTGCCCTGGAAGGTTAGAGGGGAAACATTTAGCTTATCTTTATTATGTTGGGCTTGCTATGACCAAGGTTATACACACTTATACAAATGACCCTCTAAAGAGGCCAAGGAACGAATCCTAAACCTTCTCCTGCTAGGACTAATGGCATACTACACCTAAAACTACTGTCCTCTGGAGACCTTTCTCCTGCTTGGTCCTGCTATGAACAAGATTTGTATACCTTAAACAGTTTAGACAATAATAGTGATTTTCTCCTTCACCAAATGAAGGTGGAAGCAAAGAACTCTAATTCTCCTTCTTTTTACCTGTTAACTATGCCTGGGGGTGTGCAAACTTGTTTTGATTGATCAATATGCAATATTGAAGTTATTTTAGCTGTTGTCAATAATCTCGGCATTTGTTGGTTCCCTTTTGAATTCTCCATCAAAAATGTTACGCTCATAAGCGCGCAGGATCTTTTGTTTATTGCCCACATTTTGTCCACATTTATCGAGAACATAATACGGGAATCAACATATAGATTTATTCACACACACACATCCCAGTCCTGGTACCATTGTTATCATTACCAGTCTGTGGCTCAGACTAATCTACTGGCCCCTTAGAATGAGCCTGAATGGGGAGTCAGGTTTTGTTGGTCACAGTTCCGATGTTCTCAGGCTGTTGCTTGGCAAGACAAACCCAAAGTACCCCTTGAGACACCCCATCTTTTATAGACATAGTTGTGCAAACTTGTGGATTTTGCTGCATCATGTTGTAATCAGTCACTTTTAACATAACCAGTCACTCTGCCACGTGTTTATCTGGAAATTATTTTCATTGTTACTTAACATTAGTCTTCTGATGACTTTTTTGGATGTTGTCCCACCCTGGTTTTGATGGGATGTGTTATCTTCACATGCTGGGCGTGCTTGCTTCTAACTTCATGGTCATCTGCACCTCACCTGTCACCAAAACCAGTGGGTACGTCTGATAGTTGCTTGGCACTTCTGAGTCTCTGGCTTCTCCTCTGGCCATCTAGATGTTAAGGTGGCCCTCAGGTTTCTCTCTTTTTAAGCATTCACATTCCTCACTCTCACAAACAAGGATTACATCACTGCTTTTTTTTTAAAGCCAGGCTTAGTACGAAACATTGTAAAACTAAAGTAATTATGTTATCATTATTCTTACATTCTTCCATAACAATAAAAAAATCTTAAACTGAAGCAGAGAGCAGTCCCCAGGGTAAAAGGGTGATCCTAATGAGACATGGACATTCTGATCTGTTCCTGCCTTGATATCAGTAACTGATACCAAAAGCCTGCTTGATTCATCTTTAACTATGGCGCTAGGCTTTTCCTTCCAGCTAGTTAGAAAGGGTGACTGGCAGGGTACATAAGGCACATTATATTTCATAAAGCTTATTGTCATATTCTTATACAAATGCTGGAACACTACATTTTAGCTACATAGCTACAAGTGTAATTGTCAAAAGCTAGGAAATATGCTTGAAATGTAACACTTTGGGCTCAGTTCTCCATTTTGGGTCAAGCCCCAGCTATATGGAAAACCAAATGTGAATCTATTAGACAGCTGCGTTCCTCTTGAAGAATGCAAACTTCAAAGCCTGGTATCAAGTGTGTGAGAACTGTGGAAAAAGCATTCCTGTTTAAGGGGTTCTGGATATGGAACCAAATGAGATCCAGTGAATCCACAGTCTTATAGTCTTTAGGAAACATTACAAAACCTTCTTCTTTGAGAAGACCTTTACAACATTGTGACAGAATATGAAGACCCTTTTATTTTCAAAACCTTCCTAACCCTTACCCCTCCAAAAAGAGCCTACCCCTAGCAGAGTTCTGATTGTGATATGATATTGCCATGGAGTGCAACTGCAGTGAGTCCTGGCTGTATAAAATTGTAGCATAACAGTTAGTTATTAAAAACCTATCTTGAAATTCACCACTATTTCTGATGCAACCCTCCCTGCACGACTGTCTAATGGTTCTATAGTTGACATAGTCATTTATAAAAAAGTTGCCACTTTTACTAGCTAGTATTACTAAGTAATACTTAGTATTATTTTAGTATTTGTGACTGCCCTCTAAGCAGTTTCAGCTATATTCTATAAATGAATGAAAAGGGAATTTGGGAAACAACAATGGCATTATGCAGCTATCTAAAACAGTTGGGAATTTTTTAAGGGTTGTAAGGGATTAGACAAGATTTGATTTTTTTGGATGAGTCTAGAAGAACTGAATGTTTGTTGGAAATCTGGGGGGGATTTTCGCCTTGAGCAGAATCTTTGAGCAGAGCTGCTTCTGCTTGTAACATCATGAAAGATAACTGGGTCCTGTGAGTAGCATTTGACTTGCTGGAAATATTGATTACAAAATGTTGATACATCTCTTATCTATCAGTGTTTGTTTCATCCTATAGTTAGTATATTTTGTTTTCAATATAGATCAGAGCTACACTGAGCTACTGTCTGTTTAAACAAAATGATAACCGTTATGACAAATATGTTATATTGAGTCTACAGGTGCATAATTTCATGATGTACCCTTGACGAGAGGCTGTCATACTGCTCTTTGAAAACTGTAGGAAGCAACAAGACTAGAGCTGCAAGAGACCTGGCATGCCTAAGGCAAACATACATGATTCTATGGCAGTGCTATTGTTTACCTTATAATGTGTGACTATAGTAATGCAATCATATACACATTTTATATAAAATATACTTCTGAGTTTTGCAAAAGCTTTCCAAAAGGACATCTTCACAGAGAGAGAAGTATTTGGATCAGACGCTTTGAGAGCAAAATACTGGACCTGGTACAAATTCCATTGACTTCATTGGAGTTGTGCCATATAGTGACTATGGTCTTGACTGTGACTTCTACTGTAAATAAAACTGAATGATATCCAAGTAAGTGGATTCAAAGGAGACTTGATGCTCCACAAAAATCAAGATGAAGTGATTTTACAGAGTGATGACTGCACTGCCTGCTCCAAGTAAGTGGATGCAGGGGAGCAATGAACCAGAGTTAGCATTTAGCTTCTGGTAACAATGAGCAGCAACCTTCTATTTTGAAGATACGTTCCCCAAGAGATGAAATATTGTATTTAAGGTTGCCCTGACCCTTACTTTGCCATTCTAATATTTATCTTTTTGTTTAGGGCTTTCTATCTGATGTTATATCAGTCTGTTTAGTAAATGCTTTGCATGGACATTGATGAAATTGTTCTTTGTTAATCTCTGTAAGATTGCAGTGTCTCTGAAAAATAAAAAGGTCTGTTTCAAGACTTAAAAGGTAATAAACTATTGAATCATCATTTTGACAGATCCTGCAGAGAGAGGGTACACAAGGCTTCTTCTTAGAAGCTCGTTGTAGCTAGCCACTTATGCATCTTTCTAGGGGTACAGTCACATTACTCAATGGAAGTCCACATGTGACTTCAATGGGTATATCAGTGTTTATTACTACTTACCCACCCACTGGGAAGTGCCTGTCTTATTTCAATATGGCCCTTCAGCCCCAGTTATTGTACATGCAAGATAAACTACGCAATGTGCGTTGTTGCCATTTTTCCTGATCTGAGCAATTTTCACCTCTCTCCACTACCCCCAGGCTAGGAGTAATTTTCCAGTAACTATAAAGTGGAGAACCAGGTCAGGGTATGTAAGTGACTTTGCCAAGATCATCTGAGATGTCTTTGGCAGATTTTGGATCTAGACTACTGCTATTTAACTTGCATAGGTCTCCTGCATCCTTGCACAGTGTCAGTGTAACTTTGATGAGACAGGTCTTCCCCTCTAATAGCATAAGCCAAACAATTTGGAATTCAGTGTTTACCTACAAGGTCTATAGACCAGGATCTCAAAGTACTGATGGGACTCTTAAAACTTCAATAGAATGCCACCCTGTCCTAGCAGATTAAGCTGCTTGGTTTATTCCTGCATACAAAGCATAGGGAATACTGTAAATATTAAATACTTAACTTTAGGCAAATCTGTGAATTTGTAGAAGGTATCCATCACACACGTGTGCATGTTCTCTCTCTCTCACACGCACATGCACACACATGCACACACCTCAAACTTTCTGTTGGGGAGTAAGAGGAAGGATCAGTGACCGTCAGAATATTTTTGTGCCACATAGGAAGCCCTGAGACTCTGTAAATGTGCAGAATTAGGATCAATATGAAGTAGCCTTTTTGAGCAAAATAGCCCAAGTGAATTATTTTAATCTGAGAATAGCTTATTGCACAGCTATTTTCCCCAGGAAAGAGTTCATGAGGTTTTTGGCACACAGAGCTAGTGCAAATGCAGCACTTTCAAGTCAGCAATGAATTTAATAGCCTTCAGGCACTATTCAGCAGAAAGTAGGTTTTGTAGCTTCATTCAATGTAACCATCAAACAGAGAAGCAAGGCGGCATCACATCCTTCTATCTCTGTAAAGTGACACACTGATATTTGGCCAGTTTCTCACATGCCAGATGAAATCTGTAAGCTGCGCACAATTGATCAGATGGGCCCCTCCCTGCCTGGCTGCCATTCTCTTTCTTTCTTTTGGGAGAGCAATGAAAGCTACGCTGGGAGTTCAAACTCAGAGTCTTGAGGGCATCATTTCTGCTCTTCCTATGGGCTTTTGGATGGGAGGGGATGATTTGGCTCATGTATTCTTAATTACAATATACTAGAGTTACAATAGTTGTTTGTGTTTTTGTCTCATGGCCTTTCCAAATCCAGCAGCAGTTCAAGTAGTCATCAACCCCTTCTGTCATACACTGTGATTAGTTAGGACACTGAAACCTGCAGTGCACTTTAAAATGGAAATTGTACAGACACTTGATTTCTTTTTCAAACAGGCTCATAGTTGAAGAATGCATCTAATCTCCTTCATTTTCCAGAGACTCTCGTAGCCAGAACTATATTGTATCTATAAGGCAAGTTTACCTTGTTTTCAGGAAAGTTACTCTGGGAATGTAGCTTCATTTTATATCCTTCGATGCAGCTTAGGTTTTGGTAATAATTATAGGCTAATAGATCAATACTATTAAGACCATTATATGTTATTGATCCTCCTGGAGATTTTAAAGCTAATAATTGAGCTAAACTTACATGACCGTGCTGAGCTTTTCTATTTACCACACTGAAATAAATCTTGATTATTTTTTAAAATATGTTTTCCTCTCAGAGAAATCCTCTTGATAGTTCATTGAAGAAGTCCCCAAATTCACCATTTTATCCCTAACAGAAACCTCGTTGGCATCCAAAAGTTAGAGAGACTCTCTGCATGTAGAAATTTGTGGTTAACTTATTTATGCATATTCCCATACATGGCACTGGAGAGTGGGGGTGGTATTTTCTCTCCCCACCCCAGGCCATAGGGCTTGCCTCAAATATAGCACATCTTGGAAAATTCAGGGGAGTGGTCCCCTAGCTCTTCTGTTTGCTCCCTGGCAGTGTATTCTCCTTGACTTCAGAAAATGACAGGGATTCATCCTGGCCCCATCAATATTGTAGGGTCCTGGTGGTGAGGTCTGGACACTGCATAGAACACCTAGTTTAGCTTATGGCTTTTGTGATTTGTCCAAAGATTCTTCACAGGCAGGAGTGAACTGATGTGAGTTTCTCAGCCTAACTCATGACCAGCCCAGTATCTTCCTCCAATCTATCTTGGCACACAGACTGGCCCCCCAAAGGCCTCTGGTGATGCTGCAGAAGCAGATAACAATGTCTAGAGGACCTTTCTTAATGGGTGTGCATGGGGAGTATAATCTAACTCTGTGTGTGCATGTGTAATACCTGTATATGAAAAATGCTTTTTCGCCTTAACTGTGAGCTTTTCTGACCCCACCAGAGCAAACCAACAGAGCTTATAACTGGGCAGCAGCTACAGCCACTGCCTTGTATGAGAACATAAAAGGAATAGTTGTAGGTTTCTTTAAAACCAGTAGCCATATTTAGCATTCATTTTATCACATCAGTTCCCAGTTTGGGTCTTGAAGTCCTGAACTTAAACATTTCTATTCTTTCAGCTGGACCTGACTGAGAAAGAATATTATCTATATTGCCAAGCTGTCCACAGTGCTATGATCAAAAACTGACATGGATCGAAAAAGGACTAGGCTAGGAGAGCTCCCTGGCAAGAGACTGTAGTAAGGTAAATGTTAAATTGGTAAGAAACTGGTTTGAATTAGCCAGTGTTTAGATTGTACACTCACGTTCCTTTTATTTTGGTTGCTTGTGATATTACAGTATCAGTGCTTCAGGGTATGTGTGTGTAATACCAAGTTCTTCTATAAATTAATTGTAGCTGACAGTGTTCTTAACAAGTGACAGTTCTAAATATAGTCTGATGAGTAAAAAGACATTGCCCTTAGCATGGGCAAATCACATTGCAGTAGCCTTTTTTTGCTTCTGTATTATAAACACAAAGACCAGAAATAAAAAGGGTTTTTTTTTTTCCTCTGAGGGATATTTCTCTCTCTCTCTCTTTTTAGATAGAGAAAAAGAAACCCCGTGTGACAGTGACACAATTTTGCTTCAGATTATTTTTGCTCAAGTTGATGTGTGTATTTCGCTATGCATGACTGGAGATGGGGGGTGCATTATTATACACTTGATCAAAGTATTGTGTGGTGGAAGGATGAGGAAATGCACAAGGGAGTGAAAAAGCTACACATGGGCAATATGAAATCTGTCTTTTGGGGGCATTACTGGATAGTTCACAGTGTGAGAGACTGATTTTTCTAACCAGGCCTCCAAGCCCTGCAGGCCCAGTTTTGCCCTCAAAATGAACATCTGCAATTTTGTGGGTGCAGTGACTTGGCAGGGAAAGGCATAACTGAATTCTCCCAGACTGGCAGGAACTGGGAACCAGGGGTGGCTGCTTCTAGTCTCCCCGTGGCTTGCTGGACCTGGAAACTGATCAGCTCATGGCTGGTCAGTTTCACGATCCCGCCCCCCTGTGCAGGGGAGGGAATCAGGCTAAGAGCCTCTCCCCCTCTTCTCCCACCTGGAGGGCTGTCAGACAGCTGCATGTCTGATCAAAGGGAGGGAGATGGCTCCAGATGCAAGGTTGCGGGTCTCCCCGTCCCCCTTGGCCAGCGACCCTGTAGGTGGAGCAGAGCCAACCGTGGGGCTGCAGGTCTTCCCGCCCCCTGGCCAGGGGCCCCGCAGCTGGAGCAGATCCAGCTGTAGCTGGAGCACAGCCAGCCACGGGGCTGAGGGTCTCCCCATCCCCCCTACCCAGCTCCCCAGCCAGGGACCCATGGCTGGCTCATATAACCAGGGAAAATTCACTCGTTTAGTGAACAAAGGTAGGTGTATGTCCCTCGTTTTAGTGAGTACTCATAAGTAAAGTACTCGTTAAACGAGGGATGAGTGTACTCCTCTCAGCTACTGGTGCCACAACATATTACTAAGACCAGGAAAGAGCCCCATACTGCATTTGCTGCATTGATTAATCCAAAACTGGGTATTTTGAGCATACTCTTTGGAGTCCCCACCTTAGGTCATTGGCAGTAGAGGTGTGATTAGTTTATGCAGAAAACAGGCTACATGGAGTTGCCACAGCCTCTGTGGCTAACGTGGGGTGGATAATGGGGGAAAAGCGCGTGAAGCAACATGAAGAGCTTAATGGAAAGGATTTAGCTCCACTGCTCAAGCTGTCTCCTTTACATGATTTTGACAATGAGTAGCTAAGAGCCAGAGTCTTCCATTCTTACTCATAATGATGAATCAGTAGTTATGCACATGATTACAATATTATTAACTTTAATGGGACTACTTGCATAAGTAACTGTGTATCTATGCAAGGAAAGGAGTCGCAGTCTGGCCAATGAACATCAGGGAGGCTATTGAACATAAGCGAGCTTGGCAGAATCTGGGTCTGTAAAAATATTCATGTAGCAGAATGTTTCACACTGTCCTCCCTTCCCCCAGTGGTGTTTATAAAACCCGCAAACCTTTCTTTCATTGCATTTTCTTTAGAAACTGTAGCTTTATTTGTATCACTGCTGACAAGTTACGTTGTGATGTGTCACTTTATGTTGTGTCATTTGCCCTAGTTATATAACGTGCCATGACATGACTAATACAACCCAACATGAGTCACCTGTCGTGACAGCTTTATGCTTTCCAACTGAAGTGCTCTTTTTCACTAACGATGCTTTTTCTGTTTATTTTAAATAAAATCTTTGCTATCCTCAGTTCTGTGATGATAATTTTACACAAACAATGAGGTGTATTCTGAATGAATGTATAGGCATAATTAACAACTAAGAAAAAATAATGAAAAGCACAATGTCCAGTGAAAAACATTAACAAGAGAAACTACTACCGATGAACACCCAAGAGACTGCAGGGCTTTAAATCAGCACCCTGTGTTGCAGAAAAAAAACCTTCATGATGTTATTTGGAATTATTTTAGAAATTGCATGTAATTATGTACTTTGACGAAACTATATAGCAATACATATGAAAAAAGAGGCATACTTAAAGTTACTTGTGCAATCTTAAACTTGTTTCCTGTCATTTGACTGTTTAATCACGCAACCTTATTGACATAGTTGTTTTCAGTAGGGGGGAAAAAAGCCCTCTCTCTTTCTCTCTCTCTCTCTCTCTCTCTCACACACACACACTACCTCTTTTTACTAGAGTGAGATAAAACTCAAAATAAGGATTTTTAAAAAAGAATTGTCAAAAATCAAGCTTTCAATGGAAGATTTCATAGAAATTTTAAATGAAAGAATTCTAATAAAAAGAGGCTATACACACACCATATTGATAATGCTTTAAGCACAGTACACAAACTATCTTTCTGAATTTGCATAGCTGCTGCAGAAGTTGAGGTGATAAATTCACCATGAAATTTGGAATTATAAACCACCCAGAAGACAGATAATGCAAAATAAAATGCATTATCTCATATATACTGATTTTGAACAAGAAATACTCTGACTTTGGTGGCATTATTTCAGATTTACACTGTTGTGAAATCAGAATATGGCCCATGATTTTCACAACTCTTAAGTTTCTTCCCATAAGAACATAAGAATGGTCATATTGGCTCAGACCAAAGGTCCCATCTAGCACAGCAGCCTGTCTTCCAATAGAAGCCAATGCCACGTGTCACAGAAGGAGTGAAGAGAACAGAATCATCAAGTGATCCATTCCCTGCCTGAGTCCCTGCACATGTATGCATTCAAATTCATTACATGCTTAACTATAATTTGTGCATGTCTTCAAATACATATATACAAATTACACTTTACATGCTGCCATATTCAGTTCTTGGTTTCTTTGCCTGGTTGCATGAACAGTGGAAGTGAGAGCAGATTTGTCCCAGTATGTGCTTCTCCAATTATACAAAAAAAAATGAGGTTTAAAACTAATTCCACTTCACTCGTTCAGATTCCAGGAATTAATGTCACTAGCTCAACACATTATCTGCAAGGTTTTTAAAAAAGTCTCAGCTAATTAGGACCCAATCCATAGCCCATTAAAGTCAAATAGGGTTTTTCTATTGACTTCAATAAATACTGGCTCAAGCCCTAAGATTGTTTGATGTTTACAGTGACTTATCCAATACCTTTAAATTACTGAACAGAGCTAGTAGTACTACAGAGCCTGAAAAAGGGGGAAAAGAAGCAAAAGTTAAGAAAAGTCCACTGTCATTCCCACTGTTCTCGTAAACTGCACTGAGTGTTTACCAGACATCCAAAGTGCTCAATTAGCAACAATAATTCTATGGACTGCAGGAAAAAATTCCATTACGTGTTGTTTTGGTATACAGTTCTCATTAATTGTGTGTTTATGACTTTGTGGTCCTCTTTGGCTTGTCTCATCGTTTGAATTGTAAGCTGTCAGTGTGCCTCCTTCTGGCAGAGACCACACTTCTTGGTAGTCCGTCATGTCCATTGATGATGTCTTGAGCTTTCACAGGCTCATCTGTTGTAGACTCACATGTGGCTGAGGAGTCCAAGTCTTGAATGGCATTGATGTTCACAGTAGGGGCAAGGGAATTGTCCTGGCTTTGTTGGTGTGGCTGCTGCTGTTGCTTTCCTCCTGTCATGAGCATCAGCTAGGCGTATGTGTTGCTGTTCTTCGAAGTTGTCATACTTGTTTCGTACAAGAGCACACCAGCCTGTTCAGTTTTCTGCATGCTGCTCTACCTGCTTTGGCTTTAATCCAGCTTGAGCAATGTTGGCCTTCACACAGTCTTCATACCTCTTGTGAAGCCTGCCTTGATTCCTTTTGTCCTGAGAGAGTTCACCATAGACGAGTTGCTTAGGGATTCTTGACTCCTCCATTCATATGACATGCCCTGTCCAGCAAAGCTGGGCTTTCAGAATCATGGCTTCAGTGCTTGTGGTACCTGCTCTGTCAAGGACTTCCAAATAGATCTGAGGACTTGCCATTCAAAAGAACAAAGCCAGTCATGTCATTGTGGAACAGATATATGAGGTTAATGAATCTTCTCCGGCAGCCTAATTTTGACTGGGTAATCCACAGGGCTTCTTTGTTGATGGTGTCAAATGCCTTGGTCAGATCTATAAAGACGGCATATAGATCCAAGTTTTGGTCTATGAACTTTTCCTGGACCTGACAAACAGCAACATGTTAATGGTGCTGCAGCCTGGGCGGAAACCACACTGTGCCTCTGGCAGGTTCTGCTCTGAGATGCTGGTGATCAGATGGCTGAGGATGACTCGAACCAAGTTCTTACCAGCAGTCGAGAGAGGGAGATGCCCCAGTAATTTCCACAGTCTGCTTTGTTGCCCTTGTTCTTGAAAAGTGAGATGATTGTGGCATCCCTAAAGTCTTTGGGCATGTCTTCTTCCCTGATGCTGGTCAAAATGCAGTGAACGGCTTCAAGTGACACAGGTCCTGTTGCCTTGAAGATTTCAGCAGGGATACCATCCATCTCAGGGCTTTGCCAGAGCTGGTCTAGCTGGTCTTTTTGATCTCATCCATTATAGGGGGCAGGTCAAGACTGTCGTGGGTTTCTGAGAGATCTGCTCTAGGGCCGCAAGATTGACAATGGAGGGGCCGTTGAGAAGGTTGCTGAAGTGTTCTCTCCACTTATCATCAATGCTGCTCTTCTCCCTCAGGAGGGTTATGCCATCTGCAGACAGGAAAGGTGTAGTACTTGGCTTTGAAGGTCCATATATAGCTTTGATAGCACTGAAGAACAGCTTGGAGTTCTTGGTATCAGTGTAGTATTGGACTTAATCAGTTTTTCTCTCCCGCCACTCATCTTGCATTTTGCGGAATGCAGTCTGTGCCTGACTCTGAAGGTGCTTGAAATGGTCATGTTTGGAGACTGAGGAAAATTGTTTTGTCATACCAGAAATGTGTTCTCTTTTTCCTCTAAGATTTTCATGATAGTCTTATCATTTTCATCAAATCAGTCTTGGTGAATTCTTATTTACTCCTAATGCTGAGTTGGCTGACTCCTTCACCAGGTTTTAAACTGGTCCCATTTTGGGTCTCCTGTCAGAGGTCCATGGAACATCAGCATATCATCAAGGCATGTTGCGAATTGCTCATGATGACCAGTATGCTGCAGCTTCCCGATGTTGAAGGAGGGTCTGACAACCTTGAGCTTCTTGCGGTGCAGTGGTGTGATGTGCTGCATAAGGACAGATCTGACGAGTCTGTGATCAGTCCAGCACTCAGCTCCCTGCATCACCCTGGTGATCTTAAGATCACGAATATCCTGCCTGTAACTGATGACATAGTCAATCAGGTGCCGCTATTTTGATCTCAGATACATCCATGTGGTCTTGTATTTATCGGCCTGACTGAAGAGAATGTTGGTAATCATCAGGTCATTTTCTGCACACAAGCTGAGCAGAAGGCCATTGGCATTCATGTTACCAATGCCGTGATGCCCCAGCACCCCTTTCCAGTTCCTACAGTACTTGCCAACTTTGGTGCTGAAGTCACCCACCAGGAGAAGCTTGTCGCTAGGAGGAATTGCTTTCACAAGATGGTCAGGGTCCTCATAGAAACTCTCTTTTGATTCATCACTGCTGGTCAGAGTTGGGGCGTAATGCTGATGACTGTAACATGGTGAGGGGGGTGAGGGGGAAGTGGGTCTTTATCAAGTGCTCACTGATGCAAGTTCGTAGGTCAGGCAGCTGGCACAGAAGTGATGTCTTGATGGCAAGTCCCGCTTGGCGGATTCTGTCTTCATTTTATGGTTTGCCTTTCCAGAAGGTGTACCCTCCTTTCAGTTCACAGATGGATACTTCCTCTGCAATTCTGGTCTCGCTCAGGGCAGCAATGTCAATGTTATAATGTGCCAGTTCTCTTGCTATGAGGGCCATCCTTCTCTCAGGCCTCATAGTATTCTCCTGTCCAAGAGAGCGCAAACATTTTATGCTCCAAATATCATCTTTCTTTCCACTGTTTTTCGACTGCTGTGAGGGTAAAACTGCCAGCTGTGGCACGCTGGCCAGTTTGGTTGGGACAAGCAATTTTTGGGACATCTTTCCTAGTCCCCTCCCTGATTTGAGGGTGAGCAGTGCTGCTCCAAAAAAGGCCTGCTCAGTCACCTGGGATGTTGCCAAACTCCTCTGTTGTCCTGGGGTCAGAGTCGAGCAACCAAAGTCCACAGGCAGCCTACATGGAGGTCTGGAACTACGACTCCCAGTGGTCCCCTTCGCCTGTTGCTTCACTCCTCCCCCATCGCCGCAGGACTTTGAAATAAACAGAAGATGTAGAAGGATAAAGTAGGCTAGTAAAGTAGACTGATGTGAGAGATGAGAATGTGCAAAGAACCTGTGTTGCAGAATGTTTAAAGTGGAAAAGCTGTTGCACAGGGGCAGTTCCACTTCCTTGGCCTCAGAAGCCTGGTTCCAGTGGTACAAAAAGTAGTCACGGCTGGAGACTTCCTAGGCTGCGGTGGATGGCCGTGCCATCTTCAGTGCCTTGTCATGCCCTTTGTTCTCCACAGAGCATTGCAGAGCTTCCATCCTGGTTGTTGGATCTCACTGTTGATCTCATCTGTCCAGTCCACCGGAGCCAACTTCGCATGCTGGGACAGGTGAGTTCCTATCCTGTTGGCTACCCTCACCTGGTTTAGCTCGCCTGTCGAAGCAGTTTATCAGGGTGTGGCCCCTGTGCATGCTACAGCTTCTTGGAGCCACGGGTGAGAACTGAGTGCCAGGTTGGGACCAAAGGTGCACAAACTGCCCCCAAAGAGACACGACAAGTCCCCCGCTCCAGAGGTGCTACCCCTCCTTGGACACTCCATACAGCCCAAGAGACCACATTAGTGCATTAGCAAAGGGGAGGTGCTGTCAGATTGTGAATAAATGGACAGTAATATTCTGAGGAGTTCTTGTGATAAGTTGTGAGTTACTATGCAAAAGACTGAGCATGTAATTGAATACCTCTTCTGTATAATAGTAAGTGGGTCTCAAAAGCCCATGCAGGGTGACGTGGTGTTGTCTCTATATGTTTTTTAACCAAAACACATCCACTTTTGCGAGCCATATAGATCTCAAATTCACTAACCTGGTGAGCACTTTTATCACAACAGCTGAATATGCAAAAGGAGTTATCTGCAACTTTGCATTGCATGGGATGATGCAGTGTAACGTGCTTTGTTAAATGACCCATTACATTATGAGTTATCATATTAGCTATCTGGTGTGATTTGTCATCAAATGTCTTGCAAGTAAAGGGGAAAAATATGATCTACTATAAATTCTGAATTTTTGGCAGTCACTGCTTCCAGCATAGAGTGTATATTTTCTAATGAAATTATTCACAGTAGTCTATCATAATACTTCTGTGCTTTTCTTTCAGATAAAGGAAAGTTAATACTACACAGCTTTTTGTGACCTATGGTACAACACAATGCAGCCAAAACAATTTGCAATGCTTGGTCTGTATTGCCTACTTGGTATTTTGTATGCCACCAACATTGGCATATACCCAGTTCTTCCTCCTCCTAGTCAACCACTGTTATTTCACATAATTCTGTTCCAGCTAAAAGGTCAAACTTGAGTAAGAAAAATCATGATATCATGATAAAACCTTTAAACTACTGAGCAGAGCTAGTAGTACCACAGGTGCAGAGTGCAGAACCCACTAGCAATTGTCCAAAATTACTCTAGATGTCTGTGCCATATGAAGCCCTCTTGTACTCCTTACACAGCTCCTGCAGAGTCTAAACTCCTGTGGAGGATGATGGGAGTTTTGTCTGATAAACAAATGAAGAATTTGGTCCTCTGGGTGAAATTCATCTCATGTGCAGAGGGCTAGCATAAAGCCATGTGGTAGTTAAGTTGTGCTTAACACTCATGATTTATGGTTTCCTCAGAATTTAGCTGGATTTTTACACGAGTGAATTCCATATTACCAGAATATCAATATCCTCCTCTACTTTGAATTCCAGCTAGTCCAAACTTATACTGAGCTACCACTTTCCACTGGCACAGAACTAGTTGTATCCCTCTCTCCCATTATTCCTTTTTGGTTTTTCCGTATTGGGAGAAAAAAGCCAAGAGAAAGCAAAAAGTTGATAAGGCTGGGTTTGTTTTAAACACTCTCTTTTCTCTTTTTAAACCCACCTTGGAGTATGAAGCACTGGTTTTGAATTGTAGAGCCTGAAATGGCTTGTGATCCACCCATCGGAAAATCCACTTGTAGGACCATGGATGTTGCCAGATGAGAGAGTAGCAGGCTAGTGTAAGAACCCCAGCTGGACTAGGAGCCAGAGCCCCCACCTGTCCCACAGCAGCAGGAGTCAGAAGGCTGTGGTGGGGCTGGGACCCAGAGCCCTTGCCTGCCCTGAAGCAGTGTGGGGCTGGGAGCCAGAGCTCCTGCCTGCCCCATAGCAGCCAGGAGGACTAGTGCTGGCTGGAGCCCAGTGGCAGCCCTGGGAGATTGGGTTGGGACCAGAGTCACTAGAAGGGAGGCTGGGGCTGCAGCAACCCTGGAGAGCAGGGCTATCTGCATGCAGAAACCCTACACCTCTCCTCATCCAGCAAATGCTCTTGTTCGAGACCTGTCAGGTCCTGAACATGCTGGATAAGGGAGGCACAACCTGTAATTGTTTATATTATGGTGGCCCCCAACAAGAATGAGGGTTGGTGGGAAGGCATTATCTGTGAGGAAAGTTTGACAGTGGAACTTAGCCTCCACCTTAGTTTAACAGAACCTGTATTTCCTCATCTTCAAAGCATGCCACAAGGCTTTGCAATTTAATAGTGGCCACAGTTAGGCTCAGGGTCTTCAGCAGAGTTTGGCCCTGAAAGCTACAGAGGTGAAAGCATGGACCTATTAGGTGGGCAACCAGAGAAAGTTCTTATCCTTTTACATGGACTAGTTCCAAGAGGAGGCCAAACAACATACAAGGAACCATTGTGTCTCCATTTGTTTTCCTAAACTATGAACGTGGGAGTAGATTGAGACATATGTAATGGTCTGATATGTGGACATACTGTTGGTCAATTTTTGACTTGTAAGGTTGGGTTGATTGGCACTGGTAGATAATTTCTTTTGGATTGTTATGCTTATTGTACCTTTAAAACATTTTCATAAGTAGCTAGACTTTAGAGGCATGAGAAACAGACCAAATATCAGAAGTCATATACACTATGGATTGCCTTTACTATGAGATCTAATAGGTAGTCAAATTACTGCAGATTAGGTAATGCTACCTACGTACTGTGTCTTATTAGTCATGCATAAAGCCTGGAATAACAAATGTTAAAAACTACAGTTTCCATTAGTGCACTGGAAGATGTGATTTTTCCCCCAGACCCTTTTAATTCTTGACACTTATAAAAACAAACCTATAGTATCACCTGCTTGTAACTCTAGAAGCTGATCAGAGCTCTGTATTGCCCCTGACACAAAAGAAATCTATATACAGCAATTGAAGTTCAAAGGTTCTTGAGTGACAACTTAAGACCAATGTATGGTGATATATATCAACAGAAAAAAACCACCCACATTTACGTATCTGAAAGAATTCCAGAGGAGAGTGCACTGACCCACATGTGATATTCCCAGGAATGTAACATGAAATATCATAGCACGATAGTATGCTTGATACTGTAGGATTCCCTCATACACAGGCAACATCTCACAGCTAACCACCTCCATGTGACTGCTCACAGAGGTGACTATGTGTATTATTGCACGGCCATGATTCAGGTCTGGCAGTTGGGTAAAAACAAAGGCACTTTCCCTGTAACTGGAAGTGTTATGTAACAGGAGGACTGTCTTTCATATGCTGCCTGTCCATTCTAGAAGATCCTTCACTGCACCTCATAAGAGAAATTTGTTCAATAGAATATAAGAAAATACTTAGAAATACCTACCTTTGATAATTGTATAGAACTCCCTTCAGGTGTGTGGGCTCAGAAGCAGGTTTTGATGTAGACACACAGCCTCTCCCCATTACGTGCATGCACTGAAGGGTGACACGCTTCTAAGTATGTATCTTTATCATAGAGTTGTAGACAGAACTATGTAATGGCATGTGTTATGTGTAAAAATATCACTATTGTTTTCTGACTCAATTTGAAAAGCTATAAGACTATCATTACTTATCACAACCTTAAATATCCCATGTTACCTTTATGTTACTACCAGGATTATGTTACCACCTACCTTTATGGTGGGAGCCCTGTTATACCATGTAACACATAGGGTGCGTCTACACTAGCTGGCTACTTCGAAGTAGCTTGCACAACGTCCAAATAGTACGCATTGCGTCTAAATGCACCGTGTGCTATTTCGATGTTGAAATCGATGATAAGATGGCGAGACATTGAAATCTCTATTCTTATCTGAAGATGGGAATAGCGCCCTACTTCGATGTTCAACGTCGAAGTGGGCATGTGTAGACAATCTGCATCCTGCTACATCGAAATAGCAGGGTCCTCCATGGCAGCCATCAGCTCAGGGGTTGAGAGACGCCCTGTCCAGCCCCTGCAGGGCTCTATGGTCGCCGTGTGCAGCAGCCCTTAGCTCAGGGCTTCTGGGTGGTGCTGCTGCAGCAGCTGGGGGTCCATGCTGCGTGCATGGAGTCTGCAACCGGTTGTCAGCTCTATGGATCTCATGCTGTGCAGGCCGAGTGTGTCTGGGAGGGGCCATTTAAGGGAGCGGCTTGGGGCTTTGCTGGCCCCTTATTTCAAAGGGGAGTGCGTGTGTGTGTGGACGCTCCACATTTCCTTTTGGGGCGGCTCCTTTCGATGTTCTCTGTTGCTACTTTGACATTGAACATCGATGGCACCAGCCCTGGAGGACGTGTAGACAATACACGTCGAAGTAGCCTATTTCGATGTTTTTACATAGTGTGCTAGTGTAGACATAGCCTATCGGCTGGGCATGCAAGCAGGGTAATTGTGCACTTTCAGTGATCACCCTTAAAATTCCACATTTGCTAGCTGTTCCTCCCCCTGTGCCAGCCTGATGCAGAGAGACTCTCTCTGTGTGCCTTTAAGCAGTCTGAAATGCTGCTTCTTCAAGAGCAACTGTGTCAGTCAATACCCCTGGCCATGCCTTTCTCCCAAAAGGAAAAAGGGAACTTCAGTGCTGTCCCATGACAAAGCTCATAAAAAAAGAGTGAAGGACTAGTAGAGCAAAGCAAGGTCTGGTAAGAAGAGTGGACAGAAATAACTATGGCAATGGACAGCAGCAAGAACACACTGCAACAGTTAATGCAAGGCAGCAGTGACTTTCACACAGAAATATCACCAAGGCTCAGTTCAGATAGAATCCTTGAGATAAAGGTGCTGCAGGTTGTGTAACATCAGGCACTGCTTGTAGGTGCCTAAAATATTTATAGCACAATAGGGGTGAGTTACCAGACAATACACTGATGAGAAAATAATTGCCATGGCAGTGGAGATGGACTAGATGACCTAAGGGAATTTTTCCAGGGTTGGTTTCTAATGGTGTTCTGGGATCCTGAGTGCTGAAGTCCTTTGTTTTTGTCATATGACATCAGAATATTTGCATATTTTCTATATATAAAACAGACACATGTTTAATAAGAATGACAATTACAGGGAAGAGCACAAAATCTGGCTGTGAAGTCAATGGGAGTTTCAGGTGCTCAGAACCTCTCAGGATCAGGTTCTTGTTGGTTCATATGAAAAAATTAAGAATATTAATTAGCAATGCAAAAATATTTTTAAAATCCTATTCAGTAGAATAATAAAAGTTTATTTTGATTTTTACTAATTATAACTCAATTCCAGCACATATATAGGGAAAGTATACCTTCAGTCTTTCACCTGGAAGTGGCTGTAACCTGAGGTTTTGCATGCACTCCCTTGTTCATGAAGCCCTCTCACTCATACTGAGATGGAGGAAAGGAAGGCATATAAATACCTTGTCTTTTTATTATATATAAACTTGCCAAAAACAGTAGGAAGGAGTGAGAAAAGTTGCCATGACAACCTCCAACGTTGTACCGCTGAAGACTTACTTTATACATTTGAAATACTTGTATTTTTCCTCTTCCTATGGTGATTAGCATGTAATTTACCTCTTTTTTCTTAAACGCTGTTTCTTTTTCCTATTTGCTTCTATACTGTAAAGAATATTTTTTCTTTTCACAGCTATCTCAAATATCAGATTTTGATTAACATAGGCCAAATTTTGACCGCATTTACATTTACTGACTTCAGTGGTGATGCTCTCAATTTTCAGCAATATAACTTGAAGCAAAAGTTAGCCCTGCAAGTCTTAGAACTATTTTATGGAGTTAGCTAACAGTAATTTTCACCCTTACTTCTCTGGGTTAAAGAGATATTCTTTATTTATCACTGAATTGTACCCAGCTGTCGGCATCAAACGTCAGTCCTGCCCTACCTAACTTTCAAAACCTTTACTATCTTCCAGCACAGAGTGCAGGAAACCATATTTTAAGGGGATTCCTGTGGTCCCAGTCTACTTCAGAAAGTGCAATAAGAGGGTTCCAATCTGCAAAGAAGGAAAACAATTTAATTATTGCTGACTGAGTCTGTCATGAATAACCCTGGCTGCTGCAAGCTGTAAGTACATAGGGCCATTTAGAATGTAGCAGAACCAAGCAGGGCTGTGTTCGGCCTCTACTTCATCTCTTGCCATTTTTCTCACTCTCTTCCAATAGCAGGGAGCTGAATCTCTACCAAAATCCGACAGTGTGTTTCACAGGAGAGCAAGAAGCAGGAGAAATACTGCAGAGGCAACACTTCTTATTCCCATGCCCAGTTATAGGAGTGAGAGAACAGGGGTTGGGGAGAGGGGAGAGATGGGAAGCAGGGGAACCTCTCTTTTTTTCCTCAGTTTATTTCTCCACTTCTCATTTTCTCATCTTCTTATATAAAGTGGAGGCTTTGGATCTGTGGAACAAGCTAGTTGACTGAGTTAGCTGGTGCTTCGGGGACTCGCAGAACAAAGGATAGTTTACGAGGAATTTGAAGGAAAGGGTATGACCCTGTCATGCAAGGTTGAGGATGGACTTTGCTGGGACCAGGGTAGGGAGCCCAATGGGGCCTCAGGTGTAAGGAGCAGGACAGGGGCTAGACTCCCTCAGCCAGCCTTTCAGTGCCAATGGGGCTCCAGTGGCAATTTAAAGGGCCCAGGGATGCAGCCACTGCCAACAAAGCAGTGATGGCAGCTGCCCAGCACCTTTTAAATTGCTATGGCCCCAGGTAGCTGTCCCTTTTGCCCCCCTCACCTATCAGTGGCCTTACTGTCATGCTGGGAGAGGGTGGACAGGCAGGGTATTGAGGGATAGCATGGAGGAGGGCATGAAAGAGGGAGTGGGAGAAGGAGACTACGAAGTGATGAGATTTTCATCACTAGGCCATTAAAGGGGATCTGAGAAGTAGGCCACAACATTTTGTAGAACAATGAAGAGAAGTAGAAGTTTAAGCTTGACACAGGTGCCAAAGAGGGGAGCCAACAAAGGGCTTTAGTGGGTGGGTGGGTAACATGGTCTCCTGCAGGCAGAAATCTTTCCTGTTTCCTATTTCTCAGGTCATTCTTTCTTGAAAACATGATGGATCCCTTTATGTTTTCGCAGACCACAGGAAACTTGGCTACACCCATGATAAGTGGTCATCTGACTAATTAAAACTCATGGTAGATTACGGATGTTGCCAAACAAGAGAACGACGGACAAAAGAGGCTCAGCCTGTATCCTTTCATGGATCGGGAATTGGTTAAAAGACAGAAAACAAAGGGTTGGAATAAATAAATAAACAAAGGGTTGGAATAAATAAATAAATTTTCACAATGGAGGAGGGTAACTAGTGGTGATCCCCAGGGGTCAGTCCTGGGACCGATCCTGTTCAACTTGTTCATCAATGATCTAGAAAATGAGGTAAGCAGTGAGGTGGCAAAGTTTGCAGATGACACCAAGTTGTTCAGGAAAATCAAAACCAAAATGGATTGTGAAGAACTACAAAAAGATCTCAGCAAACTGAGTGATTGGGCAGCAAAATGGCAAATGAAATTTAATGTGGGTAAGTGTAAGGTAATGCACATTGGAAAAAATAACCCAAATTACACGTACAACATAATGGGGTCAAATTTAGCTACGACAGATCAGGAAAGGGATCTTGGAGTTATAGTGGATAGTTCTCTGAAGACATCCACGCAGTATGCAGCGGCAGTTTGTAAAGCAAATAGGATGTTAGGAATTATTTAAAAAGGGATATATAATAAGACAAAAGATATCATACTGCCCCTATATAAAACTATGGTACGCCCACATCTTGAGTACTGCCTGCAAATGTGGTCTCCTCACCTCAAAAAAGATATATTGGCATTAGAAAAGGTTCAGAAAAGGGCAACTAAGTTGATTGGGGGTTTGGAACGGGTCCCATATGGGGAGAGGCTAGAGAGACTGGGACTTTTCAGTCTGGAAAAGAGGCAATTGAGGGGCGATATGATAGTGGTATATAAAATCATGAATGGTGTGGAGAAAGTGAATATAGAAAAATTATTTACCTTTTCCCATAATACAAGAACTAGGGGACACCAAATGAAATTGATGGGTAGTAGGTTCAAAACTAATAAAAGGAAATTTTTCTTCACACAGCACACAGTCAACCTGTGGAACTCCTTGCTGGAGGAGGCTGTGAAGGCCAGGACTCTATTAGGGTTTAAAAAAGAGCTCGATAAATTTTTGCAGGTTAGGTCCATAAATGGCTATTATCCAGGGGTAAAGTATGGTGCCCTAGCCTTCAGCACAAGGGCAGGAGATGGATGGCAGGAGATAAATCACTTGATCATTGCCTTCTGTTCTCCTTCTCTGGGGCACCTGGCACTGGCCACTGTTGGCAGACGGGATACTGGGCTGGATGGACCTTTGGTCTGACCCAGTATGGCCATTCTTATGTTCTTATGTATTAATTATCTACAATGTTACTTACACCATCTTGAAATTACTTAAGATATTATCCCAAAAATAAATCAGAGCATTGTTAGCTTAGTCTATTATCTAGCACATGCTATTCTTAAAATCTTCTGTGATTATTTCAATGCTCCGTTGAGCTTTGCTGAGATATTCAGTACTAGCTAATGTACTGATTTTATTAATTAAGCCTGCAACACTCAAACTCAAAAACTGTAGTAGTTTGGATAAGTGCATAAAAGTATCTTAAGCCATTTACCTCTTCTCACTGCTGATTTGTATCTAGCATATTGTTGCCCTTTGGGCCTGAGCTGTTAGCCAAAATTTGGGGCCTCGTGGGGTTGTCTCCACTAGGATGAGAAATGATGATAATGAGTGAAGTGTATTTTTGATATTATCTAGTTTTTGGGGGTGGGGGGAGGAAGTACTCAAAGTCCTGTTTCCCTGAGCATAGCAGAAAAATATGATAGCAGGCAGTTGCCTTCCCAAGAGATGCCCCACTGTGTCACCCTAGACAGCTCTGGCTCCACAAGCTCCATCTCTCTGCTCAAAGTAACTTCTCTAGGCTTTCTGCTGCCTCCAACACACTGTGTGTGTACTTTATCTTAGCTCCGGTGTTTGTAAGCTGGGCTTAATGCTAACCTGCCAGGAGCCCCAGTGCTTTGGACTACTAAAAATAGACCCCATGGCTGCTTATACTACTAAAAGGGACTTGGTTGCTTCTTCTATTGAGACTGAGAGGGAGTGCTTGGCACATCAATTAGCTTAATGAGGTCTCTGGTAGTCTTTGCAACCCAGACTCACCTGAAAGTAGCTATTAGCATCTCATAGTATAGCAATATCAAATGCATGATTCTCAAACTTTGCTCATGTGATGCTGTGTATGGCTTAAGTTTTTGATCCTGAATCATAAAGTCTTGCTTCTGAATCTGTTGAAGTATTTATAGGGTCAGGTCCTATCTTACCTGCTGCAAAAGAACTAAATGATGCCTATATAACCCTGAGATGTAAGAAGAGAGTCTTTATCCTCATATAGTGGTTAGTCCACAAAAAAGAGTAAGAATCAGTCATGGCTATAAGCTAATAGAACTACTTTTTTCTCAAGTTGGAGAGTCTCTGATTCAAGCACTGAAGGACCCACGTTCCAGCCCTACTACCAAACCAGGTTGGGAATCATTGTAGAATTGGTGCATCAAGAAGCAGCCTGGCATGTCAACAGACCATAATCATTCAGGAAGAGCTTCCCTAGGTAGAAAAAGTTTGTAACTTCCTTCCTTGCAAAAACAAGTTTCCCCTTCCCATCTAGTAGCTGATCCATGAAAGAAGCTAAGAAGGTCAGCCCACAGGGCTTCTACAGAGAGGGCAAATGGCAGCCCCAAAATGGCAAAAGGCAGCTAATTAGAGGTGGAGGGCTGCAGGACAATTAGGATCAGCTGGCAGAGAGCTGGCCCAGGCAAATTGGGGCTAGGTGATTCTCTTCAGGCCTGCTGCAGGTGCTTAACAGCCTCTCCAGTTAGAAGGAGGGCAGGGAGGAAAGAGATAGATGGAGTACCAACAGTGATAGTGTTAGAGACAGTAGGGGAGAGAGTTCTAGAAGGAGTGGCTGGGCTCCCTATCCCAGAAACCAGTTGTTAAGCCCAAACTCTTGGCAATGGGGAATGCTGCTAGCCCAGATGCTGGCCAGGGAAAACGTACTGAGTATTGCAACAGTAGGCAATAGTATTATTTGTTTATTCAAATGGTACAGGCTCTTCATTTTAGGTCCCATGTTCAAATCACACTATAGAGCCACTGCCTAAGGATTTTTCTGACAGTCATGAGAAATTGAGTGAACATTCCCTGAAAAGCAAAGATGTTAAGCTTTACATTTTTATTTCTAGGGTCACTGCAGAATCATCATGCTTGCTTTATGTATAAAAAAAAAGTTCCATGCCAATAAATCACTGTTATTTATAAAACCATAATGAGTCACAGCTGAGATTTCTCTGAAGGACAAAGAAAAATATGTGGATGTTGCTGTTAAAATATTTGTACAGAGGTAGCAAAATTAAGTTATCTAAGACAACTGAAAAATGATTTTAGGTCAACTCCTCTAGCCTGGTGAGTCATGTGGTCTCTATGTAACATTTTTTTCCCCAATAACAAGCAGTCCTGTAGCACCTTACAGATTAACACATTTATTATAAGCTTTTGTGGGAAAGCTCCACTTTAACACTTCAGAACTGGCATCAAGACAGTCTTTTATCTCATTCACCCAAATGTGTAGCATTAGTCTGGAATTATCATGAAAAACAGTGTTTTAGGGAGGGAGAGACTATGAGTACTTATTTCCATTTAAAGTGGAAATATAAGAATTCAATGAGAGAGTATTTGGCTGAGTAAGTACTACCCAATACAAACAAGTGTTTCACAATCCATTTGATAGGCAGCAATTTTTCAGCTGACATTTATTATACTCTAGACCTGAAAGTTACTACATTTAGAAAAGACATTCAAATGCACTTTCATGCAGATGGGTAGTCTATATACTTCCTGCCTGTAGGCCTTCATGTTTATTCATCATGGTCACAGTTATACCATTTGGTGTGCTCCTCACAATATAAACATTTAAAAGTTAATCTGTCTTTTTTGGTAAATAGGTTCTTGCAGAGAAACATTTTCAAGAGACATGATAACTGTCTATGTCTTGGAGGGTTGTTGCTTGAACTGACTGAATGTGTTCAATAAAATAATCTTAGGAAAAGAGACATACAATGAGATTAAATGCAAGGGAGAATGGTATATTTGTAAACTACAACAATCCTCTTTTAAAATCTCACTATAGTGCCACGTAATGTTTTACCACTATGTAAATGTTAAAAAATTAATAGTGGTATGGTACAGTATTTTAATAGTATAATACTAAATGTTTTACTATACAACCAATATACCTTTTGAAAAATGAGTTCTGTATTTTCTAACCAAAACACTGGGTATTTTAGTAACTTTCATTTCATGGATTAAACTGTCTGCCTGGTTTAGAAAACTGCACATCAGCTAAGTAATGTAAATGATAATACTAGTGTGAGCTCAGTAGCTATCTGATACTAGTGAGATTGATACTATTGGAATTGTTAGTACTTTAAAGTTAGTGGTATGAAGTTCATGCTATGAACTCTCTTAGGGCTTGAGGACCACCACATACCTCTCTTAGCGCTTGAGGGCCATCACAAACCTCACCACCAGCTGCTCCAACTGAAATGCACTCTTTTTCAACCTTTGTTCTCTAGAAGGGATACATACATATATATATATATATATCTCAGCGTGTACTTCTCTTGCTTTCCACAACCAAACACTATACTTTACATAAAACTGTCCTCTGCTGAGAGAATGAATCACATGTAACAGAAGCTAGTCATGTTGTTTAATGCACTACTGGAAGTCGCCTGATGGTATGGGGATGAATGCTATATAAGAACTCGTGTAGATTACAATACAGAGTATTGTATTAGTTCATGCATTAGACTACTGTACCTGACAAACCATTCATTGGCTGGGGGAACTGCACATGCTCCTGCCAGCCCATTTTAACCTTTCTTTTGCAGTAGTGGGCATTCACTTCACTACAGTCAGAAATCAAATCTGCTCTACTGTCACGTAGGAATCTATTCCTGTCTTAATTTGCTCCTTCACTTGGAATAATTGACACTATTCATGTGTGAAGAAAAGTCCACCTTTGACTTCCTTTCCCTTTATGCCAGTCTCCCAATGCAATGTAATATTTTCAAAATAACTATATTTTCATCATGATGTGCAGTAGCATATATGTATGATCTTCTATACTGTGAATGAATGTATATAATAAGGGATTTACATTCCAAGCTTGTCCTTTTACACTGAAGTTAGAATTGGACAAATCCAGCAAAAAATATTCACAGATATATAGTCACATAAAATTGTGAATTTCCCTCAACAGTATTTATTCATTACCATTTGTATAATCAATTGTTTTCTTTTACAACAATAGTCATAGAAGTCGAAAGGATCATGAATAGTCATCTGAATAAATATCTGTATATGTATTCAGAATAGAGTGTTCATGCATCCATCTTGAAAACACTTTTTGGAGTGGGCAGCAGAAACAATGCTCTGGGACTTTCATTACCAATCATGCCACTTACGAATTACAAATGGGGACTGTTCTGTCAACGGTCATGACCAATTTGTTTGTGAGAAAGCTGTAATTTAGATTCACTCTCAGAAATCTGTAGTTGAGCAAGGCCAAATAGCAAAATAGTTAAACAAATCTGTGGGTAATCTGCGACCATCAAAATCAGTTCTTTTTTTTTGAATGGATTCTTTGCTATGAAGAAAGACAACAACAAACAACAGTGCCACAAGGTGCTGTTTTCTCATGGGTAGCCCGTGTGGTAGCCCCACCAAAGCGTTGCCTATTTAAAATCACTAAGCATTCAGCTTTCTTTTCCTAGATATACAGCGAAGTCTTCATAAGAACAAAGGTTCTGATGGAACACATACTGGAAATAGATAATGTGATCAGAAGTGATGCTTTGGATTGGTGGCCATTAGCAGGCTGCCAAAAATATTAGAACAAGGCCAGAATCTTCTTCCAACAGTCCAGAGAAGCTCTATTTGATAGGACTTTGTTTCTAATTTATAAAAAGGCTTGTTTTGCCCTACAGTGTTTAACAAAAGTGGTCACTAGCTTGCCCTATCTAAAGTGCTTCACAAACTGATCATTTAGGATCCACTGAATAGCATTATATACTTGGATATGGATTGGGGTTATGTAACTGGGTACAGATTATAACAACCTAGAGATTAAGGGACATTGCACAGGAGCTTTTCTCCTGTGTAGAAAGACGCATTTTTTAACTGTAAATAAATACAAACTCTGCATGCTCTTCCTTGTTCCCTTCCTACTCCTCATGGAGGAATAATGAAAAATTCAGTTTACTCTAATGCATTGTGCTGAGTGTGACATAGTGTTCTGAAGCAATCATGTAAAACATTGAAATTACCCTTGAGTCTGTTCTGGTCTGGCTATGGTCTGAAGAAGTGGGTCTGTCCCACAAAAGCTCACCCAATAAACTATTTTGCTAGTCTTTAAAGTGCTACTTGACTGCTTTTTGTTTTGATATTGCCATGGTTTCCCCTTATATTTTTCATTAGATTATGTTTTTCTACCAATCAGTTCTAGTAACTGAAAGGACAAAATCTTAGCAGGGGAGGCCTGGCTCCTATGTGCTCCTGCATTCTAATTCACAGCTGAGACAAAGTTCCCAATCAGTTGTGTTTAATAAATGTAAAGAAATAGATCAGTATGTGCCCATGGTCTGATAAGATGGTGTCAATTTCTTAAGGAGATTGAACAAAAAATAGCAGAAGAGTTAAAATAAAAAGACAAACTTCAAATAAAAAATTAAACAATTCTTACTGGTTTTTGAAATTTGTCTTTTAGAAGCACGGGTTGGTATAAATATAGATGTTTATGATTATGAGTGCATGTGTCTGTATGTCTTGAGAAACTGGTTTGGGACCAAAGCAAGGGTTAAGTAGCAAATTAAGCTATAAGGGGATGAGCACAGCCTATAACTTAGAACTGGCCTTTGCAAATTTTAACTCAATAGATTTGTTGGGTGGAACGAGGGACTTGGCCTTTGCTTTATAGCAGGTATCACATGTAAGGTTCCACTTGATTTTATTCTTATCCCCTGTGGAACTGTTGTCCAAATCATGGCATTAGTACACGTCACTATCCATGTATATGATCATGGACGGCTGCTCCCTTGCAAAAACATATACTAAGGAATAAATCAATTCCAAAATACCCTACAACAGAAAGTCTATAAGCTGAGCAACAGGGCCCACTGGGGCATGGATCAGCTACAGACCAGAACATAGACCATAAGGAGACCACATGGGTTTTATCAGATATTTGTCCAGAAAGCAGCAATTAACTATAATGGTTTTGTCACAAACAAATACAACAGTCTCTCCCTCTATTCTTCCTAATTACCCTCCCATGAGCTGAGGCAGCAGCTGCACTGTAATTATCTACGTGGCCCACAATTATGATTTTTGACCCTCATTGAAGGAGGGGGAACTCATACAGCATACTACAAAAGTTAAGGCTGCTTCATATAACCTTAACATTTCATACTACTTAGTCTACACACCATGGCTCTCTGAGTGGTGGTGGGAAGTGGAAGAGAAAAATTATGGTCTGTGAACGTGTCCTTTTCTTAAGGGACAGAATATCCTCTTCTTTTCTATTAGAAAAGAGGACTTTCACAGATATTGCTTGGAAAATATTAATTATTACAGTAACCCCTTTCACACTTACTTTTTCACACACTGTTCCTTTACCCAGCTGAGTTACTGAGTAAACTATATTATAATTTTGAGATTAACTTCTCAGCAGAGAGAGAGATAAGAATAAAAGAATAAACCCCATGAAGAACTCAGACTTTGAAATAAACAACAAAAATCTTGGGTGAAGTATAATGCCACTAAATAAACTCAAAGCTTAAAAATAGCCAACAGCAGCTAACAAAAAATAATCACTACCTTTCACTAACTACATAATTGGATTTTGCTGTATAAAACTCACCCTAGTTCTAAAAGCCTTAGTCATAGCCCTTTATTTTATACAGGCAAAGGAACTCAATTCCTGTTTTATAGCACTTCATAGCTGCCTTTTCACCTGAAGGTCACCCACCATGATCACTTGATTGGGAAATAATCTTTCTTTTATTTCTTAGCTATTACAATCTGCGGTAGCACAGACAGGGCCAATGCTTGCTACATTAATATTGTAAAAATAAATTACAAGTTTTGAGGAAAGGGTCCTAAAAGGGTCAGCTGTCCATGATTGCCCTCCCCCACATCCTGCTGGGTTAAGTTTTCACTATAAAACAATGGCTTTCACAACTACTATACTTTCTATGCAACTTCTTGGTTCTTATGTACCACGAGTTAGCTGTATTTTTTGCCCAATGTTTTATTCTCTAAGATTATGGTTTTCAAGATGTTTGGTTATGTTCCTAAGAGGCTCCAATTGAATTTTAGCTACAAAAATAGAATTTATGAAAGCTGGCATAGAGCGTTTGTAATAGATATGCAAATTCGAGTTGTTAGTTATCCTCTCATGAGAGAGGGGCAGCTGGTGGCTCTGAAGGAGAAATACCATACTCTAGTTCGAAGTGTGGTCCAAAGTTCTTTGAAATCAACAGGAGCCTTACATGGGAACTGGAAGACTGGATCACACTCAAGAGCTATTTAACCTATTACCCCGTCTCTTAGGCTATATCTACACTAGCGAGTATTTTCAAAAAATCTGGGGCTCTTTAGAAAGATCCCACCAAGCATCTACACATAGAACACATTCTTTTGAAAGTAAATCAAAAGAACCCAGCATGTCTTTTGGAGGCACTTTTCCGGTTCCAGATCACAAACAGCGATGTCTTTCAAAAAAATGTGTGTAGATGCTCCATGGGCCCTTCTTTTGAAAGAGGGGACCTCCATGGCATTGGCCAGCTGGGGCACAGAGACACACTGGCCACAGTATTCACAACTCTATGCTTCCTTCATCTGGCCACCTTAAAGGTTCAGGGATCTCCAGAGACCCTGTGTCAGGAAGCTGAGAGCGTGGTGGCAGCAAGGTGACAAGCCCCACAGCCCCACACTCTCATGGCCACCCCTGTAGTGCAGAATCCAACCATGGCAGCCATCCATCCATCCCATGATCTCCAGGTGCCCCCTTAGAGGTAGCAAAGGGGTCACAGGAGCCTGCCTGGGCCACTAAGAAGCCCTTCATGGACTAAGCTGGAGCTTTGGGACCTCCTCAGACTATGGCAGGCCAAGGAGATCCTCTGGGAGACATCCAGCAAGAAGCGGAATGCCCCCACCTTTGCCTGGCTGGCTGCCAGCTTGGCCACCTAGGGACACCCTGCCTGGAGCCAGCATGAAGTGTGCTCAAAGGTTAAGGAGCTGAGGCAGGGCTGTGGCTGGGCCCGGGACGTGGCCAGGCATTCAGGGGCAGGACCCCGCACCTGACCCTTCTATCAAGAGCTATGCAGACTCCTCAGTCCCTGGGATGCCTCCCCCAAACCCATGGTCATTGATGTTGCAGTGGACAAGCCACACCCTGAGGTGGAGGCACAGCTACCGTTCTCTGGCTGGACCACACTGCTGGACTAATTCAGGACTGAATTAGTTAAAAACTATTGAAGAGCTTTAACTCATGAGGTGTCACCTTTCTTTTTTTACAGCCCAGTCGTTTTCAAAATGGCCAATCTACTTGGCTGACTAAAACTGCTACTATATCCCAAACGTGTTTGGACATGCTTGAGGTATATGGAAAGCTAGACAGAGACATTCATGCTTCATACTTTCACTGGCTGCTATTAAATATCGTGACTACAACAAAAACCCTTTGGCTGTCTCTAGGCTTCTGTATTGTTTATTTACCTCAGCAACTCTTCTGGACAGTCTTCAAGAGGGAAGACATGTCAGAGGAGCTGACTGCAAGCTAACTTCTTGTTACGTATGCGAACATGTTTTCCCTGGTGTTGTATCTCATACAACATTCCTCAGCCCCTTCAAAATCTACTTTCTTCCATAATTGTTCCAACTAGGACTACATTATATGTTTTTATCTATTTTGAAGGACTAATAAAATACATATCATGAAAACAAACTTAACTGTTTAAAATAACCTTAACCTTAACTGACTTTGCATATTTTTCTCTCCCTCTTTTTTCCCCTTGCCTGCTGTGGTCTCTCCAGGCATCATATATTATCAAATCCAATCAGGATGTAAGGGATTATGTAAAGTATGCCTATAGGCATACATGCTGAGGTTAAAAATAACTGTGAATGCTGTTAGCTAACAGCAATTGGTTTTAATGTGGTGGTTTTCTGTCTTCACATGAAAAAAAAATGAACATGAACCTGGACCCAAATGGCACTGAAAGCTGGTGAAGAGGTTCTCTAGTATAAAGTCCTATCAAAAATTTTCATCTTGGACCTATCTCTAACAGAAATTGAGAAAACTTTGATATTTCATAGCTCCATATCCCTTGTTGGAATGATCCTCTAACACACATCTTGAACAGCTATAGCAATAGATTGTTTACTTTGTAGTCCTTACATTGATCCTCCTTCATGTTCCATATTTAAACTACAGTCAGCTGCCCATGCATATTTAACTTCAGCTCTGATGTTTCAATTGATTTCACATCTCCCATTCCTTTATTTTTCTAACCTCCATCTGCCTGGACTTGGTTGCATTGTACTGATGCTCTGGCCACCTTTCCCAGAACATTAATCATGCTCTGCATTTTGTGAAGGATTTTTGAGAGAAGAGTAATGCCATCTGCTAGAGGCAAGATTGATTGAGCATTCTGCCTAATTGCAAACACTTCGTAAAGTTTTTACCATCTGTTAGGTTTATTCAGATCACACCCATCAGTGGGAATAATGGTTGTTTAATTACGGTAGCTGAGGATCTGAACCAACACACCTGAGCATCCTGAGGGATAACTGTCAAAGCTGGTGGCCATTCTTTATTGCATAGCGTAGGTATTTTAATACTCAAGTACTTGACTGATAAAGCCTGTGTGACTTTCAGTTACCTTGGGAGAGGAGTCCTGTAGCATCATATAGGCTACGTCTACACGTGAAGCCAACATCGAAATAGCTTATTTCGATGTAGCAACATCGAAATAGGCTATTTCGATGAGTAACGTCTACACGTCCTCCAGGGCTGGCAACGTCGATGTTCAACTTCGACGTTGCGCGGCACCACATCGAAATAGGCGCTGCGAGGGAACGTCTACATGCCCAAGTAGCACACATCGAAATAAGGGTGCCAGGCACAGCTGCAGACAGGGTCACAGGGCGGACTCAACAGCAAGCCGCTCCCTTAAAGGGCCCCTCCCAGACACAGTTGCACTAAACAACACAAGATCCACAGAGCCGACAACTGGTTGCAGACCCTGTGCCTGCAGCATGGATCCCCAGCTGCCGCAGCAGCAGCCAGAAGCCCTGGGCTAAGGGCTGCTGCCCACCGTGACCATAGAGCCCCGCAGGGGCTGGAGAGAGAGCATCTCTCAACCCCTCAGCTGATGGCCTCCATGGCGGACCCCGCTATTTCGAAGTTGCGGGATGCGCAACGACTACACGGTCCCTACTTCGACGTTGAACGTCGAAGTAGGGCGCTATTCCTATCCCCTCATGGGGTTAGCGACTTCGACGTCTCGCCGCCTAACGTCGAAGTTAACTTCGAAATAGTGCCCGGCGCGTGTAGCCGTGACGGGCGCTATTTCGAAGTTAGTGCCGCTACTTCAAAGTAGCGTGCATGTGTAGACACAGCTATAGAGTAACAGGTTTATTTGGGCCTAAGCATTCATAGGTAAAATCACTGTATCTGCTGCATGGTTAGTCAAAATCTTGTTACTTCAAGATACTTCTATATTAAAAATTTGTAAAAGCCAGATCTAACACATTATTGAAATTAATGGACAGATTCCTATTTATTTAACTGAGAGTTGGTTGAGGCCTTAAATAATTAAGTTGGTTCCTGTGTATGTTATAGGTTTGGAACTGGGAGTTCTATTAGAGATGACAATGCCCTAATTAAACAAGTGTTGTATCTAATATAGAGGAATTCTATATTCCACTCATCTTGGAAAAAGTGTTTACAAACATTGGTGGTTGCACAGGTATAGAGTTGCCAACATTGCATTTAAAAAATAAAGGACTGTTTTTTTTAGCATCCCCACCACAGCCTCCGACCATTATTACTAATAACCATTATTTTTAATAATAAACTGCACTCACCAGAGGTCTTTCTTGCTGCTTTTTGCAGCAGTCAGACACTCTTGATCTTGCTGTACAGAGAATAAAAAACTGGGGACATTTCTCATATTTGTTATGTACACACAGAATAAAGTCCAAACTTGGAAAATAAATATTTGTTGTTTTAAAAGGGCCATTTTCTCAAAACAAATAACAATTATAAGCCAAATCAGCTGGAAGAAAGGATTTAAACAGAAAAGTGTGACTGAGAATTGGGAACTGACCATCAGTGAGTTTTGCCCACAAAACCTCAGTTTTGTTAACGAAACTGGTGGAATGTCCACACACAAAATGTGTTATGTCAACAGTTTGCAGATAAAACTCAGCACTTTCACCGTCAGCATTCTGTCTCTCAGCCATGAGGCATAATGCTGCTGCTGACAGATTCTGTTGAGAAAAAGGCTGTGTGGATGCTCTCGGGGGGGGCTTCTCACAACAGACAGGGCTTCTAGAACAATGGGCAGCCCTGTATGCTGTGCTTCCAGGTGCCTATTTCGCTGAGAGAGCAGCTGGGCAGGTCAGCCACTGTCGACAGACTGGAGTGCTCTTCTGATTGGCTTTTGTGTGTGGCCACACTCTGTCAACAGAAGTTTTGCTGGGAAATCTGTTCTGACAGTGACGTCTGTCAACAAAGCTCTGTAGTGTAACCATAGCCAGACTGTTTAAAAGAGAGCCTGGCTTAAGGGGGAAGTGAAGCCAAATGCCATTTTAAAATAAAAAACATCAAAGGGGAAATTGATATTAATACAATTCAGAAACTAGCAGACTTAAGGACAGTAAGGACTTTTGAGAGAATATTAGGAGCAAAAAGAATCCTCACAATGGTTTTGGTTCATTACTGCATGTGCTAAAATTGTCAGTAATGTAGAAAAGGCAGATGTGTTCCATACACATTTCTGTTTTGTGTTTGGAAAAAATAAGATGCTATCACATCATATGCCATCAATCTAGTTACTCTAAGGCTATGTCTAGATGACAGGGATTTGTTGGCACAAGTTTGTGTCAGATGGCAAAACTTCTGTCAACAGGGAGATTGAAAGAGTGATCGGGTCTATTGACAGAGGGCAGCTGGACAGTCTGGTGCTCTATTGGCAAAATGGCCACCCAGAAGCACAGCAGACAGGGTTGTGTGGTGCCCCGCAGGACTTTTCTGTCAACAGAAGGCCTGCCTTAGGCTGGGTCTACATGGAGCTGCTCTCCCAGTAGCTACATGCTAATGAGCAGCCTCTCAATTGCAAATGGCTGCTCATTAGCATGGTCCCATGACTCATTAATACAGCCATATCTGAGATCTCACTCTCAGCAGAATATAAAATCTGGATTTTTTTCAGGCATAAGGGGCTGGTCACAGAGGGACTTTTTGCCAGCAGGAGCATGTCCATATGGCCTCTTTACTGTTGGCACCCCCCTCCACTGAAAGTGAGATCTCATGCGGCTGTGTTAGTGAGCTGCGGGACCATGCTAATGAGCAGCCATTTGCAATTGTCAGGCTGCTCATTAGCATGGAGCTGCCAGGAGAATGGCTCTATGTAGACCCAGCCAGAATGTCCAGACTTGCATTTTGTCAACAGATCTCTGTTGACAGAAGTGTTCTTCCCATGGCGAGCAGAATACAGCTGTCAGCAAAAGTGCTGTGTTCTGTCAGCTTTCTGTCGACAGAAGGCCCTTGGGAATCTGGACACTCTTTGGGCTTTGTCAGCAAAACAGCCATTTTGTTGACAAAACTCTTTAATCTAGATATAACTTCACAGAGAGAAAGTTAAGTGGGCGGGGAAAGGGAGGTCAATTTATCATAGTCTATGAGTATCTTGATGGAGATAAATGTTTGATAATGGGCTACTCTGTCTAGTGAAAGTTTAACAAGTTTTAGTGGCTGGAAGTTTAAGCTAGACAAATTCAGATATGATTTAAGGTGGGAATTTTTAAAAGGGAGGGTAATTTACTACTGAAACAATTTACCAAGGGTTCTGGTGGATTCTCCATCACTGGCAATTTTAGATCAAGACAGGACAAGACAAAAGAGTTTGTTTGTTTGGAGTGCTGAGCTGAGTGTTTGTTTGTTTGAAAGGCCGTGTGCTCAGGCAGGCAGGCAGGCAGGCAGTTGGAAGCTGATTAGGTTTGAATTGAAACACCGTGTGCTGATTGGCTGAGCTGTAGGCAGAGGAAGGAGCTATCAGGGAGGCTGAGCACTTAACCCTGCTAGTAAGCGACCAGGGAGCTTTGCGACCGGGTGCTCGCGAACAGGGTGCGTGCTAACAGGAGGGAGTTTGGAGAGGGGAGTTGAGGGGGAGCTTGGAGGGAGCCAGTGACTTCTGTTGCCCTTAAACTAAATCCTTTATAACAACCTCTATCTGAAACATTTAATTAACCCTCATATATAACTAGAGTAGGAAATGGAGGCAGAAGCCCAGCAGCAGAGTGGGGGCTATCCTGTTTATTGTGTCGAGTGCAGTATGTATGACTACCTACCCTGTGGGCGGGTGGCGTATGTGTGCGCTCGATGCAAGGAGCTCCTGGCCCTCAGAGACCGAGTGCGTGCTTTGGAGGCCAGGGTGGCTGAACTGGAGGAGCTAAGGAAGGCAGAGGTGTTTGTGGATGAGACTTTCCGGGACATAGTAGGGCTGTCCCACCTCCAATCTGACAGTCCTGAGGCTGTTACGGAGGATGAAAGGCTCGGGGAAGGAGAGCAGTCAAGGGGAGCAGAGGGAAACCATCCCATAGTTGGGACCCTCCTTCCAGAGGGTGATGTTGTATCCTCTCGTGCCGAGGATACTTCTCCGGGGGAGGGAGCGCCAGCTGTTAGGAAGAAGCAGGTTTTAGTAGTGGGGGATTCGATCATTAGAAATATAGATAGTTGGGTTTGTGATGACCGGGAGAACCGTATGGTGACTTGCCTGCCTGGTGCGAAGGTTGCGGATCTCTCGAGGCATCTAGACAGACTTATGGGCAGTGCTGGGGAGGAGCCGGTCGTCGTGGTACATGTTGGTACCAATGAGATAGGGAGGGGTAGAAGAGATGTTCTGGAGGCCAAATTTAGGTTACTAGGAAAGAGACTGAAATCCAGAACATCTTTGGTGGCATTCTCTGAAATGCTTCCAGTTCCACGCGCAGGGCCAGATAGACAGGCAGAACTTCAGAGTCTCAATGCGTGGATGAGACGATCGTGTAGGGAAGAGGGGTTTAGATTTATTAGGAACTGGGGACACTTATGGGGTAGGGGGAGCCTATACAGGAATGATGGGCTCCACCTAAATCAAGGTGGATCCAGACTGCTGGCCTTAAACATTAAAAAGGTCATAGAGCAGTTTTTAAACTAAGAGGTGGGGGAAAGCCGATTGGTGCGGGGGAGCACCTGGATCGGACGGAGACTTCTCTTACACGAGGCTCCATAGACAGGGATTCCCTAGAAGTTAGTCAGATAGGGAACGTGGGAAATAATATATGGGCAAGATCAGATGTGAAACAATCGTGCATAAAAAAATCCAACGCGTCTGTGAAAGGCGGACATATAAATAGTGGTAGTTTTCTAACATGCTTTTACACTAATGCTAGGAGTCTGTCTAATAAGATGGGTGAACTGGAGTACCTCATATCAAAGGAGGAAGTTGACATAATAGGCATCTCAGAAACATGGTGGAATGAGGAAAATCAGTGGGACACTATCATACCGGGATATAAATTATATCGGAAAGACAGAACAGGTCGTGCGGGTGGCGGAGTGGTACTATATGTGAAAGATAATATAGAATCAAATGAAGTAAAAATCCTAAAGGAATCAAAATGTTCCATAGAATCATTATGGATAACAATTCATTCCTCTAATATGAATATGGCATTAGGAATATATTACCGACCACCTAACCAGGACAGTGATAGTGATGCTGAAATGATGAGGGAGATTAGAGAGGCTATCAAAATAAAAAACACAGTAATAATAGGAGATTTCAATTATCCCCATATTGATTGGGTGCATGTCACCTCAGGACGGGATTCAGAGATTAAATTTCTTGATGCCTTAAATGACTGCTTCTTGGAGCAGCTAGTACAGGAACCCACAAGGGGAGAGTCGATTCTCGATCTAGTCTTGACTGGAACGCAGGATCTGGTCCAAGAGGTAACTGTTACTGGACCGCTTGGAAATAGTGACCACAATATAATAACTTTTAATATTCCTGTGTTGGGAAGAACACCGCAGCGGTCAAACACTCTGGCATTTAATTTCAAAAAGGGGAATTACACTAAAATGAGGAAGCTAGTTAAACAGAAACTAAAAGGTAGAGTAATTAAACTAAAATCCCTGGAAGCTGCATGGAAACTGTTTAAAGACACCACACTAGAGGCCCAACTTAAATGTATACCCCAAATAAAAAAACACAGTAAGAGACCTAACAAAGAACCACCATGGCTAAACAGCCATGTTAAAAAGGCAGTGAGAGAGAAAAGGTCAGCTTTTAAAAAGTGGAAGTCAAATCCTAGTGAGGAAAATAGAAAGGAACATAAACACTCCCAAATTAACTGTCATAATGTAGTAAGAAAAGCCAAAAAAGAGTTTGAGGAACAGCTAGCCAAAAATTCAAAAAACAATAGTAAAATGTTTTTTAAATACATTAGAAGCAGGAAGCCTGCTAAAAAAGCAGTGGGGCCCTTGGATGATAAAGATATAAAAGGAGCGATCAAGGAAGACAGTGCCATTGCGGAGCGATTAAATGATTTCTTTGCTTCAGTCTTCACGGCTGAAGATGTTACAGAGGTTCCTAAATCTGAGCCAGCCTTTTTAGGCAACAAATCTGAGGAACTCACTCAGATTGAAGTGACATTAGAGGAGGTTTTGGAATTAATTGATAAGCTGAATAGTAACAAGTCTCCAGGACCAGACGGCATTCACCCAAGGGTTCTGAAAGAACTCAAATGTGAAATTGCGGAGTTATTAACAGTGGTTTGTAACCTATCCTTTAAATCCACTTTGGTACCAAATGACTGGAAGACGGCCAATATAACACCAATATTTAAAAAAGGCTCTAGAGGAGATCCTGGCAATTATAGACCGATAAGTTTAACATCAGTACCAGGCAAATTAGTAGAAACACTAGTAAGAGTAAAATTGCAAGGCACATAGAAGAGCACGAATTGTTGGGCAAAAGTCAGCATGGTTTCTGCAGAGGGAAGTCGTGTCTGTCTAATCTATTAGAATTCTTTGAAGGGGTTAATAAACATGCGGACAAGGGGCACCCAGTGGACATAATATACCTAGATTTCCAGAAAGCCTTTGACACGGTCCCACACCAAAGGCTTTTATGTAAATTAGGGGGTCATGGGATAGGAGGAAAGGTCCTTTCATGGATCGGGAATTGGTTAAAAGACAGAAAACAAAGGGTTGGAATAAATGGTAAATTTTCACAATGGAGGGGGGTAACTAGTGGTGTTCCCCAGGGCTCAGTCCTGGGACCGATCCTGTTCAACTTGTTCATCAATGATCTAGAAAATGAGGTAAGCAGTGAGGTGGCAAAGTTTGCAGATGACACCAAGTTGTTCAGGACAGTCAAAAGCAAAAGGGATTGTGAAGAACTACAAAAAGATCTCAGCAAACTGAGTGATTGGGCAGCGAAATGGCAAATGAAATTTAATGTGGGTAAGTGTAAGGTAATGCACATTGGAAAAAATAACCCAAATTACACGTACTACATGATGGGGTCAAATTTAGCTACGACAGATCAGGAAAGGGATCTTGGAGTTATAGTGGATAGTTCTCTGAAGACATCCACGCAGTGTGCAGCGGCAGTTAGTAAGGCAAATAGGATGTTAGGAATTATTAAAAAAGGGATCGATAATAAGACAAAAGATATCATATTCCCCTATATAAAACTATGGTACGCCCACATCTCGAGTACTGCGTGCAGATGTGGTCTCCTCACCTCAAAAAAGATATATTGGCATTAGAAAAGGTTCAGAAAAGGGCGACTAAGATGATTAGGGGCTTGGAAAGGGTCCCATATGGGGAGAGGCTAGAGAGACTGGGACTTTTCAGTTTGGAAAAAAGGTGATTGAGGGGCGATATGATAGAGGTATATAAAATCATGAATGGTGTGGAGAAAGTGAATATAGAAAAATTATTTACCTTTTCCCATAATACAAGAACTAGGGGACACCAAATGAAATTGATGGGTAGTAGGTTCAAAACTAATAAAAGGAAATTTTTCTTCACACAGCGCACAGTCAACCTGTGGAACTCCTTGCCCAAGGAGGCTGTGAAGGCCAGGACTCTATTAGGGTTTAAAAAAGAGCTTGATAAATTTTTGCAGGTTAGGTCCATAAATGGCTATTAGCCAGGGATAAAGTATGGTGCCCTAGCCTTCAGAACAAGGGCAGGAGATGGATGGCAGGAGATAAATCACTTGATCATTGTCTTCTGTTCTCCTTCTCTGGGGCACCTGGCATTGGCCACCGTCGGCAGATGGGATGCTGGGCTTGATGGACCTTTGGTCTGACCCAGTATGGCCATTCTTATGTTCTTATGTTCTTATGTTCTTATGATGTTTTTCTGAAAATTCCGCTTTTGTTCAAATAGGAATTATTTTGGGAAAGTTCTAGGGCCTATGTTTTACAGGCAGTCACACTAGATATCATAGTATTCTCTCCTAGCCTTAGAGCATATCAGTATACATGATGCAAAAATAAGTACTGAAAATCTTGCCATGGAGATGATTGTCAACATCATCATTGATTATATGGGGATTCCTTATCAGAGCTCATGTTTGGCTGTATCAACCCTGACCTGTCTTTCTTCTCCTACCTTCTCTTTCCCTCCCACCCTGGCAATGACAAAAATCACAAACATCCAAAGCTTTTACCTTTTTAAATAGCCCTACAAATTGCCCCAATCCATCCTTTCCAAATTTACTTATTTTTTAAAATGCACTTAGTTATTTTAGTTCCATACAAAAGAGTAAATTCTAAACATATTAATAAAACATATTAAATGGATCATTATTTAATTACAGTAAACACCAATTACAAATATTTTGTCCTAATTGACAATGTAACAGTAACTTGCAAAGATTTAATAAAATATATCACATTTCTATACATGCTTTGTCTTTAATGTCATACTCAGTTTTGTTTATTTACTGTAAAACATCTTATTTGTTTTCATGTCTGCCTGATTACATATGTAGTAGCTGATGATGGTGATGATTATAGGACTTTATTCACAGGCACTTGATTTGTTTGCCGTTTATTTATTCAGATTTCTATAATGAGAAGAAGCACCAACTTTCAGCACCATTCACCATTATTAAAAATAATTTAAATAAAGGTAAGCAGCCCCTGCACGTTTAGAAGAACATGGTGTGTTTTCTCCCCAAGTATTGTCAATTCACTTTTCATATCAGTGGTTTTTATTCCTGGGCTTCACAGAAACAAATCCGTGTTGACTCATTCATTTAGCTTGCCTTATGAAGGCAGATTGCTTTACTCTAACTCTCCTTCCATTCCAAGCCTTTGGCAGCTTTCTGCCCTTTATTTGCCAGCCTCTTGACATACCTGTGTGCACTGGTGTTTTATCTCTTGGTTCTTTTCTTTGCACATCTCTTTCAGGTTTGTTTTGTCTTTTGGGAGCACATTATCATATACAATGTATAATCCTTTCTGTTCAGCAGATTTCCAATGCTTTTTCGCTGATTTGGTCACTAAATGATGTCTTTAAGAGCTTCCATTTGGCCTACTGTAAGTGACGTACTGGCTACGTCTACACTAGCACACTACGTCGTAGTAGCCTATTTTGAAGTAAGGACATCGAAATAGGCTACGTCGACACGTATCATCTACACATCCTCCAGGGCTGGTGCCATCCGCTCATGGGAATAAGGGGACTTCAAAGTAGGCGGGGTCCTTTCGAAAAGGAGCCCTGTTGGGACGAGCCGCGCGGCAGCGAGGCGCGTCAATTTCGAAGTGCTGTGGCCGCCCGCATGCTAATGAAGCGCTGAATATGTATTTCAGTGCTTCATTAGTAAACTTTGAAATGGCCATTTGCATGGCCATTTCGAAGTTTGGGGCTAGTGTAGAAGTAGCCTTTGAGACAATGGAACACCAAACAATAATATATTTTATTCTCAACACCTGTAAAAATTTTCTTCAAAATTGATGATACTGATTCCTCAGCTGTAGTATTTGCACTCACTTTTGACTTTTTAAAAAAGAAATGTAACTTATTCTGTTTACTCATGCAGGTGGAAATATGTTCAATAAATCGTCAAACACCACACAAGTGTATTAGCTAATAGCTGCCATGCCAGCGTAGTGCATGGGCCACATATCGTTGCTAGCTGCTATGCCACAGTATAGATAGAAGGAGATTAGAGGAGAGGGGAGATGAGCACAATGTTAATCAATTTTGCTGTGTTACCAGACTACTACCTCTCTTGTGAGATGAAGAAATAAAACTATGTTTCAGTATTTTCCATTACTATTATCATAATAAAATGGCTATTTATTGTAAAGTGTTGAATTATTTTTCCAAACACTCATGGCGCATCTGCAAGTTGTTCACAGAACACTGGTGTTCCATGAAACATAATTTAAGAACACTGATCTAGATGCTTATCATTATTCTAATTGCACTTAGATGTCTTAGTTGAATTAGGGCTTTATTGTGCCCCATCAGCTCTGTACAAACATATAGTATGAAACAATTCCTATCCTGAAGAGCTTGCAGTCTATACAGATAAAAATGACAAAGATGAGAAGGGGGAAACAGTGGATGAAGAAATAACTTGCTCCAGGTCATGCCACAGATTAGTGGCAGAACCAGGACTAAAATCTGAGGCTTCTAATGCCCAGTTCAGTGCTTGCTCAAGTGAACTTCACTGCCTCTTGTGAGATTACTTATAAGTGTCTGAATATTTAAAATGTAACAGATGTGATCTGTTTTCTTATTTCTTCATGTGTATGATCAGAATTTCTCCACAGTGATTCTTTTGGTTTAGACTTGTTGTAAGTCCAAACTAATTTAATTTTGAGCGCTCTTCCTTTCATAATGGAACTTGCTAACCTGGGTTTCACTGTTCCATAGTCATAGTTGCTGAGTAATTGAGTGGCATATCAACTTTATATTTACTAGCCAATGGATAAATCTTGAAATCCTTACTCATTTTTTCTCTCAGTTCTTACTTAAAATTCCAATTGGCTTTATGTGCTGAGAAGCTAATATGAAAGAAAAAACAGTCCCAAATGCTAATGTGGTAGAATTATCCTCTAATTACCATATTATATTTTGCACCTAGAAACTCAGTAAACATGGATTTATTTAATGTTCTAATACATTTTCCAAGCATGGAGAGTTGAGCTCTGTTATTGTTAACTGCTTTATACTATTTTATATATATATATATATATATATATATATATATATATATATATATATTTAGAAGAAGAGAGCCAGAACTCAGCCAGCTCCCTGCCGTGGGGCAGACAGGGTCCCTCTGCTCCCTGGCTGTACTGGCACGTACCAGAGCAAAAAAAGCACTGCTATTTTAAACATGTAACCCTGTGTGACTAGTTAGTCTTAACAAATATTCTATGTGGCTCTTGTGTATTGTATGTAGGACATTTTAGTTACGTAGTGGAAATTCAGCCCAGTGCCCATGTGCATTGTTGAAGAAGAAAGTATTGTTTAATTAGTTCTCATCATGTGTACACTGTCTTTATGGGGTACAATAGAGAGCTGGTGCCATATTTTAGAATTTAAAATGGAAACTGTAATACGTTTGACACTTTAATAAACATTTACACAGTGGCATAAAGGTACGTAGTTCTCCACAGGCCCTAGAAAAGACAGAGTAGGTTAGATGCTCTCCTGTGTCAGCTACTCTGTACAGGAGAGAGGGAGGAATCAAGTAGATGGTATGAGCCTGCCTCCCTCATATCTGACCTAGTTACAGTAACACTGCAAGCATTAAAAATCAGTGGCACATAGCAGATCTTACAGTCAGAATTTCTAACAAAATTATGATTGCTTTGCAGTGCTTAGGCAGTCCAAAAGGACCAGAAACTCGCCAAAATGCTAGAAGATAATTCTCCAGCTGTAGGGGGACTGCCTCATGGTGCTTGCATAATGCCGGTAGACAGAATCAAACATGGGCCGTCTCACGCTTAGTTTATAAACCTCTACCACATGAGCTTGCTGTTAGCTAAGGCTGTAGACCAGACTCATTGTTCTCTCTCTATAAGTGGTCTTGGTGACACTATATGGAACAGTGAACCATGCACAGAAACTGTGGGTTATATATTTCCCCTAGGTGAGGAAGTGCATCCCAAGCTTCAGAGACTCCCCAGTTAGAAATCCTGGATGAGCCCCTACTTCTAATGCTGACAAGCGGGATCAAACATAGGACCTCTGGAGCTTAGGGCATGGGCCTGTACTACATGAGCCAGATAAAAATCAGCTGGTTATTAGTTAAGGTTGTAGAGCAGACCCATTATTCTCTCTGTGTAAGTGGGCCAGTACATCACACCCAGAAGGTGTGCGGGTTACACCTGTGTAACCAACTGTGGAATTTATCTGCTTTTCTTAGTTTAGAGACCATATTGAATCTGGGAAGGGAAGGGTTAGGGGAGTGCCATCCTACACCAACAACAGATATGTGTTGCTTTAAGTATTGTCATTCTCTTCGGTTTTATAGTTAGGTATGAATAAACCTCATGGACTTAGAGGTTTAATGAATCCTTCCAAGTATACTTGCTTTGCAAAACTTGTCCAAATTCACACAGTTTCCTGTGCCTCCCCCATATTATCAAGACTGAGTTAATCAAAATAAGATACAAGAAAATACCATAGTCCCTTGAGTTATGCAAGAGTTGTATTTCCGCACACCCTCGCATAACTTGAATTTTGTGTAGGTCGGGGTGAGGGCAGATTTTTTCTCCACCGGAATGTACATTCTGCAGCTGGGGAAGCAGCCTGGGCACCTAGTGCTCCTTTTGAAAGCTAAGTCCTCGGGTTGTGGGGATCAGCTGCGGAGGGTTAAGCCAGGCGGTGGGCTGGGTCCTTGGAAGGGGGGTGGAGGGGTTAAGCCGGGGTGGGTTAGGGCTGCAGGGGGTTGGGGGAGTGGAGTTGAGCCAGAACCAGGCTGCGGTGGGTGTGGGGTGGAGAGTGAACCAGAGCTGGGCCGCGAGGGAGTGGAGTTGAGCTGGAGCTGTGCAGGAGGGGTGAGCCAGAGCTGGGCCATTGCGGGGCGGGGGTTGAGCCAGAGCCATATGCAGGGTAAGGTAGTAAAACAGAGCTGGAGCCGCGGCTGTGAGGGGGCATGGTGAGCCAGGCTGTTGGGGGGTTTGAACCAGTGCAGGGGGTGTTGAACTGGGCTGTGTGGGGCTGGTGGGGGGGGGTTGAGCCAGGGTGGGGAGGGGGTTGAACTGGGCTGTGCAGGGCCAGTCAGGGGTTCAGCCAGGGCCAGGGTCAGGGCCAGGGGGAGCCCAATTTTGAGTTGCTTTTATCTCGTGTTAATGCGAGTTAAGCGCAACTTGAAATTGCACTTTTTGAGGTTTTACTGTATATCTCTTTTAGCTAATGGGAAGATCACACTATATATTAGAGTTGAACACCTCACGATATAGACTGGCAGCTGTCAGTGTCTTACATTTAATACTTAGTTCTTCTGTGAGTGTAGAGGACTGGACTAGATGTCCTCTTGAGGTTTCTTCCAGTCCTATTCTATAGCTGGGTCTACACCACAAAGTTCTGTCAACAGAAGTCACTGTCAACAGAGTTTTGCCAACAGAACCTCTGTCTATAGAACATGTCCACACCTAATAGGGGCTCCCCCATCAATTCCCTCTGTCAACAGAAAGCAGCCAGACTTTCCAGCCTTCTAGCGACAGAAAAGCCAAATGGAAACTCTGCAAACAGGGCTGCCAGGTGAACTGGAAGCCCACTCTGTCAACAGAGGGCCCCCAGAGCACCTACACAATATTTTTGTCTACAGAATCTGTCCACAGAGGTGCTATGCCTCAAAATTTCAAGACATAACTCTGCCAGGAATAAAAAGGTTGTGTTCTATCGACAGATTCTAGACAGAATGCATTTGTAGTGTGGACGTTCCATAGTTTTGTTGACAGAAGGCCTCTTCTGTTGATAAAACTTTGTAGTGTAGACACAGCTGATGGTTCTATATACTGTAAATGGTCATTTTTCTCAGCACATTTCTATCTGCTTTGCTTTGTCACAGATTCTGTACCTCTTTTACATTTTGCCATCTCATTATTTCATTCTATTTCTTTACAAATGGATTTTTCTGAGCTTTTTTTCAATGATCTCTCTGAAGCAGGATGAAAAACCAATAATGTCAGAGTTTGTATCAGATCTTTGAGGGGGTTTAAAATGTGAGGAACTGTGAAGAAACAACCCTTTAAGAACTCCCAGAGGAATGTAGGTAACATAACACATGTACATATTGCTAACACTATTTTTGTACTGTTTTTTTATTTATTCTAGTAGTGTGCTTTTGTTACCCAGTAAACTATCTATGACTCCTGTTCCAACCCAGGCATTAGATAGGCATAAAGATCTATTCCTAACTTCCAAGTTGTCAATATTCATAGTCAGATAGAACTCAAAGGTCCCTGTCAAAACTGGGGTCCCATTGTGTTAGGTGCTCTTTACAACAATGAGATGAGGCTTACTCTGAGGAGTTTACGGACTAAAGATATAAACAGATGAAACGTGCAGAAAGTAGATATAAATACAATTAACTGAAAAGAGTGAACAGCTTTGTTAGACACGTGCATTGTACTCTTATTTTGCTTGAGATTAGATGTAAAAGAGGATAGAATAAGACAAATGAAAGAAAATGAAGGGAAATAGGTACAGCTCATCACGTCCTTAATGAATCCAATAAATGCCCTACAAATGCTTAGCATGTGGAAGAATGATTATTGGATCATAATTCCACAGTAATAACATATTTTCTCGGGTGCAGGGTTATAAAATTGTCTTTTTTATTTTCTTTAGCAACAATATATTTTACCTGTGTTCTTGTGATTTGACCCCATTCCTCCTTTTTAGGGTTTTTCATGTCTTTTCTTGGATAGTAATTAATATAGGGTGAAATTCTGACCCCGCTGAAGTCAATGGGAATGTTGCTGTTGATTTTCTTTCATTGGGCCAGGATTTCATTTGTAGGGCCAAGTGCTGAAAATCTCTTTCTGTCCTGAATCAGGCAAAACTCCCATTAAGTTCAACTAGCATTTTGGCTAAATAAAACAGGCCATAATTAAGGACCTTGGGATCTGGCCTGCAGTATCAAAAACTATTGCTTCACAGCTAGAGACAGAACTCCTCAGTAGCTGCCTAATGATAGTAATATAAGGGTCTCTGATTATAGAACTGAAAACATGGCACAAACTAAAGCTAAATTATTACCATTAAGTATTGTAGCATCATAAGAGTAAACACTACTTACAAAAGCATGGAAATAATACATGGCGCAGCAAGAATAATTCTGTACTTTTTACATATTTAGGGTTTTAAACTATCGATATGCACATTTTGGCTTTTGTATTTCAAGGGCCATATTCTGTTACTGAATGCACAAGCATATTTCCCATTGACTCACCTACATTCTAAATATCTCAAAGGAAGAGAGACATATGATCCCTTTAAAGTAGTAGATTCTTAAAAAATAAATAAACCACTATACCTGGCTCATCTACACATTATTATTTATATTAAAGAAATCACTGATGCCATTCTACAAGCAAAATATATCTTGTTACAGACTGCTCTAATTTTACTGAATTTATATAATACCGAGGCTAGCCGTGTTAGCTTGTATCTGCAAAATGATGAGGAGCCCTGTGGCACCTTGAAATCTAACAGATTTATTTGGGCATAAACTTTCATGGGCACTTGCGGGTCCCAGAAAAAGCGCATTATCTGACTTGAACACTTTTTCATAGTGTCAATATTTGCAGTCTCTTTCTCTGTTTCACATTTAGCTTCACAGTACCTGCTATCTCCATGATTGAATGCTCTAAGGATGACTTCTTTTGGACCAGCCTCCTGCCCCCACAGCAGCTCTCGCACCCGCCCCACCCCCGCAGCTGCCCCTGTGCATTTAACTATTTAAGTGTGTGAAGAGGGTAACTATACATATTGTGGGGGGGCCTTTGAACAGGGGAGGCATCACAACTTGGGTTGTGGGGGGATGGGGACAGGCCAGGGCCAGGGAAGGTGCTATTCCAGGGCAGGGGTGAAGGGCCATGAGGCCCAGCATCTGCAGGAGCCCCTCCTGCCCCTGGTTGTGGGGTCCCCATAGGGGCATGGAGGGGGCTGGGAACACAGGGAGGTAGGAGTGGGGGGGCTGTGGGCGGGGGTTAAGGAGGGCTGCAGAGGGAGGGCTGCCTTAGTGGTGGGGGCTGTCTCAACAGGGCCTGACCTGGCCATGAGCCAGGCCGCAAGGCTCCGGAGGACAGAGGGTAGAGGTCTGCTGGCAGTTGGGTGGTGAGGGCCTCAGGGGCGTTGGGGTGGGTGGGTGGAAGGGCAGCAGAGGGGACTGGTGCAGGGATGGCTGGGGGGGGCAGGAGGCTGGGCTGGCAGCTCCACGAGGACCCCCACATGGTGAGGAGCACACCCACCACTTCTGCCCATGTGTCCTGCTGCCCAGCCATGTCGGCCTCATTGAGTGCCAGTTGCTGCTCTGGCAGGGTGCTCTGATGTCAAGGGCAGCTCTGTATGTGGCAGCCTTGTCCTTCTGGCCATGGTGTCTGGCCCTCTGGGTGTGAGCCTGCCGGTATGCTGGTGGTGGGGCTGGTCTGGCCCTCTTGGCCCTCCATCCCAGGCTTCACATCCCCCGTCCTGGACAGGGCTAGCCAGCCCCCAGGGGTGTGCTTGGGTTCTCCTGGCCCTCCAATGCCACAGGGATGGAGGAGGAGATAGAGAGGGAGTGGGAGGGTCAGTCCCCATCCCAGCCCTAGTTGCTGTGCCCCACACCTCCCATGGGCAGCTGCCCCCATCCATGACCTGAGGGATGGGCATATCCCCGTAGCAGCGGCACATGTCCCTGCATGGTGGCCCATGCTGTTTATAGCCTCTGTGATGCCCTGGAGATGCTGCTGGCCATGGTGGGGCCCCCCCACCCCACCCCCTGTGGAATAGGCTAGGGGGAAGGGGAGTCATCCAAGCAAGGGGGAGTCTCCACTTGGGTGGCTGGTGAGCTGGTTGTGGCCTGGCTCTGCCTGAGCCCCCCGCACATGTGTGCACCTCATGGCACTGTCCATGGGGGCGGGTGCTGGGGGTCACCTTTGGGCATGCCTGTGTACCAGTGGTGCACTCTGAGGTGGGATGTCTGTGGTCAGGCTGTCACCTGTGTGCCTAGGGCTGGTTGCCCCCCTGCCCCCCCGCCTTTGGGGTATGCAACGTGCTGTGTACTTACTGGATGGTCCCTCAAAGAGGTCAGGGGACACCTGGCTCATGGCGACAAAGCTGGAGGAGGCTCAGGGCACTTCAATCACCAGGAACCATCTGAAGACTCATCCCTGGACAGGACCACCAGCTCTAGCTCCGGTGCACTGGCCTGGCTGGCAAGTCTGGGCTGGTGCTCTCCCAGACCTGTCTCTCCTTCCAGTGTGGCCGGGGGCTCTGAGGCTGCGGTGTCGAGGGTGCTGCAGGGTGGAGAGCTGTCCTTGTCAGTGAGGAACTCTTGCAGCTCTCTGTAGTACCGGCAGGCATCTGGAACCTGCCCTGTCCATCTGGCGCTGTCCAGGACTGCATGTACCCCTGTCTTAGTTCTTTGATCTTGCACCAGACTGGGTTGGCAGTCTGGGCTGGGTGCCATTGGGTGGTCAAGACAGTGGCCAGCTGGGCATAGGTGGGGATGTTCTGCTGGTAGTCCTCCCCAGAGGACCTCCTCCCATGCAAGACCTCCAGGACCTTCTGGAACTCTGGCTCTGTCCATGAGGGACCCTGTGCTTCGTGCCCGGGGTAGGCTCCTGGGACCCCTCGGCTGGCTCCCTGGGGGTGCCCTACATGTCCCGGGGTGGCTGGCTGCTGACCATGGTAACTCCAGTCACTGCAGAGGTGGTTGGGGAGCATATAGAGTCCAGCATTGCATGTGCTTGCTGCTTCCATGCTCTCAGCTTCCGTGGGGTTTCTGGGTCCTTGCAACTTTAAGAGGGCTGGAGACAGAGACCATAGAGCCCTGCCAGAGCTGGCAGGGGCATCTCCATTCTCCTGCTGGCCAGCACCATAGAGGACTGCTCTTGTGAAAGAAGGAGTTGTGGAGCATCTAGACACATTTTTTTTCTGAAAGAATCTTTCACAAGAAGGCACTCTTCCTGGTTCAGGAATGGAGAGGGCCTCTGGAAGAAGAGCCACATTCTTTCAAAAGGAATTCAAAAGAGTGTATTTTGTGTGGGGATGCTCCACTTGTTCTTCCAAAAGAGCCCTAGCTAGACTGAAGGATCTTGCTGGTAAAGATGTGGCCTTAGTCTATAAGGTGCCACAGGACTTCTTCCTGTTCCTGCAGATTGGTGACTGCAAGACATAGCTTATAGCTTTGTACCAATCTCTTAATGCTTCAGTTCCTCTGGAAGTTCTTCTTTTATGTTCAATTTCCTCTTTTTATTTTTCAGTTCCTCTGGCAGTTCTTAAAGTGTTGTTTTTTTAGAATTCCTTTCTCCAGTTGACACATATTTGCTTCATTTTGAACCCCCTCAAAGATCTGATCCAAACTCTGACATTATTGGTTTTTCATCCACTTCATCTGATGAAGTGGGTCTTTGCCCATAGAGCTTATGCAGCAATATATCTGTGAGTCTATAAAGCGCCACAGGACTTCTCATTGTTCTTGCAGATACAAACTAACACCAATGCCCCTCCGATACTGGTCAGTCTGCAGGAGTTAGCCTTGGCTGGCTGGGGAGGCAGGGTTCTGGGCTCCTTCTCACTTTCAGTGGTACTGACTGACCCTTCACCTCATTGAAGGCAAGCTTCCAGATGGCATGAAGATCGTCTATAGAACGAATGGAAGCTTTTCAATCTCAGAAGACTGAAGGTTAAAAGTAAGACTTGCATGACTTCGGTCATGGAGCTTCAATACATGAATGACAACATGGTTGTTTCGCTTTCTCCTGGATCCCTTCAGACCATCTTAAGTACCTTCACTGAAGCATAAGAGAATCTCAACCTCACACTGACCAACAAAAAGACCAAGCTGCTCCACCGATCCTCACTGACAGGACAATCTTGTGCACCTTCTACTGAAGTCAGTGGAAAACTTCTGGAAAATGTGAAGCACTCCCCATACCTAGGAAGTCATCTTTCCACTAAAGTCTGCTTTGGCCCACCTGAGACAAAGTGTCTTCAAAAACTGGGACATCTATGCCAAGGCAAATCTCCTTGTGATTATTCCAACACTACTGTATGCATGTGAAACCTGGACAACATACATCTGAAGGCACTTGAACAATATCATCAAGGCTGCCTCAGAAGAATCCTAAATATCTCTTGGGAGGATAGGTGCATGAACACTAGCATCGTAGAAGAGTCAAACATGACCAACATTGAAGCCATTATCATTCATCAACAATTTTGTTGGACTGGTCATGTGGTTCAGATGTCTGATCAGTGCCTACCAAAATTGATTCTGTTTTCTGAGTTGAAGGGAGGATGAAGGAGCTTTGGGGGCCAGAGGAAGCAATATGAGGAAATGCTGAAGGCACACATGAAAAAGTGAAGCTTTGGTGTTGACACTTGGGAGAATTTGGACCACCCCAGTGGAGATAGGTAATCTGAGAGGGGAGGTAAAATGCAAGGTCCAACTGCAATGCAGATGAGGACAGGCAGAGAAGAAGGAAAGAGGAGCAAAAACTGCCCCAGGCCCCTCCAATAGCTACCAACACCTGCCCCATCTGTGAAGAGACCTGTGAATCCAGAATTGAGCTGATAAGCCAAACGGGTTTACAGATAGGAGGGTGACATGAAGAAGTCTTACTCATTATTGAGTGGTTGCCAAGAAAAAGTCTGACTGCTCCTGACTACAATGCTGACAAGAGAGCACAAGCTGACAAGGGAGCAAGCTGCAAGGGGGTCCTACGATCAGCTCGCCACCCTTGACTCCTGACTGCAGACAGACACACCAGCCCCACAATGCCTTGGATTCCTTCACTGTCTCTATGGCACTCTTCACTTTCATGAGTTCATGTGTGTAAGTGTATGAGTGCAGGAGGGTATGAGTGTGTGTGGGTGTACGCATCGAAACTAGTTCCCCTTTTTCCTTTAATTCAACAGTGTAACCCTGGAGTGATCATCAGTGTAAGTAAAGTAACAATAATGAAAGTGATGTTGATGAACAGCAAATCAACATCTCTTCACATTCCTGTTTCTTCAATGTATTAGAAATGGGTTTGCAGTGCTTTGAAGGACAGGAAGAAAGAAGCGCAATGCATCATACTGCAATTTATGCAATGTGCCAGCTATAATATTGAGCTGGTCAACTTTATGAACACTTATTTTATGAACTCCTCAGTCCTCAGTCAGTTTATAAAATAGGAGGTCTACTGCATTACAATACCACTCGGTCAAGATTTCCTTCTTTGGGAACATACATTATTAACCATGCTTCTTCCTTCTGATGGAAAATATAAGCATGCATATATTGGACTGAATCCTGCTTTACCATGCACTGGGGAACTCTGAGGATGTAAATAGGAGAGAATTCAGACATTTTTGGCATTCAGTAGATCAGTGTTTCTTAATCTATGTTCTGCGGAACACTGTGTTCAATGAACAACTCAAAGGTGTGCTGTGAGTGTCTGACACTTTTCTGATATTACACACTGGTAGTATATAATTTCTGTTATTAAAAACAGATATAATGTTATTTCTTCATTGGTATGATAACTGATTAAATTACTTCCCTTTGTTTTTGCTGTATATGTTACTGTTTGGTTAGGTTTTTTTTGTTTGTTTTTTAGTCTGACAACAATTTTTGTGAAGAAAATTTTCATAGATGTTCCTCATAAAAATATTATTGTTTGGTCTCAAAATATTTTTGAAACACTCCAGTAGATAACACTGGATGTGGAATCTGAGCTGAGAATATCTCTGTTTGGTCATGGCAATCCCTCTTTGTATTCTAAAACCAAAGGAGGGTGGTACATTTTATAACAAGGTGTGGGTGTGGGAGCAGTAGGATAGGCACATGAACGCTAGTGTCCTGGAAGAATCGAACATGCTCAGCATTGAAGTCATTGTCATTCATCAACAACTTCATTGGACTTGTCACGTGGTTCAGATGTCTGATCGGTGCCTCCCAAAACAGATTCCTCTTTCCAAATTGGAGGAGGAACAAAGGAGCATTGGGTGGCCAGCGGAAGCAATATAAGGACATGCTGAAGGCACACGTGAAAAAGTGCAGCATCGGTGTTGACACTTGGGACACCCTTGCCCAAGACCGTCCCCAGTGGAGAATGGTAATCCTTGAGGGGGTGGCGCAATTTGAGAGGTCCCACCACAGTGCAGATGAGGACAGGTGGAGAAGAAGAAAAAAGTGTCAAAAACTGCCCTGCACCCCTCCAACAGCTACTAACCCCTGCCTCTTCTGTGATAAGGTCTGCGTTTCCAGAGTTGGGCTGATCAGCCATCAATGGATTCACAAATAGGAGGGTGACATGAAGACATCCTACTCGTTATCGAGTGACCGCCGAGAGAGAGAGGAAGAACAAGAGGTTGAATGAAGGATTTCTCTTTTTGTTCCATCATTATAACTGATGAACTAGGAGAATTTTACTTTCAGAAAACCAAACCAAGGGTTCCTTTGGACCTGGGTTCTGCTTGACCAGAACTCCAACAATTCTGGAGAGCTCTTATAAAAATGTAAACACCAAGGCCATGTCTGTTGACAGAATTGGCTTTTGTTGGCAAAATCTGCAGAGTGTCTACATGGGGAAGGCACTCTGTCGAGAGTTTGTCAACAAAACCCAGCTCTTCACCTGGCAGAATCATACCTCTCCCTTTTTGGGTATAGGGTCTACGTCAACAGTGTTCTGTTGACAGAGTGCCCATGTATATGCTTCTATCGACAGAGAGGGCTTCTTGATCACCAGGCAGCCTTGTTTGCAGAGATTCCAGTCAACCATTCTGTCGAGAGAAGGCAGGGCATTCCGGCTGCTCTCTGTTGACAGAGCAGATTGCTCTTTCGATCTGCTTGTATGTGTAGCTGCAATCTGATGACAGAGGTCCTGCCAGGAAATCCCTGCCAACAGTGAGATCTGTCGACAAAGGCTTCCCATGTAGACATAGCTCAAGGGTTTAGTGGTGGGAGCTAAATAATATATCAAAATGTGTTCTTTAGGTTTATTGAACTGAAGGAAAGGACAAAAGTTGTTCTGTTTGAGTATATGTATCCCATGGTTGTCTCTTATACAGGAAGACAGATCTTCAGTGTTTTTAGGCCAAATTAGTTTATTTAAGTGCTAGTGACTTTTGGTATCCAAAGATACAGTAACTATTTTCCCTATCATTATGCATAAACCAACTAGAAAACTGACCTGCATCTTCACTGTACTGTTCCTTAATACAATTGCTAGCATTAGTCCCTTTTATGCTCATATTACATATATCAGTTGTATTCACATGAGCTAGGATTATTTTAAAAGTAATGAATACAGCATTAGAAGGCCCAGATAATTTGTAACTCAAAACAAGAACAGTGTTAGTTCTAAAATGGATTTTTGTCAGTTTAATTTTAGATACAACTTTAGCTTATTTGAATTGTAACTCACTATGAAAACTTGTTTTAGAAAGTAAACATAGTGATTTAACTAATGCAATATGTTTAGCAAATTGTAAATGCACCAAGAGTGTTTATTAAGTGTATATTTAACTGCTCTGGAACTTCAGATAGCATTTATTTGTATTAACTTGTTTGGCCTACCTCTGATTTTTCTTTGCTTGAATAGGTTTCATTTGTTATGATTGTAATGTAAAATGATCATCAACAGACAATACCCCAACTCCCATTTCACCTTAGCCAGGCTGGACTATTTTGCCTGCCAATCAGACTGTGCATCCCACAATAATATCCCTTAAGAGTTCAGCGCATCATGTTAGCTTGCCAACTAGAGCTGCAAAATGACTGGTGTAAGTGGTCCATATGGAAATTATGTAATTTGATAACTCAGCTTTCCTCTTGTATTCCAGCCTCTATTGTAAAAAGATATTTATTTAGGTGGTGCCAGTGTTGCAAATTTGCTGGATTCTGCCAGAATTTTGCTGCCCCTTGCACGGTGATTATATTAATTTTTAATATCTTGATTTTTGCCAGTTCACGCTGAAATGCCTTATCAGTGAACATCATTGTTTAAATTATTGTATATTTATTACATGAAGTTAATATTACATAATGCCTATAAAGATGATTTTCCAGAGTAAAGTACACATCTAGCAAGTTACTCTTAGATCACCCATACATAGATCAGGAACTAAACAGAACTAAATGCCTAGCACACTTGAGGAAGTACTTAATAATTAATAGATAACAGCCTGACATATGGTACTACACCTAATTGTTATCTTTTTCTGGTATCCATTTCTCATTAATAAATACCTGCATTGTGAAGTGTGCCATGAAAGAGTCAGCAGAAGGTACAATATGGAGATGTGGAGGGTGAAGCAGAATACACATGCTTCTAAATGAACTTCTTAAAATTTAACCACGAGAGATCAACAAGGTGTGAGAGTGTGCGCACACATACACACGTAGTTGCTGTAAGCAGTTGGATTGTGCTGTCTTGAAGCTTTTAAGAATACTTCTAAGGTCTTGTGGTTTTGTGATTAAAATTCTGCCTCTTGTTTTTTCTTTTCCTGATCATGTGCAAGTTGGAGATGACAAATAGTATAAAAAGCACAACAGTTCTTAAGGAGTGAGTTTTTATTACAGGATGCAGTGGTTGCAGGAGTCTAAAACTTGTGATGGATGTACACAGCTTAGCCAGGATGTTTGACCTCTTTGGATTGACATAAGATCATTGCCACTGCAACCAATGTTGCTTCCATGCCACATACAGGTCTGGAGACTGACAAGAGTGAGGTAAAAAAACTGAAGGAGGAAAAATGCTGGAATTGTTCTTCAGCTACTTTTTCTGTGATATTTTGTAAGAAGGGAAGGCTAAAATTAATTAGTATAAGTGAAGTTGCTAATGTCAAGTCATGTGTAATTGGAGATGAAATTTGCTCCCGCCCCATAAGAATTAGTAACAATCTCACAATAAAGGGTCAAGTGAATTGCAGTGGCTGTTTCATCAATTGTAAGAGCCCAGGGCTGAACTGTAGGCTATGAGTACACTAGCGGAGCAGCCAGATTCCCAAGGTGTTCTGTTGACAGTAAATCGACAGAGCACAGCACTTTTGTTGACAGCTGTATCCTGCTCCACAAGAGGCATCATGCCGTTGTCAACAGAGATCTATAGACAGGAAGCTGGTCTGGATGTTCCAGGGGGCCCTCTGTCAACAGAAAGGGCTTTCAGGACACCAGGCAGCCTTGTCTGCTGTGCTTCTGGTTGGTCGTTTTGCAGGGGATGGAAGCACATGCTGCTAGCTGCATTGCTTAGGGGCGGGGGTGGAACCATCTCCTACACTCATCAGTGCTGGCAAGCAGAGCGACATGGCTGGGAGTGAGGGGCAGTGAAGTTGTTTGGGGCTGGGTTACTCTGCTTCCCCCTGCCACCCCTGGTAACCCCTGCAGCCTGCTCTGTCCCTCCTGCTAGTCCCCCAGGCCATGTCTCTTGTGGGCATCCTGGGAGTGGGAAGATACAGGTCCTGGGGTGGTGTGGGAATGGGGCAATCCCCCAGGATGGGGTAGCAGAGAGTGGAGTCAAGTGTGGTGATGGTCACATGACCAGCACCACCTTGTGTCTCTCCAGCAGTCGCCAGTGCAGGAAGAGGTCCATCAGAGCAGACTCCTCTGGTGAAGCATAGGAATGTTACATGGCAGACATATCTCCAGCAGCAGAGCATATCCAGATACACCGGAGAAATTCCACCTTCCCTTGTTCCCAAAACATATCCTTGCTCCTATGTCATGAAGCTCCTAAAGTGTTTATGGAGCAGTTTTGACTTGTTGGATAAGATGTCAGTGCTACATAGCTCCATTGACGCAGCAAGGGAAAAGTGTCTCGGGAAGCTTTTCCACCAACACCTTCTCTGCCTGATTTTTTTACATCTTCAGCCACTGCCTGGTTCCCTCTTCATTATTTCTCAAAAGCAGTGACCAGCCACACAAAAGGGAGCGAGAAGTAATACATAGGGCTTTGATGTTGCTGTCCAGCTCTTGCAGAATCCATAGTTCACACCAAGACACCGATCTACACTGAGTATTTGTAAAAACCTGATCCTTCAATGGGCTCCAAGTGCCTTCTGAGAAGTGCTGAGGGCTTTCAGCTCCCATGAACTTTTGTAGAGGTAGATGGTTCAGTCACTCAGCATCCTACAGGATCAGTCAGTCACCCTGCCAATAGAGAATAAGCTTCTTTAGCTTCTCTATCTTATGTATTCCTTTTGCTTCCCAGCCTCAGGGAGTATTTTCCAACTTCAAAGCCACAGCATGGCTTTAGTCAGCTTTCTCTGCTGTGCATACATTATTGTTTGCCTGAAATGCAAGATGAGGCATCTTGAAGCAGACTGGGCAGCTTTAAAGAACCACACATTGCTGCCTATCTGTAGGCTTAAAAAGTATTCCTTTACAAGGGCTTTATTGCTTCTCAAATACAGCATTCCTCACGTTTTTCTTTCACTGTGGGCACTGACTAGTTCTAGTGACTAATGTGAAATTATTTACTGGTGAGCAACAGGGAGCCTCTCTATTCTTTGGGCATGAGAAAACTCACCTGAAAGGAGTCTGTGCACTGCCATGTGGGTGTCAAAGTGTGTGGGTGTCTTTTGTTTTAATAGAATGTATGGTGAACATTATTTGCTATTCACATATTATATGAAAGAAGGAGAGCTACTCAGAAACTGACGATGTAAATCAGCTGAGTACCAAGCTGGGAGTAGACTACTTTAAAAAAAATATGCTGCCAGCTTGACAGAGAAGAGAACTAATTCAGTGTTATAGAGCTATAGTGTTGCTATTAAAATGATCCTGGGAGTGAAGTTTGGTTGATTTATGTGGATTATATTAGCTATTTTTTTATTTACATAGCACTGTAAATATGCATCACTCTTTACGGAGAAATAAGGAAGAGGGTACTATCATCGGATGTCATGATATACTCTGTTTGTCAACCAAGTTACCCACAGTGCCACTGCTAAAACTGCTGCCTTCTCCTGCTGTTTTGTATTTCCTTCATATTCTTTCAGTGGCTTCTCATTTTTTAATCTCACTGAAGCCTTGTTTCTGCTCTCTTTGAAATCAGCGGTAAAGCTCCTATTGATGTAACTTGGGGAGGAGCAGGCTTTCTCCCAGACTACAACACAACCAACTCACAGCTGAAAAGGCTGTCTTGTACATGTATGGAAGGACATTAAAACTGTGCCTTTTTGGGCATTTAGGCATTTTACCCATCATGTTATGATAATTTACTGAGAATAGCACCTGTATTCCTGTGCATGTAAAATCTCTGTGGTGGAACATTGCCGACTTTTTCAGGGAATCTGGAAGGTTAGAGGACAAATCGCTCAAGTGTTGGGGATTTTGCAAGGAATTGTTGGTCATTTTGCAGAGGAGCAGATCTGTCTGGGGTCAGATTGCCTCACTTCCCACTGCCAGCAGTGAGTGCAGGGGTGGGTCTGACTCCTGAAGCCTTCTTCAGGTTCCTCACTAGTTCCCTGGGCCTCGCAGGGTCTCTCAATGCAGGACTTGGGGTAGCTGGATGAATTATCTGCTGACACCTGGTCCCCCCACAGTGCTTGAGGGGCATGTGACCTTTCATACCCCCATGCATCACTCCTGCAAGTCTTTCTTCCTTCAGTTTGTAAACTCCCTGCTGCCAACCCCTTCTCAGGAAACCTCCACTCCCTGCTGGCTCATGGAAACACAGGGAAGGTCAGGTGACTTGTGGTACCACTCAGGAGGTGCACCATGCCCCTGTGCCTCCAGCAAAATTTTAATTGCAAAATGGGATGCTCTCATGCTCCTCCCTGTTCCTCTGGGTGACCCCCGCAGAATCCCTTCCCTCCAACCCAAGGCACCAGTTACCTGTGGGGAAGATTTTCTTTTAGATTGAGCTAGGACACTCTGAAGGGGAAGGCAGGGTCCTCTGCTCTCAGGGGGCTTGCCCCCATCATTCTAACTGTTGGATGCATAATGTAAGTGTCTTGTAATATATGTACCACAGCCCTTTGGTTCATTTAATTTATGTTCCTTTCTGCCATCCCGTAGGACCATGGACCTTTCACCATGAATTGGTCAATGAGTTCATTGTGGCAATTGTACAATTAACACTGTCTGTCTCCCTTCTAACACATCACCTTCTGATAGACCCAGTTTCCCTCTCTTTGATATACCAGAAGAGCCCTGAGCAGGTCCCATCAACCACAGCAAAATCTCACTTGGGCCTCGGCTGCTGCAGAATTAAAATCTTGCACGCTTTGGGTTATGCATACGAATTCCTTCCATACATGTGCAAACACAGCCAGTAAAGGTTTCTTTCTTTCTGATGTTAATTTAGGCTATCTCTATACTAGGCAAAGTAAGTCTAATGCAAATATGCAATGCTAGCTATGGCATACTTAGCTGTCCCTAACGAAGAAGGTCAATGGGAGAAACTCCCATCAACTTCCCTCACTCCTCGCATCTCTCAAGGAGTACAGGGGTTGACCGCAACCCCTGAGAGGTTGACTTTGTGCACTTCTACCAGACATATGAAATCAAACCCCAAAAATTTGACCCTGAGTGGGTCAATCTTTTGGGCTAGTGTAGACATAGCCTTAGGCTGGGTGCTCAGCTGCTGCACATTTACTACCTTGCCTGTTAATCTGAGACAGGAGGAGATGTTCCCACGCCAGCACATTAAACTACAATGTGACTTCCTCATAAACTTGCTTACTGACACTCTGAAAATGAGCTCAGCATAGCTGCCAACTGGAAGCTTCCTACTGACTGTTGAGAGTTACGTGCATTCTTTCCCAAGGCATACTTCCCTCATAACTCAAGGGAATTATCTTTAAACCTTGTCAACAAGATTTTTTGTAACCTAATCTTCATTTCTGTCTTTACTTTAAGCAGCTTTACATCAGCTTGTTAACACTGCTAGTTTTATCGTAATTTGTGTCAGGATCGTTTAGCTCTCTGAACTCTCCTATGTTACTTTTTCACTCAGAGCATTTGGCAATGTTGCCATCAAAGTCCAGCACGTGACTTGGTTGGTGTCAACCTGCACAATTTTAGCTGTGATGTTTTTAGCCCTAGTTATTTTCAGCACAAAAATCTATAATCACATACTTTAGGGTCAGCACATTCTTCTTTGTCGTATAGCGTTCCTGACCTTCAGCACAGTTTGATTTTAAATAGCACTTTACAAACATTTATAATGGTGTGATGGCAGTAGTTGCTTCTGGGTATATCATCTCTTCCTGCTAAAGGAGCAAACATATCAAATAGGCAATGTGTTTCTAACCCAAATAGCATTTTCTGGTCAGTCAATAAAGATGCAATCCACTTATATCTCCGCTATCCCCCTGATTAGGTAATCACAAAGCAGGCTGTTTCACTTATTTGTGAATGTGGGAGTGAAGGACACTTCCAATGCAGTATTTCTATTTTTCACTTGCATCTGTGTAAGGGTGGAATGGAATTCTTCAGATAACAGGCAGATTTTGGTAAACCAGGAATCATTCAGAACAGGGGAAGTAAACTGGGGAATTCTCAGAAATGGCACTTCCTTTTATCATCACTGAGCAATAGTAGCTGCAGATAGCATGCAGGTGGGGGATGTTGCAAGCTCATTGCAGTGCTCAACAGTTCCCTGAGAGAGGAATTATTTTACAAGGGGTGAAAAGGAAGGTGGGAGCAGAGGTGTGATATATAACTCTAGTATATAAAAATACTAAATATAAATGTGGACCATGACCTATATCCTTGATTAGCCAAAGCCAGCACTAACCTTAGAAAAATTACCAAACACCTATGGAATGACCATGGTATTAGACTCCATACCATGGTAACTGTTTATAAGGCAGTTGTCCTGAATATCCTGCTGTGTGGCATGGCATCATAGACAATATATCTCTGCCATATTTTGAAACTCAATCATTTTCACATGTACTGTCTGAAGAAGACTGCCCTTGTGAATTGGTGAGATAAAACTCCTAACACAGAGGTTCTTGTGGTGTGGTGTCATGGACATGGAAGCAATGCTTGTGAGCAGACAGTTTTGCTAGATTGGTCATGTTATGAGAATGGATGACACACAGATACCAAAGATGCTCTTCTATGGCCAGCTTGCTCGTGGAAAGCACCCTATTGGTAGTCAGTATAAGTGCTCTAAAGACACCTTAAAGGCCAAATCGAAGTCATGTGCTATATCTCCCAATTTGGAAACTTTAGTTCAGGACAGCTTGTCTTGGTGGCAAACTAATGTACAGGCTCTTAATCACTTTGAGAGTCAGCATATCCAGGCACTACAGGAAAACTGCAAGATCCAAAAAGAACTTACAATGCTTGCAGTTGGTGGCTTTTTATGTGACATCGCAACCGGTGCTGTCAATCAAGGATAGACTGAAGAATAAGGTATAGGCTACGTCTACACGTGCACCCTACATCGAAGTAGCTTATTTCGATGTTGCGACATCGAAATAGGCTATTTCGATGAATAACGTCTACACGTCCTCCAGGGCCGGCAACGTCGATGTTCAACTTCGACGTTGCGCAGCCCGACATCGAAATAGGCGCAGCGAGGGAATGTCTACACGTCAAAGTAGCACACATCGAAATAGGGATGCCAGGCACAGCTGCAGACAGGGTCAACGGGCGGACTAGCGCTTCCGGGGCAACAGCTAGCCGCTCCCTTAAAGGGCCCCTCCCACATACACTCAGCCTGCACAGCACGTGGTCTGACGAGCCATATAGGCACACAGACCCCGAGCGCCGCAGTCATGGACCCCCAGCAGCAGCAGCAGCAGCAGCAGCAGCAGCAGCAGCTAGAGGTCCACCCAGCCCTTCCGGCAGGAACAGGGCTTGCCCTGGCTCTTGTCATGTTGGGGGCAGCTGAGCACCTTCTTGCCCCAGGGGAGGACATGCCCCTAGGGCAGCAGGGCTCAGCCCCTCCCCCTGCAGCACCCCGCTCCACCCCCCGCCTCACACGCCGGCGGCTGTGGAGCTACCCCACCAGCACCGACTGGTGGGAGCGGCTGGTGCTTGGGGAGTGGGACGACGACCACTGGGTCCGCCACTTCAGGATGACCCGACAGACATTCCTGGAGCTGTGCCAGTGGCTCACCCCCGCACTCAGGCACCGGGACACTGCCATGCGGCGTGCCCTCACGGTGCAGAAACGGGTCGGCATCGCTGTCTGGAAGCTGGCCACTCCGGACAGCTACCGATCCGTGGGGCAGCAGTTTGGCGTCGGAAAGGCCACCGTCGGGGCTGTCTTCATGGAGGTAAGAGAACCCACGGGGGGGGCCAGGGCAGAGCAGGGGGGCCAGGTCAGGGCAGGGCAGGGGGGCCAGGGCAGGGGAGCCAGGGCAGGACAGAGTAGGGCAGGGGGGCCAGGGCAGGGCAGGGCAGGGTAGGGGGGCCAGGGCAGGGGAGCCAGGGCAGGGCAGAGCAGGGCAGGGGGGCCAGGGCAGGGGAGCCAGGGCAGGGCAGAGCAGGGCAGGGGGGCCAGGGCAGGGCAGGGCAGGGTAGGGGAGCCAGGGCAGGGCAGGGCAGGGCAGAGCAGGGCAGGGGGGGCCAGGGCAGGGCAGGGCAGGGCCATGCACACCCTGCTCACCCCTCTTTGGGGCTGTCCCATGTGCTTTCTCTGCAGGTCGTGCGTGCCATCAACTCCATGCTCCTGCACAGGCTCGTGAGGCTGGGGGACCCACGTGCCACTGTCGCCGCCTTTGCCACCCTGGGCTTCCCCAACTGCTTCGGGGCTCTTGATGGGACTCACATCCCCATCCGCGCCCCGGACCACAGTGGAGGCCGATACCTCAACCGGAAGGGCTACCATTCAGTCGTCCTGCAGGCCTTGGTGGACAGCCGGGGACGGTTCCAGGACATTTATGTGGGCTGGCCTGCCAGCACCCATGACGCCCGGGTGTTCCGGAACTCGGGCCTGTGCCGCCAGCTGGAGGCGGGGACCTACATCCCCCAGCGGGAGATCCCTCTGGGGGACACCACCATGCCCTTCTGCCTCATCGCAGATGCGGCCTACCCCCTCCGGCCGTGGCTCATGCGCCCCTACATGGGCCACCTCTCCGCCAGCCAGGAGCGCTTCAACGACCGCCTGAACCGTGCGCGCCAGGTGGTGGAGCGCTCATTTGGCCGCCTCAAGGGACGATGGCGATGTCTCCTCACCCGCCTGGATGCCAGCCCCAACAACATCCCCCAGATTGTGGGTGCCTGCTGCGCCCTGCACAACCTCGTGGAGAGCAAGGGGGAGAGCTCTCTTCAGGGCTGGGCCGCCGAGGCCGGCAGGGCACACCTCCAGCCACCTGCTGCCCCCAGTCGGCAGGTGGACCCCGAAGGGACCCGGGTCCGGGAGGCCCTGCGGGCCCACTTCGACGACCAGGCCGCGGGGTGAACTCTGCCCAGGCCCCCTACTGCCCGCCCCTTCCTCCCCCACACTCCTGCCCCACCGCCCACACCACCATGGAGCACCCCACCGCCCCCCCCACTTGTCCAGGAGAAATGACAGCACGAACTTGTGGGTGAACGTAAATGTTTTTTTTGTCCTCACGTTTTTTTTTTTTTTAAATAAAAAAATATATATATGTGAAACAGAAACCAAAAAGCAGGGACAAACATTCAACAAAACCAAGATGGGCACAAATAAAACTATGTACAACAATAAAAATGAAAGCACTGTGCACCATCAAAAGAAAAACAAAAAGCAGGGAGGAGAACGGGGAGAACTATGTACAGGGGGGGACGGGGCAAACAGGGGAAACATCCACACCCCCCACCCAGTCCCCAAAGTCTGTCCAACAAGGGGGGGGGCCACGTCCCGGGCCCCTCGCCCCTACAGCCCAGCAGTGGGCGTGCCCGGCCGGGAGCTCCGGCGGGCCTGCAGTCTGGTGCGCGGCTGGGTGGGAGCGGGCTCCACCGGAAGGTAGCGGCGCCGGCAAGTCTCGGGTGGCTCCAGGGGTCCCTCGGCGCGGTGGCCCTCGCGGGGAGGTGGTGGGGCGACGGCGGACGGCCCGGCGACGGCTGGAGCAGCCGGTGGTGGGGCTGCAGGAGCGGGCATGGCGGGCGGTGGCGCGGCCGGCGCGGCATGGGGGGCCAGGGAATCAATCAGCCGATTGATAGTATCCAGAAAGGCCCCCCATGCCTCTCTGCGCCAGGCCAGCGCCTGCTCCTGCAGCCGGAGGTGCTGCTCCGACACCTCCAGCTGCTGGCGGAGGATGGCCAGCAGCTGGGGGTCTGTGGCCGCCGCCGGTAGCAGGCGCAGGGTCCGCCGTCTGGCCCTCCGCGGGGCCGGTGGTTCCTCGGCCGAGGGGCTGCCCTGGAGCGAGGGTCCCGGAGGGGTCTCCGGGACGACCAATGCCTCGCCGGCGCTCTCTTCCGGTCCTTCGGATGGTGCAGGAGCAGGTGCAGGACACAGGAGAGGAGGGGGGGAAAGAAGAATGGAGACAGGCGTTAGTGTGGGCCCTGAGCCGTGGCCTTTGTCCCCCCCACCCTGTGCTGCAGGTTCCCTATCCCCGTCCCCGGGAGATGCTGCTGTGATGGATGGGGTTCAGGGGTCCCCCTGCACTGCACCCCGTCCCCTGGTGGAAGCGACTCTCACTTCACCCCGCAGGGTCTGAGAGCATGAGGGGTTTCTTAGGCCACAGATGGCCAGTTTCTGGCAGGAGTGACAGCACCAGCTGTCGGAAGAGACAGTCCTTCCAACCCGTCGTGGGGAGAAGACCCCAAGGGGGGCCCCTCTGGGATGCAGCTTTCCCCCTCCTCTGGCTGGCTGCCTAGCAGCTCTCCCTTCCCCTAGCCTCTACCTGTGGCCCCCGCCCTCGCCCCACAATTCCAAGCCAGCTCGGCTCCTCCCTCCTGTTTGTTCAGGGCAGAGGTGTCACCTGCCAGCTGTAGCGCCAGGATCCTCCTTTGGCCCTGGGAGCTCCTTGGCTCGGGTGGCTCATATGTAGCCTGAGTCTCCCTTTGGCACTCCCCCCACTCCATCGCATGCTGCTGCTGCGGGGTGTCCCACCCCCTCCGCCCGGGGGCCCCTCGAGGTTCCGCTCCCCCCTGGCCCGGGGATGGGGCATGGCACTGTCATGCAGGGTGGGGGGGGCACGGGCTGATGGCTGCAGTGCTGTGAGGGCCATGGCCCTGGTGTCCTTGGGGCCATGGCCATGTGAGCGTGTGGGGGGCCCTGGACACATCTCTGTTCCCCCCGCCCCTCAAGCCCCGGGGTGTCCACCAGAGAGGGGTACCTACCTGTGGGTCCGCTCCCACGGTCCGGAGATCCCCGGGGGTCGGAGGCCCTGCTGCTGCTCCGGGATGGCAGGAGGAGGATCTGCAGGCTGGAATCGGTGGAGGAGGAGCCCTTCTCCTCCTCCTCCTCCTCCTCCTGCCGCAATGTCCCGGGGATGGCCTCCGGGGGGGGCCCCCGGGGTGCGGGGCTTACCTCCGGGGCGGAGCCCGGCTGCAGGGCCTGCTGGGGCTCGTCAGCCGAGGTGTCAAGGGTGGCCGGAGGGGAGGAGGTGTGCCGGGAGCCCAGGATGTCCCTGAGCTCCCTGTAAAAGGGGCAAGTGACAGGGGCGGCCACAGATCGGCTGGCCGCATCCCGTGCCCAGGCGTAACCCTGCCGCAGCTCCTTCACTTTACTGCGGACATGGTCCGGAGTGTGGGCAGGGTGACCCCGGGCAGCCAGGCTGTCGGCCAGCCGAGCGAACGCATCCGCGTTCCGCCTCTTGCTCCCCATTACCTGGAGCACCTCCTCCTCGCTCCAGAGCCCCAGCAGGTCCCGCATCTCGGCCTCCGTCCAAGAGGGGCCCCGCTGCCTCTTCCCAGACTGCGTGGCCCTCTGGCTGCCCTGGCTGCTGTGGCTCCTCTTGGGGGGGGGTCCCCTGGGGGCGCTGGGGGGGGCTGCTGGGCAGCCAAGGCTGCTGACAGGGGCTGAGGGCTGTGCAGGCTCGCCACCGCGTGTGCAGGCAGGAGCCTGCACGTTGCCTCAGCCTCCTGCAGTCAGGGCGGGGGAGGGGCCCTTTAAGAGGCCGCCCCACGTGGCCACCAGTGAGCTGCGGGGCTGGAGAGAGCGTCTCTCAACCCCCCAGCTGATGGCCGCCATGGCGGACCCGTCAATTTCGACGTTGCGGGACTCGGATCGTCTACACTGTCCCTACTTCGACGTTGAACGTCGAAGTAGGGCGCTATTCCTATCCCCTCATGGGGTTAGCGACTTCGACGTCTCGCCGCCTAACGTCGAAGTTAACTTCGAAATAGCGCCCGACGCGTGTAGACGTGACGGGCGCTATTTCGAAGTTAGTGCCACTACTTCGAAGTAGCGTGCACGTGTAGACGCAGCTATAGTCTCCTATAGGACGGCTTACTTAAAACTGAACTGAGTTACTAAAAACTGGATCAGAATATACACTAGAAATTATACTATAATGAGCAATCTTGCACTAGCCAGGGGTTGGACTAAATCATCTAGGCTACGTCTACATGTGAAGCCTACATCGAAATAGGCTATTTCAATGAATAACGTCTACACGTCCTCCAGGGCCGGCAACGTCGATGTTCAACTTCGACGTTGGGCAGCACCACATCGAAATAGGCGCTGCGAGGGAATGTCTACACGCCAAAGTAGCACACATCGAAATAGGGATGCCAGGCACAGCTGCAGACAGGGTCACAGGGCAGACTAGTGCTTCCGGGGCGACAGCTAGCCGCTCCCTTAAAGGGCCCCTCCCAGACACAGTCAGCCTGCACAGCACGTGGTCTGCAGAGCCATAGGCACACAGACTCCGGGCGATGCAGGCATGGACCCCCAGCAGCAGCAGCAGCAGCAGCAGCAGCAGCAGCCAGAGGTCCACCCAGCCCTCCCTGCAGGAGCAGGGCTCGCCCTGATCCATGCCATGCGGGAGGCAGCTGAGCACCTCCTTGCTACACAGGAGGAGGAGCTGCCCCCAGGGCAGCAGGACTCAACCCCCAACCCTGCAGCACCCCGCCGCCACCCCCGCCTCACACGCCGGCGGCTGTGGAGCTACCCCACCAGCACCGACTGGTGGGAGTGGCTGGTGCTTGGGGAGTGGGACGACGACCGCTGGCTCAGGAACTTGAGGATGAGCCGGCAGACGTTTATGGAGCTGTGCCAGTGGCTCACCCCTGCACTCAGGCACTAGGACACCGCCATGCGGCGTGCCCTCCCTGTGGAGAAACGGGTCAGCATCGCTGTCTGGAAGCTGGCCACTCCCGACAGCTACCGATCCGTGGGACAGCAGTTTGGTGTCGGCAAGGCCACTGTCGGGGCTGTCCTCATGGAGGTAAGAGAACCCATGGGGGGAGGGCAGGGCAGGGCAGGGGGGCCCGGGCAGAGGAGGGCAGGGGAGGGGAGGGGAGGGCGGGGGAGGGTAGGGCAGGGCAGGGCAGAGGAGGGCGGGGGATGGCAGGGCAGGGCAGGGCAGAGGGGGGCAGGGCAGGGGAGGGGAGGGGAGGGCAGGGCAGGGCAAGGCCACGCACACCCTGCTCACCCCTCATTGGTGCTCTCCCATGTGCTTTCCCTGCAGGTTGTGCATGCCATCAATGCCATGCTCCTGCACAGGCTCGTGAGGCTGGGGGATCCAGATGCCACCATCGCGGCCTTTGCCACCCTGGGCTTCCCCAATTGCTTCGGGGCTCTGGATGGGACTCACATCCCCATCCGCGCCCCGCATCACAGTGGAGGATGCTACATCAATTGCAAGGGCTACCATTCTGTGGTCTTCCAGGCCTTGGTGGACAGCCGGGGACGTTTCCAGGACATTTATGTGGGCTGGCCTGGCAGCACCCACGACGCCCGGGTTTTCCGGAACTCGGGCCTGTGCCGCTGGCTGGAGGCGGGGACCTACATCCCCCAGTGGGAGCCCCCTGTGGGGGACACCACCATGCCCCTCTGCGTCATCGCAGATGTGGCATACCCCCTCCGGCCCTGGCTCATGCACCCATACACGGGCCATCTCTCCGCTAGCCAGGAGCGCTTCAACCAGCGCCTGAACCACACACGCCAGGTGGTGGAGCGCTCATTTGGCCGCCTGAAGGGATGCTGGAGATGTCTCCTGACCCGCCTGGATGCGGGCCCCAACAACATCCCCCTGATTGTGGGTGCCTGCTGCGCCCTGCACAATTTGGTGGAGAGCAAGGGGGAGGCCTTTTTCCAGGGCTGGGCTGTGGAGGCCGGCAGGGCCGACGTGCAGCCACCCGCTGCCCCCAGTCGGCAGGTGGACCCCGAAGGGACCCGGGTCCGGGAGGCCCTGCAGGCCCACTTCGATGATGAGGTCGCGGGGTGAACTCTGCCAGGCCCCCCACTGCCCACCCCTTCCTCCACCACACTCCCTGCCCCAACGCCCACACCATGGAGCACCCAACCGCACCCCCCTCCCACTTTTCCTGGACAAATGACAGCACGCACTTGTGGCTGACCTTAAACTGCTTTTTCTTTTAGAACTTTTTTTTTTTAACTATAAATAAAACAAGAACAAACTATATACAACATGTGTGGAACCAAAGTAATATGTACAAATAAAACAATAGTAACAAAAAAGTTTGTTCAGTAATAAAAAGAAAACCAGGGATGATAAAGGGGAGAACTATTTACATGGGGGGGACGGGGCAAACGGGGGGCACAAATTAATAAGTCCCAACTATATACAAGGGTGGGGGCCACGTCCCGGGCCCCTCGCCCCTAAAGTCCGGCACTGGGCATGGGCTGCCAGGAGCCCCACCGCGGCCGCAGCCCTGTCCGGGGCTGGCTGGGGGCGGGGCGGACCGGAAGATATGCCCGGCGAATCTCAGCTGGCTCCAGGGGTCCCTCGGCGCTCAGGCCCTCGGCGGTGGGTGGCGGGGTGACGGTGGACGGGACAGCGACGTGCGGAGCAGCTGGTGGTGTGGCAGGTGAAGCGGGCAGGGCGGATGCTGCGGTGGCCGGCGCGGCATGGGGGGCCAGGTAGTCCACCAGGCGGTTGAAAGTCTCCATGTAGGCCCCCCATGCCTCTTGGCGCCAGGCCAGCGCCTGCTCCTGCAGGTGCAGGTGCTGCTCCGTGACCTCCAGCTGCCGACGGTGGATGGCCAGCAGCTGGGGGGTCCGTCGCCGTCGGCTGGTGGTGGCGCGGGGTCCGCCGTCTAGCCCGCCGTGGGGCCGGTCGGTCCTCGGCCAAGGGGCTTGCCTGGAGCGATGGCCCCGGAGGGCTCTCCGGGACCACTGATGCCTCGCCAGTGCTCTCTTCTGGTCCTTCCGATGGTGCAGCTGCGGGACACAGGAGAGGAGGAGGGGAAGAAGAATGGAGACAGGCGTTAGTGTGGGCCCCGAGCCGTGGCCTTTGTACCCCCAGCCCTGTGCTGCAGGTTCCCCATCCCCGTCCCCGGGAGATGCTGCTGTGATGGATGGGGTTCAGGGGTCCCCCTGCACTGCACCCCGTCCCCTGGTGGGAGCGACTCTCACTTCACTCCGCAGGGTCTGACAGGAGAGGTTTCTTAGGCCACAGATGGCCAGTTTCTGGCAGGAGTGACAGCACCAGCTGTCGGAAGAGACAGTCCTTCCAACCCGTCCTGGGGAGAAGACCCCAAGGGGGGGCCCCTCTGGGATGCAGCTTTCCCCCTCCTCAGGCTGGCTGCCTTCCAGCTCTCCCTTCCCCTAGCCTCTACCTGTGGCCCCCGCCCTCCCCCCCCAAATCAAAGCCAGCTCGGCTCCTCCCTCCTCTTTGTTCAGGGCAGAGGTGTCACATGCCAGCTGTAGCCCCACGATCATCCTTTGCCCCTGGGAGCTATTCGGCTCTTGTTGCTCATATGTAGCCTGAGTCTCCCTTTTGCACTCCCCCTACTCCATCACATGCTGCTGCTGCTGCTGCTGCGGGGTGTCCCACCCCCTCCTCCCGGGGGCCCCTTGAGGTTCCGCTCCCCCCTGCCCCGGGGATGGGGCATGGCACTGTCGTGCGGGGTGGGGGGAGGCAGGGGCTGATGCACTCCTGTGAGGGACATGGCCCTGCTGTCCTTGGGGCCATGGCCATGTGAGCATGTGGGGGGCCCTGGACACATATCTATTACCCCCCGCCCCTCAAGCCCAAGGGTGTACACCAGAGGGGGGTACATACCTGTCGGTCCACTCCCACGGTCCGGAGATCCCTGGGGGGCGGAGGCCCAGCTGCTGCTCCAGGATGGCAGGAGCAGGATCTGCAGCCCAGATTCTGCAGAGGAGGAGGGGGGCTCCTCCTCCTCCTCCTGCCGCGATGTCCCGGGGGTGGGCTCCGGCGGGGACCCCCAGGGTGCGGGGCTTACCTCCAGGGCGGACTCCAGCTGAAGGGCCTGCTGGGGCTCGTTGGCTGAAGTATCAAGGGTGGCCGGAGGGGAGGAGGTGTGCCGGGGGCCCAGGATGTCCCTGAGCTCCCTGTAAAAGGGGCAAGTGACGGGGGCGGCCCCAGATCGGCTGGCCGCATCCTGGGCCCGGGAGTAACCCTGCCGCAGCTCCTTCACCTTACTCCTGACGTGATCAGGAGTGCGGGCAGGGTGACCCTGGGCAGTCAGGCCGTCGGCCAGCTGAGCGAAAGCATCCGCGTTCCGCCTCTTGCTCCCCATTACCTGGAGCACCTCCTCCTCGCTCCAGAGCCCCAGCAGGTCCTGCAGCTCGGCCTCCGTCCAGGAGGGGCCCCGCTACCGCTTGCTAGCCTGGCTGCCCACCTGGCCGGGCTGGCTGCCCTGGCTCCCCTTGGGGGGGGGTCCCCTGAGGGAGCTGGGGGGGCTGCCGGGCGGCCATTGAGGGTCCTGTGGCTGCTGAGGGACGTGCAGGCTGGCCGCGTGTCTGGGCTGCTGCCTGCACGTTCCCTCAGCTTCCTGCACAGGAAGGGAGGAGGAGGGGACCTTTAAGGGGCCGCTCCACGCGGCCACCATTGAGCTGAGGGGTCTGGAGAGAGCGTCTCTCAACCCCTCAGCTGATGGCCGCCATGGAGGACCCCGCAATGTCGACGTTGCGGGACGCGCAATGACTACACGGTCCCTACTTCAACGTTGAACGTCGAAGTAGGGCGCTATTCCTATCCCCTCATGGGGTTAGCGACTTCGACGTCTCGCCGCCTAACGTTGAAGTTAACCTCGAAATAGCGCCCGACGCGTGTAGCTGTGACGGGCACTATTTCGAAGTTAGTGCCGCCACTTCGAAGTAGCGTGCACGTGTAGACACGGCTCTAATAAGTCTTTTCCTTTTCTGACTTCTATACTTTTAGCAACCAGAAATCAGCCCCATTAAAGTGAATGGCAAAACTCCCACTGATCTCCATGGGAGCAGGCTTTGGCCCTAGGATTCAAATTTGGCCCCCTGATTCACTTTTGCTCTGCGAGGCTGGAAAGCCAAGAGCTCCATCCTCATGCTTGCGGTCACAAAGCTTATTTAGTACTTAGTTTCCAGCTAAGTGGACAGAATAGCAAGTAGGAACACATGCCTGGCACACAGTTATGCTCATAATCCTCATTAGCCTGTATAAACTCAGTTACTAGTTATACTGTCCAGGCACCACGCAAGTGCTTTTGCCATATCTCTTACTGATCCGGATTTTTACTGCAGTCGTGCTCTTGGACTTGTGATGCTAATCCCCACTCAGTCTTGGGTATTCCATAGATTAGAACATATCATGCCTGTGTCTGACCCACTTCACAGTTTGGTTGAGAATAACACAAACCTTTATACTCTGCCAGATTGATTATGTTGTGCATAAGAAACTCACTATAAACAGCACTGTTCTTTCACTGGAGCCTTAGTCAACTCTAATGCCTAAAATATTCATTGTTTTCCATGGACAAAATAGCAGCCATGTGCATATGTTGTTGATACAGTAAAAACTAAATAAGGGCCAGATCCTCAATAGTCAATGGAGCTATTATGATGTACACCTGCTGAGGGTCTGGTTTTATTATAATACCTCTTGCATTGCCATCATTTGGCAAAGAGAAAAGAGAAGCAATTGAATAAAGATGTATATCTGATTAGTAGCCTGTGCTCATCTAATACTAAATCACAGCACTGTAATTAGTCGCTCCTAAAGGCTGGAAAGAGACCATAAAATCCTATTAAATAGCAAGATTTGATGATTATATTACTGCACACTGTTTCTTTAAGCTTATGCTTTCAGTTGTAATTATTATAGTTTTATTTGCGATATTTACATGGCAATGGTTTGCAAACCTGTTAAAACATTCTAAATTATTACATGAATATAATCTGCCTCAGAAGGGTAGCCATGTTAGCTGTGTTAGTCTATTAGCCTGTGATGCATTTGACAAAGTGTGTGTTAACCATAAAAGCTTATCCCCAGAAAAATTTGCTACTCTTTAAGCTGCCACAGGATGCCTCATTGCTTCTTTCTTAAAACACAATGGGCTTGTCTACACTTGTTTTAAAAATTCTCATCTGCGACAACTTCAAAGTGTCAAACTTCGAAGCGCTGGCATATGCGTAGCTGCAAGCACTTCAAAGTGCCCATGCTACTTCGAAGTCCCTTTACTCCTCAAAATTTTGGGCACTTGGAAATGCCCGTGGCTACAGGAATGCTGGCACTTTGAAGTTTAACACTTGGAAGTTATTGCAAGGGAGAATTAGCCTAATGAAGTGCTGCATATTCACTGCAGCACTTCATTAGTAATCTCCCAGCACCCTGATTACCATGCCCCCTTCGAAGTTGGGGGCCAGTGTAGACCCAGCCAATATATTATGAAGTTCATATTATGAGTTCAACTTCAAAAGTTTAGGCCAATTCAATGCGCCACCTTTTTTCTTGTACCTTGCAGGTCCCAACTGCATGCTTCTTTGTGTTAGTCTATCATCTGGCTGAATGGCTTCTTAAGGCTGTTGCAGCAATTGATTAGTGGCCATCTAGGAGTCTGTCACATACCTGCCCCAATGGAGTAGCTTGCTGGTCATAATATCAAAAAGGACACCAAATCAAATACAGGAGTTGGCATTTTAAGTGTCTCGGGCTACGTCTGCACGTGAAGCCTACATCGAAATAGGCTATTTCGATGAGTAACGTCTACACGTCCTCCAGGGCTGGCAACGTCGATGTTCAACTTCGGCGTTGCGCGGCACCACATCGAAATAGGCGCTGCGAGGGAACGTCTACACGCCAAAGTAGCACACATCGAAATAAGGGTGCCAGGCACAGCTGCAGACAGGTCACAGGGCGGACTCAACAGCAAGCCGCTCCCTTAAAGGGCCCCTCCCAGACACAGTTGCACTAAACAACACAAAATACACAGAGCTGACAACTGGTTGCAGACCCTGTGCCTGCAGCATGCATCCCCAGCTTCCGCAGCAGCAGCCAGAAGCCCTGGGCAAAGGGCTGCTTCCCACGGTGACCATAGAGCCCCGCAGGGGCGAGAGAGAGAGCGTCTCTCAACCCCTCAGCTGATGGTCGCCATGGCGAACCCCGCTATTTCGAAGTTGCGGGACGCGCAACGACTACAAGGTCCCTACTTCGACGTTGAACGTCGAAGTAGGGTGCTATTCCTATCCCCTCATGGGCTTAGCGACTTCAATGTCTTGCCGCCTAACGTCAAAGTTAACTTCAAAATAGCGCCCGACGCGTGTAGCCGTGACGGGCGCTATTTCGAAGTTAGTGCCGCTACTTCGAAGTAGCGTGCACGTGTAGACACGGCTTCGGTATGTACATGTGGGAAAAAAGCAGCCATTTAAAAACCTACGCTATGATATATACAGTGGCTTGTGAAGCAGGTGTTAGGACACAAACCAAACAAATAAAAGTGTGACAATAAGTTTTGACCAGCTTGTGTGTGCATTTTCAAAGCTGTTTGCAATTTGAAGTAGACTGAAAATAATATTACCCCCAGCCCCAGGTTTATGTCTAAATGGATGTGGCTGGGTGGAGTATTGGAGTGAGCTGTGAAGACTGCTTTTGTTCAAAAGAATCCATATGTAACTGTAGACATCATAAATATCCTTTCTGGGTTCTGGCAAATGGTAATATTTCTATAAAACTGTTTTACTGCTTTATTCTTATGATTGTATCAAATTTAAAATGGGTCACGGCCCTGCTTAGCGCTCAGATTGCTGGCATTAGAAGAAGATAGAGTGATGAGACTGATACTTCTGAACTATCCTTCATTAGGTGTGATAGTCTCTGTTTATATCTGTGGACTTAACCCTTCACAACATTTCCCACTATTCCATTATTGCTCTTACAAATTATGTCCATTGGAAATGCTGATTCATTAAATTGGGACTACAGATGGTGTTACTAATGCTACAGACATGCAGTTGACCTCATACAAAGCTTCCTGTGCTAGTAATTTTCCGTCTGTTCCTCATTTCCCTGCACTACACATTAGATCTTAGCAGATTGAAAGACCTGATATGTAAAAGCCATTATGGTTAAAAGGTGTAAAAACTCCTTTATCCAAAAGAGTTAGAAATGGCTTTTGACAGAATAAGCTGAAGACTCCCAGCTGAAACAGATGTTAAGAAACTGCAATAATGAATAAATCCAAAACTTCCTCAGAGAAAAATATCTTAAAAACACAACAACACAAAATAAGCTTCTGTCTAGTTTGTTAAATGCAGACTTTTAAAGTGCATCTTGTTTTGAGACACTTTTCCCCAAAACTTCCCAGACTGGGGTGAATCAGTTTAGTCCCACTCCGATGACCCTACATGTATAATTTGCTTAATTCCCTCTCCCTGCCCAGAGAGGCAAAAATGATACACAGAGCCACGTTCCGTAACTAAAGCCATTGTATACAAACAACTGAAGACATGCAAATTTTGGCCAGGTAAGCAAAAGTGTATTTTTAGACACAATTACTGGTGGACATTACTATTAGTAATCCTTGGGAGCCTTCAAGAACATATCATCATAGTGTAGTATTTGCAGGGAACAAATACATGTAGCTGTTATGTATGCAGGACAGAGCAAGAACACAATACAGTTAAGAGCAACGAAGGGTTCTGTGGCACCTTATAGACTAACAGAAAAGTTTTGAGCATGAGCTTTCGTGAGCACAGACTCAGTTCATCAGATGCTGGTCTTGGAAATCTGCAGGGCCAGGTATAAATAAGCCAGAGCAAGGGTGGGGATAACAAGGTTAGCTCAGTCAGCAAGGGTGAGGCTTACTACCAGCAGTTGATCTGGAGGTGTGAACACCAAGGGAGGGGAAGCTGCTTAGGTGACTGTATGCCTCCCCCACGATCTCTGTGGAAGCAGACCAGGTATTGCTAACATGAAGTGCTAAGAAGCACTATATTGTGAAAACACTGCAGAGTGCTTGCACAGGACTTGAGCCCGTAGATATTACTCAGCCTCTGTTCAATGCTCTGGCCTCCTTCTTACTGTTTCCCATGTGAAAGAAGGAGCTGAGGCAGATTGGGGAGCAGCACAAACACTATTAAATGGGACGAGAGTATTCAGTGAGTGGGTTTGAGAGAAGAGGTCATCTGGGATTTGAGAGGGTAGTACGGAGGTGAGGGTTGAATGTGCGGCTCAGACTAAACCACAGAATGCTGAACTGGCTCTTAAGGGTTTGAGCATGGTTAGCCAACATGCTAGTGAAATTTCTCCTCATCTACATTGACAACTAAATTGTACTCAGTGTGCTGTCAGCTAATACCATTGCTGACAATCATGCTCAGAGAAAGCAAAGTTTTGTAGCATTAGGCCAGTAATAGCAGAACTCAGTGTTGATAGTGAGGCTGCGGGAAGGGGCATTTGGAGAACAAAAGGCCTGATGCAAAGCGCACTGAAATCACTGGTAAGATGACTGATTCCACTGGGTTTGGATCTAGGCCAAATTCATAAAATGGGGGGAAGAGGAAAGAGCACAGAAAATGGAACACAATAGAAGAACCCCAGAAAGTTAAGGGCAAAGTATCGAGACAGAAGAAGAGCAAGGCATGCAGGAAAGGAGAATGGAGATACAGCAGGTGAGGTAGGACTGGAAGAATAATGGGGACTCATCAGGATAAATACCATTCACTCCCATCGTACTTAAATGTGTCCTAATTTTTCATTCTGAAGAGCAGAAAGAGCACTTTACCGTCCTTTCCACTCTTCCCACTTAATTGCTCAAACCATGTGTTGCTCATTGAAATCCTGCTCCGCACACCTTTCTCCCGATGTGAGAGATGCTCTAGTTTAGCACTTTGAAAATCCTCTTATGTTATGTGCCACCTCAGCCTACTGTGTTCCAGGAACTTCTAAAAAAGTAACAGGAGGCACCCAAGTATAACAGCAGTATATGAGTACATTCTTTAGCTATCTGGCTATTTCCCACTATATGTTACCTCACTTATGTTCTTGCCCTTCCATGAAATAAAAGAAGCCCCTCCTGTTTACTAGCCAATTAAGAGGTTATTCCAAATACGGGAAGGCTTATGACTTTTTACACAACTTCAGGGGATTAGGCCTGCAGTTCCTTTGTACACTGCATTGTGTGCCAGTGTGTGAGCCTCAGACAAGAACCACTTGGACAAATCACCAGGAACAGGCTTTATTCTGTAAAGAACATGGAACAGGATTACAGTTCAGCAGTTCAGTACAATTTAGTGGTCAATGTCGATGAGGAGAAATTTCAGCAGCATGTTAGCTAACCATGCTCAAACGCTTAAGGGCCAGTTCAGCATTCTGTGGTTTAGTCTGAGCCACACATCCAACCCTCCTCTCTGCTTGCAGCCTAGGCGCTGCCAGCTCAGTCAGTGCTGAGACCCTGCAGAGGGGCACAGGGTACATCTTGGCAGGAACCAGGAAGTTCTTCCAACCTGAGGGTGACCAACTGTCTTGTTTTCACTGGGACAGTCTTGTGTATTAGGCAGGCATCCCACTTTTTTTTCTTAACAAAAAAAGCTAACTGTCCCCTATATTCATTCCCCCTGCTGAGCTGTCCTTAACCCAAGTCAGCACAGCTGCAGCTGCAGGTAAAGTCAGTCAGGAGCTGGCCAAACAGCACATGCAGCACACGCTGCCTGGCCAGTGAAGGCAGCAGCAGGAGAGGAAGTCGCGGGCCCTGACACAGAGGTAAGGCAGCGTATGTTGGTGGGTAGGCTAGTGTGTTTTGTCCCCCCTCTAAGATTTAAAGGGGGACCTGGGCAGACCTTCTGTGGGGCAGCTGCCTCTGCAGCTGAGGAGACCATGGTAGGGATGTAGCCCAAGCCCTGCTTCAGGACAGCCTCCCATGTATCCCCATCACCCCGCAAAAAGAGAGGCAGCTGCCTGCACAGCTATGGACCCCACAGCTGGGGAGCTCTCCCATGAGGAGGCAGCTCCATTGCCACTGCCCTGAGGCATGGGGCAGCCACCGTCCACAGCCAGGGAGGTCTCCCCTGGAGGACAGCAGCACCATTCCCAGTGCCCCGAGGTGTGGGGCAGCTGGGGGCCTCTGCTGACCCCCCCACAGCATGTAGTGCCCCCCACAGTGTGGCAGCACCCACAGGGCAGCCACCGCTGGGGCCAGGAAGCATCCATGCAGCATTCCTGGAGCCTGCCAGCGTGGAGCAGCCAACAAACCCCCAACCCCCGACTCCTATAGGGCAACTGCCCCTGCAGTCTGGGAGCTCCCCTGTGGGGTGGCCTCCCCGTTCCATCACCCCATGGCATGGTGTAGCCAGAGACCTGTACTTGCTTGGCAGTCGCAGCCGGGGAACCACTCCACCCCCTGGGTGTCCTGTATTTGGCATAGGGAAATACGGTTACCCTACCCAATATGCCACAGTTAATCAACCACAACTTCTCCAGGTAGCAGTCCACACTATAGTTCTTTAGGCTGCTCCTGAAGCACACTGGACCTTGGGCTACATATCTATCTTCTCTTATTAGTAACAGAATTGCAAGATAACTACTACATTTATAGGAATTGAAGTAAATGTACAAGTTATACTCCAAAAATGGTCTTGTTCAGTCTTGCACTTTCTGTTCAATGTCCATTAATTAATTGGATAAATAGAAGACGCTAAGGACAGTGACTAATATTTATTAGAGAAAACCACCACATTTACCAAATAGAAGACCATATAAAGAATCAGTGTTTTAACTTTGATGCTAAAAGGAAATTAACCATATGTGCACTGTACTCAGTGTAGAAAAATGTGTCAATCAGAGGAAATTTTTGTTACTAGTTCTGCAATGTGTAGTATTACAATATAGTTTACAAATTACGTTTTACGAAATATGCAAAGCAAGTGTCATAGGTGTTAGACAATTGGTGTTGGGAAACTGGAGCCTGAGGAGATTAAGAAGGGAACAAAAAAGACTTTCACTATTATGTCATCCATCCGAGTTTAATAAAGACCTGAAATAGTTTACTATTCAACAGCTGTTCAATGTCTTATGTGACATGAGTTGGTGGATTCAGTCCAGTTTGTAGTAGACATATGTCTACATCACAAAGGTCACCCGAGGAAATGGCAAAAATTAATCTCTTTGTTAGCAGTGCCAGCAGAGAGCCAACTAGTGAGTAGCATGGGCACTGAAGAGGTGCTATTGCCTATGCTGATCCACATCAGTGGATAGAGAACTTCATTAGCTAGTAATCCAATACCTCTAATGGGCTAATTTACAAAGAGAAGTGAAGTGTATCTTTTTGCTGTAGTTATGCAGAAAATAGCCAAATGAAAATAGTCTCATGAAAAGATAGGAAAAAATTGTCTAAAAAGTGATCTTTGGTTGTATTTGCTATATCCAAGAGCATAAAAATATTAAAAATGAGAAGTGCTAAGAAGCACAAAAGCTTATGCTCCTATAAGTCTTAGTCTATAAGGTGCCACAGGACTTCTCATTGTTTTTGTGGAAACAGACTAACATGGCTACCTCTCTGATACATGTTGTTAATGTCATTAAAGAGCTGAGTATAGAACCATTATGCACCCTGAGGTGCAACTAGATGAGGAGATAATGAAAGTAATGGGGTTACTCAAATGAGTAAATGCTACTCTCGGGTTATGTCTATGCTAGCTCCTTCCTTTTGGAAGGGGCATGGTAATGAGTGAGTTGGGAAGATGCTAATGAGGCACTGCCATGAATATGCAGTGCCTCATTAGCATAATGGCAGCCATGCACAATTCAAAAGTGCCGCTGGTCTTTTGAAATGATCCCCCCCGATTTCAAAAGCCCTTCTTCCCATTTGGTTTTGGGAAGGGGGGCTTTCAAAAGCAGGGGGGTTGTTTTGAAAGGCCCCTGGCTACATGGGCAGCGTGCATTTTGAAAGCAGCACTTTTGAAACATGCGCAGCTGCCATTATGCTAATGAGGCACTGCATATTCATGGCAGTGCCACATTAGCATATGCCAAAGTGGCTCATTACCATGTCCTTTCCAAAAGGTGGGGGCTAGTGTAGCCATGACCTCTGTGATTAAAGGTGATAGAATTAGGCCCTAAGACTATTAGCTAATCAGTATTATGTATTTTAAGACATGGATCCCCAAGCTAAGCTCCTAATTTCAGTTAGAGCTGCCCCATTTGGATTCATCTCAAGCTGATGGGACAGAGACTCTTGTTGCAAATGCGAGACCAGCTCAGCCATAACTCAGTTGCTGGCAGTTCTGAATTATATACACAATTCTTACAGTTCTCAATTGCAAGAAAATTTTCCGCACATCTATGTTTTCTTTGGAGACCTACGATACAAATACTGACTCATTCCAATCTTGCTTAGTTTGTGAGACATGATAGCATTGCAGCATAATAATAGTATCTGCAGTCCTGTCAAATCAAATAAAACCCAGTACTATCATCTACTTATCAAATGCTACACTCCTGCTTTGTGGTACACGATGATTACAAGCTGCAGGCTGGAAAAAAAATTCCTCCCCCACCATTGTATAATAATGCTCAATTATGGGGAATTAATGCCATCTTCCAAAGCTTCTGTCACTAGCTGTATTTGGAAGGAGAACAATAGACTGAGGGAAGGTCTACATTACCATTTAACTCACTCTAATTTACATCTCTTAAGGCCCACCCCCGGTGCTGTGACCTAAATGCTCTTTATTCCACTGCTATGTTGGCAGAAGATTCTTTCCTGCCAACATAGCTTCCCCCTCTCCTGGAGGTGAATCATTTATGCCAGTGGAAGTGTGTTCTTCCATCAGAATTGAGTGTCTTCACCAGATGCACCAGTGCAATGCTTCTGCTGCAGACCTGCACCAGGTGGAAAATTGTCTTGTCCTAATACAGCAATCTGATGATCTTTTATTTCATAGGACTTTATTTGCTCAAAGGATATATTGAAATAAGATTATTCTTGTCTCAAATTTTTCTTTTTCTTTATGACTTTTGTGAAAATAATTTGTTGACAGAAAGTGGCAAGGAACTGTGGCAGCTTTCCATGAGAAAAGATTATAGTTATGTTATCTTGCACCTGCCAATATACTACTGAGCAATGTTTTGTCCTCTCCAAAAGCTTTCCAGTAAGAAGAGTGTCAATGAGTTCGACATTAGCCAATGCTTTATTCATGTCATCCAACCCACTATAACCTACTGACAACAGCTTTGGGTATATGCTGCCCAGAGCATATTTTTAGAGCTGTGAGTACTTGAAAAAAATCTATCTGGTAAGTGATTTCTCCAAGCTTATGAGCTAAGTGGCAGCATGTTAAAAAAAAATCCTTCTTGTGCATCTCAAAATGAGTGTATAATCATATGCCTACGTTTGTGCACATTTTCTGTGATTGCTCATGAAAGAGATATTGATTCATGAAGATATAGTACATCAACAGCCATTAATAAAATGTAGAACAAACACGGAAGGCCTTGTAGTCAGATAATCCGCTTAAAATGGAGCTCAAAATCTGTTCCTCAGATAAGAGATTAACAGAAAATATACCAGAGTCTCAGAAAGTTAGACTCTTGTCAAAATTTGATCCATTTTTATCAGGCTACTGTTTTGTTTCTATTATCATTGGAAGCAGTGGCACTATATTTGTACAATGAAAATAGTAAAGGCAGGATCAAGCTATGAATATGAACTGTCTCAGTTAACATAAGTTGTACATGCTTATTTATTGTTTTACTTATTCCAGTTTGTCCTTCTCTTCTCTATATACAGTAAACTTTTTCATATCTGGCAGTCCCGGGACTGGGAGTTTGCTGGATTTTCAAATATTCTGGATAATGGAGAGGTATATCTAGCAATACAAAACACTAAAGAAAAACAAGATTAGATGTTCAGAAACAAACAAAAATGAATGCAGAGTACTTGATTTATCAACAACAGTAGTATTGTACACTGTAAACTTATAGCATATATACTTCATTTATTTGTATTTACTTTCACTATACTGTACTTATGGAAAATGTAACTACAATTTACTTATGGTTAAAATGACAGTTATTTGAGAGTTTCAGATGATACAATGCTGGAGATGAAAGAATCTACCGTGTGTAAACACATGGCCATGATTCAAAATCCATTGTAGTTAGTGATCAAGTTCTCAGTGAATTCAATTGAGTATTCCCACTGCCTTGGATCAGCAGGTCCAGTCAGAGTTGGGGATCTAAGTGGCATGGTGAGAGCAGGACCTGGCTGTTTGGGGTGTGAGGACCTGAAGGCATGAGGCCTGAGGCAATTGCCTGGCTTGTTTTGCCCTAAGGCCAGGACTGTGGATCAGGGCTGATGTACTTTTGCTGTGGGTAGTTATATTTCTTTAAAAAAAGAAATTTTATTTTTTAAAATGCTAAAGAATGTGATAGTACTATATTTACTGTATTTGCTATGGTTGTGGGAATAAAGAAGGTTACTAGAATCTGCTGAATCTTACGCTCATGCTAGTTATTTTAAACTAGGTTTTCATTTAGTTCCTCTGCATTGGTCACTGACAGTCAAGCTGTGTCTCCTCTAGCTCCCAACTTGGAAGGGAGCATGGTAAGTAGGGTGTCAGGAGATTAGTAATGAAGTGCTGCAGTGCATATGCAGCACTTCATTAAGCTAATTCTCCCCTGTGGTAACTTCAAAGTGTAAAGGGACTTCGAAGTAGCCTGGGCTACATGCAAGCCAAGTTCGAAATTTAACTCTTCGAAGTTGCCGTGCAGGAGAATTAGTTTAACGAAGTGCTGAGTATGCACCACAGCACTTCATTAATAATCTCCCGACACCCCACTTACCATGCTCTCTTTGAAGTTGGGAGCTAGTGTAAACAAAGCCTCAGTTTATTATCCATTTGCTCTTATGGGATAGACATGGTGCCTCATGACACCTATATTGGCACTGAACGGATTAGCCAGACTCGTGCATTAGTTTGTGAGTTATAGTTTATGCTTAATTCATGTTTAATACTAGATGCCTAAAGTTTGGGCCCTAAATATGGATTTTTAACGTGCTATTTAAGGGACAAGGAGTGAGATGCATTTGAAAATCCAAGTGATTTTCAATGAGATTTGGGCTCTTAAATCATTTGGTTGCTTTTGAAAATCCAGTCCAAGAATTTAAAATATGGTTATGTAACGTTACGTGCTGGTGTCCTGTTTTATTCAGAGTGACTCTGCATTCATAAATTTCACTGATGTGAATGGGAGAAGCAGGTGCACAGCATCTTAGCAAATTAGACCACCACATTCTTATGGAGGTAGCTAAAGTGGGACTTGTGAGTGCTCAATACTTTTGAAAGTAAGACCTTACGTGACTGAAAAAGTGAGAATTTTGGAAGTGCGTTGCTGTTTTCATTTGTGATTGATATTTTTCCAGCTGTTCTGCAGTATGCATCCTCACAGGTTGGATTAAAACTAGGCAGAGCTGCAAACAGTTGCACAGAACATAAAATGAACCAAAGAACCCAAAATACAATTTTCAGCATGGAAAAGGCGAGCTAATGTAATCAGCCATTCTACATGGACTTCAGTGATGATTACCAGGGAGATCTTGACTGTCATATGCAGAAGTGTATTGTAATGCCTGCTATGCCATACTTTCCAATCCAGTTTATTCATTTTTAGTCTTTATTTATTTAATAAATTGGACATCTGCCATCCAATCTGCAAGTTAAATATTGTCTGGCTCAGTATAAAAGAGAAGCTGTTCCACAGAGCTGCAGCATTATCTTATACCCATTTAACATCCTCAAAGAGAATGTTACAGGATCGCTCTGATGAATGGAAATCAGAACAGTGCCAAAGAGGTCAGTGGGCTCAGGGTTTTAGATAATGATGTTCTTATCTCCAGTGGAAATGACCTGCAGAATATTCTGTAGACAAAATAATTACAGCCAGCAGGATTTTAGGAGTTCTGATGGTCTCAAAAATACATCAGTCTCGTGCCAATTTAAAACATCATGCCTGAGTGACACATTATTATTGCAGAGGGCATCACCTGTAAGGTGTGTTGCTGTAAAGGTCTGAATATTGTGAGATATGAAAACATCTTTCAGAAGTTCTCAGGAAATTAGCTAGAAGTGGAGATTATGGTATAAATAATAAAGCTCTGTTAGGACTGCAGTGTGCTGTAACAATGAAAGGAAGAACATGAAACAATAGCTTAGAATTCTTTGGCATCTTTAGAGGATTTAAAATCCATCTAAAATAAAAAATGTATGTTCTCAAGTCAGTGTCTGAACTGAATAGTTGATGGAAGTGTTTCATTTCTCCCCTGTCTCAGTTTTGGCTAAGGTAGAGAAAAATAACCGTTGCCCTCCATCCTCCTGAAAGACCAGCCACGATTATTAGTAGAACATATGTTACTCACTCTGTGTCCTGGGAGTATTGAGACCACAGTCTTGCCAGAGTTGGGTGAAATTTTTTGGCTGAAAAGTTATTTGGTAAAAACGAAGATTTGGCTACACTGAAACATTGTGGCTACACCTATACTAGAAGCATCTGTCTACAGAAGACATTGTTGGAACAGATGTTCCAACAAAACTTATGTTGACAGATCGCATCTACACATAAAAGCAGATAGATCTTTTGATCTGCTCTGTTGACAAAAGGGCCCACTGGAGCATCTACACAACTTTTTGTCTACAGTTTCTGTCAGCAAAATGCATTTTGTGTAGACACTCCATGAGGTTTGTCTACAAAATCCCAGTTTTGTCTACAAAACTCTCTAGTGTATATGTAGCCTTTGTGAAGTTCCAATTTCAGACAATTGTTCATTTAAATAACTGAAAAATGTTTCAGCATTTTCAAAATGAAAGTGTCATTTTTTGTTTTAAATAACATTTTATTTCAAAGTTTCTTTTAAATAATATTTAAAAAAAGTTTGTTCAAATATTTTCATTTTTGGTCCAAGACAACTTTTCCAAATGCCAACAAACTGACAAATCTGTCATTTGTGCAGTTGTCATTGTTACATTGTATTGGCTGATGCCACTTTTGTTAATAGGAAAAGTTAAACATCTTCTGGCAAAGCGTGAAGTCATGGACTCACCCTGACTTTCTGGAATCTATAAGGCTGTCTCTTCAGTAGGAAAAAAGGCACATTTTTAACTCAAGTTAGTTAACTTGATTTAAGAATACAACCTGTTTCCCAGAGAAGCTAAGACCAACATATTATGGGTAATGTTCATCTTCAATAAAAGAGTATGTTTCTGATCACTTTCCTTATGGATATTGTCTTCAGAAGATAACCCAGGGCTACGTCTACACGTGAAGCCTACATCGAAGTAGCCTATTTCGATGTGGCGACATCGAAATAGGCTATTTCGATGAATAACGTCTACACGTCCTCCAGGGCTGGCAATGTCGATGTTCAACATCGACGTTGCACAGCACCACATTGAAATAGGCGCTGTGAGGGAAAGTCTACACGCCACAGTAGCACACATCGAAATAAGGGTGCCAGGCACAGCTGCAGACAGGGTCACAGGGCGGTCTCAACAGCCAGCCGCTCCCTTAAAGGGCCCCTCCCAGACACACTTGCACTAAACAGCACAAGATCCACAGAGCCGACAACGAGTTGCAGACCCTGTGTATGCAGCATGAATCCCCTGCTGCAGCAGCAGCAGCCAGAAGCCCTGGGCTACAGGCTGCTGCACACGGTGACCATAGAGCCCCGCACGGGCTGGAGAGACAGCGTCTCTCAACCCCCCAGCTGATGGCTGCCATGGAGGACCCCACAATTTCGACGTTGCGGGACGCAGATCGTCTACACGGTCCCTACTTTGACGTTGAACGTCGAAGTAGGGCGCTATTCCGATCCCCTCATGAGGTTAGCGACTTCGACGTCTCGCCGCCTAACATCGAAGTTAACTTCGAAATAGCGCCCGACGCGTGTAGCCGCGACGGGTGCTATTTCGAAGTTAGTGCCGCTACTTCGAAGTAGCGTGCACGTGTAGACACAGCCCAGCTGTTAGGATTGCAAATTAGTCAGTGTTTCTCTATATCATATGGAAATATTCATAGACTCCCCCCCTTTCCCAATTTTCATCATGGGTTGTACGTAGGGAATCCTTAAAACCCACAGCTAAGGAGTCCTGTAATTTTGGTAAGACCCCAAGTCAATTTAAGTGGAGATAGGTTTGAAACTTGGGCAGCTGCTGATGGTGCTAAGGCTATTAGCCTCTTCATGGTTACCCACAGCAAGACAGGGCCCTTTTCTGAAAATGATCTCTTCAGAGTATGTTGATCACTAACATCAGGGCTGAATTTGATTCCCAGTTGTCCCTGTCTTAGGGACTTTGAAGTCTGCCTTTTGGCCAGAATAGATGAAAGAATACGCTGGGAAACCTAAGTGCCTGGTTGGAGGGAAGATATTTGAAAGAACTCATATACCATGCTACTGAGCCCAAGAATGGAAGAAAATGCCCAGCAGTTACAAGAGTTACATGAATCTTTCATTATGGCTTTAGGCTTTGTACCAAATTTGAAATTCGGCCCAGGTTTATCAAAAGTCTGCTAAAGTTTCCCATATGCAAGTGAACTTCAGCTGATATATTGTTTTACTTCAAACTATGTGAAGAATGGATGTTTCATCTGGGTTTTATATGGGTTCTTCATCTGGGATAATGAACTCTATGGGATAAAAACCCCAGGTGCATGGACCCAAAACTAAAGAGGGGCTGAGATGGTTGGTTTCAGATTTGTTAATGTCTAGAAGGCCACTTTCCATATTGATTGGTAGGTCTGAGGTTTACCAAGGTGCAAAGAGTCACTGATCAAGTTTTAGGCTGATAAAATTAAATCTAACAGGTTTGGATCCAGACTCCATTTTATTTAAACATCACAGTTCTAACTGGTCTGAAAACTTCCATATTTGGCTCATTTTTAATAAGCACCAAGCAAAAGGTTTTCATGAGTCAATGCTGTTTGAAGCTACACTGTTATGTTGCTATGCTGGCCAAGAGTAGAAATGCTAAACATAAATTTGAAATTATGCTTTTTAAAAAAGAAAATCACTACTGTAATATTGAGCCTTGGGACCCATAGGTCTGAGGACTCTCATTAACCCTGATGACTCTCATTGTCTTTTTCCATAGGGGCACACTGTTCTAAAGCTGGGGTGTGTAAGACATGAAGATCATTCATTTAATAAATCCTATTCTGCAAACAAAAACTTTTTCTATAGTTGTTCGATCCAGTTCCTCTTTTTCTTTCTTATGAAAACAGTTCTTTCTGTCAGACCATACTCAGAATTGAATATCTTGTTTGAACTGTATGATGATGAGATATTTTTTTAACCAGACATATTTTATACTGTGAATTTATGATACATATTTGGTTAGTGTGCGATACAAAGCCATGGAACAGGAAGATTGTGGTCTATGTGATCATATCCCTCCTTCCTCACACATAAGCCGTGTCTACACTTGGCCAAAACTTCGAAATGGCCTTGCTAATGGCTAAATTGGAGAATACTAATGAGGCAGTGAAATGAATATTCAGCACCTCATCAGCATGCTGCCAGCCACGGCACTTTGAAAGTGCTGCATTTTGCTCATGCACAGCTTGTCTACACGGGTCGTTTTTGAAAGCACCCTGCAAATGTTGCAATCCCCTTATTCCTAGATATTCCTAATGATAATGAGGCACTGAATATTCATTTCAGTGCCTCATTAGTATTCTGTGATTTGGCCATTAGCATGGCCATTTTGAAGTTTTGGTCAAGTGTAGACATAACCCTACAAAATATGTGCTGGAAACCTCTTTAAAATAGAGGGAGAAAGAAGAAACAAACTAAACCTAGGCATTCAGGATTGGGAACAATGGTGTTGTGGTTAAGGCAATGGCAAGTGGAGTGCTCCTTCTGGGAGGGGGATCAGGGCATATCCTGCTTTGGTCCCCACTCCAGCTGCTTTGAGAGAGGTTGGGGATGTGGGGGCTCGTCCTTTTCTTGGCCCAGTGGAGAGCTGGGGGTTGGAGTACTGGCACTCCTTCCGTGGAACAGGCTCAGGGCACAGGGGATTACAAGCGGGGTGAAAGTACCTTAAATTTATTTCAGGTACTGCAATATTGCAAACCTGCCCAGGGGGCCCTCAGAGAAGAGGACTGGGGGCAGGGATTGTGACATGACAGTACCTGTAAGAAATTTAAGTAAGGGGTGGAGTACTGGAGGCTCAAGGCAGGAGTTTAGGCAGTGTTGGGGTATGGGATGGATTAGGGAAAGGGTACAGGAGTCAGAGCTGGTGGCTAGAGGCATGGGGGTGCAGGAGTCAGGGTTGGAAGGGTGAGGAGGGGCTCAGCAGGTGGTGAGATGTGGAGGGGCTCAGGTCAGGGTGTGGGGATGTGATGAGAGCAGGAGCCAGGGCTGTGGGGGGATGCAGGAGACAAGGCTGGGAGTAAGGAGAGTTCCGGGCAGAGAACTGGTGTGTGTGCGTAGGAGGGTATGGGGAGGACAAGTGGGTGCTGAAGCCCCACCCCCCATATTTATAATGGAACACAGCTTCCTCCTCCACTTCTCATCACTGTCATGGAGCGAGAGGAAAGTGCACTGCTCCTCTGCCTCTGCCCACCCCAGTCAGAGGGAGATGAATTCAGCAAACTGAGAACTTCCCCCTCACTTCAGCTGTCCCCAGAGGGGCCTTGGGATTGGGGCAGTCCTGGATTGGTTTGGAGGTGCACCCCCAGACAGCCACTTTCACTTGCCTGGCTACCTGCTGCTCAGAGTGGCAGCCTACAGGAGAGCTCTGGGAGCCAGGCTGGGAGTGTACCATGCCTCCTCCGGCAGCCCAGCACCCCAGCCAGCTGGCTCCTTTTTACTGGAGTGGTGCACCAGGGCACACCATCTGACTTTCACCTCTGCTTAAAAGCCCACAGCTCTGGTCGGGGAGTGGAGTGGGGCTAGGTGAGGCTGGAGCACCAGGTGGTTGGGGCAAGTCCCCATGTTTGGACAGGAGCAGAGCCAGGATGCATCCTAAGTGGGTGGGTCATGCAAATGCATCCTAAGTGGTGGGTCATGGCCCAACCAGGTCCACCCATGGCTTTGCTCCTGCCTCACAGACTAGGATGCACCAACTCCAAGCAGCACCAGAGCCAGCTAGTATACCAGAGGTAAAACCTGCAGCCATGTCTCCAATGCTAGAATGATCGATAACCCCACAACACAACTTTCAAGCTCCTTGGGTCCTACATATGTGTAGTGGAACATGTGATGTATCTCATCCAATGCACTAAACGCCTCAATAACAAGTTTATGGGTGAAACTTGACAGTTACTATATTTTTGAATGAACTCACATAGAAAAATGCTAAAAGACCCCTGAGCAAATACTTTTCACAGAACTGTCACATAGCTGACCATTCAGTCCTCACCCTCAAAGGAAATCTGAACACCACCTTGAAAAGATGAGTCTGTAGCAGCTCAACTTCATAATATTGCTAGACACTGAAAATCATGGTGTTAATAGAGGCACTGGATTTCTAACTTATTACAAAAAGAGGGCCAGAGTATACACTAACCCTACTTCCTTGTCTTATAACTGTAGGTATGTTAATGGACCACTTCACCTTGAATGATTCATCAGAATATGTGTTAACTACTTATGCCAAGCAATCTGTTCCACTTTGTGTTTAGTTGCAACACTTTCAGTACTTATCCCAGATCTTAAGAAAAGTTCAGTGTAGCTTGACGCCTTGTCTCTTTCATGTGCAGTAGTTGGCTCCATAAAAATATTACCTCATCCACCTTGATCTTGGGAGAGTAATTTAACCACTCTGTCCCTCAGTTCCTTACCTGAAAATTGGGAAAATTACTTTTGCCCAGCATTTGTCTATCTACTCTGTTCAGACTGTAAGTGCTTCAGGACAGGGATTCTCTCTTACTACTCATCAGTACAATGCCAGTCAAAATGGGGCTGTGATTTCTCTTGGGGTCTGTAAGAAGTGACTGAGGAAAGAAAACATCAGTAGAAGGGAGGTGAAAAACTGAAGGCCAAAGATGGGCTATTTTAAATTTTGTGCTGGGCTTTCCAAATCCTGCCTATGGTCCTGAGATTGAAAAACTGCTAACTGAAAGGAGACAGATTCATAAAACTAGAATATTTTAAAGATACTTATCTGTTCAACTTCTATTTTTTCTAGAGGAAGCATAACTCGCTTTGACATAACTTCTTGGTTGCATTTATCATAGACTCCACAGCCTGGTATTGACTTCTTTTCATTTTGTTTCATATTGATAATACAATGGGGCCTCCACAGGGTTGCAGTCACATCTTTTAGCTTTTAACAATGGAAAGAAGCTTCCATAGATCAACAGTGACCATATTTTGAGAACTTTCTGTTCATGGTCCTATATTAGAGTGAGCTATGAATAACTCTGTCACTAAAAAGAAGCTCATAATGAACCTGTGATAGACTACTAGGAGCCTAGAACTGACCCAGCACTCTGACTACATGGGGTAAGTGGTCACTACAGTGAAGATCAACCCGGCTGCAGTTGACCTTCTGGAGTTTGATTTAGCGGGGGATGTGCTAAATCAAACTTACAGGGTGCCCTCATTGACCCTGATACTCCTGCCCCCTCTTAGAAGTAAGGAAAGTCAACAGGAGTGCAGACTCCCACTGACCTCCCTTAGTGGAGATGGCAAGAAAGCCCAAATTAAGGTGCATCAACTCTAGTTTCGTAATTAACCTAATTGGAATTGCATACCTTAATTCAAAATTCCCCTGAGCTGTGTCTAGAGTCAAGAGATCTGTTGGCAAATCATTTGCATATCTCCTGATGATGGTTCTGTTGGGAGAGGCTTTCCCAACATTTGGCCTGTCTACATGGGGCCAAATGTGAGGAAAACCCCCTCTCTCTACATCTCCCTTCTTCCTTGTGGAACGAGGATTAGTAGCATGTTGGCAGAGGGCTCCCAGAGTGACAGACTTCTGTCGGGAGGCCTCCAGGCTCCCGACAGAAGCCTGGAATCTAGACATAGCACTGTAGTGTAGACCTATCCTAAGCTATTAGCTCTTCCTCAGTCTTGGCAGGGAAGTTGACCAATTAATGAGAATAACCAGTCCATTAGCTGGAAACAGTCAAAAACCAGGAAAGAAGTGCAAGGGATAAGGTTGGAAGAAGTCTGGAGAAACAGGAGCTCAAGATTTCAAGACTGGTCTCTCCTTCCCCAAAGGGTGGGCAAAGGCTGAAGTTTACTTTCAAGTATGTGTTGCTGCATGAGGCTGTTCTTGTGAACTGGTGGATAAGACTCAGTAAACAACACAGTGGTGCTTACACACTCATAAATATCTAAGTATCCAAGTTGTTGGAGGTGATCCAAACAGTGGAGAAGACAACCATTTTACAAGGACTCTGGCTCAAAGCAATATTCAGGCGTCTGCTTCTTCATTGGAGCAGGCTTCTAGGAGCACATCTACTTGCTGGTTCCCAGTCATCTTATGCTGCCATAATGATTTCATTTTTTTCCAATGGACACTTCATTGTAAGTGGAGGTTAACTGTAACCAGAACTCCATCATGAAAATTGCAGTTCATTGAACAAGGACTTTAATTCAGTTTGACTAATAATTAAGTTTTAGGGCTATATTGTCCCTTAAGACACAGATTTGCAGATTTACGTACAGTACCTCCTGGAACTCTGAAAGCTGTAGGGGAAGTGCAGGTGTCCTTTTCTTATGTCAGGCAAGCTCCTCCAGCTAGCATGGGTGAGGGAAGAGCTTTCACCCTCCCCACCTACAGTACTAACCCCTTACTTCTTGCATGGGTCCTATATCAGTCTTGAACACTGGATCTTACCTATTGCTACACAGTAGCTAAATATGACATTTTTAAATATTAAGAGGGCTCACATGTCTCTATATTATTAAAACAAATATTATTATATTATTACTTATAATAATATATACTGTAATATAATATATACTATATGAATATTAATATAGTATATATTATATTATATTACATATCACATATAAATATATATTATATATGATATATATTAATATGTTGCATAGTAATATATAATTATTATTAATAAATAATATATTATATTAATATATAGTATTTATATACACTATAATATAATACTTATAATAATTATGATATAATTATTATTATATTATATAGTAATATATTACTATATTATTGTATATCCTATTTGACAATATTGGCTGCATCTATAATTACTACTCCCAGGCTTAGATCACTATTGTTTTACCTGCTGTCTTTCTTACACTACACGACAAATTTCACTATTATGGACGGTGAAAGAAGCTGAATTCAGTTTGTGGTAACAGAATATTGTTCTTAAACTAAATCAGTGGAAAATAAACCATGGACAAGAGGAAACAAGGGTCTGCTCCCAAGTCCAATGTAACTACTGAAAATACTCCCACTGAAAGTTGCTCAGCAAACAAATATCTAGATATGGCAGAAAACATGCTGGTCATGCAACAAAAAGGAAAGAAGAGGGTATAAACTATCCTGAATTTTGAGAAGGAAAAGGAAATTGTTCATTTAGCTTAATATATCTGGTGAATATTTCTTTAGCTGCAAAACTCACACTAAAGGTGAAGAAGAGGATAGAACTGGAGCCACAGTTCATTACTTTAAATACTTTCACTGGCAGAGATGCATATGAAGAGATAATTTTAGCAGTTTTGATTTCTAGTATAAGTGTCACCATGAATAAGTGTTCTGGAAATTTTACATTCCAATCTCTCAGTCTAAGGTTGGCACTGTAAAGAGAGAAACCCTGAAGTGGTTAAGCTATCTCTTCATTAATTCATTATTGGCAGCTGAACCACAATTCAAAATCCACAAGCAAAAACTTCATTAAGCTGGTGTTAGGGGTAACATATAGGTCAATAACTAAGGAAGAGAATTAATAGAATCTTTTAGTTTAATTAATGAAACACATCAAATGTATGAAAGTCAGGAAATTCAAATTCAAAATGACAATTTTAAAAGTCCCCAAATGTTGTAGAAATACAGCATTAAAGAATCCAAATGCAATGAAATGTCCATCGAATCCCAATGGTGGGTTTGGATTTCTATTTAAACTCTTTGTCAGGGCTTCGTATGAACATTTGAGTTCTACCCAGTTGCCTATTCCCATAGCTCTGTACCCACAGGACTGCTGAACAGCACTAAATTTAGGGTTAAAAACGTAGAATCTTCAGCTGTGATGTGGTGGCTTCAATGACCTCTAATGGACAATATATGCCACATTTTGAAGGCCCACTGGAATTGATGTGGCATTTAGTCTGGGGAAAAGAATAAGAGTATTGATAATGCATGGCAGTTATAAAACCTTTCTCATCCTGGGATCTAAAGCACTTTGAACATTTTAGCAAACCAATATCTCTCTGTACACTTAAAGTACATGTATGCAGTATTTCACAAGGGAAAAATGAGGAATCAAGAGGCTAAGTTTTATCATCCTCTACTAACACTGAGTAATACTCAGTGTTCCCCAATGACTTCAGAGAGACTTTATGCAAAAAGTGCTATTCAGTATTCAGTATTACAGCTTGGCTTCTGAACAGTCAACCATAGGTGTGAGAGTTCGGAATGAAATAATGAACTTTTTATCTCGGTGTCATGCTCCCATCTATAAACACAGCCTCTCCTGTGTCCCCCTCCATTTAAAACATAGAATAATACTGAGCAACCACATTTTTCCACTGTAAGCCAAGATAAAACATCATATCTGCTGCCTATCCATCTGACCCCTGTAGCTTTCATGAGAGGATATACCTCCTAAATCTTTTCAAAAGTAATTTAATTGGTATGAAAACATTTGAAAATATCTGCTCCTGGGAAACACTCCTTACTCAGAGGTTTATGCATTCCTCACAGATCATTCAGCACCTTTCTAGTTCCAGGGATATAAATAAAAATAGTTCATATTATTTGATCCCAATAGCTCAAATAACAGCAAGCTAAAATGAAGAGGAAATATAACTGTATATGGGAAATAATTCATTTTCTGTTTGAAGGAACTGAGTGCTTCTGCATCTGTGGGAGCTCAACAGCAAGCATGTGGTTGCCAATATTCTGCTCAGGACTGAGAAGGAGAAAATAGAGAGATAATTAATTTTACTCGTATTGTGTACAGATGAATGTTGTCAAGTGAAAGGAGAAATGCTGCTTGATTTCACCCTACATAACTAACAGAAGCTTCTAAAATTTCCTTATTGGGCATGGATAGACAGAGGGGAGAAATGCAAATAAACAAGAGAAGACCTGTGACAGAACTGACAGTACCCCCTATTTCTAGCTTCTTGGAATAGATCAAGTAGGTCAACCAACTCTATATGTTACTGAAGTTCTTCACAATTGAGAAAGCTGGTTTTCAAAGGGAACACAATTCTAAGGTTGTGGCAAATCACAGTGTCTCAAGCTTAATATATCTCAGCCATCTGTCAGGAACAATTTGTGCCTGATTCTGAATTTTTTTGTTTGGCAATACAAACCTGGATTGGCTTTATTTGTTTTTATTCATTGAATTTTATGAAGAAACTGAAAGCTGCTCAAACTCATGTTTATCCAGATATCAGATTGCAACATCATCAGTAACTGTGGGATCAGTGCCGTTGGCATCTGATGCCTTTCTCACTATTTCCTTCCATCTTTCCCTGTCCAGTGCAGAGTGATTTAGTTTCTGTAGACTATCTTCGCACCAATCTACTATATCATCTCTCTATTCTCTGTGGGGTCTGTCTCTCCTATTTGAACTGTCCGTTATGCCGAATACCAGGGTGTTGATTTTTCGTTCGTTGTTCATTCTGCAACTATTTCCACATGGTTGTAGCTTCCATTTCATAACCTCCTGCAGCAGGTTCTCTTTCGGCTGTATCTTTCTATATGATTCCTCATTGGTGACCTTCTGCATTCATCCTATTCTCAGAATTTTTCTATAACAACTCCTGTCAAACGTCAATATTCTTCTTTTCGAATCTTTCGTTATCACCCATGTCTCACATCCATATAACATTCAGCTGAATACACATATTTTCAAGATGCCCAGCTTCGTTCTTAAGCTAATTGCTTTGCTTTTCCAGATCTTATCTATCGCCTTCAAACTTGCTCTTGCTTTCACTATTCTAGTCACTATTTCCTTCTTACAGTCTATATCATACATTATGTTGTTCCCCAGATATGTGAACTTCTCTACATTTTCTAGTTCAATACCAGCGACACTGATCTTCCTTCCTATTTCCTTATCTCCAAATACCATTGTTTTTGTTTATCGATGTTTATAATCAGTCCGTACCGCTTCCCTTCTTTGTTTAATACCTGCATTGTTTTTGCTAGCTTCTCCTCATCTTCCTCAGTGATAACTATATCATCCATGAACCTCAAGTTATTAATTCTTTTCCCGTGCACAGATACCCCTTCTGCCTCTTCCTTGATCTTGTCCATCACTCCAGATGTGCGATGAAGATACTAAACGATATTGGATCTCCTTGTCTCATACCTCTACTTGTTTTAAACCAACTTCCTAACTCCCCGCATGTTCTCACCACTGCCGCCTCATTGTCATTAATATCCTTCAACAACTGTATCAGTTTGCTAGCCACTCTGTATAACACAAACACAGCCCAAGTCATTTCCTGATCTATACTGTTGAATACCTTTTGAAAATTGACAAAGCAAGTGTATACATTCTTGTTCTTCTGTCGAGCTTTTTCCGCTATCAGTCTTAGTGCCAATATTGCTGTATGGTACTTCTATCTTTCCTGAACCCCACCTGATTGTCTGCTATACGTTCTTCTATCTGTGATCTTAGTATCTCCATCAGTTTCATCATCAGCACCTTGCCTAGATGACTTGTTAGGGCAATCATTCTGTAGTTCTTGCACTCCAATATACTTCCTTTCTTGGGTATTGTCATTAGCACAGATCTTGTCCATTCCTTAGGCACCTTTCCTTCTTTCCATGCTATATTACATAGTCGGTGTATTTCCTGAATCATGCTTTCTCTGCCATATTTGATCATCTCTCCCATGATCTTATCATTTCCAGGGCTCTTGTTGTTCTGTATAGTTTCACTGCTTTTTCTACTTCCTCCTTCAAAATATCAGTCTTGCTCTCAATGCGCGGTGGAGATATCTCTTTCAGTTCTTCAAATCAGTCTATCTGAGACACTCAGGTCCAACTGTGCTTTGTGTAGGTTGGTGCAATATCTCGTCCGTCCCTGCACAATCATCTCCCTGTTCATGAGCACTTCTTCATTCTCATTTTTGATTGCCATCTGCTTTGGTTGCCATTTCCTATTAATATTCCTAATAGTCTTTTTCACCTCTCTGGTCTTACATTCACCGTAATACCTCTCTATATCTTCACATTGCTCCTTTAACCATTTCTCCTTATCCTTTCTGTCTTCTTTCCTTACCTCACTGCATTTCACCATATATTGCTGCTCTGCCATCTCAGAGATCTCTCTTCTGATCTTCAGTGCTCTCTTCTCTTGAACCAACTTCACTGTCTCCTGGGTAATCCATTTCTTATTGATCTTTTCTTCTTCTGGAACAGTCTGCTCAATTGCCTCCTCTATAGTGATGGCTATCCCTGCGACTCTCTTATCTAGGTCTTTCTCTGTGGCAATATTCTTAATCTTCTCTTCAAGCACTGCTCTGTATGCATTCCCTGTTTCTTTCTCACATAGCTTCGCCTTGTCTCTTCTTTTCTTAAACTCTGTCTTACGTTTTCTTTTGAGTTTTATCTTGATGTTTGTGATCACTAGACTGTGGTCTGAGTCTATATTCGCTCCTTGGAAAGTTCAGCACTGCTGTCCTTGTGTTATCCATCTTCTTCTTATCAAAATCATATCTATCATGTTCTTGGACTTCCCATCATTCGATTGCTGTGTCCACTTCTTACAGTCCTTTTGTTGGAATCTCGTGTTGCAGATCACCATCTCATGCTCTGTTGCAAACTCTAGCAGTTTCTCACCGCATTCATTTCTTTCTCCATGTCCAAACCTTCCCATGACTCTCTCCCAACCTCCGTTATCTGTTCCAACCTTCACATTCCAATCTACTCCGATGATTAACACATCTTTCTTTGGTATCTCCTCCACTGTCTTTATCAGGTGTTTATAGAATAGCCCAATCTCTTCCTCCATACTAGCTACGTCTACACGTGAACCCTACATCGAAGTAGCTTATTTCAATGTAGTGACATCGAAATAGGCTATTTCGATGAATAACGTCTACATGTCCTCCAGGGCTGGCAACGTCGACGTTCAACATCGACGTTGCGCAGCACCACATTGAAACAGGCACTGCGAGGGAACGTCTACACGCCAAAATAGCACACATCGAAATAAAGGTGCCAGGCACAGCTGCAGACAGGGTCACAGGGCGGACTAGCGCTTCCGGGGCAACAGCTAGCTGCTCCCTTAAAGGGCCCCTCCCAGACACACTCATTCTGCACAGCACGCGGTCTTCAGAGCCATAGGCACGCATACCTTGAGCGACGCAGTCATGATGGACCCCCAGCAGCAGCAGCAGCAGCAGCAGCAGCAGCAGCAGCAGCAGCAGCCAGAGGTCCACCCAGCCACCCCTGCAGGAGCAGTGCTCGCCCTGCTCCATGCCATGCAGGAGGCAGCTGAGCACATCCTTGCCACAGAGGAGGAGCTGCCCACAGGGCAGGAGGACGCAACGCCCAACCCTGCAGCACCCCGCCCCCCCCGCCTCATACGCCACCGGCTGTGGAGCTACCCCACGAGCACCGACTGGTGGGAGCAGCTGGTGCTCGGAGAGTGGGACAATGACCACTGGCTCAGGAACTTTCGCATGAGCTGGCAGACATTTCTGGAGCTATGCCAGTGGCTCACCCCCGCACTCAGGCACCAGGACACCGCCATGCGGCGTGCCCTCCCAGTGGAGAAATGGGTCGGCATCGCTGTCTGGAAGCTGGCCACTCCAGACAGCTACCGATCCGTGGGCCAGCAGTTTGGCGTCGGCAAGGCCACGGTTGGGGCTGTCCTCATGGAGGTAAGAGGACCCACGGGGGGAGTGGGGGGAAGCAGCCCTGGCAGGGGAGGGCAGGGGAGGGGAGGGGGGCCCTGGCAGGGGAGGGCCACACACACCCTGCTCACCCCTCATTGGTGCTCTCCCATGTGCTTCCCCTGCAGGTCGTCCGCGCCATCAACGCCATGATCCTCCACAGGCTCATGAGGCTTGGGGACCCGGATGCCATCATAGTGAACTTTGCCACCCTGGGCTTCCCCAATTGCCTCAGGGCTCTGGATGGGACTCACATCCCCATCTGCGCCCCGGAGCACAGTGGAGGACGCTACATAAACAGGAAGGGCTACCACTCAGTGGTCCTCCAGCCCTTGGTGGACAGCTGGGGCCATTTCCTGGACATTTATGTGGGCTGGCCTGGCAGCACCCACGACGCCCGGGTATTCCAGAACTCGGGCCTGTGCTGCCAGCTGGAGGTGGGGACCTACATACCCTGGTGGGAGATCCCTGTGGGGGACACCACCATGCCCCTCTGCATCATCGCAGATGCGGCATACCCCCTCCGGCCCTGGCTCATGCACCTGTACACGGCCATCTGTCTGCCAGCCAGGAGTGCTTCAACCAGCACCTGAACCACGCACGCCAGGTGGTGGAGCGCTCATTTGGCCGCCTCAAAGGGTGCTGGAGGTGTCTCCTCACCCACCTGGATGCGGGCCCCACCAACATCCCCCAGATTGTGGGTGCATGCAGCGCCCTACACAACCTGGTGGAGAGCAAGGGGGAGGCCTTCTTTCATGGCTGGGCTGTGGAGGCCAGCAGGGCCGATGTGCAGCCACCTGCTGCCCCCAGTTGCCAGGTAGACCCCGAAGGGACCCAGGTCCGGGAGGCCCTGTGGGCCCAGTTCGACGAGGCCGCGGGGTGAATGCTGGCAGGCCCCCCACTTCCACCCCCCCATCCTCCACAACACTCCCTGTCCCTACACCCACACCACAGAGCACCTAAGAGCACCCCCCCCCACTTTTCTTGTAAAAATAAAAGCAGACAGTTGTTTGTCAAAGCAAACATCTTTTGAACTGTTATTAATTATGGAAATTCTAACTTATATATATGTATATATTATAAAAACAGGGATAACAAGGAAGGGGAGAACTATTTACATGGGGGGGTAAGGATCAGCGATGGAAAATGGGGGTCACAAATAAATACAAACTATTTACAGCAAAAAAACAACGTAAAAGTGGGGGGAATATACACAAAGGGGGGGCCACGTCCTGGGCCCCATGCCCCTACAGTCCAGCACTGGGGGTGGGCGGCCGGGATCCGCGCCTCAGCCGCAGCGCTGGCCGGGGCTGGCTGGGGGACGGGCGGACCGGGAGATACAGCTGGGGAGTGTCTGCTGGCTCCAGGTCCCTCTCGGCGGAATGGCCCTCGGTGGCGGGTGGCGGTGCAATGGTGGACGGTGCGGTGGCTGGAGCAGCGGGTGGCACAGCGGGTGGAACAGGCTGGGCAGGCGCAGTGGCGGACGGCGCGGCATGGGGGGCCAGGTAGTCCGCAATGCGGTTGAAAGTCTGCATGTAGGCCCCCCATGCCTCCTGGCGCCAGGCCAGCACCCGCTCCTGCAGGTGGAGGCGGCCTTGCTCCACCCGCAGCCGCTGCGCAGCGACCTCCACTTGCTGGCAGTGGAGTGCCAGCAGCTGGGAGTCCATTGCCGGCGGCTGCTGCTGCTGGGTCCGCCATCTTGCCCACCGTGGGGCCGGTCGGTCCTCCGCCGAGGGGCTGGCCTGGAGTGATGGCCCTGGAGGACTTTCCGGGACCACTGACGCCTCGTCGGTGCTCTCCGGTCCTTCCGATGGTGCAGCTGCGGAACACAGGAGGGGGGGAAGAAGAGTGCAGACAGCCGTTAGTGTGGGCCCCGAGCCATGGCCCTTGTCCCCCCACCCCTCTGCTGCAGGTTCCCCATCCCCGTCCCCGGGAGATGCTGCTGTGATGGGGTCCAGGGGTCCCCCTGCACTGCACCCTGTCCGCTGGCAGGAGTGACTCTCACTCAGCAGGTACAACAGGAGGTTTCTTAGGCAACAGATGCCCAGTTTCTCCCAGAAGCGACAGTACAGTAGTCAGAGACGGTCCTTCCAACCTGTCCTGGGGAGAAGACCCCGAGGGGTGCCCCTCTGGGGTGTAGCTTTCCACCTCCTCAGGCTGTCTGCCTTCTAGCTCTCCCTTCCCCTAGCCTCTAACTGCCGCCCCCGATTCAAACCCAGCTTGGCTCCTCCCTCCTCTTTGTTCAGGGCAGAGGTGTGACCTGCCAGTTGTAGCTCCAGGATCATCCTTAGCCACTGGGAGCTATTCAGCGTGTTGCTCATATCTAGCCTGAGTCTCGCATTTGGACTCCCCCCACTCCATCACATGCTGCTGCTGCTGCTGCTGCTGGGTGTCCAACCCCCTCCCCCCGGGGAACCCTAGAGGTTCTGCTCACCCCCAGCCCCAGGGACGGGGCATGGCACTGTCATGCTGGGGGGGGCAGGGGTTGATGGACTCTTCTGAGGGACATGCCACTGCTGTCCTTGGGGCCATGGTCATCTGGGCATGTGGAGGGCCCTGGTCATATCTATTACCCCCACCCCTCAACCCCAGGGGTGTGCACCAGGGGGGGTACATACCTGACGGTCCACTCCCACGCTCGGGAGACACCCGGGCGGTGGATGCCCGGCTGGAGCTCTGGGACGGCATCAGTATTTGGAGCCCGATGTCGCTGGAGGAGGAGTCCCCCTCCTCCTCCTCCTCCTGCTCCAGTGCCCCGGGGGTGGGCTCCTGGGGGGGCCCCCGGGGTGCGGGGCTTGCCTCCGGGGCGGAGCCCGGCTGCAGGGCCTGCTGGGGCTCCTCAGCCGAGGTGTCAGGAGTGGCCAGAGGGGAGGAGGTGTGCCGGGGGCCCAGGATGTCCCTGAGCTCCCTGTAAAAGGGGAAGTGATGGGGGCGGCCCCAGATCGGCCGGCTGCATCCCGTGCCCGGGCGTAACCCTGCCGCAGCTCCTTCACTTTACTGCAGACATGATCCGGAGTGCGGGCAGGGTGACCCCGGGCGGCCAGGCCCTCGGCCAGCCGAGCGAACGTATCCGTGTTCCGCCTCTTGCTCCCCATTACCTGGAGCACCTCTTCCTCTCTCCAGAGCCCCAGCAGGTCCCAAAGCTTGGCCTTTGTCCAGGAGGGGCCCTGCTGCTGCTTCGCCGCCTGGCTCCTGGGCTGGGAGCCCTGGCTCCCCTTGGGGGGGGTCCCCTGGGTGCGTTGGGGGGCTGCTGGGTGGCCATCGCATCAGGTGGGGGTTTGGGTGGCTGCTGAGGAGCGTGCAGGCTAGCCGCATGTTACTGCTGCTGCCTGCATGCTTTCTCAGCTTCCTGCACAGGAAGGGAGGGGGCGGGGACCTTTAAGGGGCCGCTCCACGCGGCCACCATTGAGCTCAGGGGCTGGAGAGAGTGTCTCTCAACCCCTCAGCTGATGGCCGCCATGGAGGACCCCGCAATGACTACACGTTCCCTACTTCAACGTTGAACGGCGAAGTAGGGCGCTATTCCCTTCCCCTCATGGGGTTAGCGTCTTTGACGTCTTGCTGCCTAACGTCGATGTTAACTTCGAAATAGTGCCCAACACGTGTAGCCGTGACGGGTGCTATTTCGAAGTTAGTGCCGCTACTTCGAAGTAGCGTGCACGTGTAGACGCAGCTATTGTCTGACATGGGTGCATAAACCTGAATGACTGCGATGTTGAAAGGTTTTGCTTCGAATCTCACCACCAGTATTCTTGCACTCACCTGTTTGTACCCTAATAATGCTCTACTAGCTGTTTTGCTAAAAAGAAATCCAACTCCTGCTTCATGCTTCGTTTCATTTCCTGACCAAATGACTTTGCAACTGCACATCTCTCCTGATCCCATTCAACGCATCTCTGCAAGTCCAAGTATATCGCAGTGGTATCTCTCCACCTCCTTCTGAAGCAGCTCTAATTTTCCGGTTGCCCACAGTGTTCGGATGTTCCATGTTCCAATGGATAGCATTTGTTCTAGTTGTAATTTTCTTTCAGTAGCCAACTTATCAACCCAACTCCGATTGGTATGATGGACCTTGTTTATCTGGGCAACATCTGAGCCAGAATCTTTTATCATTTAGTTGTACTGGCATCAGATTTCATTTGTATTGTTTGATGGTCAGCGCATCGACACACATCTGACCAAACCTCCTCCTTCATCCAGGCTTGGGACTGGCATGGAGCTCATAGAGGCTTCATGATGGAGTTATATCAGATTTGTCCTCACTTTAACTTTCAAGTGCTCATCCTAAAATTAATTTTTGGGGATATGCGCGTATATCTGTTGTGTTAATTTTTGCAGATGACCTTTTTAATCCTTAACCTTATAATTTATAGGGTTTTTAGTTATTAAAACTAGTTTGCTCTTCCACACAATAGGACATTTTCAAAAGAGCTAAGAAAACCTCAGAATGCTTCTGAGGTTAAAGGCCCACGAGGAGGATTAACTTCAGCCCTGGTACATGGCACACATTGGCTGCGTCTACACGTGCACGCTACTTCGAAGTAGCGGCAGTAACTTCGAAATAGCGCCCGTCACGTCTACACGTGTTGGGCGCTATTTCGAAGTTGAAATCGACGTTAGGCGGTGAGACGTCGAAGTCGCTAACCCCATGAGCGGATGGGAATAGCGCCCTACTTCGACGTTCAACATCGAAGTAGGGACGTGTAGACGATCCGCGTCCCACAACATCGAAATAGCGGGGTCCTCCATGGCGGCCATCAGCTGGGGGGTTGAGAGATACTCTCTCTCCAGCCCTTGCGGGGCTCTGTGGTCACCGTGGGCAGCAGCCCTTAGCCCAGGGCTTCTGGCTGCTGCTGCTGCAGCTGGGGGTCCGTGCTGCATATACAGGGTCTGCAACTAGTTGTTGGCTCTGTGTATCTTGCACTGTTTAATGAAAGTGTGTCTGGGAGGGGCCCTTTAAGGGAGCGACTTGCTGTTGAGTCCGCCCCGTGACCCTGTCTGCAGCTGTGCCTGGCTCCCTTATTTCGATGTGTGCTACTTTGACGTGTAGACGTTCCCTCGCTGCGCCTATTTCGATGTCGGGCTGCGCAACGTCGAAGTTGAACATCGACGTTGCCAGCCCTGGAGGACGTGTAGACGTTATTCGTCGAAATAGACTATTTCGATGTCGCAACATCGAAATAAGCTATTTCGATGTTGGGTGCACGTGTAGACGTAGCCATTGAGTCTGACACAACATAAAGTTAAAGTATTTTACTGTTCCATTGTTGCTGTGAACAGGTATAGTTATTGATTCCAGAAAAAGCCCTAAGAAAGCCAAAACATGGATGTTTAATTTTCTAATTGATTTTTGTAGCTTATCTTTTTTGAAAGCCATGAAAATATTTCTTTGTTTTGCTATATTTTTGCAATTGGAAAAAAAATGGTTTTCTTTAAATAGTGAGGTAGGACCTGCCCAGATTACCATTTATCATGAAAACAATTAGAATTTATGTGTGCACAGTTTTTCTTAGCTTACTTTGTGTTTAACTGTGGTACACAGTGCCATGAATACAGACAAGTTAAATGGCACAGCAGAATGCAAAGTGTCTGACAGGTTTCCATATCACCTTTCATTTGACGTATTGAAAGAAAGCTGATTTTCTAAATATGTGATAGAAATGTAATTTTACTGAGGGTCAGGGAAATGACTTGATTTTTTGGTTGGCTTTTCAACACTGCCTAGCAAAAAAATAGGTCAGATGTCTGTTCTCTGAATTCTATCACATAGGTGACAAATACTTCAGATCCAGCATTTGTTCATCTGTTTGTTTTGTGTCTGACAAGCTGCTGTATGACTGTTCCAAAAAGGGTAGAGAGGGAATGCGAAGAAGATGAATTATTGCCCTTAAAATTGGTCAACAGAGCATACAGTTTCCGGCTTTTGTGGAGTTTTTAACAATATTCTTGCAACATTCATTTCTCATTTGTATAACATCACATGAGGTACAAGGTAAGACGTGGTACAAAGAGCACAATAAGACTGGCAGATACAAGCGATAGCTCTCCCAAGTATGCTTTTGAAGGCTTATACCATCATTTTTAATTGATGAACTGGAGTACATGTTCAAATACTTCTCTTTGTCTTGATCTCTCATTGTAGCTGATATGCTTTCCAATTCTTCAGTCACTTTGATTTTTTTTAAAAACTGGTTAAGGTTTTTCATGAAAAATTATTCATATTGTTCATGCTACTAGAAATGAAAACAGCACTAACATGTATTTAATTCTCCCACCCCCCCAAAATGGGCTACACACATTAATTAAAAACAAAGATATTATGACTCAGATGTAAATGAACATGTCTGTACTTTAGCTGTAGTTCTCCTCAGGATGGTGTTGTGTGGGAGAAACTGTCCCAGTGTAAAGGAATATATAAATAACGGTTTGCTTGTATATTGCCATAAGAAGGTGCTTTACTCACATTACATTTAAAAGACCCATGAGTAAATAATTTTTACTGCCATTTTAATGTTTCTTATCAAAGTCCTATTGAAATTCTTCTGCAGCCAAAGTCTAACTAAATAAAATGCTGTTTGAGATTTGTGGTGGGAGAGATCCTGGACTATTGCACAGAAAGGCCTCACCCTCTCTTCTTTTACACCTTCAGGCCAGTACAAACTTTCCTTTAAAGGACATTGCATAAATACTTCTGGGGGCAGATCAAATTTGTGACTGACTTTAACTTGGCTGTGCATGAGAATGAGGGGAGATAAGAATTTTCCCCATAAACATATTCCTCTGCATTTTTAGGGATGAGTGGAATGGAGTCCATGGACAGGGGATGTAGACTTGGTACTATTCCATGCCCCAAATAGGCAAAGAATGGTGGCAAGTGCAGGAATAGGGACCTACCCCTTTCTATGCTTCTATATGCTGGCCAACAAAGTTGAGCCAGAACAAGTGCTGTAGTATATTAGGATGTATGACTTGCCATGGCAGGATTGCTTTTGAGTCTGTCACAGAAGCCAGCCTGATACAGTAGCTAGTTCCAGTGGCCTGTTCCCTCTGCTACATGTACTGGACAGACTGGACAACCAGTTCAAAAAAGAAAGAATGGAGACAAATCAGGCATTAGGAATCTAAATACACATAAACCTGTTAATGAGCATTTTAGTGGAGCAGGCCATAGTATTAAAGACCTGAAAATCTGCAACTGAAAACAAACGGACTTTAACACCAGATTACAAAGGGAGACATCTGAACTGGAGTTCATTCTCAAATTCAACACTTTGAGGCTTGGTCTTAATAGAGATAACAATTACCTTACGAATTACAAAGACAGCTTCTCCATCTTTGATATTCGTGGTGATCTCAGGCAAGTCACTTAACTTAATAGACACTTGCAGTCAGCAATTTTCTTTCCCCTCATCCCCACCCTTCACCTCCCTTCTGTAGCTGATCTGTCAGTTTTCATTTAATTTTGTTTTCTATCTCTCTGTTATATTTTCATTGTGCCAGTTTACTTTCATCAGAATTTCCAGATCTGAAGACGCAGGTCTGTTCCATGAAAGCTCATCACCTAATAAATCAGATAATATTACAATTTTCTTTTGCACAGAACGTTGAAAGTTTAGGATTTTGTTCTGGATCAGAATGAAAAAAATGTTAAACTCATTAAATCCTGCACAAAAGTGAAATTTCCATCCTGTGCTCTAGATTTTGGTTCTTTTATATTTCAACGTAGCCCTTTTTATTAGCTTTCTAATTTTATTGAAATCTCTCTTCTAACAGTTTGTCATTTTAGCATGTTTCTGTGGCAGTTTTTCATACCACTTTTCTACTCTAGATCTAGTCATATCAAGAAGGAGTCATAAGATTTTGAGAAATTGCTTCTCAGAACTTTGCCGTGTACAGGCTGAACTCTCTCATCCTGAGTGCTTTCATCTGGCAAGATCCATAATCTGGAATGATTTTAGCTAGCCGGATGACAATGTATCATGGGTGTGGCCAAGTTTCTCTTTGTCCCATAAAGTTTATTTCCAGCCACCAGTCCTGATTTTCCATGTTCTGTGATATTATTTAGCTGCAAGTTACCCCTAAATGTCTTCTAATATCCCAGTAAGCAGCGAAAGTCTTGGTAATGCTGGTAGACAATATTGACCTTCCATAGTCCCGCACATTCTCTTGTCTGTCACACATCAGCTTCCAAGGGTGCCAGATTAGAGAGGTTGAACATGTAGAATCCTTTGGCCACTTTGTATCTGATTAGCTGAATGCCTTCATTATCTTTTTGTTAGCTTTCCCCTCCTCTTTGCGCTCCCCTAATGTGTTTTCAATATCATTTGCTTGGCTTGGAGGCTAATAGTATTGAATGATATATTTGTATTCTTATCTCTTAGTATTTGTATCCATGCAGATTCATGTCATCCTCTCCTCTCAGAAGATTTATCTCACTAGATTTTATGGACTCTTGTAAGACTAGTGCTGTTGCTGCTTCCCCAACTATATTAGCTTAGTATCGGGGGTGGAGGGGAGTTGCTGTGTTAGTCTGTCCACAAAAACAATGAGAAGTCCTGTAGTAACTTGTTGATTAACAGATATTTTGGAGCATAAGCAGGTCATTGCGAATGAAAGCTTATGCTCCCAACCTTATGAGGATTCTCACCAACAGCCACAGTCTATACAACAGGAACACCAGTCCTGGAACTTTTCCTTGCAACAAAGCCCACTGCCAGCTTTGTCCACATATCTTTTCTGGAGATACCATCACTGGATCCAACCAGGTTAGTCACAGAATCACAGGCACATTCTCATGTTCCTCAGCTAACATCATATATGCCATCATGTGCCAACAGTGCCCAGATCCTTTGTATATTGGACAGACTTCAGACTCCCTGGCTATGTCTACACTAGCCAAAAACTTTGAAATGGCCATGCAAATGGCCATTTCGAAGTTTGCTAATGAAGCAGTGAAATACATATTCAGTGCTTCATTAACATGCAGGCGGCTGTGGCACTTTGAAATTGACGTGGCTCACCGCGATGTGGCTCGTCCCGACAGGGCTCCTTTTCGAAAGGACCCCACCTACTTTGAAGTCCCCTTATTCCCATCTGCTCATAGGAATAAGGGGACTTTGAAGTAGGTGGGGTCCTTTCGAAAAGGAGCCCCGTCTGGATGAGCCGTGTGGCAGCAAGCCTCGTCAATTTTGAAGTGCAGCGGCTGCCCGCATGCTAATGAAGTGCTGAATATGTATTTCAGTGCTTCATTAGTAAACTTTGAAATGGCCATTTGCATAGCAATTTCGAAGTTTTGGGCTAGTGTAGACACGGCCCCTTAGACAAAGAGTTAATGGTCACAAAACAGACATAAAAACACTCCTGATCCAAAAACCTGTTAGCTGGCATTTTCATGGAGTGGGCCATTCTGTTAATGCTATAAGAGTTTGTGCGTTACTGAAGAAGAATTTTCACAACACTCTTGAAAGAGAGACTGCCAAACTCTCTTTTATATTCAAGTTTGACACATTAACACTGGATGGGAATTTTCTGTGTCACTATAAGGGCTTGTTTGCATACTTAACTTAATCTAATACTTGACTCCTCCCCACCACTCTACTCTCTGGTTTGCTCACCTTGATCATTTTTTCTGATTTGTCCACCTTGAAGACTGTTTTTGGTTCTCTGTGCCTTAAATATGGAGTCTGCTCTGGTATGGCTATGATCTGAAGAAGTGGGTCTGTCCTACAAAAGCTCACCTAATAAATTATTTTGTTAGTCTTCAAAGTGCTACTTGACTGCTTTTTTGTTTCCAAAATATCTGTTAGTCTATAAGGTGCCACAGGACTTCTCATTGCTTTTGTTTGCCTAGTCAGTCCTACTTTGAGAGACATAAACATAGTAAAGGGCTGTAGCAAACCCCTTATTGTCTGACCTTCCCTGAGCAGAAACAAGGTGGAAGCAGAAGTTGGACTCTGAGGGACAATGCCTGTCTGTGGAATTGCAGCTACCCATAGCAATGAGTAAATGCTTAACACAGCTTTTAAAGAAACTGATAGTTTTGCAGTGTTGAAAATAAGCTTGCTCAATGCAGTGACCCCTTTTAGCTTGTTAGGCATTTTTTTTGGCTAATCAAAATAAAACTACAGATAAAGCACACAGGCTCAAGGTGATGCAGCAGGCTCCAATTAGCTCATTTTAAATCACAAACCAAACTTCTCATACAAATTTTCTTAGGAAAAGTCCCAACTGTTGAAAACAAATTAGGTATCACTTAAACATCTCTGCTTGCCAGAAACCCAGCTGTTATGAATATGACGTCCATATGCAAGTGGTAAGATGTGAAAAATATAGAGCAATACAATGAAGAAATCATATTATAGAACATGTGACATGGATTGAGAGTAAGAATTTGTGGTAGTTTGTTCTGAGCAAGGCAAGAACCAAAGCTATACTTGTGCTTTAAACATTTTCTAGAATTCACTGATTTCAATGGATTTTGGATCAGACTCTAAGGCTATGTCTACACGAGAGAGTTTTAACAATAAAACCTGGGGAGTGTCCAGATTCCCAAGTATCCTCTTGACAGTAAATTGACAGAAAGTAGCACTTTTGTTGTCAGTCTTATCCCGCTCCCCATGAGGCATAGCACTTCTGTTGACAGAGAGCTGTTGACAGAAAGGTGGTCTGGATATTTCAGGGGGCCCTCTGTTGACAGACAGGGCTTCTGGGACACTGGGCAGTCCTGTCTGCTGTGTTTCTAGTTGGCCATTTTGTCGAGAGAGTGGTCAGGCAGTCCCACCACTCTCTGTTGACAGAGTAGATTGCTCTGGCAATTTGCTTGGCAATTTAGCTGTGATCCGTCAACACAAGTTTTGTTGGAAAATATCTTCTGACAAAAACTTCGGTCAACAAATCACTGTAATCTAGACAAAACCTTAATGTAGAACTTCTCTTTAGTATTTGCTGTTAAAAGAGCAGTTATGTTTTCTGTTAAAAGAGATAACATAACTGGCAGCATTTTCTATTCTAAAAGAGGGAAATACTGGAGCATTTGAGACTGTGCTATAACTTCTGGTAAATATTGACCTATCAACTAGGATTTTGCATGTAGCTCTTTTCAACATACTATAGACAACTCTAATTATTGCACTGTGCACAAGAATTCCAAATATTGGTCTCTAAATATTTTTATTGGCTGTGTATCAGGCAGGCAAAGTGTCTTGCAGTAGCCTTGTATACAATGTTTGCTTTAGGTTGCTTAACATTTTTCTGTGTATCTCCTGGGTACATACAGCCCAAAGCCGTAATCTTTTAATTGCCATGAGTCAGATTTTCAGTTGGTGCAATCTGAGACAACTTCACAAAACTGAATGGTGTTACACCTGTTTACCCCAGCTGGGGTTCTGGCCCCATATGTTATGAGTTGTTGAGGTGCCTTTTTCGTTGTGGGTGAAAAATGTAAATGGTGATTTATATGTATTTGTATCATAACTAGAAGCACTGACAAAACTGGTTCAGGAATTAAAAACCAGACAAACTGAGCAGGAAATTCTTGAACTACATCATTCATATGAGAACTCAGGATTTGAAGGTTTGAGCCATTCAAATAAATATAGAACAACAACAGTTGGTAGACATCCTACTAGTCAATATAGGAAGAACTCTTTTTCCAAAGTTAGGTACTTCACTAACTCAAGTCGTCACACACACTACTCTTTGAGTTCCTTTCTTTTATTTTCTCAGCTCCTTGGCTAAACCCAGTCCTTTGCTTTCAGGGTGATCTCAGGCATTCATCTGATTTTTTCTCAAGGTAAAATGAGTCTCACAAATTTGGGTACACCATGTGAAAACACTGCAGAGCTGAGGGTGCCTGAGCATAAGCTAGAAAGCATCAGATGGAAGTAATGGCTGGGCAGTGCTTTTTATTTGCATTACAAATCCATCCCCTCCCACACCATTAATCTCAACTTTCTTTTTTCTGTCCTATCTATCTGCACGTCATTTTTAACACGTCTAATTTCAGGACCCCTTGGTCAGCTGTAGATAACAGAGGGGAAGACGGGGATAGTACGGTATTGACCAGCTGTTCACACTGCTTCCCACGTCATGTAATTCCAATCCCAATACTCATGTTTGTCTCTTGAAGTTCATATTCCTGTAATTCTGTACAAATGGGATTCTGGTGCTCTGGACGAACTACTAAAGTGTGTTGAGGGGATGGGCATCATTTCCAACTGCCTCCTTGAGATAGCACCTCTCCTCCCTAAGTCATAATTTCAAATACTGTAGTTAAAAAGGAAACTAGACAAACTCTTCCTTAGGTAGCCCAAACAGCCCCACCGATTCACCTCTCTCCAGAGACATGGTCCATCCCTGAGGATAAAAACTGAAAAGATTGCCAGAAGGCAAAAATCACTACAAAAGTACATCACTCAGGAAGCGATTTCATGTGAACTCATCAGTAAAGGCAAAGCTTTAGCATCCCTTCTGGATATCTTTGTTATAATGCCATGAAAGGGAGACTGACAAAACTGGAGAAAAAAAGTCCCCAGTATTTACTGTGCATGCTAAGTGCACTGGTGTCTCTGTGTGTCGGTCACATAATCACAGTAGTCTCTCTGTGTGTATAGCAAATGCTAATGTAAATGCTATTTTAGACTTCCACTGATTTCCTCTGTTTTTAATCTGTGAATAGCTTTCTAACAGGTTCTCTTGTTCACCTAAAAGTGGTCTCTACTTAGAATCAGAGAAAAAGTGAATTATGAGCAAAATCTCTTCAAGCATTTTTGAATCACATGATGATGATGGAAGATGTAGGTGTTGTCTATCTACCTATCCTGATGAAGAAAGATTTTATTTATGCTTTATTTTAAATTTTCCAACCCCCCAAATATACCAAAATACCAGATTCATCATAATACACAAAGTAAATAAAGAGGATTACACTAAAAGGAGGACCAGTTACATCTCTTTCTCTAGTCATTTAAATCATAGTCATTTAAAAAGTCAGACTAAGTTGCTCTGATTTTTCAGGCTTTCCTCTTCTCATAAATGCCCATCATTCATTAACTGCAAAGGCAGTCATATCACCAAGCCACGTATCAGTGTTTGGTGGGAGTTGACGTCTCCATTTTTTTGCAGGATTAATTTTTAGTGGCCAAAGCTGTATGTTGGAAACATGCTGCCTTGTTAGCAGGTAACCTCTAGGTATCAGGAAGATATTCTAGAATGAAACATAAGGGGTGAGACTCTAATTTGGAATCTAGCATATATTGGTCCTTTCTGATGTAAGGTGGGCAAGCTCTTGATACAGGGCAATACCAAAAAATGAGTTAGTGTAGGACTGAGGTAGTTATATTTTTTCAGTTTTGATTAGCATGTATGAGGATCATTAGCCTGTGTGGGGACCAATATATTTGAAAAAAAGTGTTTTTTGAAGACAAAGCTGTAGTTTCATGGCTATAGTTGCACTTTAGAAACACTAGATATACATATAGTTGTGTTCCATTGTGTTGGAGATAGTTGTGCATTGTGATCTCTATTCCAAGCAACTCAAATAAATGTTAGCAGAGTTTTGGGGGGCCAGAAAATCATAAAAGGGTACTGCTGGCTGAGTAAATCCAGGTTTCCTCAAAAAAATTCTTGAGCTTTTCTGGTCCAAATACATCTGTAAGTAGATGCTCTAAATGAAGATGTTTCCATGCTCTGGAGCAGGACAAGCCAAATTGTTGCCATAGATCTACAAATGCTTTAAATTTACCATTGTCAGTTTGCTGTGACACAGTCATAATTCCTTTCTCCATCTGTGAAAATGCTAAGATTTTTTTTACTCACACACTGCTAAAAAATGGCAGACCTAAATACACCAAAACTTCTAAACAGCTCATTCTCACTGAGGAAGAGTTTCTATTCCGATTTGCAAGAAAAAAAAATATGGTTTTCATACTACATGCACAGTGCAAAAGTTTCACTACAGTTTCAGGGCTAATAAAAATATTCCAATTTATATAATTTGAGGATAGGGCCCACTATTTATAGGACTCCAATGTGATGACATTATATAAATATGATGATATTTAGTTATGCAGTAGATGTGATTTGTATGCTGCTGTTTTTCTATGGAGTACCATATGGGCCTGAACTTTTGACTATACAACTACAGAAGCATACAGGGAGATTACATTTTAGTGTCACATTAATGTGAATTAAGATTAAAAAAATCAAAGTTACATTAATTTGTAAAATCCAGGAAATGGAAGAAGTAAGATTTTCATTAGAATTTTAATATTTTTGTATGACTGTATTGGATTATGCCTTCTGGATCTGATATTGCAATAATTGCATATGCAGCATTTTGGATTATTGAGTTTTATGCAGTGGAAATTAACATTAGCATTACCGTAACATGACAAACAATACCACAGTCCTGACAAGTTCAGCTGATTATAAGAAATATGGGGAAACCCTGTCTCCATTGTAGTCAGTCACTAAACTCCCATTGATTCTCAGTCAGACCAGAATTTCACCCCATAAGTTTTTAATTTACGATGTGCTGGAAATTGAACTTTGAAGTGGCTCCAGACAACCTTGGCTAACAAGAAAAGAGACTTTGGGAAAAGTCAAAACACAGCCTTCATGGCTTCTCTGATCCAGCACCACAGAAAGAGAAACTACAGAGCCCTATTAGGTGTTATTCTATGGATGTAGTGTTCTAAAGGTCCTCAGTTCAGAAACTACATGGTGTGCGCACGCATGCGCGTGTGTGTGTATGGAAAGGGGGTGGGGGCTACCATTATGGGACCAGAGCCAACAGTAATGGTGAAACCAGTTCTGGAAATAATTTCTATAACCGCAGATTTCAGGGAGCTAGATCCAAAAGGCTCTCAAGAGTTAGAGGGAGTGTCCCACCCTGAAAGATCCAGGATGCTGGGCTCACCCATCATTGGCTGATACAGATATACATGGTAACATCATTAAAGAAGTTATCATGGCTTCTTCCTAGGTTTTGTTGAGACATAACATTCCCCCCATGCCTCTCACTACAGTGTCTAGGCTCCTCACACCCGCTTCCTTTATTTCAGTAGTTGAGACATTAGCTGGTAGCCAACAATATTTTCACATCATATGGCAAGGCACTTATCTTCAGCGTGTATTTCTGCTTCAATTTTACTTGGACCTAAGGGCACATAACCATTTTTTCAGAGACTTTTACTTTCACCAATTTTTATACTATGCCTATCACAGCAGCAGGGCAACTGAAACTAATCTGGGAGTAGGCATGGAAAAATGAAATCAAATTTTCCATTAAAATAAAGTGTCCACAAGCAAAGAGAAAACATATCAAAATGTGCAAACTGAGTAATTGTGTCATCTGCATAAAACTTACAGATTTCTGAACTCTTAGCCTTAAATGGGTGGCACAAGGGGCAGATATAAAATAATAATCCCCTCCCTCACACATACTGTGACTATTCTTTTGATTGTAGCAGCATCTCCTGTATCATTTCCCATAAATATTCTTGGAAACTAGGTAACTGGCAGATATGTTTACATAAAAAGCAGATATTTGACTACTGTTGCAGAATATTCTCTGAGAATAAATGTGAAATTTGAAAGCATAGCAATGTGCACTGGCAACCTGAGTCTAACATGTATGCTTATCCAGTCAGTAAATGAAACTGTTGGACCCATGTTTTCAAGCAAAATAGCCTGATTTTCAGGTGTTGAATATTGGCAGCATCACTTTTGATCATCTACAAAGAGATAGCCACAGATTTTATTTGGTGAATAATTTCGAACCTCAAATATAGGTGAGAAAATTTTGATTGGCTTTGGGACAATTTTCAGGCATAAAATGAGGTGATATTGTTTATAATTCACTATGAGTAAGTCAATCAGTTCCAAAAAACATGATGCTTGGAGTAAGGAATGCACATATATGGTAACTGGAGTATGTATGCATACATGAATCTCTATAGCATAGCTATTGATTCTCATAAGTAAGGCAATTTACTGTTTCTAGCATAAAGGCTTTTATGCTTTAGGCTTTTTGATAAAGCTAATAGTGTATCCTTGACTCATCCAAGATCCAGGACTGGTTTAACCAACAAACCATACTGGAAACATTCTCTGTATGCTTTAAATGTTCCATAGCTAGGATCTCTGTTTCATTTAACCCTTTGCATTCTAAAATATCAGGTTTGCTTTCTGACTTGAGCAACACAGTTCCACATATTTCTGATCTTTATGCTGGCTGCATTTTTATTTGTGTTCAAACAGTTGATTGCGAGTAATGAATGCCAAAAGCATTTTGTATGATTTCAAGTTTCTGCCAATGAAGGCTGACCTTGTTTATTTCTCTGGCAATAGCTGCAGGATATAATTGAATGTTTGCTCTACACAGTTGAGTCAGAATACTGGAAAAACAGCACAAGGAAATGAAAGCACACTGGAAACTAAAGTCTTTCCGAGAGAAATACACCTTCATCTACATTGTCCATTTGATGAGATGCTAAATCTTGTCCCTTTTTGCCCATTGTGAGTACTTTATTGAAAATATTAGCTTCTGCTCAGCCATAGGTAATATCTCACACTGAAAAGCCATAACAGATAGGGCATCTAGCCTTCCTGGCAAACCATTCTCTCACTGCAGAAAAGAGATTCTATCAGCCTGAGCTATGTGAGAGCTATAACTGATATTTTAATAACTACACCTGGACTAGTGCAATCTAACTTGCAAGGAAGTACTTTGGACATATTTTCTTTCCTCTGATGTGAAATTAAAGATGAAAACTAATGAGTAAAGATTGTATGGAACCAAATTTTATTCTCAGTGACTCCTGTGAAATTACTTTTAAGTTAGGCAGGTTGCTGGGGCATAACTTTGCAGATTTTGTTCTGTTATAATGTATAACCAAAGCTCAATATTTAAACAGCTATTTTTGAGCACACAAATTTTATTGTATGGAAGGAAAGTGTGACTTCTTAGCAAATAATGAAAGTCAATAATGGTAATAATTAATATCTACCCCTCCTATGGCGCTTTTCATCCATAGATCTCAAAGCATTTTAAAAAGATGGCCATTATTATTTACATTTTACAGATGGGAAAACTGAGGCCCAGGAAGGGAACAGAACCCAGGTGGCAAATAATATATTAAAAACATTTGCTGGGTGGAAAAGGAACTACACCTTGAGAAGGAAGCAATACACAGCTTGGCTAAAAGTGGTGGCATTTAAAAGCTTTTAAACAGCCAGGAGGTCCAAATTGGATGTCCATAGAAGCCGTTTAAAATAATAAACTTAGAAATATACTCATCATGCATAGTCTCTACAAAATGTGCCAAAAGTCAGTTAAATCCCTTTGAATGAATAGTGGAGGGAGAAAAGAACAAACATATAAAAGAGTAAATTTTCAGGTAACTGCAACAGATGGCAAAGTAATATCAGGGAAACTTAACTAAAGCTCCCTTGTGTTAAAGAGTTTATTCATGGCCCTGGCAGGACTGGTGTTAATGTATTTATTTAGCTGTCAGGGTTTATTCTACTAACTGTATTCACATTGAAAAGTATTTTCTTTGTGGGTAGCCCTATGTATGCGCCATGAGTACCAGTCAATGGGAGTACGGCAGAATCTGGCTCCAAATGCACATTTTCTGTGTATTGAATCAAAGAGTTCAGCACATAAGAACATAGTTAAAAGGTATCCACCACATCATCAGCTAGTGTAGATTAACATCAGTTTAGCTGTAGCTATGTCATTTTAGACCAGCTGATGTTCTGACCCTTTATCTCTGAAAGAAGAAAAAGCAAAAATCAGTGGGTGAGATTTTGACCAATAGTCAGTCACAAAACTTTCATCACTTAAGACAGAGTCAGACATGTTGTTGTTGATGGCTGAACTGTCAGTCCTTATATGCTCAATACATACAAAATACATTTGGGATAGAGTCACATAAAGTTTTAGGTGAGTAATTGCCAATTTAGGGGCCTAAATGCCAACACTGGGCTCCACTGGGAACGTGAAGCTCTTTCTCAGCTGAATGCTGTAGGCACCTAAACTCATGCATCAATGAATTTTTTTTGCCTTAAGTTCCTTAGGCATCTATATTTCTGCCTATGAGCCAGTGCACTGCAGCTTCACACCAGCACAGAAGTCCCAGAATGAGGCGAGAACTGGTAGAACAAAGGCAGGTGTACTTAGAACTTGCCTGCTGCATCAGACTCCTATAGCTGAGCTAACACAAAGGTACCTGGGGGTGGGGAGGAGCTGCTCCCTCATGAGTTTTAGTTCAGAACTTGCGATATTCATCTGGGGTGTGAGAGATCCCGGCGTTTAAATCTCCCCTTTGTGGGATAAAGGATTTGAAGAGGGCTGTGCCCCATTTCAGGTGAGTGCCCTAGCCACTGGAACCATGGGTTATTCTGAGGTAGAGCTCCTTCAGTCTCTCCCGTTGAATCCACTGTGGATATATTACTTTAAAAACAGTCATTGGAGAGAGGGGACTTAATACTGGGACTCCCACAGCCCAGTCAAGTGCTTTTACCAGCAGGGGCATTCTTTTTCTGTTTTTCTGGCTGTTTTGTGATTCATGCATAATGGCACAGCTGGGGGGTGGGGCAGAGTGAGGTAGATGGGTGACAGACTAGACAGGCCCCTAGTCACAGCCTTTTGAATTGCCAGGCCCCAGGGCAACTGTTCTTTTTGCCTCCCTTTCCTCCATCCCATCATCAGGCCTTGGTACAGTCTTAACAGGAGAGACTAGTGAGCTGAGAATCTCAAAGAGAGGAATGCTCCTACCTGCCATCTAGGTTTACGTGCCCATCTTTCAGACATGTCCCTAGGCTTGGCATTTCCCATTGGCTACTTCAGGGTGGGTGCTACCTACCATGCTGATTTATTAGAACCCATTCTGAGGCACTTAGCTCTCCTTGCTAATTAGATAGGTAATGTACATGCCTAACCAGAGAACCAAATTCCTTTGTGAATCGGACCCTTGTGTAAGCAAACGATGTGCAAGTACAACTGATATTAAGTGTTCGCTATGCAAATTTACACCAGCTGAGGACATGGGTCAGTAATAATAATTAGCATGTCTGAGATTTCTACCTACAACTTCAGGAACTGCTATTTATTGAAAATAATGACATGCCATAGTTCACAACAATGAAAACAGCTAGGCTGAGGATTTTCTTGGGTGTTAATAGATAAATCCAATGTCTTTAATAGGGCAGTGATATGGGAGCTTCACTTTGGAAAATATTCTTTCCTTGTCTAAACTTTAATAGATAGAGAACTATAATGCTGTATGAGGCACCCTTATATAATGCTGCATCTAGGTCATAGCAGCACAAATTCTGACATAATGCGCTATCATAGATTAGAAGGCAATGTACAGGCCACAATGTTTCTGTTCACAAGAAGCAGAAAGGGAGTATTGGAACTGTAGTTGTTACAGACTGTCCTTGGAAACACATTGCTTCCTCTTGGTATCCAGACACTAGAGAAAAGATAGTGGGAAAAGAGGGTAGAAAACTGAGTTACAAAGTTATGTTGAATATCATCTCTAGGTCAGCCTGGGAGGAAATAGGGGTAAAAAAGGACATTTGAAAGAGAAATATGTTTTTTTAAAAAAATCCTTCCACTCCACCCCAAGAAAACTTTGGATTTTTCCCATTTATCCCTGAATACAGGTTCATATTATAGAAAGACATCTTATACCCAAGCCTATCTAACCAGAGTACTGTAAGTAACTCAACCACCTGACAGCTAATACTAAACTAATTATGTATGAAAAGTCTCTGTGAAGGAACAATATGCTCTTGCCTTCTGAAAGATTTATATCTTTTTAACAGTTCAGTACCATCTAGGAATTAGTAACTAAGGAAAAGGGTAACAGTGAAATAAAATATGCTACATGTTATATGCCAACTGACACCTCCCTGTCTCTATAGTATCAGAAAGTAATCAGAGGTAGGTATGAGAGTATTTTTGTGGCTGCTACTGGGGATCTGAATAGGGAAATAGCACTAGTAAGTAAAAGTATTAGTCAAAGGAAGGTTATTGGTTTTTAACATCCTGCTCTGTCTTTAATAAGGAATCATTTTAGCAAAGTATTTAAGCACATGCTTGACGTAAGCATGTGGGAATTGACTAACGTGCTAAAAGCTGAGCATGTACATAAATGCTTTACTGGACCAAGCTCAGAAGGCTCAATACCATTCAAGATCAAGCCCTCGAAGTCCTGGTTGCTCAGATTAAAGGTGCCAACACTGCTGGACCCATGACACAAACCCAAATATTTCCGATCACTATCTGTAGAGCCCACTAGTACATGTTAACCATGCTGTGGCATTTTTTTAAAAAAAAACCCATACAAATTGTACTCAGACAAACTAACTAGCTGGGTACAAGGTTGTAAACACATGCCAGGAGCCCCAAAACTCTAGTAATCACTGCTAGAAAAAATGAAGAGCTCAAACACATAAGATGTCATCAGGGACCTACAGATGACAGACTGTGTCTACTTGCCCCTTAAATATAGACTACAATAGCTGGCAGAATAGATTATTTATTATTGACACAAATATTAACATTATTTCTCTGTTAAATATTATGAATGGAAGTCCCACCTTAACAGCTTCTTACTCTGATCCAAACACAACCACCATCATTCCATTTATTTAGAGTACGCAGAACTATGTCATGAACACAAAGCAGTTAAACAAACTACTACTAATTAACAAGCTGGCAATAAATTGTGATGAAATAAATAATAATAACAATCAAAATAAATTAATACATTATTCAAATAAAGGAGAGGCTTTTCAATGCTGTCATGATATTAGGTGATTCAGTTTTGGGTTGTTTATCTGATTAATTTTCCCAATAATTTTCAACAGCTTTGGCTACTGCCCATTTATTTAGTTTCAGAAAGCCAGCTTGCTGGCCACAGGTAAATGCTCTCAAGTTTTCAGCACTTTCTGTACATTTTCTGAATCCACTGATTCATGTTGCAAAACTGGGAATTCATTCTCTATCCTTGGGAAAGCATGAGGATAAATATTTCACCTGAGGCTATTGCAAAGGAGTAAAGTACTGGTCGAACCTCTCTAGTCTGGCACTCTCTCATCTGGCAGCATCCATAATCTGGCATGATTTTAGTTAGCCGGATGACCACTTACGTGGGTGTGGCCAAGTTTCCTGTGGTCACGTAAAGTTTGTTTACAGCCACCAGTACTGGCTCTCAGTGTTCAGTGCTGTTATTTAGCTGTAATTTGTTCCTAAATGTCTTCTAAAACCCCAGTAAGCAGTGGAAGTGTTGGTAATGCTGCTAGACAATATTGACTTCCATGGTCCTTCAAATTCTATCATAAACACTGCTCAGGTCCCAGAAGTGCCAAACAAGAGAGGTCTGACTTGTATCTCTATCCGGCTACGTCTACACGTGAAGCCTACATCGAAATAGCTTATTTCAATGTAGCAACATCGAAATAGGCTATTTCGATGAATAGTGTCTACACGTCCTCCAGGGCTGGCAACGTCGATGTTCAACTTCGACATTGCGCAGCACAACATCGAAATAGGCGCTGCGAGGGAACGTCTACATGCCAAAGTAGCACACATCGAAATAAGGGTGCCAGGCACAGCTGCAGACAGGGTCACAGGGCGGACTCAACAGCAAGCCGCTCCCTTAAAGGGCCCCTCCCAGACACAGTTGCACTAAACAACACAAGATACACAGAGCTGACAACTGGTTGCAGACCCTGTGCCTGCAGCATGGATCCCCAGCTGCCGCAGCAGCAGCCAGAAGCCCTGGGCTAAGGGCTGCTGCCCACCGTGACCATAGAGCCCCGCAGGGGCTGGAGAGAGAGCGTCTCTCAACCCCTCAGCTGATGGTCGCCATGGCGGACCCCGCTATTTCGAAGTTGCAGGACGCGCAACGACTACACTGTCCCTACTTCGACGTTGAACGTCGAAGTAGGGCGCTATTCCTATCCCCTCATGGGGTTAGCGACTTCGACGTCTCGCCGCCTAACGTCGAAGTTAACTTCGAAATAGCGTCCGGCGTGTGTAGCCGTGACGGGCGCTATTTCGAAGTTAGTGTCGCTACTTCGAAGTAGCGTGCACGTGTAGACACGGCTTCCCACTGGTAGAGAGAACAAGTCCATTTACCACAATAAAATGTTTTTGAACCTGACCCAGGGTATTTCGCTATAAAACTGGAACTTGTTATTGCTCTAACATTTGGAAAGTGTTTTCAAGTCACATAGATGAGAACCAGATCCTGCAGATGGTTGGGTGCTATCATCTCCCAATTACCCAGCTCCGCTGAAACATAATCCCTTTTATGTTGGTTCCTAACATAGATTTACACTGTGATTTTTTCAAAGGCAGCTGAGAGAAGTTTATGGGAGTGGGGCACCTAACCTTTGTAAGCTCCTTTGATAATTCTAACCTGAGATCCCTAACAGTGGGGAATCGTTAAAAATATGACTGTGGCACCTTGCAGGAGTCAACCCCAAGTTAGATGAATTTAGCTGTATATCCATCTAAGCTTTCAAAAACAGTTTTCAAGCGATAAGCTTGTGATTCATGGCGCTTAATATGCCTTACTGGGCCAACAGTGATGCTACATAAATCACATTTAGGAGAGTGCTTGTCTGTTAACAAAACTAGTACAAAATCCTCAATTTTCATTTTTAGTTAAGAAAAATGTGCTTTCTGCCATGCTGTAGTTCCTAAAGATTTATAGCCATATCAATTTTCTTTTACCATTTAATGTGATGAAAGTGCTGCAATGTGCTTTTTCACTTTATAAAGTACTTACAAATACAAATCACATTTAGAAACCAAATAAACAGGAGGCTTCTTTCAACTTCATGGAATCAAGTTAGTTTAATTTTCTTGATATGGTCATCATTTTTCTTAATGCAATGAATGGAACCGATCTTTTTGGTGGTAGAATAACAACATTTTCAAGGTGGTGCTGAGATGTCAAACAAAAAACTGAAAATGATTTACTTTTCCTAATGATCGTGTGATATATCGAAATCTTAAATCAACATTTTCCCTTTCATATGCATCATTAGCTTATTTCTAAAACCAGATACCTAGAGGAGGAGAATACTTCTGACTAAATACTGATCTAGCTAAATCTTTCTCTACTTTGGGAGAAAACTCAAGAAAAATTTTGTGAGAACTCAAAAACTTTTGATGGCTTTTTTTACTTCCATGCTGGACTTTTTGGTTCATGCCTCAAGAGTCTGTTCTGTGGCATAATTGGACATGGAAAACACTTGAGTCTACACTCACATGACATCCTGTTCTCATGAGAGATCCATCACAATTTCAGTCTTTGGGGAGTGTTTTCCCCAGATCCAAAAGTTTCAGAGGAATATCCTGCCTTGATTGTGCTTTACTGAAGCAAGATAAGATGTTGGACACTTGGGATTCACCAATAATTTCAAGCAACAGAGCTGATGTTTCTTCCCTAACCTTAGTATTCCTAATCACTACCCTAGAAATCAACATGTAAGCGTATTAATAAAACTAAAACTTTTCTAAAAATTCAAAGGCTTAGATTTAGTTTGAGCTACTGTTCCAGCTAATGAAATTTGATAAAGAAATTCAAAATTAATATAAAAGGCAATCTCTTTCATTTTATTACATTTGTCTTGTATTGCCTGCGTCTCAGAACAATAGGTACACCTCACCAACAAACCTCTTCAAGGGGAGATAATAAAGCACTGTCAGTTTTTACCTTGAAATTTTTGAATAAAACTCTTAAAGGAGTTGAAAGTGGATGATGTAGCCTTGCTTTTATTCTTGTTGTGCCAAATTTGGCAAATGTTGGAAAACTGTAAAAAGATCAGCTCAATATTTATGTTGGGGGTGGGGTGTAATAGGGAATGCACAGTTTCTTTAGATAGGGATAGGTACATTATTGTCCTTTACTATCAGCTGTGATATCTTGGAGTTCACATTTTTTTATTACTGTATGTTATTAGTGAAGTGTCTCCATATATTAGCATGATAAGGTGCTATTGAGCTGGATGGTTTTAAACCCTGTCTAGAGGACAATTTTATTATTTAATTTACTATTTTCCTTGGTTTCCATGTCATCTGGACAGTAAACAGAAATCAAGATAAGTATGACAATACAGTAAACCCTTGATTTAACAGACCCCAAAATAATAGACTTTGGAAATAATGGCCGCCCCCACCCCCCCGCCAAATAAATGCTGGAGACTCACCAGAGCCACCGCCAGGGCTAAAGAAGCTTCTGGAATGGCAGGGCTGCCAGGGCTGCAGGGGCCACTGCAGCAGCTGGGGCCACAGGGGCCAGAGGAACTGGAGAGGGGCTGCAGAGGGGTACAGGAGCTCTCCTCCCCCAGTCCCCTGTGCATAGAGCATGTCAGCACCTGGCTCCCACTGCCTGCAATGGCACTGAGCAGCAGCCATGGTTCAGAGGCTGCTGCCCGCTGTCAGGCTGGGTGGGGGGGGCTACGCTCTACCTTCCTGTGGTGCCAGGGGCTGGAGGCACTGCAGCACTGAGAGCTGAAGGAGGTGGAAGGAGCCAGGCCTCCATTCAGCTCCTCTCCTGGTAATTGGGAAAGGGAGATGGAGATGTGAGGGGAAGAATGGGGCAGGAGAGGGGAAGGGAAGCGGGGGCAGAGGACAGGAGTGGCTAATGGTCTGGGAAGGTCAGTGCATCATCATACAGTAAAACCACTTGGATATAATGGACTTTTGGCATTAATGAACACCCCTTCCCCCCGTTAGTTCATTAAATCAAGGGTTTACTGTATATGTCAATATGACTCTTCATAAGGAGTATAATTTTCAAAAGCAGCCACTTTGAACATCAAGGGGATTTAGGTTCCCAAATACCTAAAGAGCCTTTAGAAAATGGGGCTTAGGTTCCTAATTTGCTTATGCACCTTAGAAAAAAATTACACTTTAACTAATTAACGGCACAAGCTCTAGGAAGTGTCTAGCTAATGAAATGTTAATAATTAAATGAGTGACTGAATTCAGTGTGCCTCCAAGTTTGTCAACTCATACTTTGGCTGACAGAGGTGACTGTTTTTAAGCTGAGTGTTGTGCACCTACTTTTAGAGGGTGCTACACCAGGTGCTTACAGTAAAAATGAACCATCAGATGTTAGCTTCTGTTGTTGGGCATTGACGAAAGGATGGTCTCTTTTGTTACTAAGTCCTGAAGATTTTAATCAGCCCCTTGAATTACTTACATAAGTGGATTGATCACCATTACAGAGGGCAGCATACCTGGACACTATACTTTTAGGAAACCAGTGCACTGATATTTTGAGCTATTGCATACTACATTAGACCTTTTTTGGCACGTTATCCCAAGCGTAGCACAATGCAAGTGATTTGGCCTAGATGTAGCCAAAGCATGGACCAAGGAAATGCCTACATCCAAGAGAATAGGTTACAGTTTCCTAGCCAAGGGTCAGTGAAGAAAACCACCACAGGAGGGAAGCCAGGTGTCCTGGCCCCCATGTTTTATGAAAATTGACTTATGAATATTTTAAAGTTATAATCTGCTGAATCTGTACATCCTATTTTTGTGGATATATCATTCTTGTATGTGAAGTTAGAAATATGAAATGTAAATATGGTGTTAATTCTAAATGTGCTAATAAGGGTCATGAATGAAACTTTAGGAACTTAATGGTTCAATATTCAGACAAATGATCTGTGAATGGTTTTATTTTTCCTATAAGTACAAGCTGTGGGTGATCCTAGAAAAATATGTTACAGAGAAGTAGCCATGTTAGTCTGCAACTTCACAAAACAAAAAAGCAATCATGTAGCACTTTAAAGAGGAACAAAATAATTTATTAGATGATGAGGTTTTGTGGGCAGACCCACTTCTTCAGACCTGGAAATATAGAAAGATATGTGATCATACCACCTGGTACTTGAATCCATCTTGAATCTAGTACTTTTCTATGTGGGTTAGGAGACTGAAGAAAGGGTCCCAAGGGAGTCTATTTAAGGAATGGTCTTTCATCTTTAGGTGGCCTTTGAAATTGCCTCACCCATCTTAACAGGATATACAGGAAGAAATCTGGAAACAAGGAACTTTAGCAAAAAGGTGAAGTCAAAGCTGCTGGACCCAGGTCAGAAAAAGATTTACTCTAGCCTGAGATAAGAACAACTGTTTAGAGTAAGAATTTGCATATAACAAGTTTCTTAGGGGCTTAGAATTAGATGGGTGTTTTATTTATTTTGGCTTAGTATCTTTCCTTGATCTGTCTGTTTTCACTTACAATTATTTAAATCCTACTTTTTATACTTAAAAAAGCACTTTTGTTTATTATCAAGTTCGGTGTAAATAATTGTTATTGGATGGTGGTGGGGAGCAACCACTGTGCATCTCTCTCTTTCAGAGATAAAGAGGACTAACCTTATGAGCTTTCTCTGTGTACAAGTTTTACACAGATTTAGACAGATTTATTTGGGTTTTGGTCCCTTTGAGGGTTAGTTTCCTGGGTGCTATCATCTGCCTTACATCTAAGTCCTTCCAGAGCCAAGCTGTTCAGTATGTGTGTTGCTCTGCTGGAGAGGTGGGGTGGTGGTAACCCCAACTCCGTGACTTGGTTTGGGAGACTGGGCCAGACAAGACAGGGTGGTGGGGAGCCCCAGAAGGTAGGCATCAATGGCTTGACCAGCACACTGGGGGAGAACCCCAAGGTGATATCAGTGATCCAACCCATCGCACCAGGAATAGTGTTAAAGATCCTAGGGTATACTAGGGCAACCTAGTATAATAATATATCACTAGTGAATGTGAGGTTCTGTGGTTTATATGGAGGAATCTAAACTGAGGTACCAAATTCAGACCAACACAGTCTGACCTTGACATCAAGATCAGAAGACGCTGCATATTCTGTGTAGTCAGTGCATATGAAGAAATAGCTGCTTTGATTATGCTTGAGCGAGTATCCATGGCTAAAATAAGGAGATTGTTAATGGGCTTTGGAGAGAGATGCCTGCAGCATTGCTCTATCAGATGAACTTGTACAGCATGAGTTTAGATTTTTATGTTCCTTTTTGTGCATTATATACCCTGTGAGAGTCTGAATAAAACTGATGCAAGAGAAGTAATTGAGTACTGTACAATATGGCCATTTATTAAGAATGAACATAAAATACATTGTAATAGTTGTCTGTGATACCCCTGGTTATGTTTAGTTCCAAGCTGGACATAAACATCTGTCTTTTAAAGTTTTGTCAGTTTGAATTAATCCTGATCTCTAAGTTAAATGATCATGGTAGCAACGTATTCTTGTTGGCATTTTGACAACAAAATGAGGGATATTTCATTTTGTATGATGTGAATTACTAATATAGGGCAATAATCACAGACCAAATGGCTGCCCCAAATGAGCTGCATCAAGAGTGAAATGTGTGGTTGTTCTGTGGCTAGTGTGGTGTTGTTGATCTGACATAGAAATACTGTATATGCAAATTTCTAGGGAGATATTTTTTGTACAATTTACTTTCAGGTGTTTGTCTACTGTTCCAATCCTATTACAATTGAGCTGGGGTGGTAGCAGCTGTCGTGATGTGGGTGTTACTCAGGTTTTGCTTGAGCTTTTCAATGAGCTCAGTAACACCATCCTTGCCACCATGCATGTAGAGGCTCTCACACCAATATTCCACATGAAGGTGGACTACAAGCTACCAGGAATACCATCCCTGATGATGCCATGGCACATCTGGTGGCTGAGCTATGTGACTTTGTCCTCACCCAAAACTATTTCTGATTTGGGGACAGTTTATATTTCCAAGTCAGTGGTACTGCTATGGCACCCGCATAGCCCCACAATATGCCAGCATTTTTGTGACTGACCTAGAACAATATTTCCTTGGCTCCTGTCCCCTAGTACCTCTCCTCTACTTACAACATCAATGATCTCTTTGTCATCTGGACCCATAGTAAGGAGACCCTTGAGGAATTCCACTGGGATTTCAACAATTTGCACCCCACCAAGCCCTAAGATAGAACCGTATGTGCTGCAATCCCACTGAGAGAGACAAAAAGCTACAAGCTGTTTATCAAGGATTCATAAAACTTAATTACCGGCCCCTGTCCAGGGAAGTAAACAGACTGATTGGTAGGGCAGACAAATACCCATAAGCCAACTACTTCATAATAGTCCCATGAAGAAAAATAACAAAACACTACTTATCACCACCTACAGCCCTCATCTTAAATCCTTCCAGTGCATCCTTGACATTCCACAGTCTGTACTGGAACACCATCCCTCACTCTCACAGCGCTTGAGTGACTGGCCTGTTCTTTCCCACAGACAGCCACCCAACCTCAATAAAATACTCACTAGCAATCACACTCCATACCACAGAAACAATATTCCTGCAACCAGCCCCATTGCCAGCTCTGTCCACATACTAGATACCATCACTGGACCTTAACATATGAGCCACACAATCAAGGGCTCATACACCTGCACGTCCACTATGTGTTACATGCCATCATATTTCAGCAATGCCCCTCTGCCATGTACAGTGGACATACTGAACAGTCTCTGAGCCAAAGGGTGAATGGACATAAATCTGACATCAGGAATTGGAATACACATCAGCCTATAGGGAACACTTTAACCTCCCTGGGCATTCAATAATGGATTTGAAAGTAGCCATTCCTCTACAAAAGGATTTTACCACAAGATTACAGGGAGAGACATCTGAATGGGAATTCATTTGCAAGTTTAACACATTTAACCTTGGGCTTAACAGAGATCTCAATTCATAGAATCATAGAAGAGTAGGACTGGAAGGGACCTCGAGAGGACATCGAGTCCAGCCCCCTGCCCTCATGGCAGGACCAAGCATTTTCTAGACCATCCCTGAAAGCCATCCCTGAAAGCATCTTGTAATTATCCTATGAATTACAAGAACAATTTCCCTACTTCTAATATTTGCAGGAACGGTATCCATCCCACTTAATTTACTTCTTCCGCTAGTCCTAAGAATGTCAGGTGACCCCCCCCAGGCCCCTTATTATTTTTCCTCCTCCTTCCTTCCCACCCCCCCATGCTCTATAAACCCTGGTTTCTCATTTTCTACTTGAATCTGAAGAAGTGGGTCTTGCCAATGAAGCTCATTTACTATTAAATACATTTGTAAGTTTTTAAGATGCTACAGGACTGCATGTTTTCTGTGAAGCTACAGACTAGCATGGCTACCCCTCAGGGGCTATTTACATTCCAACAGTGTGTGATTAAAAATAGTAATGGTACTTTACATTTCTATAGTGTCTTTAATTGGCATCTCTCAAAGGCTGTGTCTACACTTGCATTCCTCTTTCGAATGAAGCACGCAAATGAGGGAAATTGAAAATGCAAATTAGGTGCAGATTTACATATCTGGCACCTTATTTGCATATTCTTCTTTCGAAAGAAGAAAAGCCATGTAGCCACGGCTCTTTCAAAAGTAAAGCCCATCTTCGAAAGAACCTTTCTTCCCATAGAAAAGGGAAGAAGGGTTCTTTCGAAGATGGGCTTTACTTTCGAAAGAGCCATGCTACATGGCTTTTCTTCTTTCAAAAGTAGAATATGCAAGTTAGGTGCCAGATATGTAAATCTGCACCTCATTTGTATTTTGATTTCCCTCATTTGCACATCTCTTTTGAAAAAGGAATGCAAGTGTAGACCTAGCCAATGTGCTTTATAGATACCGAGGAAAAGCAAAAAACCCTAACCAGAAAATTAAAGGTGTACATAAATGAAAAGTATATACTTTTTAAAAGAGGGAGACTTATATCAGTACTGCAAAATAAAGACTAGAATGAAAGAATAAGAGATCAAAGGTCAAAGTTCCTTCATGACATAAAATATAGATTGGCTGCAGAGCAATTGGGTTTTCTCTAAAGATTGCGAACTACTACCGTTTGCAAATGAGGATACATTTCTGATCAGATTATTAAAATTTACTTCAAAGCCTGACCAGTAAAGGTGGTGATAGTAATAGTGGAGGCAGTCAGACTGCAGAATAAGCATGGAGATAAAACCACACATATATGCTTGTATGTATCCTTCCCATACTATCTTTTGGTGTCATGCCAGAACTTAACTTCAAACCTAATTTGTTCACATTTTGTCCCTCATTCCCATATCTAACTCCATCCTCCTCAAACTTTCTTCTGCTGCACATAAGCATGTCTAATGTTCACCTGCTGGCTGCCCCCAGCAACAGGAACCTTAGTCAGAAGAAAAGGAAAGTCTTCAAGATATAATATTCTATGTCTATTGAAATTTCATAATATTTACAGAATGTGGTCTATGAATGTCACCTTGAAGTATCCTTATAGATGTTAACCACTTCAGATCTGAGATTCACTGTTGAATGAATACTGCCCATGTCCAGATGCATGTGCAATGCCTTTTCATTTCCAGATCCACAACATCAAAACTGTAAAGGTAGGTAGAGATGGACAAGACAATTGGGAGATATATACGTGGACTGCCACAAGATGTTGCCATTAATTTTTCATATACTGCTATCTTGCTGAGGAAATTTTCAGTTTAACTTAAGATCCCGATGTCAGTGCTAAATTTTGATGGGAAAATGTAAACTTCTTAGCTGTTTCGATGTTTAGCTGTGTGGTGACGTGTTGGGTTTTTAACAGCTGCTTTCTACACATAAACATGTTTAGGGTTTGGGTGGATTTTTTTTCTTTTTTTCTGGCTCATGACCTCCAGTTTCCTTATAATGCCTTATTGTTATTCATGATCTATTTCCCTTTGTCTCTGAATGCACTGGGCTGCCCCGTTCATTTTGTAGCTTCTTTTGTGAAACAGCTAATTTTGATGCTTACTCTCTAATCTAATCTAATTTTCTTTTTAACTGTCTACAATGCAATAAATCATAATGAAAAATACTTTCAGAGCTTTTCTGACAAAAATGCCTCAAATGCATTGCGTTATTATTGCTTGTTTGTTTTTCATTTAGTATAAACATGATTAACATAGGAGAAATTGGAGCAAAATTTGTATAGATAGGATGAGGTCATGGGGGAAATATATTACACTTTGGGTACGTCTGTACTAGTTCATTCCGTCAAAGGGGGCATGCTAACCAGGCAGGTTGGAGGAGGTTAATGAGGTGCTGTGATACATATGCAGCACCTCATTAGCATAATGGCCACGGCGGGATCTTCGAAGCTGCAAACTTTGCAGCACTGACAGGCAGTGCGGCCACTGGTGCTTCAAAGTATGCGCTGAACTTTTTGAGAGTGAGGGAACTTTGAAGTCTTTAAATGCATCTAGTGTAGACATAGCCATACAGCTTTTGCTGTATTTATTTGTATTTACTTTCACTATACTATACTTATGGAAAACACAACTGAAACTTACTTATAGTTAAAATGCTGGTTATTTGAGAGTTCCAGATAATAGAATGCTGGATATGAAAGAGTTTACTGTATGCACTTAATTTTTGTCCAGTCCTGTTAGGAGTTTGTGTGTTGTTATGATTAAATATAATTTGATTGTTTCTGTTCTGCTTTTAAGTCTTTGGTTACTTAAAGTAAGGACCAAATTCAGCTCAGTGGTAATGAAATTAAACTATAGCCTCTGGGTAAAGGCTGGATGGAACTGAAAAACTGTATTTAGGCTTAATGCTAAAGAAGATGTCCTGGGTTATAGATTGGTAGTGGTTGTCTGATGTCTTTTCTTCTTCCAATTTGGTCAGCATTGTTACTTGGCAGGACTAAACTGATGCAATAGTTTGACCTGTATCTTGACTTAGAATAAAATTTACACATGCAAGGCCTATTCACAAGGGCGAATTTCACCTTTAGGATCAGATTTGGAGTGTCTTAATCACATTGATTAGCATTTTACTGTACAAATTGGTCCACTGATTTCAGTGGGATTACTCATGGGACCAGGCGTGAATTTTAGTAAGACTATCTGGACCTTAGTTTGTCAAGATTATGTAGAAAGTTATACAGAAATCTGAGGTGGAAAAAAATCAAACAGTTGATTTTAATTTCTGGATGCTTTTCTGAATCTTGAAGTCAGGAGCACAATCTATGTGAATAAAATGGCCTGCGAGACAGGGAGCCTTAGAGCAGTATTTCCAAAACTTTCTGATCCTCACAAAGTTGCTACTTAAATAATCATATTGTTTTGTACAGTGGGCTGAAGAATAATGAACCAGTCTAATGTTATATTTGCATGAGCCTTCATATTTTCCATAGAATAGGAAGATATGCATATGTCTGTATATGAAATGTGAAAGTTAACAGGAGGATATTAGTATGCATTAATTTACTTAGTGCTTCATTGTACACCTTGGAAGTCAATGTGAGCTTTACCATTGACCTCAACAAGCACAGAAGGGGTTAAAAAGAAGAAAAATCCATTTATAGTGCTGACCTAGTTATTCTCGTGACCAGGATTCAGACTCAGCCTTTTACAGGAGGATCATTGTTTTAATTTAGCTTCATGACAAAACTCTGAAGAGGTCTGACTGGATGTTTTATGAGTCCCTCCAAGTGATGATCTTGCAGTTAGACTCAGCCATTATAACAGCATGAAATGCTGTCAGTCTGAAGGGTTTTTCTGTTCTACAATACTTGTTTCTATACATTTGAACTTAACTGTTGCTATTTCTGCCGTAGGACTAGAGTTCCAAAAAGGAACACATACAGGAACAAGCACTTTTATTTTTTTAAAAAATTAGTGTCATCCTTCCTCATTAAAATAGGGAAAGAGATCATTTCAGTGATAAATACCAAATGTCTGCCTTTGCAGAAAGCCAACATTTGTGAATATCACAGTGTTTTCTTCTCTGTATACATTGAACTACAATAAGCAGCACAATTATTCAGTACACTTAAAGAACATGCAAGCTTGTGATCTATGAAACAAAACAGACAAAAACAACCCTCTCTTTCTTATTCCCTGTTATGTCTGAGAGGTAATCATACTTTAATTAGTTTAATCATTAAAATTAGAAAGAAAGGGTTGATTTTCCCCTTTCCTAAAGCACTTTGGCTGGGTCTACATTACCACATTCCTTCGAAGGAAGAATGGTAATGAGGCTGTTTGCCATGCATAGGCAGCACTTCATTAAGCAAAATTACCCCCTGCAGCAATTCTGAAGTTTTAAACTTTGAAGTACCTGCATGCGTCTAGCCACAGGGCACCCGCCGGTACTTTGGGAGTAAGGGGGATTCGAAGATGCCCTGGCACTTCGAAGTGCTGGTGGGTGCGCTGTGGCTAGACGCGTGCTGGTACTTCGAAGTTCAAAACTTTGGAGTTGCCGCGGGAGGTAATTTGCTTAATGAAGCGCTGCCTATGCACAGCAGCACTTCATTAGTAAACTCTGAACAGCTTCATTACTATTCTTTGTTCAAAGGAAGGTGGTAATGTAGACACAGACTTTGAGATCTATGGCTAGTGCACAATGCACTCAGTAATTCTATAGCTGCAGAAGTTGCTGTTAATTCCACCTTCTGTTCATTTCTTGCTGCACATCTAGGTCCCAGAAACTAAGCTTTCTAATATCTGGTGATAGAAGTGAAAATAACGAGACAGAGAAGCCCCCTTTATAGTGAAGCTGAACATGCGAACTGATGCAGTGTTGCCTTTTTTCATTTGTAACAATCGCTTTCAGTGATGTGAATTGCAATAATTTTGGAATTCTGAAAGATACACAGGGCTATTTAAGGCCTCAGACCTGCAATGAGATCAGCACAGGCCACCCATCCAATCTCAGTATGAGGGACTAAATGCCAGTATTTTTATCTGTTTCATTGCTGATCATTCTAGGAGAAATATTTACTTCTCATGCTTATGTCACAATTCCCATTTGCTACGTTCACCCAAGGTGTCAAAAGATCCAGATGACTTTTGGCTACCAGTTGGCACCAGCAGCTTTTTTCCCTGATAGTTTCTACAGTGCAGGCATACATTGCCTTTACAAAAATGCAGGCACAGCACAAAATATCCTGAATGCATTATAAAATTGCATAACGTGAGTGGAACCCAACTGATTGTGTTGTTCTTTCTACATTTAATTCAATAAAGCCTTTGCCATATTTAATATAAAAGAAGTTTCTATACCAATTCCAATTTTCTTCATGAAGAATCCAAACACAGACTTTAGCGTAGAATTTAGGTCTATCTTGCTGCAAACAGCATCTTCTGTATGAATCAGTATGACAGATGAGTGCAGTTACATTTGCCTACATACTAACTGGTAACATTTGGAAGATTTCTACGTTAATAGGAAGTAATTGTTGAAGCAAATCCCTCAGTTCTAATTCAGTACAAATTCCTATTGATCTCAGTGGGAGTTTTGACCCAGCGAAGACTGCAGAATATGGCCATTGTGCATGAGCATATCAACCCCTTTCATCGTAAGAGGCTCCTATACTGATTTATTTGTTCTGAGATGGGTGACCTCTGAGTACTTGACTGGCTCTGTCAATCTGTTTCTTCACTTTCCCAGATGGGTATTAAAGTTTTAAGAGTGCTTGATAAAGATTTATAGTTTTTTGTCTCTGTCTGAGGGATTGGAGCGGATCCGGTTGTATCTTTGGGCTTGGCTGCGGACAATGGATCTTGTGATTTGCCCTGGATGGAAGCTCGAGGCATATAAGTTGGAATAGCCATCAGTAGGTTTCTGGTATAGGATGGTGCTTATGTGACCATGATTTATTTGTAAGCCACACCATCAGCACATCACCAAACGTTATATATGCCTTCAAGAGGCAGCAGTAATCCTCTGCCACATATATTGCACAAACCACACAGTCTCTGCCCCAAAGGATAAAAAGGTCACAAATCAGATAACAAGAAAGGAAACATACATAAATCTGCAGGAGAATACTTTAACCTCCTTGCAGGTACAGAAAAGGATTTAAAAGTAGCCATCCTGCTACAAAACATAAAACACTTCAATACTCAATTACAAAGGGAAATAGCTGAACTGGAGCTAATTTGCAAATTCCAAACTATACAAATATGCCTCAATAAGTATTTAAATTGATTAAAACCCTGCAGAGGCAACTACTTATTGATGGACATTCTCATCTCCCCATCAGCTACATTGAATGGCCACAATCACACTGAATGGTTATCTTAGTTTACAATGGATAGTAACATCTTTCTTTTACAGTAATTTTCTTATCTATATACCTGCCAGTATTCCCTCTAATTTTTTCTCTCCCTGAATGGAATAAATTTTGTTATGTGCACCAAGACATATATGGATGTTCACCACCAGTAGAAACTCAGGCTGCTGGCTGTGGGTGGCTAAGGGTGCTCTGCTAATGATCTGGGTGACCCCTGAATTTCTCCTGGGCAGCTTCCCAGTTTCAGCTTACAGAAAACATTGATACCTGCCTTTGTATTTGGTCTCCAGTACATCTGATGAAGTGGGTTTTACTCACAAAAGATTATGCCCTAATAAATCCATTAGTTTCTAAGGTGCTACAGTCCTCCTCATTTTTACAGATCTAGTCAACACGGTTATCCCTCTCAGACTTATTTGAAGAGAAAGTTTGGGGGCTGTGCTAGAAATTGGACACAAATAAGACATCAGGAATGGTAACACAAAAACCTGTAGGAGAACACTTCCTACAACAAAAAATTTCAAAAACAGACTCCAAAGAGAAATGACAGAGCTACAATTCATTTGCAAATTTGACATCATCAGTCAAGGATTGAACAAAGATGGGGAATGGCCGGACAGCTACAAAAGCAGTTTCTCCTCTCCACACATCCACATCAGCTGCTGGAAGAGGGCAATATCTTCCCTGACTAAATTGATCTTGTCTACTTGGGCCTTCCTCTTGATTGGTACTTCATTCTTTTCATGAGCCTGTATATTTAAGAGCTGCCTCTGGAATTTCCACTACATGCACCTGAAGAAGTGGGTATTTGTTCATGAAACCTTTCCCCCCAAACAAATCTGTTAGTCTATAAGGTGCCACAGGACTTCTCATGGTTTTTGTGGAGACAGACTAACATGGCCACCCCCTTACACTAGAGATTGTGTTTGTTGTCACACCAACCTCCCGTTTCCCTACCTGTTTGTTTTTCCTACCTGTTTCATCTCATATTTCATGTTATAAGTGCTTTGTAGCAAGGTCTGTCATTTGCTGTGTTTGCACTGCAGCTGGCTCCAAGTGGTTCCAACCTAGCTGAATTCTCCAGATCCACTGCAGTAATAATGCTCATGAAGACGACACATTTCTTTAAGTTCTAAAACAAATTATACTTCATGTGTGATCAAAATGTACCCATCTCACTAAATGTGAAACACTCAGTAGCATTCTCTTAACCCTAATCTAGTTTATACTGAAATTTCCCACTGCCTTAGGAGCTCCATTATAAACATTTTTTTTGTCTCACCTTATAAACATACAAACAGACATCCTCATTTTTCCATGGAAAAGGAAATGGCTGGAAGTCAGTGAATTTTAAGGGTCCTGTTGCCTCTGCTTTTCAGTATATAGAACAGTTCATTGCAGTTTTATTTCTCCTTATATGCAGGGAGAGGGAGTCAACTGTGGCTTGCCAATGCTAAGTAGATTTCACAAAAGTCCCTAACGGTGTAATGATAGAGCCTTACACAAAACAGAAGATGCTTCTATTTTTAAACTTGTAAGCAAATTGTTGTAGGTCAATTCTAGTATTTCAGAAAAGATACAAATGCCATGTTCCCTAAAGGCAGATGAATCTGGCTGTGTTAAATAATCAACACTAGCTCAAATATTCACACTCACACTTAGCATCATATTGTGTTTGAGAAAATAAATACACTAAAAAAAGTCTTGTGTATATTTTGCAAATGTTTATTTTGTGAAACCTTAGCACATTGTGTATCACACAGCATGGCACAGTCAAGCGAGTGTGATTGCTCACAGACTGTTCTTATTGGCAGCACTCTTCCATAAACAATTATCTGTTTAAAGTCAAACTTTCATTTACAAAGAGGATGGGGAGCGTGTAAGACTTTTAAACTGGTTTTTGGACTCATATCTTATTCGTTCTGTGGAAGAAGAGAGTTGGCTCATGGCATGATGAATGAGGTGGCCTCACATGGTGTCCAGATTTACTGGCTAGAATGTTACAGTGTGTTTGAGAAAATAAATGATTGCTTCAAACTTATAACCTTAGATAATGATAAACGTTGTTATTTCCAGCATCTACTATTTTTTGCAGCCCAAAATTAAAATAAGTTTGTGCCTGATCCAGTGACGATGTCAGTTAGTAGAAAATTTCCCATTGACTTTCATGGGTTTTGGATCAGACTCTTTGTTCCTGCATGACACATATTTAACATTAGGCAGATATATGAGAATTAACATGTGTTTTCTAAATATCATGGAAAAGTCAAATGAATTACTTGAGTCACATACTTTACTCAGCAGATCTGTGCATCTTCACCTCCGCTGCAGCCTGCATGACAAATAATCTATCTCCCAACTGACCTTACCAATAAAGTATATGACAGATGTTCAGAATGCATCCAGTTCTTTTTCTGAACTATTACACTCTCCTCTTGTCATTGTTTCAGTAAAAATGGTTGAGAAGATGTGTGTCTACTGCCCATTATCAGCATTGAAAAGCTCATCCGGGGTATCTACTTTTCACAGTAATGGGAACAAAGCTCTCCAGCTATTGTCTGAAATGAAGTTAGTGAGGCATTCCATGGCAGCACTGTTCTTATTGACCCTGCCCTTATGCAAGAGTAAAGGTAACATCTGGATTATAAAGTACCTGAGCTGCTAAAGCCTGATGTTATGCCAAACGCAAAATATTCTCAAAGGGTCATTCAACAAAGTAATTGTCCCTCTCATGAAATAACATGGGAATTAGGGTTACCATATCTCCCCTGGCCAAATATGGAACATGGGGAATGACCCCCCATCCCGGCCAAAACAGGACAGATGGTCACCCTATCTGGGGTGCTGGGAACAGGGCTGCTGCCCCACCAGCAAAGTTCCTGGCTTCTCCAAGCTGTGGGTGGCAGTCTGTGCTGCCACACAGGTCCAGCTCCTGGCTACTACCCCAGCTTGGGGAAGCCAGGTGGCTCCAGCTCCGACCCCACTGTGGCCATGGCTGCCCCCTGGGCTCAAAGCCCCACAGCTCCAGCCTGCCTGGATCTGGTTTTGGTGACCTGCTCCTACCTCCCACCCCACCCCGGGCCCTGGTTCCTGTGCCAACCTCTGTGGCCCGGGCTCAACCCCCGCACATCTCCAACTCCAGCTCCCCTGGCTCTGGCTCCGGCTCCGGCTCCAGCAGCCCTGCTCTAACTTCCCTAGCCCCGGATCTTGCTCCAACCTCTGCAGCCTAGCTCAATCACCTGTGGTTCCAGCTCCAATCCCGGCTCCCACTACAAGACCGGCAGCCCCAGCCATTGCTCCAACCCCCACCGCCCAGGCCCCAGATCGAATCCCACTGAATCCCTGGTTCACCCCCCACTCTGGCTCCCATTCCAACCCCCATGGTCCCAGCTCAGCTCCAGCCCCTGGCTGGGGGAAGCCGGGCAGCAGCTGAGCCACCTCTGGTCTGGCTCTCAGCTCCTGGCTCCCCCAGGTGGGGGAAGCTGGTGAACCACTGTGAAATACGGGGCAATTTACCCCTTTCACAAAATAAATCGGGATGGCAGAACGACACCCAAAATACGGGCCTGTCCTGCCAAAAATGGGTTGGATGGTGATCCTAATGGAGGGTATTTGCCTGTTCCTGTGCTGAATATCATTATGTGTATACAGTAGGCAGTTCGTCGTGTCCGACGATGATGTCTTGTGCTTGCACAGGCTCATCGGTTATGGACTCACATGTGGCTGAGGAGTCCAAGCTTTGAAAGCCATGGGCATTCACAGTGGGGGCAAGGGAATTGTCCTGACTCTGTTGGCGCAGTTGCTGCTATTGCTTTCTTCCTCTCATGAGCATCAATGAGGCATACACGTCGCTGCTCTTCAAAGTTGTCATACGCATGTCGTATGAGAGCACACTTGCTTAGCAATTAGCACAACAGGAGCAATTGGTATCAGTAACATCCCACTGATTCCTCTTTGCCTTAATAATAGATTATTTAAAACAGATCATGGAACAGCCGTTTGCCACAATAATGAATATTATTGTAATGAATATAATTAATGTTATATATTAAATGAATATTAATGTAGAAAGAACCTGCTGAAACCAGGAAGAACTCTACAAAGCTTCCATCATTTTGAATATACTTCCTGTTTAAGCATCAAGCTCTCCCCTTGGATATATGTGGAGCGTACCTTTCGATGCCAAGAAAGCCCCAAATGTTCCCAAGAGCAGAATTTGCTCCAAACTTTACTTTTTTTTTAACTTAGGTGTTACAGTTATTGACTTCAAGGGATTTATTTTGGTTTCTACTATGCTAAGTGACATGAAAGCCTGGCTCATATTGTGCCCTATGAATAATTCTTCGTGCTTTCCTATATCATCTCAATTCAACCAAAATCATCATCAGCTTCTTTGTTAGCTGTATTAAGCAGTTGTATAACCTGGAAGAGAATCTTGTAAGAAATTCCAAAATTGATACTACCATCCAAGTTTCAGTTTTCTCAGCCCAAAATGAAGTACTTGTAGTATGTTTCTCTCTTGTTTTCTCATTTGGCAGGTTGGTGGTTTCTGACATATTTGTCATATATAGTAAACTCTTTCATATCCAGTAGCCCTGGGACCAGGAGGTTGCCAGATATTTAAATATTCTGGATAATAGAGAGTCATACCTACCTATGCATAACACTAAAGAAAAACAAGATGAGCTATTAAGAAACAAATGAAAATGTACACAGAATACTTTATTAACCAACAACAGTAGCATTGTACTGCAAATGTATATTGTATTTGCTGTATTTATTTGTGTTTACTTTCATTGTACTGTACTTATGGAAAACATAACTAAAATTTACTTGTGATTAAACTTGTGATTAAAATGATGGTTATTTCAGAGTTAGAATGATAGCATGATAGAATGTGGATATGAAAGAGTTTACTGTATTTTGTTCCCAAAACCTAGGGTCAGTTCAGGGACAATGATGATTATTTGGAAAATTTGTTTTTGACTTTTAATTCTTGTGAACCTTTCTTTTTCCCAGCAGCTCTGCCCCTCCTGGTGGAAATAATTTGAGCTGAAGAGAGTGCCAAATTAGAATGATCACTACTCAGTGCTGAGAATGGTTGGGAGAAGGAAGTATCTTCTGTCTTGTGTGCTTTTTTCTGCATCTCTTGCATTCTTGGCTAATTTTTATTCCTCGCCTGTAACCCATTCAGTCTCCTCAACATGGATGTCCTTTTTTCCCAAAGTCTGCACTCTCATTTTCTAAACAATGTCTTAAAAATCAAGGCCTCTAGTGTGCCTTCTCCCTTCACTGAATGATGATGATGATGTGGCAAGCTGTGCAAATAGCTCAGTAAGTCTTGGTAGGGTCATTGCATGAAACAGCTGCATGACTGATGTGGATTTTTATTTGCTGTTCTTTCTGATGGCATTAATGGATGCCCAAGGAGACTAGATCTGCCTAGTATTTCATGTTCCTGCTGGTATTAATATGACAACTTTTCACCTTGGGGTGACTTTAGCAGTAGATTTTGTTAACCTTTTTATTTCTGGCTTTGGGGATTTTTAAAAAAAATATATACAATATTCCATCACTGCAGAAACTTATGAATATCCAAATTGTAGGTTGTTGTACTCTCAAGGCCAATTTGTTTAAAGGCCTCAATTTAGCCTCTCATTTTCCACCCACAATCAATTGTAGACATAATCAACTACAAATATATATCATAAGATTTGCAGGCTACCTCGTCGGCTAGAATAAATTGCCATAGCTACTGTACTATCATCTTGCATGCCAGTTTACCTCCAGCTGACCATCCAGCATTAAATATCTATTCAATCTGTGAATTCAGTAAGGTAGGCACTTACAGTAAATCCAAGTTCCACTGAAATTAAGTTGAGTTTGCCATTGATTTCATTGTGGCTAGGATTTTACATCTAAATTCTATTATTTGTGTTTGAAATTTTACCCCTACAACTGAGTGTATGGGTGAGAAATTAGTGGCTGTTTTTCAAATAGTGACCTTTGTTCAGAGCCGGTGTTAGGTATAAGCAACTCACACAATTGCTTAGGGCCCTGAGAGCTCAAGGGAGCCCCTATTTGTTTTTTATTGTGTGTTGTGTGTGGTGGTTGGGCCTCCCAAAACATTCCTGTTTACGTCCCAAATGGGCTTACATCACCTCTACCCTTAGTGCTATTAACTCTTCATTTCAGTTGATTCCCCTTAACTTGAGGGACAAATAAGCTTTCCACAGCTGCAGAGATTTCTTTCCCAACGAACAGCAGAAGAATATATTTTGTTTCTTGTAACTCTCTCCAAGGTCACTGACATGAAATATTTCTGATGTCTTGACAGGGACATGTAAAAATTACTCATTTTATATAAAAATGGAAATTATTCATTTTCCCAAAAGACATTTGTAAATTTCTTTTTTTGAGGCCTCTGCTTTATTCCTATCCTTTGTTTCCTGTCTTTTAACCAGTTATCAGTCCATGAGAGGACCTTCCGTCTTCTCCCAGGGCAGCTTACTTTACTTAGGAGCCTTTAGCTGCGTCTACACGTGCACGCTACTTCGAAGTAGCGGCACCAACTTCGACGTTAGGCGGCGAGACGTCGAAGTCGCTAACCTCATGAGGAGATAGGAATAGCGCCCTACTTCGACGTTCAACGTTGAAGTAGGGACCGTGTAGACGATCCGCGTCCCGCAACGTCGAAATTGCTGGGTCCTCCATGGCGGCCATCAGCTGGGGGGTTGAGAGATGCTCTCTCTCCAGCCCCTGCGGGGCTCTATGGTCACCGTGGGCAGCAGCCCTTAGCCCAGGGCTTCTGGCTGCTTCTGCGGCAGCTGGGGATCTATGCTGCAGGCACAGGGTCTGCAACCAGTTGTCAGCTCTGTGTATCTTGTGTTGTTTAGTGCAACTGTGTCTGGGAGGGGCCCTTTAAGGGAGCGGCTTGCTGTTGAGTCCTCCCTGTGACCCTGTCTGCAGCTGTGCCTGGCATCCCTATTTCGATGTGTGCTACTTTGACGTGTAGACATTCCCTCGCTGCGCCTATTTCGATGTTGGGCTGAGCAACGTCGAAGTTGAACATCGACGTTGCTGGCCCTGGAGGACGTGTAGACGTTATTCATCGAAATAGACTATTTCGATGTCGCAACATCGAAATAAGCTATTTCGATGTTGGCTGCACGTGTAGACGTAGCCTTTGTGAGCAATTTTGTCAAAAAAATGTTTAAAGTCTTATTAAAGTTTGGCATCACACTAGCTATCTTCCAGTCATTTGGTGCAAATGATGATTTAAAAGATAGGTTACAGAAAACAGTGAGTAGTTCTGCAATTTCACATGTGGGTTCTTTGAGAACTCATGGGTGAATGCCATCTGGTCCTAGTGACTTTGTTAGTTAAGTTCACCAATTTGTTCAAAACCCTCCTCTAATGACACCTCAATCTGGGACAATTCCTGAGATTTATCACCTAAAAGGAATGGTTCAGGTTTGGGAATCTCCCTAACATCTTCAGCCATGAAGACAGATGATGCAAAGAATTAATTTAGTTTCTCTTCAATGACCTAATTGTCCTTGAGTTCTCCTTTAGCATATTGATCATCCAGGGGCCTCAATGATTGTTTAGCAGGGTTCCTACTTCTGATGTATTTAAAAAAAAAACTGCTATTACTTTTTAAGCTTTTGGCTAGCTGTTCTTCAAATTCCTTTTTGGCCTTCCTTACTATAGTTTTACACTTCATTTGACAGAGTTTATTTTCCTTTCTATTTTCCTCATGAGGCTTTAACTTCTACTTTTTAAATGGTACCTTTTTATCGCTCACTGCCTCTGTTATTTCTAGTGTTTTCCATCGTGGTTAAGCCACAATGGCACTTTTTTGGCTCTCTGAATGTCATTTTTAATTTGGGGTATACGTTTGCGTTGGGTCTTTATTATCGCGTATTTGAAAAGTTTCCATGCAGGTTGCAAGAATTTTATTTTTGTCATTATACCTTTGAATTTTTTGTTTAATCAACCTCCTCATTTTTGTGTAGTTGCCCTTTCTGATATTAAGTGCCACTTTGTTGGGTTGCTGTGGTGTTTTTCCCACTACAGATATTCTATACTTCCCTATGTCAGTGGTACCTACATGTACCACAACTACTGGTTTCTTCCCAGCACTACACATAAGTCCATCTAGATGTCTTCAGAGACCTGCAATCTTTTCACCAGGCAGGAAAGTCACCAGATGGTCCCTCTGCTTTAGTTGGATGGTCTCCTTCCCTAAGCCTTTCACTTTGCTCAATAGTACAGAGACTGTCTGACTGTGTGGGATCATTCTACTGTGTCTCAGAAAGTCTCATCTATTCCCTTCTCTGGCTCCCATAGCTCCTCTAGCTTAGCCACCCTGGTCTCCAAAGTCTGTATGTGGTGTCTGAGGGCCAGGAGCTCCTTGCAGTAAATGCACACACATCGCACCTGTTCCTAGGTTGGGTAATTCTGCATTCCACATGCTACAGTGGGTGCAATAAACTGGATAGCCCCCATGTTGCTGCTGGGCTTCTGCCTGCATTGTGTTTTTACTCCTAACACTAATTAGTTTCTTGATAGGGTTTGGTTTTTAAATCAGGTGCATTAGGTTTTAGTTTAGTTTAACGAATGCCAGCTGTATCTACCCCACTCTAAACTTCCTTACCCAATGGCACTGATGGGTGCCGCACACCTCGGGGCAAGGTGGCAGGTGGGCTGGCTCCCTGCACTGAAGGGTAGGGCCAAGAATAGAAGGGGCAGGGCAAAGGGCAGTCAGCTCTCAGCCCAGACTGTACGGTGGTGCTGATCCCTTCTCCACCCCCCCCCACCCAGCGCTTCCTCACAGCCATGGGCAGCCCGAGCAGCACTGCCATGGTATTTCAAATGGGCCCAGAGCTCCATCCTCTGCCACTGCCAAAGTAACAGCAGTGACAGTTGGAGCTCTGGGCCCCTTTGAAACATGCCTCCCCCCATGTTGGCAGCCCTGCCATCACTAAACTCCCCTGTTACCTGCTCCTATCTCTAGCTCCTTTGGTCGCTCAGGAGCAGGCTTATTATAGCGCTGGCCTTCCTGTGCAGCCTTGCTCCCTGGTTAAGACTTAATGGGTGTGAAAAAGATTCAGTATCAAAGTCTCATTAAGAAGTTCTCAGCCTTGCCTGCCAGGCTGCTACCCTGAGGTCCCTCAGACAAACAAGCTCAGCGTGAGGATCTCCAAACAAACAAGCACAGCACACTGTATCTTTCAGACAACGTGCAAGTACATGACAAACACATACACATACACTACAGACAACAACTTATCCCAAGGGTCACATAGTCGCTTCTTCTCCATCTGGAGAATTTCCTCACCAAACTTCCCTGTTAGTTGCTCCTGTTCGCTAGTGCACTGATCTCAAATGAAAACCCTTGCTTTTCTTTCCCCCTCGCCCTTAAAGAAGTTGCCATTGCTGTTGACACAGCATATGTAATTACTGTGCACAGCACAGTTGGATAATATCCTACATTATTAAATTCACCAAATAAATAAATATATTACTTGATTTCTTTTAATAGAGAATTTGATTTATGAGACAATCAGGGCATTATTTGACTTACCGTGTAAAATGGAATCTTGCAGTTTTGTAGGAATGTATCTGGGCAAAAAGATGTTTGCATAATGGCTTATTCATGGAGTCTATTTATAGTTTCATTCATTCAGGTTTTCTGAAAATACAGCTCAGTGTTTATTGGTAAAGCAGCTTGATTCCTTACAGATGGTGGAGCTGAAGCTACCCCAGAGCAGATGACAAATTTCACAAATGTAGGTCTGCTTTATTTTAAGGAAAAAGTAGATGAGACATATCCTAAATAGTATTATATTATCTCAAATCATATTTTGTTTGCCTTATAGTAGGAACGGCCATGGTTTAAAAAAATACGAATATTGAACTCAGTTAAGGAGAGAAATGATTTCTTCATTATGGGTTTCTCAGGTCTTTGATGAATTAGATTGAAAATAAATCAGCAAGCAAATTTCAAAAGACCTAAGCATAGAAACTTTTTTCTTGACTTAAATTATATGAACAGATAATTGAACTAAAAACATTGCAAAAATATACACAGAAGTTGAGGTTTCAGAAGTACCTAGTTACTCTTGGCAACCTTGGCCACAGAGATTGTTAGTGAAGAATTGGATAAAAGTCTGTAAATATAAAGCACATATAAAATAAAATTCAGAGAAAAGGGTAAAATTCTAGAAAGACTAATGCCATTGGTAGAAACCAGGGAAGGGAAAAGTGGCAGAAGCAGAAGCTGCAGCATCAGTCCAGAATTTTTCGGTACCCTTGGCTTTGTTGGATGCTCTGAGCTACTTCAGCTGAATTCACTGGCTTTTGAATTTCCCTTCATTCTTCAAGAAAAAATTATGGCATCCCCAGCCCGCTTCAGAGGAACCCTCTTCTAGCCAAATCCATGGCTTCCACAGGATCTTTACACCACTCCAGCCCTTTGGCCTACATGCAGGCACTGCTGAGGATGAGGGGAGAAAGAAGGGTGAGGATCTCACCCCTAGAGAATTGAAACTATTTTACATTTCAGCACTAATTGTAGATTTTTCTTTGCATTTCAGTGTGTTGGAAATTATTATTATTATTTTTTTAAAAAGCAGCTTCACCTTTCCTTAGCTACTTTTACTAACAGGTTTTGTTCTTTTAATGAGGTGGCAGGGGTTGTGGTGCAAAAACTTTAGGAAATGTTTAAGTTCAAACAAAAATAGTGTTTGGTGAAACTGAAAAATAAAAATAAAAAAAAAAATTAAAGAAATGTCTGTTTATCTTAGCTTTCGTAGTGCCTCATTTTCAAAAATAAACCTTATGGTTTGTCCTGAAATAGATCTGACACAATTCTTTTAAAATATCTTTTAATTAAAACAATATACAAATACAAGAAGAAATTAGAATTAGAACAAGGGAAGGGCGCTGTAATGTAATGTAATTCCCATCCTAAAAATTATTGCTGGTTTTGAAAACAAAAAACCAATACTGTTCAACTTTAGCACTTTCTAGCTGAATAACATGAATTATGCACCGGGCAAGGAAAGCACTGCGGTGAAATGAATGCACACTGTGGCTCAGTTTTGTGATGAATGGTGGACATCCCACTTTCCGTATCAAGGGAGGACCAAGAAAATTGCATTCTTAAGGTTGTAATAAAAAAGCTTGCAACAGTGTGTTATATTTCCCTCATCTCGTATAGTAATTTTCACAAGAACAGAATACACTGAGTGCCTTTTGTGTTCGTCATCAGGATAATTTAGGATTTTAACACTACTTTTCTTCGTCGGTGGCTGCAGACACTGCAATTTGTCTCTTAGGTTCGTGAGTACTACATTCACCAAATTTAATTTAAAATGATGGACTGCATCACCATTCATTTACAAATGAGAACCTCAATAAACACAGGGAAAAATAACTCATGGAAATAGATGGTGTAATCATCCATCTGCCATTCCCAGCCTGTTTTCTTCAGGCTATCCATGCACTTTTCTGCTATATCAGTCTACCCAGTGAGAGTATAGTATTGAACAAAGTCAAAAATAGTTTCACAGAGTATTACTTGATACAGCCGTATATTAAGAAATACAACTTTTATGACACATTTCAGGTTTTATAAGTCCAGAGTGGTCAGATCTTCAGCTGGTGTCAACAGCACTGTAGTGATTTACAGCTGCTAAAGAGCTGGCTGTTACACATTAGACTTGTGCCAGCCAGAGTGAGAAGGTTATAATAACTCAGACCTCCCACAAAACAGTGGGCCATACTATGTCCATTTCTTTAATCCTAAATTTTTCCCTTCATCCTTATCCCTCCTTTTCCCTCTCCTATTCCACTAAGTCAACGACGATCCCTTTTATATGACTGGAGAATAGAGGCTCACCGATTCTGGACCAGCGCCTGGTCTCATTGGCTGTGTCTACACTAGCCCCAAACTTTGAAATGGCCACACAAATGGCCATTTCAAAGTTTACTAATGAAGCGATGAAATGCATATTCAGTGCTTCATTAGCATGCGGGCGGCCGCGGCACTTCGAAATTGACGCGGCTCGCCGTCGCGCGTCTTGTCCCGATGGGGCTCATGGAAATAAGAGGACTTCGAAGTAGATGGGGTCCTTTCAAAAAGGAGCCCCGTCGGGATGAGCCGCGCGGCGGTGAGGCGCATCAATTTCAAAGTGCCGTGGCTGCCCACATGCTAATGAAGCGCTGAATATGCATTTCATCGCTTCATTAGTAAACTTCAAAATGGCCATTTGTGTGGCCATTTCAAAGTCTGGGGCTAGTGTAGACACAGCCATTTATACTAATATAAATCCAAAGAAATTCCCCTGAGGGAAATGGAGTTACTCTGGCTTTGCCTTTGTCCTTGTGTAAGAGCCTTCAGGATCAAGTTATTAAGCTTTAAGTCACATCAGATGAGATAAACTCTTTATTATTATCTTGTGACTAGTCAAAATCATGCTTTTTAGTATTATATTACAATTCCATAGTCAACAGCCTGCTAAAGTGGATCATTGGCCTTTTCCAATAACACTATTTCTTAGCATGATGTGCCAATATGGTGCACTGACTGTGAAAGAGAAGTAGCAACCAGGGTTCAATCGTAGCTCTGCAAAAAGCAACCTCGTGCAATTTCTCAGCTACCTTCTTTGTAATGTGGGGAGGAGGGGGGAATACATTTGCTAAAGTGAAGCAATGCTCAATAATAAGAGCTGAAAAGGACAGAGAATTAGCACTAGTCAGTCGAATTGCTGAGACTGAACTCATGATTTCCTCCTGATTCCCCACCCAATGCACCTTACCCTAGCCAAAAAAGTTTGGAGTTATGGAAAATTGCTATTACATCTCTCTTTCTTGGCCTCTAGGTTGGTGCCTATCCCATTATGCTCATTAGGAATTTGGTAGCATGTTCTGGTTGGTTGGCATATAGGGAGTTATGTTAGGCTGGAACACATTTTGTGATTTGTCATGTTTTTTGTGGTTCTGGAGCATAGTCAGTACAGATGGAATATTTGGAGATTTTGCTAATAAGCACTACTGAGCACATGTAAATTACAATTTTCAAAGGCTTAAAACTCAGCTAAATAGTTAGAGAATGACGGAGACAGCAAAAATCATATTTCTAATTTCAACACTGTTCACTTGCCAAATTTTTCTCCAAAGAGAGCTTCTAGGTAGAATACTGGTACAGGTTGAACCTCTCTTGTCCAGCACTCTTGGGACCTGACTGGTGACAGATGAGACAATCTGCTGGAAAAGGGGAGGTCAATATTGTTTAGCATGTTGCCAACACTTTCACTGCTTATTGGGCTTTTAGAAGACATTTAGGAGTAAATTACAGCTAAATAATAGCAGAGAGCACTGAGAGCCAGGACTTGGGTCTGTAAACAAACTTTATGGGACAATGGGAAACTTGGCTACACTCATGAGAAGTGGTTATCTGGCTAACTAAAATCATGCTGGATTACAGATGTTGCTGGATGAGAGAGTTCCAGATTCGAGAATTTCAACCTGTAGTAGCTAGCTTTTTACTAGCATCAATATTGAAAAAAGATTTTATTGAAAATAAAATCAGCCAGAAGCAGAACAATTATGGGAAAGGTGAGCTCAAATGCTTAAAGCTTGACAAAATTATTAGCAACTAAAATCAGGGCATAAAACAGAAAGTATCTGGTAACCTATACAACAGGCATCATTATTAGCTCCATCTATAATATCACTCATTTTGTAAGCATTTTGGACAGGGATAGTATTCTCGTTTGTTTATAGAGCATGCTGGTGACCCATAAACTAATGGCTGCTGGTTGGGATGATTTGCTCCACAACAGTGTAATTTCTAAAGCACACTAACATGTTGTACATTAATTGGTCCAAGAAAACCATAATGGTATCTACAGAAGGTTCCCTAGAGTACTTGAATATAAGTGTATAACTCATTATAGCACTAATGGGCATCAGTAGAGTCTACATGAATGAGTTAATGAGTGCCACATTCAGCAGGGCCAAAGGCCCCATGGGCCCTGAGGCAAGGTGTAGAGGACCTGGCTCTGCCCAGACCATGACATGTTCCCCCCACAGTCTCAGAGCCGAGCAGAATTTCACTCCATTATCAATTATAAGGGCTCCCTGTTTGCCTTTCCTTACTTCCCCCCAATATGTCAGTGGGCCTGGATACATTAGTGTACTTTAGAAACCACACCTCCACAGCATGCATTGCTGCATTGCATAGAAGAGCCCAAAGATTCCACATTCAAGCTCCTTGACCTTTGGGATATGTGAAATAAGGATCTGAATTTTGCATCATGAACCCATGCCCATCTTGCCATACTCACAGGATAATTGTGCTCCATGATTTAATGTGTGCATGACATCTCTGTTCCTTATTCCAAGTAGGCGTCACCTGCAGGTTGAGCTGCAAACCGCACCTTTTCACCACAGAAGACAGGCATGTCCTACAGCAATGTTATTTAAAAATGAATGACAATCTCCATTCCGAAGGATTGAATGGGAGTGGCGTCTGCCATTATTTAAATAAAAACTTTTCAGGGCTCAAGTGGTTGCATTTTTTTAATTTTCTTTAGCTTGCGGTCCACCATGAGTCCTAAATCCTTTTCCGCAGTACTCCTTCCTAGACAGTCACTTCCCATTCTATATGTATGAATCTGATTATTCCTTCCTTTGCTTTTGTCCTTATTAAACTATTAAACTATATTCTGTTTACCTCAGAGCATTTCTCCAGTTTGTCCAGACCCTATACTTCAAAGCTGTTGTAATGCCTCCCATTTTGGTATCATCTGCAGATTTAATAAGCATGCTCTCTATGTCAATATCTAAATCATTGATGAAGATATTGAACAGAACAGGTCCCAAACCAGACTCCTGCAGAACCCCACTTGTTATTCCCTTCTAGCATGACTGCAAGCCATTAATAACTACTCTCTGAGAACGGTTATTCAGCCAGTTATGCACCCACCTTATAGTAGCCCCATCTAAGTTTTATTTGCCCAGGTTATTGATAAGATCATGCAAAACCTTCTGTGAGATTCTGAGATCATGCAAGATCTGGCTAAGCTGAGATGGCCCTTTACCGTACTTTCTACCTTTCCTATGCAATGGTATAGCTTGCTTTTGGGCCCTTAATAATGTCCCTTTGAAAAACTGCCAACTCTCTTCAGTTGTTTTTCCTTTCAGTCTTACTTCCCATGGGACCTTATCTACCAGCTCTATAAGGCTACATGCATGCCATGTAACACTTCGAAGTTCCCGTGGGGGAGAATTAGCCTAATCAAGTGCTGCATATACATCACAGCACTTCATTAGTAATCTCCCATCACCCTGATTACCATGTGCCCTTCAAAGAAGGGGGCAAGTGTAGATGTAGCTTAAGTTTACCAGCATCTGCTTTCTTGAAATCCATTGTCTTTATTTTGCTGCTCTCCCTTTAACCATTTTTTAGAATATGGAACTCTATATTTTATGGTCACTTTCTCCCAAGCTGCCTTCCACTTTCAAATTCACTACCAGTTCCTTCGTATTTGTTAAAATCAATTCTAGAATTGATCCTTCCCAATAGCTTTTTCCACCTTCTGAAATAAGAAAAAATTGTCTTCAAAGCAGTCCAAGAACTTTCTGGATACTCTGTCTCTTGCTGTGTTACTTTCCCAACATATGTCTGGATCATCGAAGTCCCCCATCACCTCCAACATCTTGGCTTTGGATGATTGTTAGTTGCTTAGAAAAAGACTCATCCACCTAGGTATGTGGTCTGTAGTAGGCCCCTACCATGACATCTCCCTTGTTTTTTTATCCCTTTTACCCTAACCCAGAGACTCTGTGCATCATCTCATGTATCCATCTCCACCTTAGTACAGGTGTGCACGTTTTTAATATATAAGGCAACACCTCCTCTCTGTTTACCTTGTTTAGTCTACCTATCCTTGCTGAGTAGGCTGTACCCTTCTATACCAATATTTCAATCATGTATATTATAAATCATGTGTATTTTAAATGTCTGAGTGGCTGTGGCTACACTAGCCCAAATCTTTGAAGATTACTAATGAAGTGCTGAAATACACATTCAGTGCCTCATTAGCATGCCAGCAGCCACGGCACTTTGAAATTGCTGAGGCTCACTGCTGCACAGCTTGTCCAGATGAGGCTCCTTTTCAAAAGGACCCCGGGAACTTCAAAATCCCTTTATTCCTATCAGGAGATGGATTTTTTTTAAATATATGACACTTAGAAAACTAAGCATTTTATCATACAATGCAACTTGTATCAGCACCATAAAAAGCAGTAAGAAAGGCTTATTTTACTGCTGGTACACTTACAAGATACTATCAGCAGATAGGAATAAGGGGATTTCAAAGTTCCCAGGGTCCTTTTGAAAAGGAGCCTCATCTGGACAAGCCGCGCAGCAGTGAGCCTCAGCAATTTCAAAGTGCTGTGGCTGCTGGCATGCTAATGAGGCACTGAATATGTATTTCAGTGCCTCATTAGTAATCTTCAAAATGGACATTTGCATGGCCATTTCGAAGATTTGGGCTAGTGTAGATGTAGCCAGTATGGTCAGATGTGTGATTATGTAATTTCATGATCTACATTGCCCTCTTTAGGAAAAAAAATATATATTCAGGCCTAATGACAGCAGGAGTTAAAGTTGAACGCGGAACCTTAACTTCCTCATGATTAAATATTAGATGGTTTCTGTATCATAAATTAGTTGCAATATGTAACACACTACAAAACAGATTTTTATACAAACGTACGCAGTTACTCAAATCTAATGACATAAAAGGCAAAATGGCCTGTCTGATTTTCAGATTCTATTTGGCCTATGCAGTGCTAGTTGCTAAGAAAGTTTGATATGGAAGATACCACAAGAAAGTACATATGTATGGCTTGATACTCTGCTAAGACAACCTGACAGAGCTCTAAGACCACCCCATTCATTAATTTGCTTCATGTCTAACCTCTTCATTGGGAACCATTGAACTCTATGATAAGAGATTATGTGGAGAGGTTTGAACTCATCAGGAAGGCTGATGAAGGGAAGGGTTCAGTAACACACTGGTATGATCCTCATCGGGAAGCAACAGTGAGAATACACTCAGAAGCATCCAAGAGCATAGAGCTGCAAATGTTTGTCTGTCAAGCTGGTATTGTTCATGATGGGTGGGGAGCAAAGAGTTTCAATGGACTGAGACTGAAGAGACGGAGGTTCCTGGTTCTGCAACAGACTTCACTGGATGTGTCACTTCATAACACTGGGCTTCAGTTCCCAAGCTGTAAATGGAGAATAATACAGTAAATTTTCATATCCAGGATCCCTGGGAAAGGGAGGTTGCTGGATGTTCAAATATTCGTTAAGAGAGCGCAGCTGGGGGATGCCCAGGCAGAGGTTAGTGCCCCCTGCCCCATAACAAAGTTCAACTCCCAGCAATGGCTCCCACTCAGTCACTGCCATGGCTGTGTGGTGTGGGGAGTCACCTGAGGGGCTTGCAGATTGCTGCACTATGCGGGGAGCCGCTCTGGGCTGTGGACACTGAACAGGACAGCGGAGCAGTCTGCCGGCTACACACACATGCAGCATGGAGGGATGCAAGGCAGGTGCTGAGTGGGCCAGCCCCCCGAGGGGTGGGGCACAGCGCACACTCTCAGTTCTGCTCTTTGGCAGAGTGAAAGGGGAGGTAGAGTCAAGGCTTGGGGTTTGAGAGTTATGCTGGTTATTTGAGCCTTCCAGTTAATTGAATACCAGATAAAACAAAGTTTACTGCAGTACTTCCTTTTCTCACAGGGACACTATGAGGAACCATTCATAAATGTTTATTAGGTATTAGATAGAGTGCTGCATGAGCAGAGTTGCGATAGCTAGGCCTTCAAATTTACCTAAATAGTAAGCTCAACTGTAAAATATGAGCAGAAATTCATGAAGTGTCACAATAGCCTTTATCAACAAATATGGATGGCAAATGCTGAAGGAGTGAGACAGCTTGAATTAGTCCAAACAAAAAGGCCTAACAATATCAGTCAAGGACCGTGTTAAGATGATACTTAGTAAGCAAGTCAGTTTCAGACTGAAAAAAATCAATTAAAGAAAATTGGTGTGTTGGGAATTAGGCCTGCTGCTAGATAAAATAAGGAGGGAATGGACTTTTCCATCCCACACTCTCTTTAGTGGTTCTCAAAGAAAGAGTTTAGGAAAATATTGGCTGCTGGGTGAGCTTCACCATCATGGCTGCCACCCTCATTGTTTCCTGGAATCTTAGATCTTCTTGCCATTGATCCTGACAGATGTCCTCACCAAATCAGGAGAGAGAGAAGGTTCCAGATGACATCATTGTCTCTTTGCTTCCCTCTCTCTCCTCTGCAGTGTGTCCTTTTCATTCTCCACTTTATTTCTCATTTTTCCTCACTCTATCCTTTTTTCCTCCTACCTAATAAGGATTTTGCTTAAGCTAGCAAAGGCTGACTATTTTCCAACATGGCTGTTAAGTGTGTGACCTGAGAGAGGCAGGTGCAACACCCTACAACAGGTGGATGTAGGTAAAACTTTGCCAGGTCTTGGAGTGGCTGATCGGATTGTGGTGAGCTTTCTACTAGTGAGGTTGTAAGTGACTATCAGCTCCAGAGACACATTGTTCTATCTTTGCTGTTCTTTTCTCTTCCTTCTTTTTTACATTGTCTAGGTTTGTCTGCTAGGAAACCGGACCAGACTTTAACAACATCTACAGTCCATTTCAACCGACATCTCTTTTCCCCCACCCAAAGTGACACATTTTTACCAGCTTTAATACCATGTAACATTGTCAGACAAAGGGCTTTTTCCTTCTAAAAACTCTCTCCAGCAAAAAGGAAAGAGGAAAGGATGTTGTTAAAATGAAATGTACTTGGTTGCCCTTTTCTATATCTTTAATAAGAAGTTAAATGGGATTTTGATGGTTTGTTTGCCATGGTACTAAGCAAGCTGAGATATCCATACTCCAACCTCTGAATCTTGTTTAAAAATTTACATGCTGGAAAGTGACTGGGCTATCAGCTTTATATATTGCCTTTAAATTAACACAACAGCACCTAAACAGGAAGAAAAACAAACTCCAGATCTTATAAAAGCAAATCTGAAAAAGAACGAGGGCTAGAGATATTATTTCCTGTGGGAGGAAAGCAAGCATGTCATTGCTGCTTTACAGACACCTCAGAAGCAACCGTAGGCCTTGGGTGGCTGCTGAGCAGGTATGTTTTTCATTGTGTGCACATAATGGTAAAGACATGGTAAATTAATGAGTCCTCAGTTACGTATTCTTTTCTGAGCAGCAAGCTCCTGATTTTGGCCTTTGTATACGGCAATTGAAAATACAAAGCCTGAGACCAGCTATAATTGGATCAATTCAGAACCTCTCCATGAATCAACATGCAACAGGGAAATAATGATATATGGAACAACAGATGGCTTAGGAACTGAAAGGTCTTTTGGAAAAGACTAGTTTTGCTTTTTCTGGGAGAGAGGTAAGGGAAATTTAAGCTGACATTTACAAGGCCTGGTTCATAGCAGTTTGAGGCAGTTCTCAGTTTAGAAAGAGAGTGGTCTGCTTACATCTCAGGCCACCCAATAATATGACTGAGTGAAGACAGGCAGCCCCTATTCAGATGCCTGCAATTATGAGACTATGCCTAAGCTCCTGCAGCTAAGTTGATAGCTGCCTGCTATCTTCTTCAGCTACTGTTGATGGCTGAGCTAGCTCTATGCTGTTCAGTGAGCAGGTACTGGGAGGAGCACAAGAAGGAAACCATTGGCTCGGGGAAGATACTTCTTACAGTACCATATGTTGTGTAGTTTCTGTATACCTGAACAAAAGCATTTTACTTCTCTAGAGCATGTTAGATGAGGAATATTGCATCTGTGGAATTAAGTAGTAAAAAGTCTCCCTCCACCCATAATATTACATAAATTTATCTATAGATTTCTGAGAATATTCCACATCACATAGCTCAAGGTATCCATACAATGTATTAAACCAGAGTTTCAAGAAGCAAATGAAAAGAGGGATGTTTTTCAAAACCCATCTACCTGCCTATTTCCTTTTTAGTGTGCATTGTATCAATAAGCCAGAAAACGTTCATACTAGTGAAGCTGAATCCTTAATTCTCCCAGGTTATAGGAAGAAGTGTTCCATTTCTTTAACCACAGTATGAATTTTGAGCCTCAGTTTTCCCTCACTCTGGTTTTACTGTCACTTTCAGTGGTGCTATTCTTGATTTACATCAGTGTACGTGAGAAGAGAATCAGTGAAACCAATGAGGAAAGCAAATGTGAAAGCTCTGGGGCTCTCCAGTGAGAATGCCTGGCTATTACTTCAGATACTTACATTTGTTAGTTCAGATGCCACAAGTAATCTAAGCACCTCAGGTGTTCTTTCATAAGCTCTTCCTTGCTTGGGTCCTGGCTATACCACTGTATATATTGTGGCAGGATCTTTGTCACACCTGAGCCCCAGACTCCTGCTCCATCCATAGTTCCACCCAGACTCCTGCTCCATCCATAGTTCCACCGTATGGGCCCCACTTACCCTTGCCAGGGTTCAGGCTTTGGTCCCTTGGCCTAAGAGGCAGCAGGTAGTCACCTGGTCTGATTGGGCTGAGTGACCATCTCTCCCTGATTCCAGCTGAGCCCCTGAGTTTACCAGGGGCAGGGAGCCCAAACACAATCTTCAGCAGCTCCCCACCTCTTCTGCTGTATCTGGAACTGTTGCTATTCTCCTCTGCTCTCTAACCTTTGTTCTCTGCTCAATTTTCCTCACTTCTCTCCAACCTCCTCTTCCTCTGTCTCTCTCTTCCCTGACGAAGGAAGTCTTTTTAAAAGGCCTGTGGCAGCCTCAAATGGGATCAGCTGGCCCTTAATTGATTTATAGCATCTTCTCCCCCACTGCTCCCACTCTGCCTGTGATGATACCTGATTAGCCAGGGCTGTTCCTGCTTTTTAGAGCTGCCTCTGACCTGACCCTGTAACAATATGTACTAAGCAATCTTACAAAAGTATATGATAAAATATAAATATGCCATAAATCATTTAAAATACTTTTATTTTTATGAAATGCTTGAAAAGCAAATATGTAAGAAAAACAGGACACCTCCCCTGATTATTTTAAAACATATTTTATTTCGGGAGGTGATCCTCTGCAAAACATGGACACAGACGTTATAGAACAAAAACTGCTGCAATATAAATTGCCTAACAATAGTGCCTTATATTTTGTAACATGCCTCATGTTCTCTTGTTGTTGAAGCTACTGATAATAGCATGAAAGTAAGGTGCTACTTAACATCAGTATGTGGATCATAATCTGGCTCTTCATAAACATCAACAAATTAACCCTCACACATTCACATGATGTAGGCAGAGACATTAAGGCTAAGGCTATACTATGGTTTCTATTTCGGGGTACATTTGTATCCCGAAATAGAAACCCTGTGGCCAAATACTATGCTTGAAATAGCAGGGCTATTTCGAGCGTGATATTACATTCTTGCTAACCCTCATTGTATGAGAGTTAGTGGGAAGTTTGATATAGGAGCTTATTTCAAACTCCAGTGCAGTGGAGCTGACACCAGGTTTGAAATAAGTTCCCTTGAAATAACTTATGCAAGTTATTTCAAAATATGGCTACAGTGTAGGCCTAGGGTAAAAGATTTGGCCAAGATTATAGGATCCAGGACCTCTGGACTATGTCTACACTAGCCCCTGCCTTTTGAAAGGGGGATGCTAATGAGACAATTTGGGATATGCTAATGAGGCACTGCCATGAATATGCAGCACCTCGTTAGCATAATGGCCATCACAGCAATTTGAAAGTGCCACTTTTGAATTGTGCACCACCCATGTAGAAGGGGGCCTTCCAAAAGCCCCTTATTCCTATTTGGTTTTAGGAATAAGGTACTTTTGAAGTCTGGGGGTCCTTTTGAAAAACCCCCATCTACATGGGAAGCGTGCAATTCAAAAGTGGCACTTTTGAATCGCTGTGGCCACCATTATACGAATGAGGCACTGCATATTCATGGCAGTGCCTCATTAGCATATCCCAAAGTGTCTCATTAACATCCCCCTTTCGAAAGGTGAGGGCTAGTGTAGACATAACCCTAGTGTTCAGACACATTATAATACTCTATAAGCCTCTAGTACTGAAAGAGTAGACTTTCTAAGATGTAAATTTGGCTTATGTTTCATAAATACACCCGTCATATAAAATGGGAAGGAAAGCACAACTCATCTTCACCTACATGCCAGCAACTGCACACTGTAATGCCATTGACTGAGCAAATGTGAAAGCACAGCCAATGTTGAGCAATGGTACATGAAGCAATAACACTTCTAATAATAGTTCATAGTTAAATAAATGTACTTAATATCAAGAACTCTGGATGTAATGATTCTTACCAGGCAATAAATAATCACTGACAGATAAAGCTATACAGCAAAGAAAGAAAGGAAAGCCTGTCTATTATGGCATCTGGTATTCTGATTTTTTGTTTCAGTGGTTCACACAGAGAGCTTGATATGAGTATGAAATAAAAAATACATTTCTAAATGCATTAAATTTTTGCAGAAGCAGTACAGGTAAAGCCCTCAAGAAAAGTTGAAATATCTGCCAGCTGCCCTTTGATTGAATTTGTTGTTACCTATGGAGATGTGACAGCACGTGGACTTTCCTATTTCTTTTGTAACATTTATTAAGTTTGTTTTTCATTTCCAATGCTGATGACATTCTGTTGGCTGTCAAGGCTGTCTCTGCACCAGCATAAGGCCAGTGCTTCTATGTTTCTGTCTATGGCTATGGCAAGGCTCTTCACTTTTTTCCTGAAAGAAAAAGTTTCTTTAGATTCTGCCTGAAAGATTATATTGCATGTGATGGTCTTTCTCTCTGTCTTTTGTTTTCAGCTCATTACTTAGCAAGTACCAAATGAGATATTTTTGCAATAGGTGTGCTGTGAATATGAAGGTGCAACATGTTGGCTATGTTTAGGCTATGGTTGATGTTTTTGGATACAAATGTATCCTGAAATTGCAACTCTGTGGCTACTTTCTGCACTATTTTGAGTGCAGCATTCCAGTTCTGCTAACCCTCATCATGAGAGGGGTACTGGAAACCGTGAAATAGGCACTTATTTTGAACTTCAGTGCTGTTTGGATGGCACCAAGTTTAAAATAAGGTAACTCAAAATAATTTATGCAACTTGAATTAATATGCACAAATTGCATAAATTATTTTGAGTTAGGGATACAGTCTAAACGCAGCCTTAAGTTGCTACAATGATGGGCAATATAGTACATCCAAAGAGAGGAGGCTGATTTCTTGAAAAACACAGTATAAAGTAATCTGAGAGAAAGATCTAACAGAAGGGAAGGGGAAGGCTGGATGGCTTGAGGAATGCAGAATCCTTCATGGTTAGGTCTCTAGAATCAAAGAACCATATAAGATTAATCTCAAATTGCAGTGGTAGATGTCTAGGTTGGATATTAGGAAAAATATCAGAGCCCCAGCCAGGATGATTTAGTCAGGGTTGATTCTGCTTTGGGCAGGGGGTTGGATCTGATGACCACCTGAGGTCTGATCCAACACTAATCTTCCATGAATCTATGATTAGGGTCATAACTGACACAGAGCAGGGACCATGAGAACTGAATAGGCATGGGGACTGAATGACCATTATTCTTCAAAGTGATCCTTCGAAGAGATGTGTAAACTTGTCCTGCCTCTGCCCATGCTGGGCTTGATTCACTTCTGAATTACTCCAGTTTGATATTAGAGTAAGTGCACTGATTTCAAGGGAGTTACATCAGCATAAACTGAAGGAAACAGTAGTTACTTACCTCGCTGTATCCATTTTGTGGGTAAAGGGAGGACTTCTATCTTTAACACTTTCAGCCTGGCACATTACAAAAGCAAGACATTTTCTTTTGAAAAAGAAGGAGAGCCTCCACCTCTATTTCAAAGATTTTTTCCCAATAATCTCCTTACGTTTCTTATTCTTCATCATGCTATTGCAGTAATGCTTAATGCAGATGAGACAATACTAAAACCTTCAGGCAATCAGTTTTTGAATAATTTTCTTAGGAACTGAATGCTTCCTTTGAACTTCTGGGCTGTGGGTACCCAAGTGTGTCAGATATTTCAATAACTGTCTCTCCTGAAAGCAGGCAAATCTCAAAACACAGATAACATGACAGTAGTTAGTATGTCTCTGGGGCAAGTAAGCTCTATCAATTAAATGAGCTTTCTGTTGAATGAAACATGTGGCCATTCTCCTACTGCAGATGGTTTAAATAGCTACAACGTTATTAATAATTATCCGGCATGATCAGAACACATAAATCCTGTCTAAATGAGGGCTACATTATCCGCTCACATATGCTAGTTTTATCACAGTTGTTGCTCTATTGTCGTCAATTGACTGGCTCACAGAGGCTGACTGTATCCAGTGACATGCCTTTATTTACACTAGGGGTTAACTCCACAAAGGGCCTTAGGTAGCACAGCATTGTTTTAGGTGACCAAATCCTAAATGTGGCACCTCAAACTTTGGCATCCAAGTCCTGTCAGGATTCATACACAAGGTATCCCTTGCTTACCTATAGGACTCTTTTCAGTAAGCGTTCTCAGAGTAAGCCTAACCCCCACAAAAAGTGGCCAAGGAGGGGAGAGTAACATTCTTTTCATCTCATGTCCAGTAGTCCAGGGGTTTGGATACATGCCCTGGATGTGGGAGATATCAGTTCAGCTTCTCATTCAGCCTGAACTGTAGCAGAGACTCAAACCCAGGTTTCCTAGTGCCCTAACCACTGCAGTACATAGTATATGCTCTGGGCCCTACAATCTCTTCTGAAGCTGTTCCATTTTTAATGTAATACTGAGATAGTCATTGAAGAAGGGACTGGAACCCAAGTCTACTGGTGTGCATGCTAACCATTAGGCTGTAAGATCACATTCATTCTTGTGCTCTCTGTTTCTGGCATAACTCTTCCCAGGCTTAAAACTAGAATTCATTTTGGGAATAAGGGAATTTCAAAATGTGAGGTTTATTTTGAAGCGCCCACATCCATACAGACAGTCTGTGTTTTGCAAGCAGCACTTTTGAAGCACAACTGGCTGCCATTATGCTTATGAGGTACTGAATATGCATATCAGCACTTCATTAACCTTTTCCGAAGTGCCTCATTAACATGCCCCTTCTGAAAGGGAGAGGCATGTGTAGACATGACCTGGGTGCCCAAGTCCGGGTTATGTTGCCTACCAGGGACCAGGTGAATAAATTCAGCTGGTGTTATATTAAGCATAAATCCCTTTTTGTGGATTGGGCCCAATTGTTTGATCACTATGCAATCTAAAATAATATAAAACTAAAAACAATAAGAATTTGTGTGGCATTAAAGGAAAGACAGTATTTTATAAGCCTCAAATCTTTGTCCACTCTTTTTATTCACATTAGTTATATGTTTGGGAGAATATTGAATCAACTAGGTAGAAGAGACAAGAAAGTAAGAGTACTGGTAGCTAACGTAACTAGTTAAGCCCTTAAATCCACTTTAATTGTGCCCATCTCCTAAAGGCTCAAACTCACAGTGAAATAATGAAAGCTATTGAACACCATTCTGGATAACATGGGAACAATGTAAGGCTTAATTATCAGCTTCCTTTCTATTCATTCATATATCTAAGTGTCGTGTTTCTTTTGGCCCACTTAGTACTGAAATATCGGCTACACTTGAGGAAGACAAAAAACTGTTCATTACCAGTGTTCAGATCTCACACGTTTACCATGAGTTCCTGAATTCAAAAATACAGGGTTGGAAGAAAATGTTGGTTGATAGCAAGGAAGATTTTTAACAAAACAGTATCGATTCCAATTTTGTAATTGGCTACAGAGCATTGCTAGCTATAATTAAAAGGAAACAGATTATTATTTTAGTTGCTATTTCCCCTTGATAACTACTTGCAGCCTCTAAACTGTACATAAGTAAATAACAGTATAAATCTCCAGTAAAGAAGGATACAAACAAAGCTCAAATTGACATTCCCATCAAGAATCTCAGAGCAGCTAGCTAGCTGTTCCTTTAGCACAGAGGTCAGCAACCCGCTGGCGTGTGAGCCAAGAGTCTCACGTGAGCCAATTTTCATTGGTATGTGAAGTGGGAGCTCAGCCCTGCCTCTCATCCCCCATGCAACTGGGAAATTGCTCAAAGACATGTTACCTGTGGACCAGTTAATGCTACCAACCACCACCTAAACAGTAAAGCTCTGCGTCTTTATTTATTAATTAAGCTATTGTAAGAATGACTACCAGAATCACCAGCACTCTGGCCAGTGGGTCAAAAGGTCAAATTTCGGCACTCTGCCTTGGAAAGATTGCTGACTCCTGCTTTAGCATATAGGAATTTTCTGTGTGGCATACAGCCACCTCTGCCCCTACTGAAGAATCTGAGGGATTGGGCCAAGGAGCTCTGCACTCTAACTCATTCTCAGTGTCATAATGTCCATAGTTAGGCAGCCGTTACAATTTAGCATAAGTTAGAGCAGCTCTTAGGTTGTTATTAATTACACAAGTAGTTAGTTTTGGTCCCCAGCCGAATGCTGGGTTGAGGGGGATGGAAAAGTGGCTCAGAGCTCCCTTTTCCACCCCTCCATGCGAACTTAGTAAAACCGCTTTTTTCACCCCACTATCTTCTGTACAGAATATTTAGGCAGAAAAGGTCAAATTTGTTCATGGTGTGATGCCACAGAGTCATGGGAGTTAGATCAGGGCTGAAATGGGCACAAGCTGGTTACTGGTTAATAAGTACCATAATCATCCCTGAGTATGTGAGGAGTCTGGGAGAACTGTAGATGTGTAAAAGGAGTTAGGTGACCAGGTCCCATTAGATTTTAATGGAAATTAGGTGCCACTGACTTTCAGTGGGAGGTGGGTGTTATGCTGTCTTTTGTGCCTTTGAATATCTCCCCTGAATGCCTACATAGCACTTCCTCTGTTCACCACTTAAGTTTTCTGGTGTTACCTTACCTTGTCCTCATTTCTTCAGTTCACAAGATCTATGACCTCTCTGCTTCTGATGACTGAATTATTTTGGTTGAACAGAAACATGGTTACCTGAGGGTGTTTCTTTTCCTGCAGAAGCCTGTTTTTGTGGTTATGATGTTTATAAGCCTGAAACTAGTGGCAGGGAAGGCAACACAGCACTCAACTCCAGATGGCCCAGTTTTCAAAGCTGCTGACGTGATTCATTTTCTTATTGGACAACTATTCCTTTTGATCTGCCTGTACATTTTATTTTCTTACTAAAAATGATTTCGACCTCAAGTTTAGTTTCATACATGAATATTATATTCATTTTTCTCCTCTGTTCTTTTCAGTGGCCCAGCTTATTTCCATATTTGATAACTTTAATTTATAATTCAGAAATTTGCAAACGTCTACCTTTTAATCTGTAGTTTATAGTAATTTGGCATTATCCCTTTAAATCATGTCTGATCCTTCTAGTGGCCCTCACCGTCAAAACAGCAGCATATATAGCTAGGCCTGTATGCTGAATATGTATAATAAACTGGGGCTATCAGAGGGTGTGCCAGGAAGGTCATTTGGCTTTGGCCTCAAGCTAAAGGGGGCCATAGATTTAGACACTTGTGATTTTTTGGCATTTGATAAGTTTTGCAACTTGTTTTTATGCACATCCCTCCATAATTAGTGCATTTGCAGAGAAAACGGCTAGAAAAACATTTGTTTTCATTGATATGTTTCCTTGTGCAATTCCTTTAAATTGTGTTCACTGTATTGTACATGTCCATATCTAAGTTGCATTTCCAGTGTATCTTATATTCTACATGTACTATATCTGATAATACCTGTGGATTAAGATGTAGGAAATGGTGAGGTCGTATTCTGGTCAAAGTGAGAGGAGACCTATGGAGTTAGCTGGGTTTTAATGCATTCTTTACATTGCACATGATGATCATGAAGTCAATTATTTATCTGTCAAAAATCATATTCTTATACTATCCCATTCTATGAAACCTGCTGTCTTTGTATTCTATCATTCAGTATTTTTTCACCTTGCATAGTCTTCATTAAGTGACAGTCAAGTTGTAGAACACAGTATGTTCACCTATCCTCTCCAGGAGATAGCTTCAGCCATGAGGTGCATGCTATGGATCATGTCTAATAGCTCATTTTCTTTTGGAGAGAGTTTTATAAACTAGTGGTGTTGGACTGTATTAAATCAACATTGTCAGGTGGCAGGAATCTTTATTATTAATCATCAGAAATGATCAATCATTCATTAGATCACAAATATCTTCAGAATATTTTCACACTGTTCAGAGTGACTCAGAACTGTGAGAACCTATTTTAGAGCAGATTGTCAGCAAACAGGGGCACACACCCCAAACTGGGATGGGTAGTTGTTCTATTATTAGATTTCACCAAGCCAGTAATGAATTTAAACTCCTGGATCTCTGAACCTGGACTTCATGAGAAAATGTTATTGAAACCAAATATCACACTACAGCAGGTTTCTCCCTGTCCCAAGAGACCCATCATTTACCCCAGATCAATTGATACTTCATCTGATGGCCCATCCATGGTAAACAAACTATAAGTTTGTTAGCAAAGAAGAAAGAATGAGCTTTATTGAGAGGTTAAAGCAATTACAACATAATAACAGTTGACTCAAAGTTTGGAAGTCCAAAATTATAGCAGAGATGTAGTAATCTATTGGTTTCCAAAAAGTCTTTTCAGGGCTACGCAGAATAATTCTGTTTATTCCTGTCATCTTGTTCAGTTATTCTGCCCTGTTAGAATCCAAGGATCTTTCTTTGAATCAGTACTTATAGCTTATTCACACAACAATCTCATAGCTGTTTTTACTCACACAATGGCCAATTGCTTTGAATTGGTATTTCCAGTTACAGGGATTTACATAATTCTAATACCTGCCATCGTAACAGGATTTTTTTTTTAAATTAAATTCTTGGAGTGTTGTATTTAATAAGGTGATAGTTTACAAATTAACTATAACTTTTCAGGAGAAAAAACCTCCAGCTGTTTCTATTCTGCACCTGGAAAGGGTGTTTTGCAGCTTTGGTGGACACGTTCATCCCAGATCAGTTTGAACTAACATGCTAAAACTAGCAACATGGTCTTAGAGGCACTAGTGGCAGCTTGGAGTAGTGTCTGAGTCCAAGCCCTTCTGGCTCCCTGGGTCCAAGCATGGATGGCTAGCTCAGGTCACAGCCAGTGACTCAATATCCAAACTGCTATTTTAAATGAACTAGCTCAAGCTGAGCTACATTAAGTCTGTCTACCTAGCCTGGGAATCACCTCTCCCAAATGTATACATACTCTAAGTATTACTTAGTGAAAATCATCTGCTCGATACAATGACATGGACCAAAAATGCAAACTATTCATTGACAGCAATGCATTATATGAATTTAGAACTTTTTTATCTTTGCTAATTGCTCATGATCGGATAATTTTTACAAAACTGCTCGTTTAATCATTTTATCAATGAAAAAAAATTTAAGAACATATTTGTTGTCTGGGTTGTATGTAAATTGGCTTTGATGAATATGGTGTTCAGTTTTGGTCCCCTCATACAGGGCTGTGGACAGGAGTGGGGGCAAAGAAGACAGTTGCCCTGGTCCCAGCACCACAAAAGGGCCTGCAGCTCCTGTTTGCTGCATCCACTCCTGCAGCAGTGGCAGTGGCCAGAGACCTGGGTCCTTTATAATGCCACTGGAGCATTGAACAGTACACTGCAGGTAGAAATTGGGCTGCCTGGGGAAGCAGGAGTGCCAGGCAGTACACTCCAGGCAGGCCTGAAGTCTGGGGAGAGGGGCGCATGCTAGTGCTGAGGGTTGGTGGTCCCCAGCCTAACTCTTTTGCCTCAGACCCACCCCCCGCAACTTCTGTCGGGACAGAGCAGGCCCCCACCTTGCCCAGGGGGCTGGTGAGGCTGTCAGTTCCACTGACCTTTTCTCAGTAACAGATTCAGCTGAAACAGAAAAATCCACAGAAAAGCAGGGGAAATGAGCATAAGTCTGGAATGTCTTCAGAATGAAGAAACGTTGAAAATTAGGAACATGTAGCTCAGAGGGAAAATAAATAGAAGTGACACTATAGTAAGATGTAAAAGAATGAACAGCATATTGAAAATCAAATAGGTGCTACTGTTTCTTATAATAAAAGAAAAAGGGGAATTGAAAAAAAACAAACAGGAACAAATTTGACAAAGAGAAGGACTTTTTTTATACAATGGATAATTAGTCTTTGGAACGGATAGGTACAATAAAGTATCAGAGAAAATGCTTTGTTGTCCAACATATAGCCCTCTAAGGGGAAAAGACCTGATTTTCTGAGGTGCTAAACACCAACAACTCCACTGAAGACAACAATGGTCACAGATGCTCAGCATTTTCAAAAGTCTGGCCAATTGCTTAGGTGACTTAATGGCCTAGTTAAGCCCTCACACTTCAGCACCTCAGCTAACGACTGATTGCTTGGGTTTGGAAACAATATTCTCCCTTAGGCATAGTAGCGCGTATTGTTATTATGAAGATTTAATGCTTGTCTCTGACACAGGTCTGTAGGATACCAGATTAGACAGAGAGCTCTTATCTTCTACTGTTCTCATTTTTCAGTAATTCTATATGTAACTATGAATTGGTATGTAACATTAAACAAATGAAACTATTACAGACAAGATCATCTATTACCATTATTAGATTTACTACAGTGTTCTGAGATCAGGAGGAACAAAAGTATTCATGAGAGTAGACAAAACTACCATAGGCTGACACATTTTTTAATTTTCGTACTTTTAGGCACATCATACTGTTTTTACAATCCAGAGACAAAATGGTGAGATTGCTGATGGAAAAAGAAGTACTGGCCTTCAACCCACACCTGCACAGAATGCACAAAATGTTGCACATTTATATCCGAGAGGTAGTCGAGTTAGTTTGTATCTTCAAAACCAGAGAAATTTCAGAGCTGCAATTCATTTGTGAATTTGACTCCATCAACCAAGGATTGAACGGAGGATAGGAGTGGTTGGCCCATTACAAAAGCAGTTTCTCTGCTCTTGATGTTCACACCTCCACATTAGGACAGATAATGGGCCTCATCCCCCTTGACTGAGCTGACTTGATTTCTCCTGTCTTGGACTATGTCTACACTGAAACAAAACTTCGAAGATTACTAATGAGGCACTGAAATGCATATTCAGTGTCTCATTAGCATGCCGCCGGCCACAGCTCTTCAAAATTGCTGCGTTTTGCTGCCACACAGCTCCTCTAGATGGGGGTCCTTTTCGAAAGGACCCTGCCAACTTTGAAATCCCCTTATTGCTATCATCAGAAATGCCCCCACTCATGCATCTCACAAAGCAGGGTCTTCGCCCACGAAAGCTCATGCTGCAAAATGTCTGTTAGTCTATAAGTTGCCACAGGACTTCTTGTTGTTTTACACATTTCTACTTTCTAATTAAAGTACAGAAAAATAAATTCAGTTTTTCAGCAGCCTGCTTTTTCTTCTAAACCAAAATTAATGACACCTAAATTTTTTACAGTTACCTGCGATCACAAATGTACTGTGCATTTGTGTAAGTACAGTGATAGGATCTTCAGCCAAAATGAATGGAATTGCAAAAATAAAATATTGTTTGTCAGAAAAGAGAATGGGTTTTTTGAAAAACTCACGCTCAAAGTTTTCTAGAACTTATTGCAGTTTTCCAGGACAGTACACAAATAATCAAAACTGTTAGAGAATGACGTAGAGAACAAAAAAAAAAAAAAAAGTAGTCTTGTAGCACTTTAAAAACTAACAAAATGATTTATTAGGTGATGAGCTTTTGTGGGACAGACCCACTTCTTCAGATCTGGAAATTCTGTGTTTCAAGATGTCACTAGTCATTTAAGAGCAAAATTCACTCCAGCACAGATCTCATGTACAAAGCATTTGTACTTAAGTGGTGAATAGGACTGCTACACTGGGTACATTTTGCTTTTATATACAAATTACTCACTATTCCATTGAGCAAGTTTAACTGAGTCTATCAACCTTTAATACCTGTGCTCAGGCAGCTAGAGGTTAGCTCTTTGTCTTGTTCATTCCTCCACATTATTAGGGCTTGTCTATAATCTCTAATAAATATATTGACAGGAAAACATAGTTCTAAAGACTCATGTATGCAGTCACAGATGTTAGTTCCAAACCACAAATGTTTACAGTTTTCTGTAATCGAAACCTAAAGTAAAAAACTCTACTACAGACATACTCGTAGAAGACATTTTTATCACTAGATATAGCATCTCTACCCTGAAGACCATAATCGAATGCTGGGAAGAATACAGTGCCACATCCTCCAATACTTTGGAAAAGCAAACTTTTGCTGGTCTTTTTTAGCACTGAGTTGAAATAAGCTGTCAATGTTGCCTATGAAATATGGATCAAGCTGTGTTGTGAAGCCAGATTCTCTTCACACTCCATTCAGTAGACTTTAGCTAAGAGAAGAGTTCAGCTCATAATCTCTCATTTTTGTTACTGCTCTATCGATTCGAGATTGTGAGCACAGCTTTGTGACTTCTTTAAAAACTGCAGCTATGTCTTTAGAAGCTTCCTTGACACGTTGTTTTCTGCAGCATCAGCTAAAGGTATTAGACAAGGTGCCGCATACTAGCACCATTCATTTCACAAGTGGCCATTTCCAAAAAGAAGGTATGAGTCACTGAATTAGTAACCAGACTCCACAGAGTACAGCTAGATCTGAGGACAGCACCTGCCTCTCTTGTTTCTCACATAACTACATGCACTATTTGATCTTAAAACAAATCTGAATTTTCAAACATAATATAGAATTTCTTCCAACCCAAAACCTTCCAAAGGAGATGGACTTTGACAAAGTGTTTTCTTTTTAGGATGTAATCATTAATTCACCAATGTGTTTAGAACTGTTTCAGGACTCTTTAAATGTGCCACACAGTTACAGCAAAGAATGGGTACAGCAAATATGGTAATTCCTGGAAAGGACGCCCTATTGTAAGTGAAGTAGGATCATTATTAAAGTGTAATTTTCTCCCTCAAAATATGTGTAATTAATGAAACATAAAAAGTGCATTTGTCATGCATTGCCTCCTTTTTCCCCATAGATCAATCACACCATAAGTGTTCTGTGTAGCTAAAGGTTGAGGTCTCCTTACAGGTTCTCAGAGGTAGTTTTGGTAGTGTACACTTCCATTTATATCAACTCTGAGCTGAGGAGCAGCAGCAGAGCCAGGAGCACCAGGGCTGTGGTGAGTACCAGTGACTTCTTCAGGAGAGAGGCAAGAGTATATCAGGTGCAAAACTCAGAGCTCTGCTGCTCACCTTGGTGTGGGGGAGAAACTGGCCATGTCTGGGGAGCAGGGCAGGAAGGGCAGCCAGTCAACTGGCTCCTAAAGTGAGGAAAGCCAGAGGCCTGAGTGGCTTCCGAAGCTTTCCAATTCACTAGCCCTCAGCAGGAGGCAGGTGAGGGGTTTCAGACTGTGTGATGTGCTAAATGGAAGGCGGAAATCTGTGGCACACATGATCCTGGGTGCTGTCTGCCACACATTGTTGCTGCTTATAAACAGGGTTCTTCATAACAAATAACATATTTGGGGCTCGACCAAGGCTTAGTTCAAACTCTGCATGTGGGGCAGCATCTTGCTGTGCCTCTTAAGGGAAGCCTGGGCAAGGACTTTTGATTTAATATCTCCCCAGTTGGCCTCTTGCTCCTAGGGGAGAAGTTCCAATGAAGCTCTGGATCTATCCGTTCCTTGCCTGCCTGGTTTTCGTAGAGGGATGGTTGTTATCTGCCAAGCAGATGAAGAATTCTGTCCCTCTAATATAATATTTTCCCTTAAAAAGTATTCTCTCTTGAGAGTTATGAATAAATATCAATACATTTTCAGCATTTGAAAGTAACTTAATTTTTTAAAAAAATTAGATCCACTTGATAAAATACTATGCACTTCTAATGCGTGTAGTGTCCTTAACTCCTATGAGAGTCACTGGGGTACTCTGGAACACTCATAAGCTCTTAGGATCAGCTCTTTAGCTCTAGATTAACTATATTGATATCTGCGCTCATCAAGTGGTAATCAGGTAGTTGTGGCCATCTTCAAGTCATCCTTAAATTATAGTGTTTTTTTTTAGATAACAATGAAAATGAATATTACATTGATGCTTCTAAATATACACTCAGCATAGTAGAGTATCCTATTCTTTATTATACTGGGTCACATTCTGATACACTTACTTTCTAATGTATCATAACATCTTACTCCACACGTATTTTTATTGACTGAGGCATATGCTGAAGTTCTTTCCTGAATTGGAAGTAGCAGATGCATTTTAGCTGCAGAATCTTTGGCCAGGCTTCTAATCACTTGAACATGTTCCATTTCAGAATATACTGTCTCTTGATCCATTAGCACCAAGTAGGGTTCTACAGTGAGATTGGGATATAAATAACTTGAATGATATGTTTTAAAATTCTAAAAACAGTGGTAAAATGGTTTAAAGAATTCCAGACTTTTTTTTTAAAAAATTACTCTATATAATGATTAAAAAATTCGAAGTGCTTTTAGGCAAAATTGTGGTGCGAATTGGTTTGATATTCTGTGTGATACAAACATGCCAACAGTTTGTCATAAATAGAATTTCAGAAATGCAAGCAAGATTTTCTTTTTTAAACAACATTTTAATACTTAAATATAAGTCAGGGATAGAAAGAGATTTGAAGTCTACTATAACAGGAGTTAAGGTATTTTTACATAGTTTAAGCAAAATTTGTTTTGTTCTATATTTGTAAAAATAGTGTCTGATATTCCATTTATATATATAATATATTAATCAACTGCTTTTCCTTGAGGAATCTGTCTCTAGAGGCATGTTGAGGCTAGACAAGGAAGAAATAGGGAATGTGTACAGATCATCGCTCAAAGAGAAGATTAGGAATGTGGTCACAGAGGAAGACCTAGATAAGAGAGTTGAACGGATAGGCACAGTGATAGGTAAGAGGCAGTTGAGCAGACTGTTCTGGAAGAAGAGAAGATCCATAAGAAGTAGACTATGCAGGAGACACTGAAGTTGTTCCATGAGAAGAGAGCACTGAAGATCAGAAAGGATGTTTCTGAGAAGGTGGAGCAACAATATAGAGTGAAATGCAACAAGGTAAGGAAAGCAGCCAGAAAATATATTTAAAATGGTTAGAGGAGCAGTGTGAAGATATAGAAGGTATTACAGTGAATGTAAAACCAGGGAGGTGTATAAAATGATTAGGAATATTAATAGGAAGTGGCAGTCGAAGCAGATGGTGATCAAAGATGAGAACGAAGAGGTGCTCATGAACAAGAGGAAGATTGTGCAGTGATGGACGAGATATTGCACCATTCTATACAAAGCACAGTTGGATTTGAGTGTCTCAGAGAGAACGACTGAAGAAATGAAGGAGGTATCTCCATTGAGAACAAGACTGATATTTTGAAGGAGGAAGTAGAAACAGCAGTGACATGACTAAAGAACAACAAGAGCCCTGGAAATGAAAAGATCATAGGAGAGATGATTAAATATGGTGGAGAAAGTATGATTCAAGAAATACATGACTATGTAATGTAACATGGAAAGAAGGGAAGGCATGTAATGAATGGACAAAATCCATACTAGTGACAATACACAAGAAAGGAAGTGCATTGGAGTGCAAGAACTACAGAGCAATTGCCCTAATGAGTCATCTAGGCAAAGTGCTGATGCTGATGCTGATTCTGATGGAGAGACTAAGATAGCAGATAGAAGAACATCTAATGGAGGAGCAAGCAGGGGTCAGGAAAGATAGAAGTACCATACAGCAGATATTGGGACTAAGAATGATAGTGGAGTAAGATCAATGAAAGAACAAAAACATAAACACTTGTTTTGTCGATTTCCAGAAGGCATTTGACAGAATAGATCAGAAAGTTACTTGGGTGGTTTTGGAATCATATCGAATGGATAGCAGACTGATATAGTTGTTGAAGGATATAAATGACAATGTGGAGGCAGTAGTGAGAATGTGAGGAGAGTTGGGAAGTGGTTTAGAAGAAGTAAAGGTATGAGAAAAAGAGATCAGATATCGCTGAGTGTCTTCATCACACATCTAGACAGAGTAATGGCCGAGGAAGAGGTAGAAGGGATATCTGTGCATGGGATAAGAATTAACAACCTGAGGTTCATGGATGATATAGTTATAACTGAGGAAGATGAGGAGAAGCTAGTAAAAATGGCGCAGGTGCTAAATGAGGAAGGGAAGTGGTACAGACTGATTATGAACGTCGATAAAAAAGATGGTATTTGGAGATAAGGAAATAAGAAGGAAGATCAGTGTAGACGGGATTGAACTAGAGAATGTAGAGAAGATCACATATCTGGGGAGCAACATAATATATGATCTAGACTGTAAGAAGGAAATAGCAACTAGAATAATGAAAGCAAGAGCGAGTTTGAAGGTGATGGATAAGATCTGGAAAAACAAAGTGATCAGGTTTGGAATGAAGCTGAGTGTCTTGAAAATGTGTGTATTCAGCAGCATGTTGTACAGATGTGAGTCATGGATGATATCGAAAGATTTGAAGAGAAGGATATTGGCGTTAGAGACGAGTTGTTATAGAAAGATCCTAGGAATAGGATGGATGCAGAAGGTCACCAATGATGAATTATATAGGAAGATACAACTGAAAGAGAACCTACTGCAGAAGGTTATACAATGCAAGTGACAGCTATTTGAGTATATTTGCAGAATGAAAAACGAATGAAAAATCAAGACCCTGGTATTCGGTATAGTGGATGGTTTGACTAGGAGAGGCAGACACCACAGAGAATGGGTAGATGATATAGTAGATTGGTGCAAAGCTTGTCTACAGAAACTAAGCCACTCCGCTCTGGACAGAGAAAAATGGAAGGAAATATGAGAGGCATCAGACACCAATGGGAGTGGAGCCCATGGTTGATGATGATGAATCTGTTTCTCTTGCAGGATCGAAGGTTCTTGTGTGTGGGAGCAAGATAAAAATTCAAGAAACAATGTGGTAGCGGGTAAGACTGAAAGTGGGTGTTACAGGATGGGATGGGAGTGGAATTAAAAAATTAGTCCCACACAGGGCTATAGTGTTAAGTGCTATAGTAAATATTAGGAAGCGAGGAATGTGGCAATTTCATTGCAACTATTTTGCTTTCCTCTAGTAAAGCTATGGGGTCACATAACTGATTGTGAAATATTAATACCCAAAGGCATAGGCACAAGATCTATGAGTGGAGGGGAGAGGGGCAGGGTTGCAGTACTGCCAGGCACTGCCTGTGCACTGAGGGCTCTGCTGCTGGTCCCAGCCACAAGGCAACAGGGGCTCTCCTGCCAGCCCCATGTCCTGGAATTCCAACTTGTTCTCCACACATGGGGGATTTGGCTGCCAGCCTTAAGCACCAAGTCCCTTCTGCTGCTCCAGAGTGGGGTCCTGGCTGACGGCCTGTGGAGGCTGGCTGGAGACACCAGGTGCTTCAGCTGCTGGCTCCATACATTGGTTTCCCAGATGTTACCCTATGGCCCACGAGCTCTGCTGTCAATCCCTGCTTGCTTGGGTACCAGTATGAGCAAATGTTTTAGGGCCTCTGCAGCCAGCTCCATGTCAGGGTCAGATGGAGGTGCAGTGGGACTAGAAAGGGGAAGGGGTCTCAGCACCCCTACTTTTAAAAATATTCCCATACTACTACCAAAGGTAGTACTCCCCACTCTTTAACAGCATCAATATTAGCTTATATTTTTCCTCACTAGAGGAGGCAATTCTCAAGACAACTGTTTCTGAACTCCCCCTGTAATAATGAGTACAATGGAAGCTTGCTTCTAACATGCTGCAGAAAGGGAGCTGGGCATCATATTGATCAAAAAACTGAATCTGAGTCAACAATGTGACATTGTTGCCGAAAAGCCAAAGGCCATGTTGGGATATGTTAACAAAAGTATTATATGTTAGACATGGATGGTAATTGTTGTGCTCTTCACAGCACGGGTGACCATACCAATGGAGTACTGTGTCTAGTTCTAAGCACCACACTTTAAGAAAGATGTGAACAAATTGGAGAGAGTCCAGAGGAGATCACGGTAAGAAGTTATAGACATGGCCTATGGGAAGGGAAAGAAATGGCATGCATAATCTAATGAGGAGAAGACTGAACTTAATAACAGTCTTGAAATATATAAAAGACTGTTGCAAAGAAGATGGTGATCAGTTGTTCTCTGTGTCTACCAAAGGTGGGTCAAGAAGTAATCAGCTTGATTTGCATGAAGAGAGAAATGGATTATATAGCAGGAACGAACTTTCTAGCTATGAGCAGCAGGAAGCCCTGAACTGAATTACTGTCACTGGTGGGTGCTAAGAACAGGCTTATCAGCGATCCTCAAGTTATTCTTAACCCTGCATCAGCGCTGGGGATGGGTTAAATGAATTCTTCAGTGCCTTTCCAAAATTGCATTTCCTATGATTCTATTATTCTCTACCTCACAGGAGTGTTGTAAGATAAACACATCAAAAACTGTGAGGAACTGAGATCCTATAATAATATGAGCTATTAACCAATTTAAAATATGTACTGTATGGAGTTTTTTTAATTCAGTATATTCATCTGATCAAAAAGAAGAGATAGGTCCAATCAGTCCCAGGGTATTCAGGGATTTCCAGGGGTGGACTCCTCTGCATATCAGCCCCTCTCCAGAGATGTTCTACATTTTGAGGTTCTGCTGCTATGTGCAGTTATTGGGTTTAGTTCTGTGGCATCAAGTCTGCTCTCACTGTCTGGCAGGTCACCAATGGAAGTCAGCTGTGCCCCACTGCCACCTATCAGGGTGTTGTGAAGCCAGTTCTGAACCACCACCAGTCTAGTTAGACCCACTGGAAAGAGAGTGTTGCATTGTCACCCCTAGCTTGGTCAGACCTCACTATGCCATCAGCTGTCTGTTACCAGTAGTTCAGCCTGATCCAGTCCAGTTTCTACGGAATCACACAACACAGAATTGCCAGGTGGGGAACTTAGGGCTCCACAGAGTAATCCAGTATCTTCTTAATTTAGGCCTGGCATGAGAATTACCCAGAGAACGGTGTAAAAGGAAACAAGTAAGTCTAGATCTGCAAGATGATTTAGCATCTGATCTAAAGACCACTGAGGTCAGTGGGAAGACTCCCATTGACTCTAATGGACTTTGCAGACTGTCTGTCACTGGCCTCAAAGCTGGGGGATCAGCAATAGACCAACAACCTATCTTCATAAAGTTGTTATAGAAACACAACAAGGCATACATTTTGCAAACAGCAGGACATATGAGGTGGAAGAGCCTCGTTTGTAGCATGTGCAGATTCGCAGTACACTTGTCCCTGGCTATACGAGCACATTTGGTTCCCAACTTTCTGCTCATAGGCAAAAACTTGTAAGAGGGACATTAAATTACCATTAAAATACATGTAAAAGTCTCTGATTGGTTCCTAGTGCTCCAAACTCAGGGAAGGAGTGGCAGCAGGTGACACTGCTTTGGAAAGGTAAGTGAATCTTGGGTTGGGGGGTTGCAGAGGGTTAAAGGCTAAGGGCAGTTTGGCGCCATGAGCGGGAGGGAGGGTTACAATGGTTATAACCCAGTGGCCACTCCGGTGGAGGTGGAGGTGGCTTGTTCCTTGGGCTGCAGCAGTGGTACGTTGCTGGGGCATGTGGGAGGCTGGGGGTTTGGGACTGGATGGGTGTTGGGAGCAGGCTGGGCAGGAGGGTTGTGCAGGGAGCTGCGGGCTAGGGGAGTGTTGGGACTGGGTGGGGCAGGGGTACACAGGGAGTTGTGGGGCTGTGGATCTCCCTGCTACCTGGCTAGGGACCCCACAGCTGGCTCAGATCCAGCCACGGGACTGCAGGTTTGAGCACGCCGCAGCCACGGACCCCATGGCTGGAGCTGAGCTAGCTGTGGGGCTGTGGGTGTCCCCAGCCCCCAGCCCCCAGCCCCCAGCCAGGGAATCCGCAGGGGAAGTTCACTTGCACAGTGAACAATAAGTATATGTGTCCCTTGTTTTAGTGAGTACGCATAAGTAAAGCACTCATTAAAGGAGAATGAGTGTATTATTTAACAGTTAGTCAGTTTAAAGACCCAAAGAGAATTAAATAAAAAGCAGAAAAAATTCTCTTTGCAAACCATTCACAATCCCTCTGGCATCTGAGTTAGTTTTTAGTTTCTTGTACGATTTTTTGAAGCAGAAGTTTAAGAGACAATCATTTTCTTGTTGTTCAACAGCAATATAATTCACAAAGGTCAGCACAAGTTGTCAGTTCCACTTCCAGTTGTCTTATGTCAAGCTTCTCTGATTATTGTGGGCAAGTCCAGCTTAGTGTAGAAAATTCCCACACCATATTCTGATTTGTCTGAACTTGGAACCACCCATAGTGCATAATATTTTTTGTGTTTTGATACACACCAACTGAAATTTGCACTTTAAAGGCTGGATGTTTCTAATATTGTGACACATACATTACTATTTATTTTTACAGTTTCTCCAGCTAAATTTAGGTAGACGGTTTTAGGTCACAAAGTCTAGAGAAAAATGGGAAATGAATATGAAGTGGATACATTTATGTGGATTAAATTTAAAACATGGTAGTTTAAGGTGGCTCATTTTGGGAAATGTAATCAAAACAGACTCTTCTATTCTTTTTTGTTTCTCTTTTTATTGGATGGTCACACATTAGTTTTCTTTACATATTCTAAAATTTTCACACGTGTTTACACAGTACTGTGGTGAGCTATCTCTAGCTAATGGATTGAAAAGTGTGAGTCAGTTTTATCTTGTTAGTGTGTTCAACGTTTCAAGCCTGTAACCAATATTGTATCGTGGCAGATGTCATCCAAAATAAAGTGACCTCTTTGTCTTTTATATGATTTTTTAAACTACTGCAGAAGTCTTGTCTTGTCTGTTAGATTAAAATGTCTAGTGAAGGGGGCTGATTCTATATTTAGTAGAAGTTCAAAAGTGATAGGATTGAGGAGCTGGATTCCAGGCCCATCTCTAATTAAACGTTTGGCATGTTAAAACTTTATGGCTAAATTTGCCATTAGACACACTTGGTATAGTTCGAAAGCAATATTCAGCTCTCCATCTTGGTATCTGTGTGAGATTTAGGGAGTTTAGAACACGGAAGTCAAGATCTGCCGTAATACCAGTGACAATTTTTTTTCCCCTATGGAGAACATAGTGTATGTACTTGTTCATTAGCCCATTCATTTATAAGCCAAAATAGATGGGCGAAAAATGGAAAAACATGATGGGCTTGTCTACAGTATCACCTTCCTTCGAAGGAAGGATGGTAATTAGGGTGTTGGGAGTTTACTAATGAAGTGTTGCCGTACATAGGCAGCACTTCATTAAGCAAATTCCCCCCCACGGCAACTTTGGAGTTTTAAACTTCGAAGTACCAACGCATGTCCAGCTGCGGCTCACCCGCCACTGCTTCAAAGTGCCAGGGCAACTTTGAAGTCCCCTTACTCCTCAAAACTTTGAAGTACCAGCGGGTGAGCTACGGCTAGATGCGTGCCGGTACTGCGAAGTTTAAAACTTCGAAGTTGCCTTTGGGGGGCGGGGGGGGTGGAGTTTGCTTGATTAAGTGCTACCTATGCATGGCAGCACTTGATTAGTAAACTCCCAACACCCTAATTACCATCCTTCCTTCAAAGGAAGGTGGTAGTGTAGACAAGCCCTTTGACCCTGTATTTTAGGGATCAGCAAACTTTATTTCCCAGCACTGGGACATTTTGTTTACCTGGAGTGTCTGCAGGAATGAAGTCCTGAAGCTCCCAGTGTCTGCAATTCACCACTCCATGCCAACAGGAGTACTGGAAAGTGGCAGCCATTGCTTCTCCCAGCCTGTGCTGCTTCCCATTGACTGAGAACAGCGGATCACAGCCACAGGGAGCTAAGACTCTCTATACCTACAAATGCTCCGGGTAAACAAAGCATTTCAGCAGCTTACCATGACAGGCTGGAAGCTAACATTGATTTGCTGACAGATTGATAAGCCAACCCCTGTTCTTTGATAATTCAATATTTATACTAAAAAATTGAGCTGGTGAACAAATGTATATATTGCACTTAGAACTCAGTCGCAGTGTGTTACATTTGCAGTGATCTTTGGGAATATGGAAGATTGGAACAGAATAGAATCTACTGGATGTGAAGGGAATTGACTGAAAGTAAAGCTGGTATTGAAACAAAACAAAAGAAAACATTGAAAAGAAAGCCATGGGTGAAACAAAGAAGACAGTGAAGCTAAGGGACTTCTCCCAGCTAAGGCTTTGCCCACAAACTTTGAACTGAAGAGTGAAGCAGAGAAGGTTTCTTCTTTAATTTTAAATGGCATGTTTGTTACAAACACTTTCAGCTTAATAAAATTTAAATTAAGCACAATTTTAGCACCAACCAGGACAAAATAGGTTTTTTTTTTCCTTCTCATATTTCATACTTTCATATTATTGCTATACTGTTATATTTGTTAGCATCCTGTATCTATTACACAACATATACATGTGCACACATGCATATCCATGTAAGATCTAGTTAGCTCCAGTAGTATGATAGAATATTTCAATAGTTTGTAGCACCAAAATTTGATGTGAAAAGCCTTCATGTCATTTCTAAAAATGTCAAGAACCAAACATGAAAACTTTTGATGTGAACACTCCTTGGAAAAGACATCTGACTTTTAGGCAGAAAATGTCATTTGTTTTTGTATTGTGTAAAAGACTAGGAAAAGGGAAATGTATTTTCTAAAAATGAATTTGTGGTGATGGCTTGCTGGATCACAACAGAGCTTAATCTGGCCAATTCCCTTGTGCATTCATATAAGTCAAAGTAGTGGTTAGCTGTATAAAAGTGCATTGAGTGTTGAAACTCCATGAAAACTAATGGTACATTATTTGTATTACATTCACTTATCTGTTCCTATGATAATGTAATAGCAAATATTTACATTGTGTGTACCTATAACTATAGGTACATCGTGTGTACCTCTGTAAATATATAACGCATAAAACAAATCTTGTGAAATGCTAATTGAGAATTTAAGGACTTTAACGGAAGTTGTCAATTTCAAAGTAAGTGGCAATTATGGCCAGAGCTCAAAAGAGTAAATGCATTCCTGTCTCACCATAATCAAAGAAAACCACCCTGGACCAGCTTTAGCTTCTCAATAACTTTCAGTCTCTTTCCTTAGCTAATAAATCTCTAACTAGTTTACCATAGAAATGGCTGCCTGCATTCTCTTTGGTGAAAGATCTGGAGTGCCATTGGATTTGTGGTAAGTGACTGGTCTCTTGGGACTGGGAGTAACATGGATGTGGTGTGATTTTGAGTTTAAGTGACCAATATAAAAAAACGTAGTTTGTCTGAATGTCAAGATATGTGGGAGAGTCTAAGGGGACTATGTGACTCCATGGTAAGACTCTTACAGTGCTCCAGGAGTTCACAACAGTTACTAGGGGGTGAAATCCAATTGTAGAATATACCACCAGTTTGCTATATGAGTCCTGTATTCCGATATTCAGCCCTGAGGTAGGCACTCACAGTTGTGGACCACTCTAGACAGTGATACAGAGTTAGTAAAAAACACATTAAACAGATCCTCTATAAATGATATTAAATTATCTACTTAAAAAGTCATTAGGAAATGGCGGGGGATTGGGTTTCTTCCAGCTTGGAGTTACAAGAGCCACCTCCCCGCCACACTTGAAGCAAAGGCTCTCTGCCCCTCCCTTCAATCCTGAACCCTCTTCCATACCCATGATGGGTGAGATCAAAGCTCTCAGCTATAGATAAGTTGCAGGGGGGTAATTATGGCAAGAGTGAAATATTACAACCTTTTTCTCCCTGACATTGACAGGTTTTAAGATCTGTGATTATGGGGTTATCTACTTAGAGAGTACACATAAGCCAATGGGTTTTTAAAGTTTGTTTATAAAAATTAGCACAAGAGGTTCAAAGAGTCTAGTGTTGGCATCCCACAAGACATCCTTCCTCAGAGTTCTGCAACTTCCAGTGATAGGAAATGTCATGCTCAAATTCTTGGAGTGTCCAAGGTGAATCATGGAAGGAAAATTGTGTAAAGGTATAACATATGTGAGGGGTTTATTATTCTAATTAATGAAAGCCTAATTTACTTTTATTCCCTCCTCACTGTCTTTCTATGCACCATAGCCTTCAATTATTTACTGTTTAAATGTGTTCAGTTTAAAATTATCAGTATATATAAACCAGTAAACTTTTTAGTCACGGTCACTCATTCAGATTCCAGCTCTTCTAGCATAGCTGGAACTGTCTCATTGTGGCCCTCTGCTGTGCAATTAAGACACCGTTGTTCCCTTTCGTATGCACTGAGGACTAAAAGCTGTGTGCTTAGGAAAGACCACTTGGTAATCTATCTGTTATTTTAAAGTTGGTGGTGTAAGCCTTGTTAGAATTAATGGTGCCTTTGAAAGGGAAAAACAAATCAGAAAGTCCCCTGATCTGGCTTTCTGCTGACTTCCATCTGCACATCTCAAAAAATAATTAGAAACATGAATTAACCCTTGTAACAAATCTGTGAGGCAGATGCCGTGCACTACACATATCTTCCAAGTGATAATGGAGGCTAAGTGGCTTGCCCAGGTTTATAAAGCTGGGGATTAATTGAAGGATTCTTACTGAAAATCCTCGCTGTAACTGATGTATGAGGTAACAAAATGTTGTATTCGGTGATGAACTTTCGTGGGACGCACTTCATTAGATCAATTTCATTTCCAATACAGACTGACATTTATAAGTACAGAGGACCAAAAAAACCAAACAAACTGCAGTTAAAAACTTACAAATCAAACAGACTAACACAGTTAGCACTCTATTGCTATATGAGATATCCATCAATGATAGAAGAGATGGAGAGAACTAAGACGGAAAACAACAAGAATAAAAAAATGTACTTTGCAACCTACCCTCTGTCCTCAGGAGGGCTCTAGAGACAGACACCGGGGGATTATGGGCCCTGGTCACATCACCTGGAACAAGACAGGTGCAGAGTAGACAGAAGCGCCAAGGCAAGGGTACTCCTGTGGATTCCTTGTGGTCTACATGTTCTGTGGGTGGTGCTTCCAATCTCTTTCATAGCTGGACGAAACCCACACCCTGAATGGGAAGACCTCTAAGGAAGCAAAAATTTATTTCAGTTCTGCTTAATGAATATCTATACACAGGAGAGCTGGGGGCCCTCAGAGATCAAGTGGAAGCGTGAACTGTCAGTAAAATCACCATCTATTTACAAATTTTCTCAGTTTCTGTAGGAATTCAAAACAGAAGTTAAGATCAAGAACTATAATCTTCATGGCACCCTGGCTACCAAGAAGGAAAACTGACAACTGCATGCTTCCCATTCAGACCAGGAAAGAATATGGCCCCTGACACAAAATGAAATTTAAGATGACGCAAGAGTAATGTACTGTTCTGCAGCTGTGGACATAGACTCACAATAAGAGGACTTGAGTTGGCATGTATGTAGTGTGGATGTTGTGGATTAGGCTCTCAAGCCCACTAGTCCTTTCCAGGTCTGAGTTTGGGTAGTAGGCCAGGTCTCTCCCAGCACCACAATATATGAGACATTATCATATTGCCATTGCTACCAATAATTATTAAAATAGTTGAGCAAATACAATTGATTACCTACAACCACATACTTTATTTTATATTTGTGTTTGACTTCTAACTTCTAATTGCATGATTCTTTGCAGATCCTGCTATAATTTGATACTTGACTCTATCCCTGAGTGTTGGGTCTGCTCTAGAAAGTGAGAAATTTGTCACTGATCTTAAAAGTTGGCTGCCACTGCAATCTACAAATTAACAGTACATATATTCATTTTCTCTGTATTTCTATTTAATGGTTTGTTTTCCCTCACAACTCTTTTATTCTTTCTGAAATGCAGGTTGACTCTTGGGTAAAGTGACTCATTTATTTTCATAAATTTTAAATTTGATTTACTAATTTATGGGCACTTACAGAGTCTGTTGGAATCCTCATAATGCAAAACTTTTTTTCACGAAGAATATGAACACTTTAAGCTTGTGTATGTTCATCTGTCTCTGAAGGGTATTCCTAAGGCATCAAGTATTGTGTATATCCAGGTGTATAATGGTGTTTTGATAAAGTCTTATTTAAAATACTAAATGATTCTTAAATGTCCTGAGTCTGCACATTTGTCAGTTATCATCTTAGAAACACAATGTCAGACCCTCTGCTGGTACAAATCTGTGTAGTTAATTTGATTTCAGCAGAATTATGTTTATTTATACAAATTGAGAAACTGTCTGCCTGCTGAAATCTTCCTCGTGCTTTTATTGCTTTCACTACTGTTGTGTCTTCATTACAGTCTTCTTGAGTCCTGGAGAAAGCTGACACCCACCTGTTCAGAGAAGTGTAACCACATTCTTATATAACTCCTCTGATTCCTCATTCATTTCAAAACCATGCTCCTTGTTTAAGACTGTCATTGGACTTGAATCTTATAATTTACATATTTTAAAAAGGTGTGTTTCATTTATCTAATACATCCCATGGTAGTTCATAGATCGTTTCCTAAAATATCTTTTCTAATATGATATCAATTGATTTGTCATTTCAAGAGGAATCTGTGAGATTTCAGAGTAACGCCACTCAAAGCCTACTCTTTATAAACCTCAACACTTCTGTCTTGGCTGATCTCTAGTTTCTATCTTCATGCATTTGAAGAGTAAGTTGATCATTCTTCTGCTTCATGCTGCATCATGTTTCAAAAAGAGGATTTAGGGAGGAAAGAATAGTGGTTTTATTTGCATTTGTGACCTGGTACCATTCTTTGAAAGCAAATTAATGTAGTGTCTTTTCTCCTTTGTAGTTTTTAATTATTTGTAGAGCAATTACATGTGGTGCCAACGATAATCCAAATGCAACTTTCATGTAGTTACTAAGCCAATTTAAAAGATTAACATAATGGTTATGGAAATTGACCAATAGACTCTCATACAGTGTATGTGTAGAGATTCTGTCTGCATTTGCTCTAGGTATTTTCACTAACGCTTTGGTTAATTGAATGAAATATTTAGAAAGTCTAAATTAACTGTTATCCAATTAGATGTTAAGCCTTCATGTAACTATTGTAATTACTGTTCAATGTGTATTAAATGGATTTTCCACAGTCATAAACAGTTTCCCACTAGCAATTGCTTTTCTGAATACATTTTAATCTGAAATTGAGAGAAGGTTTTGTGTGCCAAAATAGTTCTGTTGTTGTGTGATGCTTAGATGAGATTCAGATCCTGTAAATAATAAGACCTGTGTGCTCATCTCTGTAGTCCTTATTTCTGCCAGTTGCAATGGGTCAGCTGAATGGGTAAGGGAACCTATAAAACCTAGACATTCATCACTCATTCTAGCTACTACTAGCACTTTCTAGAAAAATGTTTTACTTATGGAGAAAGTGCGATGGCTTGCTGACCTCAACCCTACCTTCCCCAAGGCAATGCTCAGACTGCAGTTCAGCTGTGACTGGAGAAGGGGGTCATAGCAGCTCCAGCTTGCAAATGGCTCTGCCCATGAAGCTTTTGATTGAAGGATATGTCCAACCCAACTGATTGGCTGGAAAGGCCTACTTAAAACAGAAGCAGAGAGAAAGCCATGTTAGTCTATATACTATCAAAAAAAAAGCACTCCAGTAGCACTAAGTGGACGGGACTGCCATTTTTTTTTTAACAGAAGGAAGCGCAGGAAGCTGTCTGAGCAAGTAGAGAAATGCTTGGCTGGTTGTGGGCACTTTCTACTTGTCTGATTCCCAACTCCTGCCTTCACTTCCTGTTCTTCTTATCCCAGCACCCTGTCTCTTCCAAGTTCCTGCTTTCATGTCTTGCTGCAAGTCTCTGCTCCCATGGTAAACCTCCAACAGTAATTTTGATCATTGTCTTGACTTGATCTGTGGAGATACATATCTCATAGAGCTGGAAGGGACTTCAGGAGGTCATCAAGTCCAGTCCCCTGCCCTCTTGGCAGGACCAAGCACCATCCTCCCTTTTAAAAAAAAAAAGTCTATTTGCCCCAGATCCCTAAATGGCCTCCTCAAGGACTGAGCTCACAACTTCAAGATTAGCCACTCAAACCAATGAACTATCCCGCCCCCTTTCTTTGTGGCTGACCCAACAGTTAGACATGATCACCTACCTGCTGGCCCCTACAAAAGGATGCTTTTATGGCTAAAACAAAGGACTGTGAGGCATGAGCGGCATCTTTCACACATGCATTTCTACAGTCTTGCTGTGTGGTATTGCCTAAGTGGTTTGAAATAGTTGATGGCTCCTTCCAGGTGCATTGTGTCGCTAGCAAATCAGTAGAATGTCACCTGAATAGAATAGCAGTGTGTAATGGACTCTGTACATGAAGTAAAGTTGATACAGATCCAATCTGTCCCAGGGTCAAGGCAGCAGAAAAGTATCATATAGCCACTCCCCACCACTCACCCTGGCACCCTTTGAGGCCAGGCAGAGCTAAAGTCAACTTAAGGATCTCACTCTTTTTATTTTATGTTAATAACATGGAAGTAATATTTCCTTCTAAAGATTTTGGAATGTTTAATCAGCCAAATGTTTTGCAATATTTAAATGGAAGATGTCAGTGAAATGCAAAGTGTTCACACTTTTCCATAAAATGTTTCAAAGAAATATACAGTGGAAAAACAAGGAGTATTCCAGTAGTGAATTATTTAATAACTGAGTAACCTTGGATAAGTGATGAGTGAGCCTTCATTGTAATCCTTGCATTCTTTCAGACATGAGTTGAAATACAGGTTGAATCTCTCTAATCTGATGTCTTTGGGACCTGACCAGTGCTGAACAAGAGAATTTGTTGGACCATGGCAGGTCAATACTGTCTAGCTGCATTACCAACACTTCTACTGCTTACTGGGCTTTGAGAAGATATTTAGGGTAAATAACAGCTAAATAACAGCCAAATAACAGCACAGAACACTGAGAGCTTGGATTGGTGGCTCTAAACGAACTTTGTGGGACCACAGGAATCTTGGCCACCTATGTAATAAGTGGTCAGAAGGCTAACTAAAATCATGCCAGATTATGGATGTTGCCGGAGGAGAGCATGCCGGATTAGAGAGGTATAATGTTCATTTCAACCAGTTGGGATTGCAGAAAAGCTTGGATATTATATATTTTGCAAGTCAGAAATGAACAATTCTCCAGTGTGTGGACAGCTGCTTAGCCCATCTGCTACTAGCCTTTACTAAGTGGATTTCACATAAAACAAACTTTGGTATATTGCTTTCAAAATAGACATTCCGTGGATAGAGAAGTTTGCAGGCTACAGCATGTAATATATTTGGCACATACATCCTCTTTAAATGATTATAAAACCAATGATAAGGAGCCAAAATGAAATGAATGAATATTTAATTTAGAGATGTATATGTATATAGCATTTAAAAAGATACACTTGTATTTTTCACTTTTTAAATACCAGAATAGGTTTCCATTTTTGAAGGAACAAATAATAGGACCAAAGCTTCAACTGCTAAAAATCAGCATTGCTCCATTGACTTCATTGCACCTAAATGGATTCACATGCCAGATTTCAAGATTTGATATTTGTTTAAAAAGGTTATCGTGAACACAGAAGTGAAAATTAACATTAACTATTCTGAGCAAAAAGGTGGTGCTATTTAAAGACATAAAAACAGACGAAAATAGGCCTTGGGATCCTCTCTAGAGGAAGGAGTTCTGGTACAGGACCAAGATAAATTTGAATTTGTTATCAGAAAGAGACGTAGACATGCAAAGAGTCCTGTGGGATTGGGGAAACAGAAAGCCTTCATGGGCCTCTCAGCAAGGGGAGGTGTGGGGGAGAAACTCTGTGCTCATGGAATGGGTGGGTCTTAGATGGAAGGGGTGGAGCCTGGGGGGCAGCCAGCCAGCAGTGCTGCCCAGAGTGCATGGTGTGATGCTCCAGAACTGATTTAAATGGTTGGGAGTCTGGGTGTCTTTGATGTTGCTGTAGCAGTAGTGGCAGTCCCTAGACTCTTTGAATCACTGAACATTGGGACAACTGCTTCTTTTGCTCCTCCTTGTTGGCAGGTGTGTGTGGGAGTCAGACAGGAGCTAGACCTCCAGGGAGAAAGCCTAGGAGGTGTGGTCTGGAAAGCATGAAATAACTCTAAAGAATCCAGGAAGAGGTGAAGATTGTGAGGGGGAAGGAAAAGGGTTAGAGACAGGTTAAGGTGGAAACTAGTTCTGGAGGCCAGCAAGAAGCTCGTGGAAGCAGGCTTTAGCTAATTGCCGCAGGGTCCTTGGGGTGGGGCCCAGAATAGCAGGAGTGCCTGGGTTCCCCAATTGTCCACTGAGGAAGAGAGCACAAAAGCCTACTTTGATAAGGGGTATAAGGATTTTTGCACCCACAGTTGGGATGAAGTTATGGCATATGGTTCTTGGAGCACTGTTTCTTGGAACTGTTATCACAGAAGGAGTGGGACTAACCCTGACCTGTTGGAGGACTGAGTCATGAGAGAAAGCACACCACCATAAGGCTGGAGCAGCTGTGAGAAGAAGTGCCACAGAAGACTCTAATACGTCAGGTTCATTCATGAGGTAAGGACAGAAAGTCAGGGGAAATACACTTGGAAGAACATTAATCAGATAAGCTATCTAATTTCGCTATCTTTGGCTTTAGGAGATGTTTCAGATCTTTTTAAAAGAAATATTCCTCAGCTTTGAGGTTTTGCATTTAATTTCTGATCCTTAAATAGCAAACATCTCATGGCATCAATTTTGAAATGCTATTAATAGTATGAAACATCTATTTCCACATATTGACCAATTAATAAGACATTTCAGAAGAAAGCACTGAGGATAAACTTTATTATAGCTACTGAGGAGAAAGGTCAGCATGTGTCCTGAAATGCACTTGAACAAAGTATAGTCTCCCAAGTTGCTCTGTTCAGCTCCAATTTCATAAGATTCAAAATGTGATCAGCTTGAAATCCTAGTGTGTCTACACTGTCGACAGAAGTCACTGTCGGAAGGACCTTCTGACAAAACTTTTGTTGACAGATTAAGTCCATGCACAAAAGTGGACTGAAAAAGTGATCTGCTCTGTCTACAGAGAGTAGCTGGATTGCTTGACCCTCTCTTGACAGAATGGCCGACTGGAAACACAGCAGACCTGCAAACCCATCTATTGACAGTGGGCCTTGTGGGGTGTCTACACAGCTTTTTTGTCCACAGATTCTTTTGAGAAAGGCGTTCTGCCTCATGGGAGAGAGGCAGAAGTCTGTCGACAAGAGTGCCAAGTTCTATCAACAGTATGTTAATAGAATGTATTCTTAGTGTGGCTGCACTGCAGGTTTTGTCAACAAAATACCTGTTTTGTCAAATTTAGTGTAGACATAGCCGTTGATTTTGTACCTAGACTTATTAAAAGTAACAAGATGTCAGTAACTGAGAGAAGTTTAGTGGAGTAGGTAAGAGTTTTTTTATTATTTTAACTTTATTTGGAAGCACTCTGAATATAGTCAGTTTCTTCATCCCTTACGCCCAAATAAAGCTCAGGGTAATACCACAGTGGCCGTGTCTACACGTGTCTACATGAGCTCATGGGAATAAGGGGACTTCGAAGTAGGTGGCTTCCTTTCGAAAAGGAGCCCCGTCTGGATGCACCGCGCGGCAGCAAGGCGCATCAATTTCGAAGTGCTGCTGCCGCCCGCATGCTAATGAAGCGCTGAATAGGCATTTCAGCGCGTCATTAGTAAACTTCGAAATGGCCATTTGCATGGCCATTTCGAAGTTTGGGGCACGTGTAGACGTAGCCAGTGTGTGAAGAGTATGTAGGAACAGATCTTGATAAGTGATACGGACTTCAATCAGCAGCTTTTTTGCTGAAAAGACCCTAATAAACATCAGCACGGAGACAACAAAACTCTCACAGTTTTTAAAGGAATTAAAAGTTTGGCTATATTCCTTGAAGTGTGCTATACCAGTAAATAGTCTCAGAGGGGGCAGCTGTGTAAGTCTGTAGCTTCACAAATAACAAGAGCTGTATCTATACTTGCATTCCTCTTTCAAAGGAGGCGTGCAAATGAGGGAAATTGAAAATGCAAATGAGGTGCAGATTTACATATCTGGCACCTCATTTGCATATTCTTATTTGGAAACAGCTTCTTCTGAAAGAAGAAAACCAGCGTAGACACTGCTTTTTCAAAAGTAAACCCCATCTTCCAAAGAATCCTTCTTCCCATAAAAAAGGGGAAGAAGGATTCTTTCGAAGATGGGGTTTACTTTTGAAAGATCAGTGTCTACACTGGTTTTCTTCTTTCAAAAGAAGCTATTCCGAAATAAGAATATGCAAATTAGGTGCCAAATATGTAAATCTGCACCTCATTTGCATTTTCAATTTCCCTCATTTGCACTCCTCTTTCGAAAGAGGAATGCAAGTGTAGACACAGCCGAGCAGTCCTGTGGCACCTTAGAGACTAACACATGTATTAGTTCATGAGCTTTCATGGGAAAACATTCCCATTCAGTTGAGGAAATGAATTTTACCCATGAAAGTGCATGACCTAATACATTTGTTAGTCTCTAAGGAGCCACAGGACTGCTTGTTATATCAGAAAATAGTAATTTTTGAAATTAGTAATTTAGAAAAAAATCTAAGTTTATAATATCTCTTACACAAATCTTACATTAGGATCAATGTTTCCTCTGCCACATCTAGTTGACTGTTGTTTTGCTCCTGGTATGGTGAGGCCCACTGTGGAATTCAGGGACTGTAACTATGTGTAGGCCTGCTAGGAGGGTGGGGTCAATTCCAAGTGTGTGTCTTAGATAAGACCATATGTGCCCTCCATCCACTTGCTCAAGAACAAGCCATAGTCTAAACTTCTGTGTGTATCCTTTTCAAATATTAATATGTAACAGGGAGGTAGCTGTGTTAGCCTGTACATTCTAACAAAACAAACCAGCGGTCATGTAGCACTTCAAAGAATAACAAAATAATTTATTAGGTGATGAGCTTTCATGGAACAGACCCATTTCTTCAGATCAATTGCTAATATTGTTTGCGTTGTCATTTACTACTAATGGGCCAATTTTTCTGAAGATCTAACTTCAGTGACTTGCAGCAGAGTTTTGGCCGGCTATTTCTTCTGGCTGCTTTTTGTGGTCCAAAGCTTTGTAAGACCTATGTATGAGTTCTAACTCTCTGGCTGTTCTGTAAATGAGGGCAAATTGTGAACTTGGCTGCATGCACTAGATTCCCACTCTTTTTTTTTACCCTGCCCTTCCTTCCCTAATTTGGTCTTAAATCAGTATATGTAGCATTAGCTCATGTTTCTGTAACAGTTGATAGGTTTTCACCATATTAGACATTCAGAGTCCAGTAATTTGTACATAAGTTATTTCTGGAAGCACACTCATAAAATGTGTAATTGGCAGCACTGACTGTCAGTTATTAGTAAAGAGAAAATACCAAACAGACAATTAATTTCAATTGACTAGAGGTCATTACAATATCTGCCTTCTTTATCTCCCTGCCTTCATGCAAGATACAAAGCATTCTGATATTCCAAGAATCTTTCATGCATATCACATGAGCAGAGTTCTAATAAGCTGAAGCCTCATATTTCACCCGATATTATATTAAATTGCTGTTCCATTGCAGCTTAATCAGAGTTTCTCTGAAATTTGTCACAGAAATGCCAGACTTGTTGTTACCATGGAACAAAACGGATAACAAACAAGTGCAAGTCCTCTGTTGGCACTGTTGTTTGATGAGACTATTAGTGCAGAGTGACTGTGTAATAAATTACATACAACAATCTTTATCTGTAACACCCCCTGAGTGGCACAGCTCCATTCTCTTGTAGCTTCTAATACATTGTTTTTCAGGGACAGACTGTTGGATGCTTCAGAGAGAAGACTCACAACCTTGCTGCCCTCCAATCCCAAGTGTAAGTAGAGAGCTCTCCCCCTTATATTCAATAGGTATTTGGGCAAACTACCTGATTATTTTAGCCTTAGTTCTGCTTACAAATTATCCACATACTGCCTTGGATATTTCCAAGTGTGTTCATTATTTGAAATTATGTAGATCGATTTCAGCAACTCTGAAATATTTGCCACAACAGTCACATTATGTACTAACTACTCACAATTTGCTATTTTGTGATTGGTCACCTAAATCACATTATTGTTGTTACTATTGGTATTGCAGTAGAGCCCAGAGACCTGCAATAAAGATCAGGTGTTATAGAGGTATAGTATGAACACTCCACTAGCCATGATCTTGATAATCAGCCTGGATAGTATTTTTATGTAACTACGTTGTACAATATACTCTTTATTGGGAGACCAGATATCAGGGGCCTGTCTGAGTGCAGCTGGATCTTATAGAAGTTTCCTGATTGAACCTGCTGATTGGCTTCAGGAGTCAGCGGTAAGATCGTTAACTGGCAGCAGCAGTCCAGTGGCAGCTTGCTACCCCTACCTCGTCCCTCCTGGTATCTGACTCTGTTTTGGCTTTGCTTGAAGACCCCACCCTGGCTGGCTTTAGTTCTAACTGGTAGAATGGACTACAACCATTGAGCCAGGCCACCTATGAATCAACCACTGAGAAATTTTTACTACTTGCTGTAATGCAAAGATCCTGCTAGGCCCCATGTTCTTTCCTGAAGGGGTGATGAGCAAAGCTGGTGACAAAGCACAATGTTTTTTGGAAATTAGAAGTAAATCTGTGAGCAGCAATAGCCTGAATAGGCTGATCTGGATTAGTCCTGCTCTTTCATACAAGAATAGCCATTGAAGCTCTGTTTGCTGATGACTTTGATCTGATTACGTGCTATTTAGAAAAGGAAAATGCACAGTCCTTACTGAGACTCCAGTGCCTTTCAATGGGTCCAAAAAAGAGTATTTTCAATAAAAAAAGGTAAGGGTCAAACTGTGGTCAGTACTGCCTGCGGTTGAGAGTACAGCAGAGTAACATTATCCCAGAGCCTGTGTGACTCATAAAAACATATCGGCTGGAGTTTCACAGCACTCAGAAGGAGTGTGTACCAGGCACACCATCCTTTTGGAAATGGCAGCAATTGTGACTGGCCTCTACACAAGTTATAAGACAACACAGGGAGAATGTTCTCCCCCTTGAGCACATGTGCAAAGGCATTTAAGATCAATGGTCTTAAATATGCAATTACCCAAAGGAAATACTTTAAAATACACAGCTGCATATAGTGGATGTTACAAAGAATGACTGACTAGCAAGCAGCCAACCATCAGGCCTATCATCTGTGAAATGTAAGGACAATATATAGTCACAATAGGTGACAAATTAATTGAATGCCTATTGCATATGAGCTCTCTGGGAAACCTTATATAGGTTTCAGTAGCTGGGTTACATCCATATGTAGAAATTCCATTGTCAATCATGACATTTTTCTGGTAACTAATGTGATCACTTCTCTGGTGTCCTGGCAAAGCTGTGTAAGGACAAAAGTCAAACTTAAAATGATCTCCATTTAAGACATGAGCTGGGAAACAGCACTATTTTGTTCAGTAGTAAAAGTCAATGGGCTACTTAATTACATTATGGAATAATTTCTTGTTTGATTATATACCTTGAAAAGTTAGAGGCTATGAAATTATATTACAGTGAAAAGGGAATTCATTTCAGTCAGTGTAATTCACAAGTCAATAGGCTTTCGAGGAGAGAATGAGGGATATTAAATTACTCGGCCTGCCAATATTCCTCCTAAGTACTCCTCCTGATTATTGTACCAACAGGTACAGTCAGTCCTGGGCACTGTCAAGGCTCTCTCTAAAGTGTACACCAATGAGACATGGATTGGCAACCAGGTTTATAAACCTAGTTCTGATAATCATGCATGCTGTCATCAATTCACTGTTCTAAGGAAAGTGAAAGGGGAACTCCAGTTCTTCAATATTTGATGCCCGTCTGCTGCTTCCACTCAGAATCACCAACTGTTTCTCCCATTTTCAAGGTGTTTATTCACAGAAGAGATCACAACTGCTGTCACACATCTGCCACGTGAAGGAGAGGCTGAGGGAGAAAGTGGAGGTCAGAATTTCTCTGTTTGATGCCCAGTCTGATGCCATGATTCATGTTTTGAAATGCTTGCCACCCAGAGGAACAGAATGCATTTCACTGCTGGTTCCTCAGATTGGTACTTTCTCTCATGTGCAGTGGTCTTTAACTCCTTTGTGAGACCACTCTTTGCTCAAGGTCTTTTCCCTCAAAGACACATAATGCATTGTGGCTCCCAATAGGAAGGCTGGAGTAATGCTGAGAAATTTTAAGTAAGCAGCATACGTCTTTAAGTAAGCAGCATCTGTGGGAGAAAGGCCATCATACTTGTTTGGCTAGGTCAGAGTTCTGATTGGGGTCCGTGGAGCTTGGGAGCCTGGATGGATTACACCAGAAAGCTTCAGATTCATCTGGTGAAAAAAAGCAGTGTGACCATAGGGGTTGTGTTCAGTAGGTCCTGAACAGGAGCTATGTATCTGCTGAGTGTTCCATTGTAGTCATTACATATACGCCAAAGCTAGATAAAACACATGAGACTTGTTATGGAAAATTGCAAGATGAGAATACTTTAATTCTTAGAATTCTGAATAATACATAACAACCCCCAAACAACTGGCTGCTGCTCCCTAAGGCTATCTATATTACTGTCAGCTAGGGGTTGATTCTCATGTACGCATACTCACTGTAGGATGGAAATTGCTGAGGCAGGTTATGGTTTGTGCTAAAGACCCCCTATTCGGTTCCTAAAGTCTGGAGTAGGCTTCAGACATGGTGTCCAGATTTTGTTCCAACACTCACAATTCTAAATGAAAGCATAGCATGGACAGCAGTGATATGGGTTAAGAACGCAGAGTACAAACCCACCTAAAACCTCTAGATAAATATTTGTCATGTCTAATCCATGCTGCTGCTGTCGGTGGGACTGTAGCTACACTATTATTTATGTTCACAATAGGTCCCATTGGCCTGCTGAGAGTATGTGTATGCAAACAGGGAATTGCACATCCAGCTTGGAGTACAAATCTAGCCTAAAACAAAGGTACTTTTCATCATCTTGACTTCGGGCTGTCCGTTGAACTGACTGAAGCTAGGCCCTGATCATACACCTCGTGGTAGAACCTCATAGACCAGAAAAACCACTGAGAAATTAAAGTGACACTGTTTTTACTATGTGACATTTTCCCTTGTAGCTAGAAGCTTCTGACACTAGAAAACATGGGGATCTTTGTGCTACTTCCAGCTTAATGAAACAAGAGACACCCCTATTAACACAGGAACACTCCTAAAAAAGTGCAACTACAGATTATAAATCATTAATTATTGCACATAACATTAAATATTCATGGTAGCAAGAAAGGTTCCAGCTAAGCAAGACAGAGTAAACACAGCTACCTACAACCCAGTGGCCACGATCATTCTTTTCTCTTAGCACAAACTTCTCTTACAGACTTTTTTATTATTATTAAGAAAAGAAAAATAATACTTTACTTCACACCTCTACAGCACCTTTGATTCGAGGATTTTAAAGAGATTTATAAACACGGAAATTGCCACACTGGCACAGATTCAAGGCCCCTTTATTCCAATAGCCTCTTTCTGCTGGTGCTTAACCCTTGATGCTTTCAGGGGAAGTTATAAGCACCCTGCAGTAGCTAGATATGTGATAATCTGCCCCGACACTGGGTCTTATTCTAATTTTTCACATATTGGTACACACCGCGAAGTCTTAAACATTAAAGCCATACCCTCCAGGCCGTTACCTACTGCTATAGTGATTTTACAAATGGGTAAACTGGTGGAGGAGGAAGAAAAAATGAGGGACAGATTGCAAACTCTCTGTTAGCCGGTGGCCAGGTAATGTGCGGTGAGGTACTCCCCTGGGTCCTAAGCAACCCAGTTTTTTACTGTTAGAGCAGGCAGCTCCTAGCACTCTTACCCACGGCCAGGCTGTAGTAACCAAACGGTTAAAGTTCTTTTTGTTGTGCCGGCTGTGTTGCAGTAACAAAAGGGTTAACAAAATGGTTAGGCTCAGAGCTTAACTAGTTACAAGTTTATTAAGCTACAGTTATAAGCGTACAGTTACAAAAGGCTATTGTTTACTTCTTATATGCTAGCAAAGTACAGGTGTTAACAAGTTACGTTACAATCCAATACAAAGATATCTGTTATCATCTAACACAATGATATCTTGGCACAATGACATCTAGTTACAGAGCTCTAATTCTTTAGCTGTGCACAAAAAAAGTCAGAGACCTAGCATGGGTGTATCTTACCCTCTCTGCGTCTCTCGATACCAGCGTAGCCAAGCCAGATCGGTCACTCAATTCCGCGGAAAGAAGAATACGAGGTTGGGCGTCCCCAGTTGTGGACCTCGGGAGGCAATCACCTGACCCGACCAGCAGGAAGTTGGTTGAATGCACTCAAAGTTAGAGTTCTGCTGGACCCATCTTTTATACCCCTTTTGGGTTATGTATTCTTTTTCTTATCTATGGTGCCAGATCATACTGGTCTGTCTTTGTGACGCCAGTTTGTTACAAGGGCATTTCTACTTAGTTTGCACTTGTAAGACAAGAGATAAACAATTTAGGAGTACAGGACATTCTTTTGTGCGGGCGGGGCACGTCCCCTTCTGGGTGATTGTGTGTGTGCATCATATTGATCAATGCCAGCTGGGGTGATTTCTTGAGGGTCCCCCCGCTCTCATGTTGACAGTCTGGCCTGTTAGCCTTCCATCTGTACTTTCTGCCTCTCAGGGTCACGATAAGCTAGCATATCTGGGCCTCAATGAGGGCATCAAAGACTGTGCTGTCAGCAGCCATTTCCGTGCCCTGTGTGCTTCTCAGTGGGGGTTGGGGGCAGCGAGCAAGCTGGCTTGTAAGGGGGAGACTTTGTCTGGCTACACTCTCCCATTCACATTGGTAAGTAGGGACTGGGATTACTTGTGTAAGTAGGGACTGTGATTACTGCTCGCTAGTGTGAGTAAGATAGCCCTTGCTCATAGTTGTGCAAAGCTAGGAGCAGTGTCCAAGCTTTCTGAAACTCAAATCCCTCTTCTCGGGTTCTATTAAGATTGAGAGAAACCTGTTCTGATTATGCATGTAAGTTGCACCTGTGCCAAACTGACATCCTCAATGGCATCCACAATGTAAAGTGTGGGTGCAAAACTTGAATTGCTATCTATTTTTATGCTTACTTTTAGGTAGTTAGTGGCAGAAGTGTTCAGAATAACAAGTGTAGTTTGCAAACATAAAAGAGAGATTGTATTGTATAAGCCTTAAAGGGGCAGCTTCCAGAAACGGCCGTATCCCATTGAGTTGGTTATTTGGGGGAAGACATACATTCTTGAGAAATATTAACATCCAGCAGTACATACTTTAGATGATGTGTTTGGATTTCCACTGAAGAAGGGTCCCCAGTCTTCAACTGTACTGGAGCAGAGATTCATTTGCATTTTTCCCAACCTTCTGCTTGGCCAGGAGGTGAACTGGCCCCCAGCACGAATTAGAGCAGCTTCTGCAGCTGGTCGGGCAGTGAGGATCGCTAGAGCACGCTTATTAAGAACCCATCTTCCCAACATGCCTTCTGTGCCAGAGGATTTGCTGGCACAGGGTCAGCTTTATCCCCCTTCAGGATCTTCCTATACCAGGGGAATTCTCAGTGGCTTCCTCAGGCCATGTTTAAGGTCACTTTGCACCTCTCTGGTGGCTTTATAGGACATGAGGCAGCTCACAGAATATAAAATGTATGGCAATGTGTATATAACTTGATGTTGTAACAGTGTGCTAGAACATGAAAACCTTTCCACTCGCTCAGTATGCAGCTGGTGTTTGGTGGCAGAAATGACTGATGTAGTTGCCATTTTTTTCCGCTCTCACCCTGTTTAATTTCCACTCAGACTGTCTGGACTAACATAATGCCCGCAGAATAGCTTAAGACAAGGTAGTTAATTAAAGCATGTCTTCTTTGGGGAAAAAAATAGAACTGGTTAACAAGACCTCTTCTTGGTCCTTTAACGCTAGCAAAGATACATTACAGTGATTTCAACTCAGTTAGTAGGAGTGTAAAAAGATCCTTTGGAAATCATGAAATTCAAATATCAAAGTACAGTCATTGCTGTAGTAAAAATAAGATAGATACCTTTATTAATGTCAATCCGCAGTGTATGTTATAGAACATTAGCAGTTATTCTGAAACACTAGGGTAAGGGTTAAATTAAAATGTCTGTCAAGTGATGAGACTGCACCAAATTGCATGCACTGTATTATGCACTATATTATGTACCATGCACTATATTATGTACCATAGATTAAGTTACATGTCCTGGATCTAGGCTCACATTGTGCAAAAGGGAATGAAGAAAAATGATTCTTTTAAGAAATACCTTGCTTGTAATTCATTATTGGCTTTAAATTTCTGACCCTGTCTTTTTTGTGCCCATCCCTTACAGTTTGTTGATAGCTCAGAACTGCTTGTGGTTTACTGTCACGTCTATTCCTATTTTTCAAGAGGATCATTATGTGAGCCTAGCCAAGGATATTGCTGCAAAACGTGTGTGTAGGAGATGATAATTTTCCACATCTCGTGCACATTTTTCATAGCTCTGGGTAGAAGCAAAATGGTTTCTGCAGGCCACACAGAAAGTAAAGCAGCAATTTTCCTGAAAATCCGAGGCAATTTCATCACATGGCTCTGCCCTTTTGTTTCTTTGCTTCAATCATTTCTATAAGAAATTTGTTTCTCACTAATTGTGTCAGGTATGAGAATGAATTGATAATATGACCAGTATTCTGCTTCTTTTGGGTTTTTCCACTTATGTTGGCTACAGTCTGTTTATTTTTGGAAGCATTTCCAATATGCTGTTAATTTTATCTGGCAATGTTTGGCTGTATAAGAGATTCTTTTATGTTTCATTTCTCCTGGTGTATGCTATGGAAGAATTGGACAGTGGATCAAAGTTTTATGGGATTACTATATCTGAGTTTTATTGCCAACATTAAAAGTAGATGAGAAATATTCACACATATATTCTTATTGTAGAAAATGCTTTTATGATCTCCTCTGCAGGTAAGCTAGATTGGCCTTCCTTTGGGGGTCCTTCTATTTTCAGTGAATGGACAGGATGATCAAACTTTCACATAAGCCTTTACATGCTCTTTTTATGTAGGTTTTTCTATAACACTTATCTGTGAGACTTGCAATCATTAAAGAATTTATTCAAACAACATCCCTAGGTAGTGGGGAAAGCTGTATCACCCCATTTACACATAGAAAACTGGGGCACAGTGGTTTCTCACTTGCCCAAGGTCATATAATAGATGGAGCTGTGATTAGAATGCAGATGTTTTTAGCTCAGTATCTTAGTCGCCAAAGCATCATCCTCTTATTAATGTTTTATTTTCTTTTTGCCCCCTCCATAGTATTTTATAATAAATGGCAACTTTTTTATTTTGTACCTTTTTGGTAGCATTGTACTGGTAATAGACTGTTTACAGCACTGCAGATGTCCAATCTTGCATATAAAGTCTTACTCCCATTTAAAAAGGTATTGTTATAATCATAGATAGGTAAACTGAGGGACAAGTATTTTAAAGATTGTTATAAGGAGGAAGGAGAAAAAATATTCTCCTTAACATTTGATGATAGGACAAGATGCAGTGGGCTTAAATTGCATCAAAAGATGTTTAGGTTGTACATTAGAAAAAACTTCCTAACTCTCAGGGTGGTCAAACGCTGGAATAAATTGCTTAGGGAAGCTATGCCATCTCCATTGGTGTAGATTTTTAAGAGCAGGTTAGACAAACACCTGTCAGGGATGGTCTAGAGGGTACTTGGTTCTGCCACAAATGCAGGGGGCTTGCTGTGACCCCTTAAGGTTCCTTCCAGTTCTATGATTCCATTACTAATCAGTAGAATTATACTGTTGCAAAAGTGGTAGAATTAGAATCAGGCAATTGGAGTTAATTGATATTTTAGGGCTCAGATTTTAAGAATTTCCCAGCCTCTCCTGCCTAATCACAGATAACAGCCATGAATTACAAAACTCCTAGAAGATACATGAGTACTGTTATCCCTATTCACTGACTAGGAAAATGGGTAAGGAATTTAAACTCCATTCTTGTACCATAGAAAGAATCTACATCAGAGCTGGGATCTAAACTTTGGACTTGCCTGTATAGGGAGTTTAATTCACCTGCTTTTTTCTTGTGGCACCACTTTGCTGTGAACTGAAGACATGACATTCCCAGAGGTGTTACCTTGTTGCTTTGTTTCACTTCTGAGCAATGTTCATTGGCAGCTATTCCCCAATGTGCGTTATGGGATGCTATTGTGGAGCTGACCCTTAGTCTGGGCTCTGCCATAGATTCTTGTGCCTGTACTCCCTTTAGAAACACCACTCCTTGCTAACCTCACTGTTTCTATCAGGAGTTTGATTAGTTCACTCCAGGATCTTCTCAGTGTTCAACTACTCTTAATTGTTGGTAGTTCCTGGAAGTGTTCCTCAAGTCTTGACATGGGCTGCTGATGGGAAACTCTCCTCCAAATCTCTTGCCTGTATCCAGTTCAGCGCGTGAGTCTGTCCTAATCCCAAAGTGGAAGGGAAACAGGAAAGGCTGCTCTCCCCTAGCTCACTAGCAGCTTTCTTCCTCCTAGGCAGACTCTCCACCTTTTCCACGGACAGTTTTATCTTTCTAAACAGTCTTTTTCCAGTCACAGCATGTTCTTCAGGTGTGCCTAATTGAAATTACTTGAGTTTTGGAATCCTCATTAGCCTTTCTGTCCATGGGAGAGGACTATGTCCTATCACAGATACATAACAGAAGTCAAGTTAATTCAGAACTTCCAGTGACTCATTTGTCACCACCCTGTACTTTCTTTCACAGTGGCTAGCAGCATTTTTGAATTGCTGTCTGCTAGCATGGGCTCAACAATGCTCTGAGCCACTATTCTGGCAACCTCAAATACATAGTGGCTGGTAGGACTCTATGTCAGCATTCAAAACATGGTGAATCCTGTTTGGGTCTTTGCTTGCTGCATGGATAAGATGTTGTGGCAGCTGTAGCAGCAGCTTGTACAGTGGCAGGAGGATCTTCAGTGATGGTGGAACAATGACAGGGACAAGAAAAGAGAGTGGTACACCAAGTAGCTGATATTAAAAGACCTTTTCTTGGAGAGTTTCCCAGTGTGTAGCACAATTTTAGGGCACAAGAAACCAGGGCAGATTGGTAGGAAAAGATTTTGCCGCAGCTCTGGAAGACAAACAATGGCTAAAGAGTTTCATGGTAGGACAGCAACCTTTTCTGGAGATGCGGTGGCAGTGTACCAACATGTGTTCCCTCATGCCGATGGACAACCAGGTTATTTTTATCTGTAAGATGGCCAACCCTGAACATTATTAATCTAAGTCCAACCAATTGGATGTGGGGAGACAGAGTGTTGGGGCTATTGCTATGCAGGTGTGGGATGCAGCAGATCAGGTACTGAGGCACTGGGTTCTAAGGCTCAGTAATGCTCAAGAGATCGCCAATGGTTTTGGAGGCTGAGGCATCCAGTACGAAAAGGAAAGAGGAAGGCCAGTATTGTCAGTGAAGCCTATTGCTCTTATTTTGAGTTTCAGGTCTGAAATTGGGCAGCTGTACATCCAGGTGTTAACCTGTGGAAGGGAGTAGTAGAAGCTGTTTGTGCAATACAGTGTTTATAGATGGTGGATGAACCATGCATTGGCAACTCCAATTGAACTTCATGTCTTTGCCCACATCTGTCTGTCAAAGTTGAGCACTAATACAGCCTTAACACTTTTCTGCGTAAAATAAACTGTTGATTCCCTACAAATGAAATAGTAAAGGTTTATTTTAACATGAAGCCATCTGTTAATTAACAAATATAAATGAGCCTTCACCTGAAACAAAGACTTTTAATTATTTTTAATACCTTGTTTCATAATCTATTGTTTGATTGCAAAGAAAACAGATTAAACCAGCAGGGAAACAAAAGAGCTAGTACAACAGTGCTGTGTTGGTGACAATGCAAGTGACAGGGAGGCTTAAAGTCACAGGACCCTTTATTTCCCTCATCTAGTGTGTGGGCTTCTGGTGTGGAGTTCTGAGGCTCAAAGGTACCAAAGGAAATAGCAGGCTCCAAAGAAGTATGTTCTGGGTGCCACTATTCTAAGTGTCCTGAACTGGGTTCTGGAGGAGAGGTGTGGATGGGGAACTGGCCTCGGGGAGGAGAAAAGGGCACAGCAGAGAGGACTTGTTGCTCCTAGCAGTTTGTTTGATCCAGGAACTGCATAACATGGCTGGGTATCGGTCTACAGTCCTGCATTGCCTGCTGCCCCAAAAGTAACATTAGCTGTGCCAGGGCATTTTGGCTTTGTGTTGCCTCTGCATATCCCTGTCTTTCTCTATATTGTCTTTTGGCCAGGACAGCGCTTTCCCTGGCACCTGTTATGCTGTCCTTTGCCGTTGTAATATTATCCCCAGAAAGCCCCTCTCAGACCTCACATACTGCTTCCACCTCACTGCATTTTCATTTTTCTTCTGGAATCTGTAAAGATATTTGCAGAAATTCCACCCTAAGTTTTCTGTTTTCTCCCCCTCAGGTTGGCCCAGCTGCTCAGCTGGTGATAAAGGCCCTGTCTTTGAAGGTATGGTCAGTGCATGTGCTGTAGGTGTGAGAGTATTCAATATACAAGCAGTTATTGCTCATAGTATTATTTTATATGCATTTCTGCCTTTTCCTCACAAGGATTCTTCCCAGTCTTGGATGAAACTTGGAGATGTTAAGTGGTGTATGCATTGGGACTTTTGTCTGTGCAGTAAATGTTGTTTGGCTTGGGTGTGATGCCTTGGATACTGGTCAGGAAGGAGTTAGGATTTTTTCCCCTGGTCTGTGAATGGGCTTGGAAATGATGTTCCCTGTCTGGCTTTGCAGTTGTGATTTGCATTAGAAAGATTTATATGGTGCCAGAGAGGTTAGTGGGGTTAATCAAGGGATGAGCTGAATTGTAATCCACTGTATTTCTCCCTTAGGCTATTCTGACTCTAGATAAAGTTGAACTTACGTGGGTGATTAGGAGGCAGAGAATGGCATTATTCAAAAAGGCAAAGGACAGACCAGTGTGATATACGGTGAAGTTATTCACAAATTTGATTCTTCCCCCTCCCCAGAAATGCTCCAGGAGAGGAAGGGAACGATCCCTTCAGGAAAATAACCATCCAGCTACTTTCTCAATCTCTGAACAAAAATTGAGCAATTTCTTGGTCTTAGATTTTACTTTATCTCACCTGCAGAAATGGCAAAAGTGTAGAGAAAAATAGCTAGGGTTCTACAATGATTGCCTGAAGTGTTCACTGTTCCTGGGCTTTCTCTGTGTAAGCCTGCAATAAAGCTGGTAAGAGCTTTGCTATCCCCATAACAAGTGTGTGTGTGTGTGTGTGTGTGTGTGTGTTTTCGTGGAAAGAATGCATGTTCCAGGGCATTTATAAAGCAGCAAAGAGCTGTACTCTTTGTAGCTTTATGGGCATGCAGTGTTCATTTCTGCCTCTCTTGTAAAGATCACCCCAAGACCTTTTCCTGGAAGCCCTGCCTCAGTAAATACTGCATTTTGAACAATAACATGTTTCTGTTATTTGTATCTGCTGTGCAAGGAGGTTTCGGTAGAGGTGCCAGCTGCCATTTTTAGCTGGCAACCAGGATGTGAGGGTGAGGTGGGGGGAAAAGGAGTTTTCTCCAGGCAGGACAGGTGAGGGAAGACACAAGAAATATAGGTGTATGGGTATTATGCCCTGCCATCCCTGGCCTCGGTCAGAGATGATCAGAGCGTGGTGCTTTAGCAGCTACCATTTTGGACAGGTGTATAGTGTGAGGGGGAAACACACAGTATCAGGGAGGGAGGAAGAAGCCTCTGTCTCATAAAGGCTTCTAGTTCCCATCCACCTACAATTCTGCCACTGTGGGATATCTGGAACAGAAGTGAGCATGGCAGCATAGCACAGTAGTAAATTAAAACCTTAATGGTGAACTCTGGACAAAATAACAGGATGATGTACATGCTGAGCTGTCCTCCACAGGTTAAATCTCCTCAGCTCTGGTCTGGGTTGCCACCTGGGAACTGGGGTTGCTTGATGCTGGACAAGAATTCAGCCCTCTTTCTCCATTACTGGCCTCAGCATGCTGGTTCCTATCACATCTTGGCTTTCCGGGAATCGCTTTGCTGGGCTGCTTGGGCTGATCCTCCAGTGAGGACTGATGATGATCCCCAGGAAATGAGGGAGAAGGCAGCCAGTAGGCTCCACAACCTGCCTGAGTCATGCTGAGTGCCTCAAAGATAGACAGGTTACAAGTTCTCCTGCTAGATTATTTTTTCCTCTGATCCATCATTTTAATACAGGTTCTCCTAAGCTGCTGGGTCTTCATCTGGCACTTCTCAGGGTGCTGGTTGTGGCCCCTCACAGATACTGGTTTAGCTGCAAGATATTTAGTCTGATGACTGGCCACAAGAGCTTTTTGCTCTGTTTGCTCTGTTTGCTTTGTTTCTCCTCAGATGATGAAAAGACCCAGGGTCATGGCACTGCTCCAAGCAGCTCCTCATGGCACGTGAAAGGATTCTGGAGTTATTATTGCAGCTACTCCAATAAACTGCAATCCAGACATGAATGGACAAAATCTGGCTATGAGTCAGTCGGAAATGGCAATGGATGGACACCAGCAAGCCAACATGACACCAGAGCAAGGGAAGGAAACAACTAAACAAAAAAGTTAGTAATGGTCCCCTGCAAATCACTATAGGACAGCCATTGGTAGATTGCCAAAGTAATTTGCAGCTGTATTCTATGTACAGTAGACTGGATTCATTTCACAGCAAAGTTAATTCACGTGGAAAGAGGCTGCCACATCTAATGATAAATATGGTGTCTGTGCACTATGATGGACTGTGACTAAGAAAAAATTCCGAATTAACCCCTCATTACCACCATCCCACTCTGTGTCCCTTCGGCATCAGTTTTGGGCAAGTACCATTGAAGTCTATGTTTTTCTCAGTCACATAGTAACATTAATTCATATAGAAATTACACTATTTAGTACAAAAGGGCAATTGCTCTGCGTTTTTGCTTTCCATTTGTACACACTTCCCTTTATGGATCTGATCACTGACAAACTGGTAGGCTTCTAAATATAGGCTGCAGATTGCCCCTAGGAAGAAACCAAACCAATCCAAAAGAACCCAAAGCAGATTCCTCCACCTTAGAATCCCCAAAGGAAAAGAGAGGGATATAGAGAGGCAGGGTCCTTCTTTAACAACATAAACCAAGACAATGGATGGCTGTTGAGGTGGGAGCATGCTGCAGCATTGCCAAGGCAGATGGAACTCAAACTTATCCAATGTGATCGGGGAACATCAGGAATGATGGTGAGCCAGTGTTTATCAGACCCAAAACAACCCTTTACAGGGAAAGCTATGCTGTTACTTTTCCCCAGAGTAGTTTTGTCCTTTTCTGACTGATTTCTCAGGTTACTCAGTGGAAACTCTCTCTCTTTCTCTCTCCCTCTCTAAATAGCTGCAGGTGTCAGGAAAGTTAGAGAGATGTTATCCATTTTCAAATCATTGGGAGTTTTACAGGGCCTACCAGCTCAGTTATGACACTTGCACCAAGAATTCCCAAGCAAGCTGAGAATCCTTTGTGCCATTGCACATACTGTAAACAGTCCTTTCCACTAAGAGCTTCTGATAGACTGCGGCAGGCAAAATCTGAACCACAGGTTGGATCCAGCATGCCAGACTTCTGGATCTGGCCTGCCACTATCCCATGGCCCAGGAGAAGCCTCTGGTAGGCTCTCTGCCTTCTGTGCCCATGCACGCCATTCAAAGCAGATGGCTGTGGGGCCCATGTGCTTCTGTAAGTGCTGTGAGCCCCTGTGGAGGGCTTCACATGCTGCCTTCTCCCCCCAGCACAATCTCGTAGCTCCCATTGGAGCTCCCTCTTGTAGCTCATTTACTCCTGGGCCATACTTGCAGTGCAGGCAGTGTGCAAAATACCCCTCCCTCCACCCAGAGGCATGCACAGTGCATAGAGAGCACATGGCTTCTGCAGCCAGATGCTTTGAGCAGTGTGTGGGGCTGGGAGCCTGCCTAAGGGTCCTTCTGGGCTGCTGGCCAGGAGCTGTCTAGATAAGCACTTCCCAGCCAGAGCTTGCACCTGGCACCCCACCCCTACCACTCTGCAACTCTATGCTCCCCCTCCTGAAACTCTTCCTTAGGTCACAGCCCAAGTTCTCTGCACCCTGATCCTGGGCCCATGACCCCTACCAGACCCTGCATCCAATCTCCTTCCCTAGGTCACAATCACAATCCAAGCTTCTGCAACCTCTCCTGCACACCTGCCCCAGGTCACAGCCTCCTGCACCCCTCCTCTTCTCTTGTACCCATACTCATACCCCTTCCAGACCCTGCACCCCAATCCTGTGCCCTAGGTCAGAGCCCCCTCTTGCTCTAGGTCACAACCCAAACTTCTGCATCCTCGGCCCAGGTTGCATTCGTCACCCAGACCCTGTGCTCCCTTCTGCGTTTGAACCCATACCCACTACAAAACCCTGCACTGCTTCCTGCACCCCAATCCCCTGCTCCAGGTCACAAGTTCCTACTTTACCCAAACTGCCTCCCAGTACCCTACCCCAGGCTCCCTTCTTCACTCACCCTTCATCCCAGACCCTTCACCTCCTCCATTAATATCATGGACGAAAGCAGCCCTTGACCACTTACCAAAGTCTTGGAGTGGCACCCCTGCGATACATAAAGAAGATTGGCAAAGAGGTTTACATGGAGTCTGTGAAAGACCTGGGACTAGCAACCTGCTTCCTCAACTTGTAACCTAGTGCCCCATCCACTGGACCACATTGTCTCATAGTCTGAGGATGTTTGAATGATATTACAAATAGGCTGCACTGATTTCATACTCCATTCCAGTCATAGTCTCTCTGTTGCTAAAGACAGTAATCTTCCATGTAAGTAAGTTATTTAGGAACTCAGCCCATGCTTCATCTCTCTTTATCTGTCACATAGGCCAGAGTTCAGGCAAACAGACCCTGGACTTAATACACTACTCATTGCTGTCACAAAAAGACCTTAATGAATATTGGATCGGGCTCTGAAGACGGAAAGATAATTATTTTTGCAGTCAGGGATCTTGTTCTGAATGGTACCTTCCATATTTGCAACGCCTTTAAGAGTATATCTTATGCTTTATTATTTTCTAATGGATCATGCAATGATATAATTTTCAGAAGTTCCCCATCAAGTGCAGATTAGATTTTGAGGGTGACATGAACTAATGAGCCCAATGAGAGAACATCAGTGAGTATTCCAGCCTTCTGCAGTTCTGTAAGGAGGAAAATTTTATTAACATTTCCTGGTATGCGTGGGATTTAGCAACAGTTTTATTACCTATTTTTATGTTAAATAAAATATTTTTGCATTGAACTTCTGACATGTGATTCAAATGTATTATTTTCTCATTTATACCAGATATCGTCAGGCAGAGATGTTGCTGCAAACTCACCCACTGAGACTTGTGAGATAGAAAATATGAGAATTAGTGATGCAAGCAGTAAGGTTAATGATCACATTATGTGGCCTGGCTGATCTATGCTCAGTGCAGGACCTGAGGGATTGCCAAGGATAGCTCAGTTTTGGCTACTCTAATTTAAACCCAGCTGCCAATGGCTCCAAAAGGCCACTCCAGCAGCTGGGAATCAGATGGATGGAGTTGGACCCTGACCACACCATGTTATTCAGCCACAGCCTTGGTGATGAGGCCTGGAGATGAAGTTGTGTTAGAGACTGGGGTGGGGAGAGGGGCTTACACCGGGGGAGAGAGAATCCTTATGCTCAGGCAGAAAGAATCCCCCAGTTTCCAAATTTTACGAGCTTACGGATGTTGGAATCAGCAACTTGGAGCTAAGCAACTGCAGCATGCCTGTTAATTTGGGCCCAGTACCTTCTTCAGGTATCATGTCTTTCACAGATAGCATCAGATTTATACCCTTCACATGCAGAGGCAGTTCTTCTAGTTTGGGGTTTAGGTGTATTAGTGGGGCTATGCAGCCTGAGGGAAAGTTGCTTCCAATGCTATATGAGTTGTCAACCTAAGTGGAAGACATCAGTTCCCAGATCTGGCATTCTGGTATGCTTCCTGAGCACAAGCTCATAAATAAATAATTAAGCCACGTGCAATTTTATGCTAAATATTTTTTGGGTGTAATTCATAAAAATATCTCGATTTACCATGACTTAAAAAAGATAGGAGAACTATATTACAGTTTTTAAAACGGCTTGTGGATGGCTTGTGGGAACCATATCAAAGCTGTGGACCAATGTGGGAGGAATACAAATTATAGGAATACATATATTTAAATAACCTTTAACTAGCTGAGGGTTATTCTTGCAAGCAAGGAGAATGCAGCCTGCAAAGCCATCTAAAACAGTAAAAGGTGGCACTGACATGTCCATTTCTGTTGAATTGCTCTCATGTACTGTGTGTCTCTTTGCCAGCTCCTCAGTGATTGTGAAACAAGTTTTCACTTACGAACAGGGGTTCATAAATCTGACTTCCTCTTTATGCCAGTGCATGTCAGTATTTTGTCAGGTGTCTAGATAACTGATTCATTCAAAGCACTATCACTATCACATTTCCTTTAAAGACCTGGATGGAAATTAGCTGCTTTCCCTAGTTACATTTTTTCAAAGGAAAAATACAAAAAAAAGTCATGCATTTTATTAAATTGTATTATTTTCTATTACTTGCAAGCTGACAAGTAATTAGTTATTTTACTGCTGTATTGTCCACTTTCCCACTGTTGTTAACTGCTGTGAGAAAAGTAATAAGGATATGGAAATAATTGTTTTCAACTAGAAGACTTACCGGGTGTGGCTTGGGTCAAGGCCTGATCTGGGGCAGCGGGAGGGTCTGTGTACCCTCCAGCTTCTCCCTGGAGCTAGCCTGGGGTGGAGTGGGGTGATGGGACTAGGCACATTGCCTGCTGGCTGTTCTCTGTAGCCTGCTCAGGTGGGGAGACTGTGTACCCTGCCTTCCGGCTGGTCCCTGTGTATGGGTGTGTATGTACACTCCATCCACTGGCTTCTACCTGTGATCATTTGTGAATACAGTACACATCCCTGTGGCCTTGCTTGAGTATAACTGTTCCTGTTATCACACCCCTCCCTTTCCTATGATTTGAAACAATTTCACTCCATGCACACCCCATTGTCCTGGCACACCAAACCCTGACCTTGCTTCAAACTATGAATAAAATAAGCTCTATAGCATATTTGGTGGTCCTACCTCTTACCATTTAGAAGGAGTTACTGAAGAAATGGATTCACAGATGGACAGACAGATGGACATTTCTAAAATAAAGACATCCTAAATATGCGCTCTCTCTTGAAAGCTATGACAGATCTATCCAGTTATATGTTAGAGCTGCTGGGAAATATTTTCCAGAAATTATTTTGCTTCCGAAAACGCTGATATGTTTTTTGGGGAGGGATAGCTCAGTGGCCTGCTAAACCTAATGAACAGTTTATTTTTGTTTGTAATGACTTATTTAGGAATTCAATTTGTACCAAAAAATTGTATGTGGTGAGGGGCAGGGTGGGGTCAAAATTGAAATACAGCTTCTCAAAATTAAGGGTTTTTTTTTTTTACTTGTTAGTTTGTGGACATTTCTGAGATTTTAAGTTTTCATCCACATTTCAGCTGGAATTTTTGAATCTCAAATACTCATTCAATGGAAAAATTGTTTCCAGCCAGACATACCATTACTGATTAGTGCTTTTAAGAGTCTACTTGAATCCTTATCTTCTTGTTCAGCAGGGAACTTTCCATAAATAGATGAAGTTGGGGATCAGGGTCTGGGCCAAAAAGAACACAGTGTGTGTGACTCACTCCAAAATGGAAGCCATCTTGAATTACCTCACAGTAATTTGTCTTGGTAGTCAATCAGATTTACCATATGCTGAAAGAACCCCAACAAGGAAATGGAATAATGGCTAAAATTTTTTAAGAAATCTGGGTATGATTTCAATGAAAAACAATAAAATAAAATAATGTCTCCTCATACATAGCCACATAAATCCAAGTAGAATGAATCTCTATAATTGTAAGATCTTCCAGTATTATTGTAGTAGTTATGGCAGAATATGAGTGGAAATCAGATACCACAAATAGCAATCCATAGTACGATTAGGAACAACAGCATGACAGGATAAAACTGAGATTTACTTATAATGCACTGTGAACAAGAACTCAAGCAATAGGAAATTAGCCAATAGCAATGCCCATGTAAGTTAGGTTACCTTCCCTGTGTTGCCCATTCTTGAAAGGGGGCATTCCTAGAAATAGGATAAATACAGTGAATTGAAAAGTCTGTTTTCTATGTAACTGAGAACAGATAATTAGCCATTTTCCACCCAAGCTGAAACACTATGTGAAGTATGTCCTTTACATATTTACCAGTAGGTTAAATATTTCTTTTAATTTAGTTTATAAATAGTTGAGCATGACAAGTAATGACTAATATGCCTGGAAAGAGCAATATTCAACACACTCACAATCTATTAGCTACCATTTGGCCTATGAAGACAAGCATCACTTGCAGGAGAATGGTAACTGTCCCAGGCACTTTTTCAACGACATGAGGAGTCTAGACAGGAAGAAAACAATTAATTCCTGAGGTATGGAACAGCTCAAGTGGGCCTTCCTGTTAGGAACCTTGTTTTTTCCTAATTCCAGATGAAGATCTGAATATTGCAGTTTACCTATCACCAGTGTTCCCTCTAATTTTTCCATCCATCTGCAGAATAAATTTTGTTATGTGCACCAAAGCATGTGTAACTGTTTGCCACCAGTGGAAGCACATCTTACCGGCTGTTGCTATTCTTCTAAATCTCTTCTGGGAAACTGCACGAGCAGTGAGTTTAAGATTAAGGAGAGAGTAAATGTTACATTATTATACATTTAACAAATACAAAGCCCCAAATAATTAACAAAGATAGGAGCAGCTGGCCTTTGCTTCAATCTGGTCTATGTTCAGAACTTTGATTGTATATTGTCTGAGTAATATTGGCTTTCCTAGCCTTAAAACTGAAAATGGAAAAGAAATAATTTTGCCAATTTTGGTAGGCATGTTCACTAAGTTTTTGGCAAGTGTGTGGATCTGTGGTAAATTCAGAACTGGAAGGATGATAAGCTTTGTTAATTACAAGGTTGCTGTTTGCACACTGCTTGGTACAACCATGATATTGAATAGTGACTTTAAAAGGGACCTCAAAGCACTTCTCAAACATTACTTAAGCCTCATGCTCATCTTGGAGGAGTTTGCAGAAAGCTGAGTTGAGGCACAGAGAGATTAACTGGATTCTCCGGGGTTACATGAAAAATATTGACAGAGCTGGGAATAAAATCCAACTTCTTTAACAAATAATGACATTTTTTATATTCTAGGAGGAAATATTGATTCAAAATTTCATACAAAGAATGTCATATATAAGCTTTGCTATTAATCTTTAATTATTCTCAAATTTTAATTTTCTGTTAGGAACAAAGTGAAACATCAAAATGGTATTTGGTCCATTATTAGATGGAAATGGTAGAATTATTAATAAGAAACCACAAGTGTTCAATAAATATTTCCTTTCTGCATTTGGGGAAAAATCAGATGATGTAGTCATATATGATGATAACAACTCTTCACTTCCACTAGTATCTCACGGGATGTTTAATAGCAACTACTACAGCCAGAAATTTTTCAAGCAGTGAGTCAAAGTAGGCAGTTCTTTTTAAACTTTCAGGTTAAGGAGCTTGTTGGACTGTTAATAAATCTTGGAACATTAGGAAAGTTCCAGAAGACTTCAAGAAAGCTACTGTTTGATGTGGTCTCTTTTGGTCAGAATAAAGAAGATATTAAAATGAGCTCGTCACAAGGAGGCCTTAAATCTCCTGTTTCACAGATCCCAGGACCCTAAAGTGATCCCTGCTGGAACTCCCAGATGGGAGAGTGCCACGCTGGTATGCCCCGGACCTCGCTTAGGCCTTCTGGAGGGAAGTGGCTGGCCGAGATAACAAGACCAGGACAAGGACTTAATTGAAACAAAATGACCAAACAATTTATTAGATACCAGAAAGAAAAACAAACAGTAACTATAGGAAAGACTAACTAGTGCTGGAGACTTACAATATACATTGTTTCCGTATGCTATTTCTTCTTTTAGTTTTGTTGAACCGGAAGGCAAAAAGTCAATGTAGGTTAGGTTATTTAATGCGGATAGATATGAATAGGTAAGGGTATTTAAATCCCTTCTGTTTCCTGTAAAGGGTGGAGTGAAGTTGCTGGCTTCACCCCTCACCGGGGGCAGGGTGCTAACCTGCTCCTAATGGTTGGACCCTGGAGCCAGTCAAGGCTGATCCTCTTTTTGGGAGGCCTTCTGTAACTCCTTTTGTGGGTCCAATTACATATGTGATCCCAGGAGGCAATATGCTCTTCCCTGGGTCACGTTAGGTAAATGGAGACGGGAGGCAGGGAGGCTTTGCCTACACCTGCAGTAATTGGAAAAAGGTAATAGAGGGACAAGGTTAAGGGAGGTTAAAACTTCCCGTTATCTTTTCTATTGCTAACAATATTAACTATTATCTAAATATATACGTAAACAACAATACTAACAATAATGATTATTGATTAAATGTGCTTTCTATTTTTCTTTATACAAATGTTGGAACCCAGCCTGGGCTTTAAGGCCTGGCCCTGAGGGTCAAGCCCTTGGGTACTGTGCCTCCCCCATCAGGGAAGCCCACAGTAGGGGTGCGACCCCTACTTCCCCAGTGGGGGTCCCGATGTCGCAGGTTGTTGTATTTAAAATGTCTGAATAGCTAGGTAGTTTTATGTGTCTTGTCCAGTGGTAAATGTCACGTCTGGTAGGTGAGTCGAAATCACTGAGTCATGTTTCAAGATGGCAGCGACGGCGGGGCCAGAGGTGTGATGGCGGTGCCGGAGAAGTGATGGCGACCTCAGGGTTCAGTGACTGGGCACGCAGTACCTGCCTTACGGCAGGCCAGTTCGCCAACCTGTCACTTCCCCTCTGAGGCTGCTTGCTGCTTTCTGCTGGTGCTGCTGGGTAGCGATGGGCCTGTTGGTGCCGCAATGTTGTGGCAGCGCTGTGGTGATTTCAGCACAGGTGAGTGAGTCAGCTGCTGTGTGGGCGGGATGGTTCTTCGCCTCTAGGGCTAGCCTGAGGGCTCGGTGGACACTGCCACAGCAGCCACACCTCCCTGTACCGGGGCACAGAATCCTTGCCTGTGTCCCCAAGGGCCGCAGAATGACAGGCGAGCCCTGCTTATATTCACTGAGTTCATAAATAATTCATAATTCTATATCCATATTCATAACCTGATTTCCATAAAGGTGAAGTTCTCAAACAGGTCCTCCTGGCCACGGAAGGTTCTGGGAAACCAGACTTCCGCCCAATCAGAGGCCGGTATTCAAATTCATGATCATTAATAATTCATGAGTTCAGGTTACCAGGGGAGCTAACTAACAAAAAGTGGCCGTTGGTAATGCTGCTAAATGGCAGCCTGTGACACTTTAGTATTTCATGTGTCTGCACTGATTTTACACAGCCAAAAGCATGTAATCCCTGGCCCACGGGGACGATTATGTCCTTAGATGTTAAAAAATCCTGACACTGTTGTCTCAGTATTTTAAAATGGTAAACTGGTGATGACTCAGATAATTATATATCTATCAGTCTAATCTAAATCTCAGACAAGATAATGGACCGACTGATACAGTACCGGACTATATTATATTGCCCTCCTTTAATTCTTCATTAATCTACCCCATGGTGCATTCCTTGTTGTGGTGAGGCAGCTTGTGTGTCTCAATGACCCAGAGAGCTATGCCAGTGGGAGCCAGCAGACCTTGAACAGTCACCCAAACTGGACAGGTCAAAGGGTAGCAACCAGACAAATTTGGATCACCTCTCCCTGAGGTAAAAGGGGTTGGCTTAGGGTTAACAACCCTATCTAGAAAAAAACAAAAGTTACAGAAACATCTACAATGAAACCTACAACAACAGAAGTCTTGGTAGGAGTTGGCAATCCACATGGATTGAGTATGAAGCATGGTAGCGAAAGCTGAAAAGAAGCTGCCCGCAGATGACCCTTCTTTCACCCAGGACAACCACCCAATTTGGAATGTTCAGAACACATATCAAGTGGGGAAGACAGCACAGACTGCAGCTTGAGATGAAACAGTACTAGCTTGCAGTTTTGGGCTTGTGTGAGACAAGATGGACACAATCTGGGAAGCTACTCCTGGCAACAGGACAACCCCTCATCTACTCAGCAAGTGAAAAAAGAGGGTGTGCCACACACACAGAAGGTGTGGGCTTGATGTTATCAGGAAAGGTATCTGCTGCTTTCATGGAGTGGGCAGCAGTATCATCATGCATCCTCACAGCTAGATTCTATAACAAAGTGTTGAAGGTACTGATTGTCTAGTGTTATGCACCAACCAACAAAGCAGCTGAGGAATGTAAACCAGACATCTATGAGAAACTACAAAGTGGGGTGAACCAGAAAGCAAAAAAGTATGTCTTGATTTTGCTGGGAGACTTCAGTGCGAAAACTAGAAGCATAAATACAGGCAGAGAACAGACCATGGGAAAAGAAGGCCTAGGCAACATGCATGAAAATGGAGAGTGCTTCAGTGACTTTTGTTCCTTCAGTGGATTAGTGAAAGGTGGTAGTGTTTTTCCACACAAAAGGATTCATAAGTTCACTTAGGTTTCATTAGACCACCAGACAGAAAACCAGGCCATCTGTATCAGTAGTTCCTTCAGAAGATTGATGCAAGATGTCCATGTTAGCAGAGGAGCAGATGCAGGTTCAGACCACCATTTGGTCAGAATAAAGCTCAAGTTCAAGGTCTGTCTCAGGACAGAACTTCTAACTGAGTCCAGGAGTACCCCATTTTTTGTCCTAAAAGGAGAAGAAATACTTGATAATGGATTCTTCTCGTTAGCAGGAAGAAAAAAATGCAACACAATGCAACAGTTGGAAGGTGAAGATACATACATTCAGACTAAAATAAGGCCTACATTGGAGCAACTCCCTAAGAGTTGTGGTGACTCCTCTATCACTGGCAATATTTACATCATATTTGGATGTTTTTCCAAAAATTCTGCTCTATTTTTTATGTTGGGGGAAGCGTGACAGCTCTTATGGTACTCAGGGCTTTGAGAGTCCTTGTTACTCTTTTTGCTTCCTGCAAGAGGGGGCTTGCTGGGCCTAATGGGGGCATGGAGCAGAGTGTGTTGGGGCTGGGGCCAGTATGCAGGTGCTCTGCTTTCCACCACTATGGTGAAGTGGTGTGGCCCAGCTGGAAGATGGCAACAAAGTGGAGCAGGCTGCTGAATTACTCTGTTTCCTGTGATGCCTGTGAATCTGGGAGGCCTGACCCCTGCTGCTGCCTCTTCCTGGGCCCTCCTAGGCAATGCTCCAGGCCACCCTGGTCCTTGTAACTCCTGGCCACAGGATGGTTGTAGTAGCCTTTGCAATATCCCCACCAAAGCATGTGGTCTGGGGTAGCTGCCCCAAACTGTCCTCCTCCTGGGACAGTTCTGCCTACAATTCTATGAAAAGCTGGACCTAAGAGGGAAAATGTGGAAATTTTGCAATGTGCTGTGTGTAGTTGGGACATACATCCATTTAGGTTTAAGATACCAAACAATCCATGTGTATTGAGAGAAATCCCCACTAATATTTTAATTATTTATTGCCAAAACAAGTATTTAGAATGCACAGCCCAATATGACCCTATCCTTCTTTCTTCCTCTGACTTGAGCCATTTGCTGTGCGCTCAGAATTTGTTTCCACTATTGCACTTGCTTAGTGAAGTATGTGACAGGAGACAAAATTTCATTTGCCTTATCTAGAGGTTCTGCTCATGAATAATGGTTGTGGATGGTAAATGTCAGAAAGCTTCAAGAACTGATAGTACGATTATAAGAAACATAGAAAAATGTAACTGTCATGCTGTCAGGAGTGGCTTCTGATTCTGATTGTTTATCTGGGGGCAGATGGCCAAAAGCAGGAGAGACCCCCAAGCATGTGGTATGTTGTATAATTAGAATTTACCAACCCAGTAGCAAATGTACACTACCAAAATACTCCAACAATTTTATAGTGGAATCACATACATAGTCCTGCTTCCCTGGGTGGTAAGACAGATTGGAGTGTTTATGTGACGAATTGTTATTTACCCCCAAAATCACAAAATACTCAGTTTACATCCACTCATATACATCCAGTTTACATCATAAGACCAGTCATTCACCTACGACAATTTATATCCTACAGCTCACACCAAAGGCAACCCTATGGCCAATCCTATAGTAAATTAATTAAAGGTTTATTAGCAAAGAAAAAGGAAAGAGAGTCAGAGAGAGGTACAAATAATATATGTACAGATGAATCACAGTATATAATTTCAAAAGAGAGCAGAGATGCAGTAAATTGCCAGTTTCCCAAAAGTCTTTCAGGGCAACACAAATAACTCTGGGGTTCTCTGTCTTCTCATTCAGTTATTTGGGCTAGTTAGAATCAAACAGTCCTGAGATGAATAATTTTGTGCTTTGGGCACACATTTATGGCTTCTTCCCACAGAAGCGGAGTTGATAGCAACAGTTCCCAGGCATAGTGTGAGAGGGAGAAGTCTTTGATCTTTGATCAAAAATCTTTAACTCCTGCACAATGACCATTTGCTTTTCATCCTCAGGGATTACCCAGTCTCCTGTTAAAGTGTTTCTTTTGCATTACACTATACATTTTTCCTTGTTTGATGGGTTACTTAGTTACTGGGGTATCTTTAATGCCACTAAATCATAACTGAGTGCAGATAAATGAAAACAATACATACAGCATCCCACCAGTTTTTCATTAATTTTAAATGCTAAATACTTGCACATTTTCCAGGTATGCACTGAGGCTTGGGACCTTGGAAAGAGCTGACATCTGGTCTCCTGGCATCACAGTAATGAGTTGCATTCTACTTAGTTTTATTTCCACTATTACTGTTATTCATTTTACAGTGTGCACAGTGAGCAAACTTCTCCTAAGCATTTCTGAAACCGAACCTTGAACATGGCAAGATTTTCATGTGAACGTAATCAGCTGGCATGAAACCAAGGCACCCTTCTCTAAGTTCTAATATGAATTTAGCCCTCTCAAATCCTTAAACATACATATATGTGCCCTTTTCTGCACTTCAGTAATTTCAGTAATTGAAGGCCAGCTTGCAAAGCAAAAGAATGACAGATGTGCAGAACCAGCTACCTCACATTTAAACTGTTTTAGGGAATTGACATTCAGAAAATATCCTAAAATCAGATTTTATAGTTAGAAACCACCTTAATCGATTTACTGGGGTGTAACATGCTGCAGACCCCACATGTTCCACATTTTGATAATTTGTTAAATGTTGAAGCCTGTGTTATATATTGAGAGGTTGGAAGGCTGGAAAGAATAGCTATTTCAAAAAAGCACTATCCTGCATCTTAACAGCACCTATTTCAAAACTATTTTGAAATAGGCACTATTCCTCCTGCAATGAGGTTTACAGATTTCAAAATAGTGCAACCACAGGTTTGAATTTACTTTAAAATAGTGTGTGCATAGCGTGGATGAAAGCAAAGTTATTTCGAAATAACAGATGTTATCGCAACATAACATGGCTGTATGGCAGTAGCCTAAAAGGGCTATGAAGCATGCCTGCAACCTGATACTGGGATGAGGTAAATTGGGTTTATGTAGCTATACATGGGTTTCTGTAGCTATACACAGGTAAATTGGTTGGACAGCACTAGTAACTACTCTAGATTCATGGAATGGTTTCTCTGTAACAGGGCACCTCTTAAACAAACTTCACTTCAAATGTTTTACAGAACAAAGCTAGTTTTTTAAAGATTTAAAATATTTTTGAAATATTGATAAGTTTTATTTTCTTTTAATGAGTAGCTTGTCTTCCTCATCAGTCATTTACACAGCTCCCCGTGCTTTCCATTGAAACTCAGTTCTAATCACTCAAAAAGCCTCTACTGCATCCAGTTTTGTCTTCAACTGATATGTCATTCATGATGGACAATGACCGTTCATCAGGTGCATTGAGGAAGGGAAAGCCAATGAAGATGCAGTCACAAAGCTGATAGTTTCAGAAGGGAGTAATTTAAAATGAGAAGGAAGAAAAAACTAAATCCATCTTTCATGAACTGATCCTTTTTCCTCTTCTGCTTCTCATATGTTCTTGCAGCTCTTTTGTTAGTTACACAATTGCATTCAGCAAACAGACTGGTCCTATCAGCACTGCTTAAACCTCTGGGTAAACTCATCTTTATGGTGATGGAGGACTAGGAGAACAGCCCATAACTCGTATTGCTTGGCAAAAGAATAGCTGTTTGGGTTTAACAAAAAGCCTGACTGAAACTAGATATATAATTAAGCAATTGGGTCCATGAAATGCAGACTCTGAGCTAGGCACTGTAAGTTGAAAGACAGCCATTAACCATTGTGAAGGGCTCTGTAGCCTCAGAAGTCCGTCTTCTAGAGAAAGTAGTTAGTCTCCAGCCCTTATATTGTTTAATAGATTTAGAAAATGAGGTTGCTGCCTTGTATTAGGGGAAGGATGTCTGGAAATGCAGATTGATCCAGACACAGGAGTTTGGTAGATAGGTCCTGTGTTTGATCTATGACAGGTGAACTTAAGAGGAAAAGCAAAAGAACCATACAGAATAAGAGTTAGCAGTGGTTTTGGTCTTGTCTGGGGATTGTGTGTGTGTGTGTGTGTGTGTGTGTGTTGTGTATGTGTGTTTTCCTTCTTTATCACTTCTGTGCATGATTAGAGGAAAAATGTGTACAGTGCAGAAAAATGAACAAAGCCAGTTAAAGCTAAAGTGAAAAAGAACTCTAACCTAGTACATATTATACTTAGGAAGCACTGGGATGTTTTGATGAACTCACCAGCAATATCTTCCTTTATGATTTATACCATTCTAGGAAATACAACTTTCAAAGGTGGTGATTTTGTGTTGCTAGCTCCAGTGATAAAATCATGAGTCTTGCAATATTCATTATTTTGCTTAAACCCCAAGTTGCTGCAATTGACAGCATACCTGAGAATCTCACCTTTCTACAAACAAAAGCTAAGATTCTAACCCATGCACCCACAGGGGAAAGCTAGAAAACATAAAGCAAATTCGTCTAAGGCCGAGAATCTGGAAGAACCCAGTTAAAAAAGAACCCAAGTAAAAACAACCAAATTAAAAAAACAAATAATTTGAAATCTTTGGTGGCATGATTCATCATTCTGGAGTGCTTGGGGTTGGCCATACCAGATAATAGTGAAATCATGACCTTAGTGTCTGCTCAACTCCAGCGCCTATCCACAAGAGAATGCAATGCTAAGTTTATGCAATGGCATGCAACACTGCAGGTGTTTTCTTGATGTGTGATTCTGCTCTGATCAAGGAATGGTAGAATATTCTGTTTCTACAAAACCAGTTTCAAGAAGTATTGTAATAGTAAGGAGATGGCTGCTGCATAAGAGTTTGGGTAGGTAGATGGTTTTGCTTTTCTTTGAAAATCAATATCTGTCTACCTCAGTGCCAAATATTACAACACTCTTTCTGTTTGGAAATGTACAGAGGAAGAAAGATACAGTTTGGAATTTCTTCACTATATACACTTGAGAATTTCTCCCAAACTCTCTTACCAGATTGGAGGGTTTTAATCCAGTTACAGTCAAAACTGCATCTGGCTCCATGTATCCTTCAACGGTTGTATAGATCTCAAGGGTTACTCTGGATTCAGACAACCATCTGTGCCAGGTCTCTGCACCTCCTTGTCAGCTTTATATAACGTTGCTGATCTGTCTAAGGTCTTAAAGGCAACCTGAAAAGGATGATATTAAAAAGTAAATACAGCTACTTTCTGTAGGATCATAGACTCATAGAACACTAGAATTGGAAGGGGCCTCAAGAGGTCATCAAGTCCAGTCCCCTGCCCTCACAGCAGGCCCAAGCACCACCTATATCATTGCTGTTAGATATTTATCCAACACATTCTTAAACATCATCCTAGGAATTTTATTCCCATACTTCACCCTGACAATTAGAAAATTCTTCCTAATATCAAACCTAAACCTTCCTTGCTGCAGTTTAAGCCCATTGCTTCTTGTCCTACTATCAGAGGTTAAGGAGAATAATTTTTATCTCTCCTCCTTGTAACCTCGTATGTTTTAGGTACTTGAAAGCTGCAATCATGTCGCATCTCAGCTTTCTCTTTTCCATACTAAACTAACCTAATTCTTGTCATCTTCTGTCATAGGTCATATTTTCTAGACCTTTAATCATTTTAGTTGCCCTTCTCAGGAGCCTCTTCAGTTTATCAGCATCTTTCCTAAAATATGTTGCCCAGAATGGACACAAGACTCCAGTGGAGGCCTGATCAGTGAAGAATAGAGAGGGGGAATTACTTCTTGTGTCTTGCTCCCAACTTTCCTGTTAATGCATCCCAGAATATGTTTGCATTTTCTCAGCTTATGCTCCACTATACCCCCTAAATCCATCCTAGGGAGTCACTTCACATTTTATATGTGTGAAACTGAATGTTCCTCCCTAAGTGAGTACTTTGCATTTGTCCTTATTGAACTTCATCCTATTTTTCTCAGACCATTTCTCCAGTTTGTGCGGATCATTTTGCATTATGATCTATCCTTCAAAGCACATGCAACCCCTCCCAGCTTGGTATAATCTGTAAACATGATAAATTTACTGTCTAAATCACTGATGAAGATATTGAACAAAACTGGCCCCAAAACTGACCACTGTGGAACCACCAACAGTTGCCCCAGTTGTTATTCCCTTCCAGTATGTGTGTGAACCGTTAATAACCACTCTCAGTGAATGGTTATCCAACCCCTTATGTACCCATTTGATAGTAGCCCTATCTAGGTTGCATTTTACCAGCTTACTGATAAGAAGGTAATTCAATACTGTATCAAATGCTTTACTTAAGTTTAGTTATGCAATATTCACTGCTTCCCCTGTACTACTATTGTAACAGTTTCATCAGCACAGAACTTTTATCTGACACCCGCTTGTATGACCAAACTAGTTCTCATCTACATTTGTATTGCACAGTCTTCAGGTGGGTTACTGTTGTGCAGTTGATGGCTCATCTTCTATGCATCTGAAGGCAAGTTAGCAGTTCTGGACTGATGCATTTCTAATGATACTGCAGAAGGCAGAAAGAACCTACACGGGCTCCAATATCCCAGGCCAAGTTTGCAGGGCTGGCAGTTTGTAAAATCATCTACTTTGTGTAAACAGAGCAAATTTGCTCAGAAAATCACCAATGAGACAAACACAGAAGCCTAAGGAACTATTCCTACAGTTGATTTTCAGAGTAGGACAACATGGTGTAAATGCCTAACAAATCAACACATGTTTTGAAATGACAATTGCAAAAGAACTGTAGACTGAAATGACTGAAGTAGCTTTACAAGGGCACGTCTACACCAGTGGTGGAGCCAGGATGAGACAGGTGCATGGGCCTGATTTTAGGTGGGTGAACTACCATGGGGCCACCCCCCACTTCCAGCTGGCCATGGGGAAGGGAGGGGTACATACACTGGCTAGGGAACCCATAAAAATGAATATGTATGTCTTGCAGGGCACTCTTGCTGGGGAGGGTGATAGGGGACTTGCTCTGCTATGCTTGGAGCTCCCATCAGAGAACAGGATTGGGGTGTGGGAGCTTGCCCTGCTACACCCCCCTATGTTGGTGCTTTGAGTGGGATCAGGACATGGGGTCTTCCCTGCTCTGTGCTCCTGGCTTGCTATTCCCAGGAGGGATCAGAGTTTGGTACCTGGAGCTTTCCCCATTCTGGCCACCTGGTGCTCCAAGCGAGGAGCATGGTCAGGGCACTCAGGCCCAGCTCCAGTTCTCCAGCTGCATGGCAACTTCAGGGACTGACAAGCTCCCAGCTCGGCTCCCAGGCAGGAATGCTGGGTGAGTGAAGCAGAGATAGCCCCAGTTCCATTCTTCAGGCCCACCTGGAGCTTCAGGAGGAGAGGGACAAGGTCACTTGTCCAGTCAGAGGCAGAGCCAGGCTGTGAGGGGTGGGCCTGGATCCTAAGTGAGTGCATCATGGCTCAGCCAGAGCCACCTGTGGCTATGCCCCTGGTCTACTCCAGGAGCTTGATGTGTAAATCCCAGCTCCATGAGGTATATTTGCAGTAGCTCAATCACAGATAACATGCTAAAATTCAGAGTGTAGCTGCAGTGGTCAGAATGGCTCATACCACCCCTTGCTCAGTGTGGCTAGCCAGACTGTGGCTATGCTCACATTTTTGTAGAGTGAAAGCTCAGCTGGAGCCAGTGTGGTTATGTCTATACCAGTGTGAAGTGTAGACATACTTAAAAATAATGTGGTTCAGTGGATGAGACAAAGGACTGGGCCTCAGGAGATCAGTTCCCTTCCTAGCTTTGCTATTGGACTATTTTGGACAAGTCTCTGTTTTATCCTTCCAGTCTCGATCTTGTCTATTCAAACTGCAGCCCCTCTGGGTCAGGGGTTGCCTCTTAGAGTGTATTTATATAACATCTACTACCATGAGATTCTGAGTTTGGTTGGCAGATCTAGGAACCAGTGTAATGTAAATAATCTATATAAAATTACAGGTGACACAGAAATCTGGAATGATCATGTATATAAAATCTTCTCAGCCTTTTTCAGGCCCTGGAACTCTGCATTTTATGGTAAAAGAAGTGACAAATCACACTATAAAGCCAAACAGCCATGTGAAAAACAAATTCCTGTGGTTGTGCATGCAAAACACACAAAAGTGTGTAAGTTGGAGGCTTGTATAGGAAAGTTTTGTACACATGCAGGTATGATTCTTTGCCCATGAAAGCTTATGCTCCAAAAAATGTTAGTCCATAAGGTGCCACAGGACTTCTCATTGCTTTTGCTCATGCAGACTAACATGGCTACCCCTCTAATACCTGTTGCCGTTTGCCTTGACTCTTAAATAATCTAGGCTGCTCTGTATGACCATGATCTCAATCCTAGCAAAATCAGAAAACTGTAGATTCCAGTATGTTGTAAAGCTATAAAACAGTCATCTCTACTGACAACCACTCAGCTGCATCTGAAACAATTCCTCCTTACAGCTACACTGCAGGGTATATCTGATCTGATTTTATTTTGCAAGGGGTTAATGCTACTTTTCTTTGTAATGATGGTCCTCTGTTTACTGTATTTCTGCACTATTAGAATCCTCAGAAAAGGTTGGAAGGAAAATGGAAAACACATAGACTACTTCTGTACTACAGCAATCTGTCAACAGAAGTTACTGTTGGGAGTGATTTTCTCGCAAAACTTCTGTTGACAGAACACATCCAGACACAAAAGTGGATCCAAAGAGAAATCCACTCTGCTTGCAACAGAATGGCCAACTGGAAGCTCAGCAGACTGGGCTGCCCGGTGAACCAGAAGCCTTGTCTGCCAACAGAGGGCCCCCCCGCCCCCCGCCAAAGTGTCTACATGGCTTTCTTGTTGACAGAAACTGTTGACAAAGACATTATTCCTCGGCATGGAGAGGCAGAATGTTGTCGGTGGAAGTGCTGAGTTCGACAAAATGCATTTTATGTGCAGGCGCTCCACAAGTTTTGTTGACAAAACCCTGATTTTGTCGACAAAACGTTCTAATGTAGATGTAGCCAAAAAAGCCTAAACCCAGAAAAAGCCTGAGCACATGAATTCAATTACTTGAGAATAGTATTTTTGAGCCAGTGAATGACTCTCACTGATAATCTCAGTCAATACCACATAGTGGCAGGAAACCCAAAATAAAATTGCTACCCACAAGAGTTGTTGGGGTTGAGACTGCACTTCAGAGAGCTTTTAAATGATGATCTGTTGTTTCATCATTGTTTACAATGACTGAAAGTTCTCGGGTGGTTACTGCATTGTCTTGCCATAAATCTGAACAGCATTATTTAAAAAAAAGTCTTAAAGAGCAATTGCTCTCCCCAGTTCAGAGACCGGCCAAGAACATAAATGGTATTTCAAATGGAGTAAGTGTCAGGAGTACATTAATGGTGAATGTGTACTTTTAAATATTAAAATACTTGCCAGTGTTTCATAGCTAGAGAATGTATTTAATGAAATCAAGCCACTGAACTGGGATTTGAAACAAGTGGATTAATTTCCTGACTGACACAGTTTTTTACTTGAAGAAGATCTCTGTGCAGCTTGACAGCTTGTCTTTTGCCTGCTGATGTTGGTCATGTAACATATACTATTTCACCCACCTGGTCTCACAGATTTCCTATGGGACTGTGGGAGAGTCACTTAATTTCTTTTTGCTTGAAATCCTTATGTTTAAAATGGTGATAATGTTACTTCCTTTTTCATCTCTGTTCCCTTGGGGTGGGGATTCTCTGCTGTGTACATATAGCACCAGCCTCCAGAGGGAATAGTCACTTCTGGACTATTACATTGATATTACAACCATTTTGTATACTTCCAACAGAAATGTTTCCACACCCAGGGCTTAAATACCTCTACAGTGTGATTCCCGGATTTCACTTGAGCTTGGACTTCTCCTCAACCAGATGGGATTCAACCTCTGCCTGCTTCTTTGTCAGTGCGCTAGACACCTCAGTATCAGCCCAGTCTCCAAGTTATCTAAAACTGAACTCCTGCAATGACACTGTGCTTCCCATCACACAACTATGCAGCATTGCTGTAACTTTTTGACTGTCCACTCTCCTTTTACCTCCTTCAGTAAGTCCTGCCAGCTTCAGAAACACACACAGGCACACACAAACCCATTCCTATTTCTCTCAGTTGCCACTGCCAAAACCCCTGGTCACCTTGAACCTTCAGTGCTGCTGCCTCTAATTTTTCAGGTCTTGTAGAATGTCACCTCACCCTTCACTTCCAATCCATTCAACCCTGTTGCAAATTCCACCTTATTTCACACTGACTACGTACAGTCTCCCAGGTCATCTAGTTAGTATCTGTTTCAAACTTGTCCTTTCACTACAAAATCCTCCATAAATTAGCTCCCATTCAGCTTTCTGCTTTCTCTTGTGTCCCCTATATGCTCTACGCTATATGCCCCTTTGGCGAAAGCAATGAGCCTCCATGCTAAAGGTAGCCATGTCGCCAGTGATTGTAAGTTATGTCTGACAGACTGTAGCTTGGGCTCTGACATGTCTCCTCCCACCTCCAGGATTTCAGAAATGAGGGACAGATGCTTCAGAACCACAGGACCAGCCTGCCCTGCAAGACCTATGCTGCTATTTTTAGTGCTGTAACAGAAGTGCAGTTCTGTTGACTAGAGGTTTGCTGGTGCATGCTGTATAAAGACATCCTTTGTGTGCTATCTGACCTTGTTCCTCTTCCTTCTGTTCTCCTACACTTGAAACTGCACCTCAGATCCTGTTTGCTATTCTGTCATAGTATCTCACTTTACAACTCTCCTTACACTCATTCTAAGCTACAACCAAACACTCCAAACCAATCAATTTAAAATTACTTTAAACAACTTGCTATTTTTATATTATATTATATATTATCAATTTAAAATTACTTCAAACAATTCACTCCCATGTGCCCACTTACTGGCTATGTCTACACTAGCCGCTGTTTTTGGAAGAGCATGGTAATGAGCAAGTTGGGAGGATGCTAATGAGGCACTACCATGAATATGCAGCGCCTCATTAGCATAAGGGTGGCTGTGCACGATTTGAAAGTGCGGCTTTCGAATCAAGTGTGGCCCATGTAGATGGCAGGCTTTCGAAAGGACCCCCTCGACTTTGAAAGCCCCTTCTTCCTAAAACCAAATAGGAAGAAGGGGCTTTCAAAGTCCAGGGGGTCCTTTCGAAAGGCCCCTGTCTACACAGGCAGCATGCCATTTGAAAGCAGCACTTTCAAATTGCGCGTGGCTGCCATTGTGCTAATGAGACACTGCATATCCATGGCAGCACCTCATTAGCACCTTCCCAACTTACTCATTACCATGCCCTTCTGAAAGGAAGAGGCTGGTGTAGATGTAGCCACTGTGTTCTGCCTTCATCTTTTTCTGTTTCACCTTGCGATGATGATGTAGCTCTTGTTATTCTTGATTTTCCAATGTTTTAACTGTTCTGTGAAGCATTATATACCTGTGGAACTAATAAAAATGCTAACACATTACTTTTTGTTTTTAAAATACACTGGGTTTGTTAGTGACAAAACCTTTCCTGATTCTGTGTTGCTCTGAAAGCTTCTTTGGCAAAGAAAGTCAATCCAGAATTTCCAACTCTACAACACTATTATGCAAAGACCTTGGGCAACTCTTTTGTTATTCATGCACCTCAGTTTCCCCATCTGTAAATGGGGATCAGCTAATAAACTAAAGCCAGGTGTCCCTGGTCTGGCACCCTTGGGACCTGAGTGGTCCCGAACCAGAGATTTTGCCAGGCCAGGGCTTCCCTCTGGGGTGTAGGCCTACTCTCAACTGTCTGCCCTGGTCGCTTGCTCCCTAGGCTCCAGCTTCCTAGATCCAGCCACCACTCCTGCTCTGCAGCTGCTGCTGGCTTCCCATCTCCAGCCCCCGGTCATGGCTCCCCAGCTGCTGTGGCCATGGCCCAGCACCCAACCACCACAGCCTGGCTGGCCCTGACTTCCCAGCCCCAGACCACTGGCTTCCCAGTCCCTGACAGCTTCCCAGACCCAGCCAGGGCTCCCGGTCACCACACTCACTTGATCCTGGCCACCAGGGCTCTCTAGTCCAGCAACATTTGTGGTCCTGCCAGCCACGGATGTTGCTGGACTAGAGAGTCCCAGATTTCGGAGGTTGAACCTGTACTTCATTTGGTACATTGTGGGGTGAAAATCAGTATAATATAATATAATATAATAAAGTTCCATCCAGCAACTTTTGGATGGAAGATTCTGTAGTATGTGAGCATTAAATAGTATGAGTATTAGAATTTTACATAGACCTGTCTGAGATTGATACTTTAACCCACTTCCTGTGCTTGCTCTCTCTATAGTTATTAAACTGTAATCCATGAGTCACCCGTTAATAAACCTGAAGCATAGGATTATTGTTGCGGGTGGTTCATTTGCATCGTACTTGTCCTACTTTATGTGGCAGAATCACAGGTCATCACCACGGATTCTCAAAGGTGTCAGCATTAAAATCCCACGCTTCTGAGGGGAGTACTGAGTTGCTTCTGACCATGGTATTGAAACCAGAATGTTTAGCTGAACGGGTAACAAATACAGTATGTTGCTCAACCAACAGGGCTTTGGAGGAGTATAATAGTTCAAGGGAAGGGTTGCAGGTGTGGGAGTGGGGCAACTTTGGCTCCCTTAGTATCTGTGATTAATATGCATAAAATTTATCATGTCTTGCAATAACCAAATGTGTTGATTGAATAAGTTGATCACTTGTTGATCCCACTTTATGTTCAGGATTTTTTCAGCCTCTAAAGCAGCTTTGATTTACCCCTCATATCGTACCATCCTCAGTTTAGGGAAATTAGATTAATTTAGCCTATAATATAATGTAAGGTAAATTAATGTGAGGTAAATTAGCCAGTAACGTAAAAAATCTGTATGTTTTCTCAAAACGTATAACAACTACATCAGATTGGCTTCTTTCAAAAGAGCAGCAAAGCTAAACAACCTGAAAGGCATAGAGGAGCCACTGGACCCTGTCCGGGAAATTATATTCTATTATTTCTCCCTCTCTCAAGAAACTTTTGTGAGCCAGTTTATTTTTGAAAATCCTGTTATGAGCTAATTCATAAAACGATGTACTTTGGAAAAGTTCTAAGGTGAGATAGTATGTTTGGTCTCAACAGTTTTTAAACTTCCAGAATGGAGGTATACTTAGGGTACTTTTTCTTTCTGTGTGGTGACTAATCACAATAATAATCCCAGGCCTGTCATTTTATCCAGCAATCATGGGGAGCCTTATCCTTCATTCATAATAATAGTAGCATTTGTCAATTTAATATTGCTGCTGTTTTCAACAATAATCTCTTGTATAAACAAACAGAAGGATAGCAATTTATTCTATGTCCCCTATGAATAATCTAGAGATTGACTGAGTAAAAGTCGAAAGTGTATAGAAATGTCTATTTGATTTTACTGGTTTCTTATTGAGCAAATACATGAACAAAATAAAATATAAAGCAATCTGATACTACTTCATTGTTTCTTCTTCTTTTTTTTATGGTTTGGATAGCTATCAATGATTGCAAATATATATATAATTGATGGCCAGCATGTTGCTGCAGCAGTGAGCAAGTGAATGTTCTCCAGACCCTGAGCAAAAGAATGAGGGGGGCACTTAGATACAATGTGCTTCAACATTTTTGCTTGGGGACCACAGTCACATACAGGTGTTCACCTCAATTTCCATTTAAAGGAGGTTTGTCTATACCTTCTATGAGATGTCTTGATGCAATTCAATCTGCGCCGGTCTTTCCAACATAAACCAAAACCTGCTGATTCCTTGGCAGGATCAAAGATTTGTCTGGTCAAAATGCTCCATATGGCTCTCCATTAAACCTTAGCATCTGAGTTGAAGGGTCTTGATGTGGTTCTGTAGAGGGTTGCAGGATTTTAATCTCATCTTTGATGGGTTCTGCAGGTCATCGGGCAATGTTATATCACTGGGCACGGTGCTAATTGTGTAAGTGCCAATGCAGAATTTATTTTGCACTAATAAATATTGTGAGGTTTGGATGAAGAGAGAAAATGCTATGTATAGAAAAATGAGGCAGAAGTTTAAGACAAAAACATGGAAAACAGCTTAAAAGTGCCAGATAGACTGCGGTAAGATTTAAAGAAAGATCTTGAATCCCTATCAGTTAAATCTGGGAGGAATTTAGGCCCTCCATTTTAGTAGGATTGATTAGGTCTCTGAGCTCCTTGACGTTCAGGCATTATTACTGTCCAAAATTGCTGGTTTTTAGTTACAGGCAGTACCTCTCTATCTGAAGCAGAGAAATGAGCTAAGAGCTAATGATAGAAGAGCCACATTCGGAAAAATTTCTTTGTGTCCAAGGACTAGCAATTTTACTACTTAATATCTTCAGAAATTGGGTGAAACACCAGATGAACTCTCATCCATCAAATTACAACTTAACCAATCTGGAACTATGAGAATATAAATGGCCTTGTTTCTGTGGTAGAAAGCATTCATTATGTCTGTAAATATGGCCCTATTAAATGATATTAACTTTCGGCAAATAAAATTCTTAGAAAACATTCTTAAATGTCAGATATGATTGGTGCTTACGCTATATGAAATGGGAGAGTACTGTTCCTGTGTGCAGGAAACATTTGGGACTGCCTGTCTGTATGTCCCTGGAAGCACACCTCTACTATGTTAAAGAATAGAGTGAGGCATCAGAAGTAGAGCTGCTTGCTACATCTGCTCCTACAGCTCTATGCTTCCCTAACACAAAATCCCTCCTTGGATCTCTCTGGGCTGGTATATCCCAGAATCTCTCTCAGACTGAGTCCTGTGCCCTTAAGTCACAATCTGCCCCTCAGGATAAATGCTGAAGTGTGCGTGGTGGGAGGTGGGGTTAGAAGGAGGAGTTATTTGAATTCTAAGGTTGTGCTAATGCTTTTATTCTTTCAAAATAAAAAAGCAGTCATGTAGCACTTTGAAGACTAACAAAATAATTTATTAGGTGATGAGCTTTTGTGGGACAGACCCACTTCTTAAGATCTATAGCCTTACCAGAATAGACTCAATACATAAAGCACAGAGGTCCAAAAATTGTTATCAGGGTTGGCAAATTAGATAGAAGAGCAGAAAGAGGCAGCAATTACTTGACCCATTATAAGGACTCTTTCATATACTTTGATGTTTGACCTAACACTTAACTTCCCCACCCCATACCTGCCTCTTTCTGCTCTCCTATCTGATTTGCCAACCTTGATAACAGTTTTTTCTCATCTATCAATCTTGATAACAATTTTTGGACCTCTGTACTTTATATATTGAGTCTGTTCTGGTCAGGCTGTGATCTAAAGTAGTGGGTCTGTCCCATGAAAGCTCATCACCTAATAAGTTATTTTGTTAGACTTTAAAGTGCTATATGACTGCTTTTTTGGTTTGATAGATTACAGACTAGCACAGCTATCCCTCTGCTGCTTTTATTCTTTGACAGACTAGACCTGGGTCAATAATAAGTTGTTTGTTGTGAGTGGGTGAAACACTCCATCTGGCTCTTCATTGAGACTTAGCATCGTGACAGAGCAGAGCTTATAAGCATCAGGCTGGCTAAGGAGTAGCTTTTTGTATTTTACTAAGGCAGTTTGGTCTTGAAAGTCTTTTGATATCTGTATCTACAGGAAAATAGGCAGAAGAGTGTCTCTTTGCTTAGGGTGGGAGGTTTATGGTATGTTCCCCAAATCCCATGTTGTTTCCATCAGCAAAGCCCCTTTTAACTTGCACTTTGTACGTTGAACTGAGAGGGTCCTTAAACTATTTTTTTCTCTTCATACCAACCTCATCTATTTTTGGGTGTCCTTTTGCCACAGTTTTTGGTTATTCAGATTTATTGCTAGCCATATGAAGGTTAATCTGAGTTTCTTGTGTTTTCATCCTGTTGTCCTTTTCCTAACCTTTTTTCCTTGAATGAATTTGCAGATTGCCTCTGACTCCACCTCAATGCCTTCAAAATCCTCAATTTTGATATTATAGCTAAAAATAAAATATCTTAACAGAGAAAGAGATTGGAAAAAAATTCACACTTCAATTGCACTCTTAAAAATCAGTACTACACATGATTATCCTGTTTTGTTTTGGGAATGCTGCAGATTAAATGTGATGCATAAATCCATGAATATGTTAAATCAGTCCTGTGTGAGCTGCATGAAATAAAAAATGATTTTCTATCTTAGAACTAGGCTGCCTGGCTGGGATTACCACCTGCCCTATTATAATCTCCACAGTAATAAACACTTTTTTTTCACTAGAAAGAAATAAACTGTGTTTGTGGAGCCCATCAGAAATGCATCATAGCACATTATGATTTCTACTTAGCTCTTAATCCAGCTACAACCAGTGGAGAATCACTGTTAATGCACATATTGTAGTCTAAGCATCTGTGGTTCCTTCTAATATGCGAACAGGATAAGACTCCTGATTCAAAGAGCTTAAAATCTACGAAGAAGCTTTTCTGCTCTGCTTCCTTTGCATTGCTCAAGTGGTGAAAAACGGAGCAGAGATAAGTTCCATCCTCTCAGCTGGGACTATCTGCTCCTCTTGTCCTAATACTTTGTGATATAATACATGTCCATTTCCATATGAACTAACCTAAAATTGATCAAAAATAGTTGTAAGTAGGGCTATCAAGTGATTAAATACCGATCAAACTAATCATCATTAATTGTGTGATAAATTGATTTAATAAATAATAGAATACCATTTAATTTTTTTACTTTTTCTATATTTTTAAACACATAGATTTCAGTTACAGCAGAGAAAACAAAATGTACAATGCTCAGTTTACATTTGTTGTGTTTACACATACTTGCACTGTAAAAATAAAATAAATAGTATTTTCAGTTCCCCCATTGCAAGCACAATTGTGCAATTGCTTTAGCATGTAATTGAAGTTATAAATGTAAAATTATGAAAAAAAGCTCCTGCATTCAAAAACAAAACAATGGAAAATTTTAGAGCCTTCAAATCCACTCAGTCCTACTTCTTGTTCAGCCCATTGTTTAGACAGAGAAGTTTGTTTACATTTATGGGACATAATGCTGCCTGCTTCTTGTTTACATTATCATCTGAAAGTGAGAACAGATGTTTGCATGGCACCGTTGTAGTCAGCATAACAAGATATTAACACACCAACTACCCTGCAGATTTATATGTCCCTTGATGCTATAGCTACCATTCTAGAGGACATGTTTGTCTTGCCGCTCCCAGGCTCTCTGAAAACTGATTTATGAATACGCATAATTCAATGACCCTTTAGGTAAAATGCAGCATGTGACATATTTTTAAAGTTATTATCTGCTGACTGTGCCTCTTTTATTCCTGTGCATGTGTCATTCTTGTATGTGAATTTAGAAATATGAACTGTAAGACTGTTTTATTAATCTAAGTCTTCTAGTTATAGCCATTTGTCATACTTAAGGAAATTTAATGGCATGGTGGTCAAGACAAAAATCTGAAAATAGGTTTGTTTTTCGTGTCAGTCCAAAGTGTGGTTGGTCCTAAAAAAAATATGATCTTTTGACCTGATGCTGGAATCCATCTTGATTCTCTTATTTTTCTATTGGGATGGGGAGATAAAACAAACAATTCCCAGCCTTGGGAAAGTCTATTTAAAAAATGGAAACCTATCAGTCTTTCATTTTCAGCTTCCTTTTGAAAGTGCCTGTTCATTTTGTTTATTATCAAGTCTGGTATAAATCACTTTTACCAGGGTTGGGGACAGAAGCAATCACTGTGCTCACCTCTCTTTCATTGATAAAGAGGGCTGACCTTATGAGCTGTCTCTGTGTAAAACTTTTATGCAGAGTAATAGGGATAGACTTGGGGTATTTGTCCATTCTGGTGTGTGTCCATTTGGTTGTGTTCATGGATGCAGTCAATGGCCTTATTGCTGAACCCTCCCAGCACTGAGCTGATTCAGCACCTGTGTTGCTTTGCTGGGGGGGCTAGCACTCCAACTCTGTGCCTTGTCCAGGGGAACCCAGCTCTTCTGACATAGAGGCTGTGTCTGCACTAGCACCCCACTTTTGAAAGGGGGATGCTAATGGGGCAATGAATATGCAGCATCTCATTAGCATAATGGCTGCTACAGCACTTCAAAAGTGCCTCTTTCGGTTGTGTGCAGCTTGTCTATGTGGGGTCCTTTTTGAAAGGACCTCACAGACTTCAAAATCCCCTTATTCTTATTCAATTATAGGAATAAGGTAATTTCAAAGTGTGTGGAGTCCTATCAAAAAGGATCCCATGTAGACGAGCCTTGAGCAATCGAAAGCGGCACTTTCGAAGTGCTGCAGCCACCATTATGCTGATGAGGCACTGCATAATCATTGCAGCACCTCATTAGCATATCCCATAGTGTCTCATTAGCATCCCTCTTTTGAAAGGGGGGTGCTAGTGTAGACATAGCCAAAGAGAGGTGAGTGGGCTCAATGAGATGATCTGCACACCAGGTGACAGCCCAAAGGGGACCTCTGTGTCACAATGTTTTCACACCTATGACTGTTTCTGCTCAATAGCAATGTCAAGAAGAGTGGACCAATGCACGTTCCTTTTCATCATCTGAGTCAGATGACTCCAGCGAAAGGCTGATTTTTTCTTTTCTGGTGCTTCAGGTTCTGTAATTCCACATCAGAGTGTTGTTCTTTTAAGACCTCTGAAAATATGCTGCACGCCCCATCCTCTCAGATTGTGGATGGCACTTCAGCCTTAGATCAAGCTTTGTAGCTATCTTTTGAAATCTCACTTTGGTACTCTCTTTGAGTTTTGTCAAACATGCAGTGAAAGTGTTGTTAAAACAAACTTGTGCCAAAACTTCTAAAACATGAAATATATAGCAGAATGGAGGTAAAACAGCAGGAGCTATATGGTCGTTTCCACAACGAGTTCAGACATAAATTTAAGTAATGCATTTTTTTTTGCAAGTGTCGTTGGCATGGAAGGACGTCCTCAGGAATGATGGGTGAAGCTTGAAGGGACATGTGAAGGTTTAGCATATCTGGCACCTAAATACCTTGCAGTACTACATGAACATCTGTTCTCTCAGGTAACATTGGAAATAAGAAGTGGACAGCATTATGTCCCGTCAATGTAACCAAACTTATTTGCCTGAGTTGTTTGCTGAACAAGAAGTAGGACTGACTGGACCGGTAGCACTAAAATTGTACGTTTTGGAGTGCAGTTATCTAACAAAAATCTAAATGTGTAAATTGCTCTTTCATGAGAGACCATGCCCTATAGTACTTATATGAGGTGAATTGAAAACTATTTCTTTTATCGTTTTTACAGTGCAAATATTTATAATCAAAATACAAATAGAAGTGACCACTATACCCTTCTTGTTCTGTGTTGTAACTGAATCCAATACACGTGAAAATGTGGGAAAAAAATCTAAAAATATTGAAATGTTAAGTGACTTTCTATGCTTAAGTGTGATTAATCATGATTCATTAATTTTTGAGTTAATTTCATGAGTTACCTGTGGTTATCAACAGCGTTCATTGTAAGAAACACTCAGAATGCTATGGCTACAGTTTGCAATACTTCCTGCCTCTATAATCCTAAACTTTAATTTGAGCAAATAATAATATATCTCCATTCTACTTCCATATGAGACTGACTTTGCGATAAGAAAAATTAACTTTTCCCATGAATTATTACAAGCATATAGTTTCTTTCCTTACATCAAAATTTGAATTTGTGATAGAATTTTTTAATTTTCTTGGTCACTTTTGATGAGGTGTCCAGATGTTTGTCTGTTTCCTGCTGGGGGTAGCATGCTCCTTCTCCCTGCTCCAGAATTGTACACCAAGAATTGCCAAACCACACAACAGTGTGGATGTTTTTTTCTTATCCATAGTTCAAGGTCAGCTCAGGGGGGCCCTAATTAGGGTCACTGAACTTCTATAGTCTCTGTATCCTATTTTTAAAAGGCTTAAATAGTTACTTGCAGCCTGGATTTTAAGAATTGCAGCATCTCTGGTAATTAGTCCATAACTCTTTTTGTGACTCAGTTTCCCAACTGGTAACTCTGATAACATGCATGGAGATCCTCTGATGGAAGCTACTACAGTTTTTGTAATTAACATGACAAAGGCTGGAAGTGCCTACTTTAAACTGAAAATCATTACCCTTTCTTACTTCTTAATAATTCTAGGCAATAGGTTTTATTAATGTGTTTAAACTTTTAAATTAGAAAGTTTTATTCAAAAATTGCTGGAATTCATGCTGCCAAAGGCTAAACTATAAATAATTCTTCATTCATAAACTCTTTATAGCCACCACAGACCTTATACTTTATAAATTAAACAATGTCAAGATTCCTCCAAAAGCAGGGCGGAAAACTATTTTTTAAAGGTGTATTTTATAAAACATAATGTTAAATGAATCATGACAAGAAAGTAAGGTTCTTTTTAATATATACCTCAGAGTTGTACCATGTGATTACACAGATGTGATTACTGATTAATCTGGTGAATGTTATTTTAGGTGCGAATTAATGTAATTTTTAAATAAAAAGGGCACTGGGGGACAAACTATTAAAAATTAAACTCTGTTAAATTTATCTTCCCCTACTTGCATGAGTTATCTTCTCCTCCTCACCTCAGAAATAAGCATGTTTTAAACATGTTCAATCTCAATGTTTTACAACGGAGAGCTAGGTTTTCAACAGAAGTTTTTTGTGAAAATTTTCTACTTTCCAGGGAAATCTTGTCTTTCATAGAAAAACAAAATGAACAAAATATTTGTGCCGCAAACCATTATTTTTATATTTAAGTTCCGCCCCCCCTCAATCCTTCCTCCACAAATCTGGACCTTCCATGGAAAATTGAATCAAAACCAATATTTTTAACTAATATTTTCCCAGGGATGGGAGTGGGGACAGAATCCCCTCCCTGGACTCTAATACTTGGTCTTCTGGCTCACCGACAGGAGAGACAGGCCCATAAAACTCGAATGGAGAACTGGGGTGGAGCTGAACCAATATCCAAAATGTTAAGATACAGGATTTTGTTTTACTCAACACAAGGGGAGAAGTAAGCAGTAAAGTTCAAATCTGGATCCAAACATGCCCAAAAGCTCAGTAATACTTGGGTCTAAGGTTTGTGGTTCAGAGCCTATTTATTTTTACTATAGACATAAGCACCACAGTCAGAGACCAGGACTCCCTTGTGCACTATACAAATATAAAGTGATACATCTGCCATATTGTCATATACTAGACCTGAGTGTTGCTGCTTCCTGTGCTCATGCAGCCAAGGGATCAGGAGACATAAATCTGCCTCATCTCTCAGTCTTCATACCCGGTTGCTCATAGATCTAACTCGTGTTTTGAATGAATCTTGGTTATTATTTGCAACATTCTTTTCTAGGAGATCAGTCCTCCCAAAACTATTCTTTATTCTTCCACGAAAAATAAGAGGAAAGCCAGGAATGCTGGGTTTCTGCTATTATTGCTGTGCTGCAGCAATTTGTTCTGCAAGTGCCGCAGGGGTGTTCATCTTACTCCAGATGCAAAAGATGTATGATGTGTGAGGAAATAAACCAAGAATGGTAACAAGAAGAATATAAGACTGCTCTGTGGTTAAAAAGTCAGCAGTGCTATATAGGTAAATAGTAGATGAGAGACGCTAACGAGGGCTGGTAGATTCTGCAACATGAGTTTGCAAGGCCTGGTGGCTTCCGGCAGAGATTTAAACAGAACTGGTCTATTTGAAGTTCCAAAAAGGCCTACTTGAGGATTTCAGAGAGCAGAAAACAACCCAGTGTGAAGTCCCCAAGTGTTTTGTGCAGTCAGGTCCAGCCGAGGGCAACAACTAGTAAATATTACAGTTTCGAGTCAGGACTCTTGTGAGTTCTAAAGCTCATGCCAAAGTCTGAGGCTGCCTTTCTCTTGCTTTTCATGTGGCTTGCAGATGCCTACATATACACTGTCTCCAAACAAGCAAAGAAACATAAATCATTTAGAAATAAGCTGCTGGTACCTTTGGTGCTCATAGAGTCTATGCTGGAATACTGAAAAGCAGAGTAAATGTACAAGAACAACGTAAAAGGATCTGGGCTTTTGTAGGACCAGGATTTATTCGAAGTATGGAATGCTTGTAAAGTTGTTTTAGACTCAGATCCTCCAGTGTGTTAAAGCTACCTAAAAGTACTTTATTTGGTCACAGGGAGACCTTTTCTGCATAAAACAGAGCTTCAGCTGGTATAAGGATGGCAGACCCTGTTCCCATCCCCTTCTAAAAAAAACCCTGTGGCCAGCAAAGCATGAATAGCCAGGAGGTGTCTTTGTACTCTGAATATCCTCAGCTCTAGCGTCAGCCCATTAGGGCTAGTGGCAGATGGTGCAGTTCAAAAGAACCCTTAGGGTTGTGCTGCTTTGGGAATGAGTAGACCCAGAGTTACCCTGCCTGGGAGAACAGTGGTGTCTTAAGGCCAGCATTGCGCACCATCCTGTGAGCTGCACTATGTGCTCCTTGACCACAGCTGAGAATCTGGCCTTTAGTGCAGCTGGGGGCGGGGAAGAGAGTATTTAGCAAATCTAAAAGCAGCTAGCAAGTGTTTTATCAAAATGAACTCTGTGCAGGAGGGAAGGGGAGAACATGCAGGAATGTGATGTTTTGGGTGGAGGGAATTTTTCAGTGCAGAAACAGGTGAGAGAGCCCTATCAGCTTTGAGACTTTCTGGAATGATTTATACAGCCATGATTTCCAGCCTCACATATCAACAGATATTGTATGTGTTAATAGTCCTTCTTCAGGTGGCATCAGGGCAAACTACTGATTTTCAAATGATGGAAATAAATACTCTAAAGCCTGAAAGACCTTGGTGTCCAGGAAGTACACCTGTACCCTATGGCCTCCTGTAGCTATACGTTATGTATTATGGGCATAACTTCACTCTATGCTTCATTGGTGCTTTAGGTGTGGAAACGTGGTTCAGAGGGAGCCTATTAATTCCAGTACATGAAGGTCGCACTGTGGAGGGAATTGCTCCTAACAATACTTTGAGCATCTATGCCAATGTCCTTCACACTTTAACCAAACTCCTATTTGCTTCCATGTGGCCTTTGTGACGAGTGCAGGGTTGCTCTCTGGGAGGACCCAGCTAACTGTGCCTGCCAATGTTCCTTTGCTTCCTAGTCAGCATTGTCTTCAATCTGCTGGGCCTGTCTGGATTTATGATTCTTCAGTGCAATATGCTGGTGCTCAGAGTGAATTCTAGGTGGGAGTGATGTTTCCCCTTTCTGGACCTGCAGTAAGACATGCTCTACAGCATGTTATCTCTTGAGCTGCCCTCCTACAAGATAGCTGCTTGACCTTCCATTTACTCCATCCTCCTTCAGTTCCAGTTTAGGTGAGTAAGGACAGGGTTTTGCTTCACTCCACATGTAGTTCAATGGGATGAGTTAAAAGTAGAGCAACAATGCCCTTGGTTACACCAGTGGATCTCCAATCCAGTGAAACAGCTAAAGATAGAATCCAGCTAATGTTGCCATGGACCTGATTTTGGAGTTTCACATCAGTAGAACTCCCTTGACATCAATGAGAGTCATGTCAAACTGTAACTTGGGTCAGAATCAGGTCCCATGGCTTCCTCTAGTTTGTATGACAAAGCGTGTTGTTAGTAGTTAATGCTGCTGAAAGTATTAGTTTGTACCTCCCCATAGAGAGAATGGACAGAGAGACAAAACTGTTATTCCCACCTCAGATGTGGTCTGTTCAACTTCCAAAGCAGTTGATCCAAGAACCTCTCTATGGCCGTGTCTACACTATCCCCAAACTTCGAAATGGCCACGCAAATGGCCATTTCGAAGTTTATTAATGAAGCGCTGAAATGCATATTCAGCACTTCATTAGCATGCGGACCGCTGCGGTGCTTCAAAATTGACGCAGCTTGCCGCCGCGCGTCTTGTCCAGATGGGGCTCCTTTTCGAAAGGACCCCGCCTACTTCGAAGTCCCCTTATTCCCACGAGCAGATGAATATGCATTTCAGCGCTTCATTAGTAAACTTCGAAATGGCCATTTGCGTGGCCATTTCGAAGTTTGGGGCTAATGTAGACGTAGCCTATAAGTGTGAAATTCATAGGGGTAATAGAAGGAAGAGTGCTGAAACGGGAGAGAACAGAGTTGCATCCAACTTTTTAGAACACTTCCCCTCCCCACTTCTTCTATATAATTTTTTGTAGTCAGCAGCATGATTAAGTCATTTTTTCAGTCTCTAAAATGAATAAAATCATGAGATACAAAATATGGATATTTTTCTTTCCAAACTATAAGTAGCAAAAGCTTCTTCTCAAAGCTTGTTTCAGGTTTCTGATAAGAATTGATGCCTAATACAGCCTATTAACACTTAGCACACTTAGGCTACGTCTACACGTGAAGCCTACATCGAAATAGCTTATTTCGATGTAGCAACATCGAAATAGGCTATTTCGATGAATAACGTCTACACGTCCTCCAGGGCTGGCAACGTCGATGTTCAACTTCGACGTTGCGCGGCACCACATCGAAATAGGCGCTGCGAGGGAATGTCTACACACCAAAGTAGCACACATCGAAATAAGGGTGCCAGGCACAGCTGCAGACAGGGTCACAGGGTGGACTCAACAGCAAGCCGCTCCCTTAAAGGGCCCCTCCCAGACACAGTTGCACTAAACAACACAAGATACGCAGAGCCTACAACTGGTTGCAGACCCTGTGCCTGCAGCATGGATCCCCAGCTGCCGCAGCAGCAGCCAGAAGCCCTGGGCTAAGGGCTGCTGCCCACGGTGACCATAGAGCCCCGCAGGGGCTGGAGAGAGAGCATCTCTCAACCCCTCAGCTGATGGCCACCATGGAGGACCTGGCAATTTCGACGTTGCGGGACGCGGATCGTCTACACGGTCCCTACTTCGACGTTGAACGTCGAAGTAGGGCGCTATTCCGATCCCCTCATGAGGTTAGCGACTTCGACGTCTCGCCGCCTAACGTCGAAGTTAACTTCGAAATAGCGCCCGACGCGTGTAGCTGCGACGGGCGCTATTTCGAAGTTAGTGCCGCTACTTCGAAGTAGCGTGCACGTGTAGACGCAGCTTTAGCTGTTCTCATACAACATTTTACAAACATAGAACCTGGTCCTGCATCAGAATCTGCTAGCACAGTCTCTTGCATCTCTGCGGATGCTCATTGACTTCTGTGGGGCTTTCCATGTGAGCAAAGATCCTCTTTAGCAGATTCTCATGCAGGAATAAAGCCCAAATACACCCAGTATTAAGTGAAATGTAGTCCTCTTTGGAGGGGGCCAACTAAATGATCCAGAGTAAACTATGGAGATCAACAAATATCAGCTAAAGACACAACAGACCTTTCAGTTGAACATTGAATTTCAACTCTACCTGAGGAACTGTCTGCTGTAAAATGGCCCAATGTGATACTCTGCCAGTTTCCCAGTTATACTACACATGTGAATTCAAGGCTTATTTTATACTTTAAAGCATGAAAACCAATTAAATATTTATTCACCAATAGCTGTTAGGGATGATTGATTAAAATAAAGGTATTCTAATGATTCTTTGAAACAGTTTTGCACTTTTATTTTCAGGTTCATAAAACTTAACCATTGCTCTCTCTTTTCTAGCTTCAAATACCAGTGCTAACCCAATTTTCCTAACAGTGTTGGGTTGTATTAGGCTCCTCAGAGACAGTGAGGCAGAGAATGTGTTCATGAGTCAATTTTACTGTCCTGAGAAAATGTGTGAGCACAATATGTTAGATTTTTAAAAGTTTATATTGTCCTGGAAAAAGGGCAGTAAATATAATTAGCTTCTTGTAGTACATTATTTATTTATTTATACATTATTTATTATCCTGTAAAAATTCCTTTTCTTTTTTCCTGTGCAATGAAGCATCTGTTCATGATTCATCCAAGGTACACTGTGTTTAATGGGAAAGGTGCAGTTTATAAGACATACAAATAATAGAAACTCAAGATCTTTCTCCATTAAAAATAATCATAATGAGACGGGCACCATCTTATGCTAAAATCTAGCCAAGCTTGCCAGTTTCTGTTGCTCCCAGTAATTAGCTGGTGTGGTAGTCTGTAATGGTATGGCCCAAAAATAGCATATTCATTCATTGTGGCAGTGCTAGTACAATGGATATTTTGCCTTTCAATCTTGTCTTTAGCCTACTTTCTTATTGTGTAAGGAGTGCTTTGTTGTTAAACACGCTGGATGCCAGTCCTCCATTTCAGCTATGGAACAAGCAATGATTTGTGGGAGTGATAATGTCAGTTTCTACAACATCCCATGGTTCCCACTCACATACCTCCAACTGAAATGAAGTGAACTTCTTCTCGGGCTAAATATAGCCATTCATCATCTTTTGCCATCTGGTTTCTTGGTGGAGACTGCCCATGGGGGGAGGCAAATTGGCACTAATGGTGATGGTTTTCATCAGCGGTGGTCAACCTTTCCAGACTATTGTACTCCTTTCAGGAGTCTGATTTGTTTTACATGTATCTCTTCCCCTATCTCTTCACCTATCCTACCTTTTTAAACTACGATACTTCTTTGCCTGCTTGTTTCAGCTATTTTTCTAGCTACTTGAACAGGCCTGATCGTTGCCAATTCATTATTTTCAAAGTTGTTTGAATTGTTGGTAACCCTTTATGCAATTACCATTGAATAACATTTTTGTAATCCTCTATATTTGAGAACTTCAATGTGCTTTGCTATTAAATTTCACCCATTATGAAATACGTATTAGTGTAAGGCAGGTGGGTATATTGGGTGTAGAAGATGTGTCCAAATTCAGTATGTGAGCGAGACACAGATGCCTGGAGTCGTGCCTCCCTTTTCTCTACTCATAAGACCATACTATGGAATCCATAGTTTTTTCCCTCTTCATGACCATGTATTCTCCATGTGTATGTGTGCTTGAATGTGTATGTGCATGTGTGTGTGTGGAGGTGGGTGGGGGGGTTGTCGTGTTTCCTGCTAAGAAAAATCAGTGGCTAGATTGGTAGTGTCCCATCCTAGTCAAGGTACCACTAAGCATGGATCAACTGAAACACTTGGTTGGAAGTGGAGACATTTGTCATCCTATGTGAAATGTAATCGTGCAATAAACACTTTATCATACAGTTATGTCTTGCTCCTTTTAAAGTTAATGAGAGTCATACCAGTCTTCAGTAGGAGCCCAAAGGAGGTCACCTTACTGCAATTATAAAATGAGATACGGTGGACATTAGGTCCTCAGTTTTGGATTGTCATAATATGTATGCAATCTGCCATTCACTAACAGCTTCTCCTTACTATAGTTGGAAAAACCCTAACAACGGAACATTGCAAAAACGAGCTTTTTTTTAACCCAATTTCCTTCACAAGTGCAAGAACAAAGTGTAACCTGTATTTTTAAATTTCTTCAGGAGTCTTTATTCTAGCAACTGACTCTAGTGCATGTGGTTTAACTTTCATCCTGTCTGTGAGCAAACAGTTGGAATAGATGCTGCTGCAGATGATAAATTGTCAGGATCACTTATTTAAAGGTTCTCCTACTTTGTACACAGCATGTATGTGTGCACATACTTCTTTTCAGACACAAATACAACCTGGGGTAACAGTGCAGGCATGGAATGGTGGCTTTTAATCATGTAATCTTTAACCTTTTAAGATATTCTAAGATCTTCCTGTTATATATGTCCTGTATTTGATACCTGTCTGTGCAAGAGAACATTCCATGCCCCCCACCCCCAACAAATTGCTCAGTTTTCTTGGTGTTTCTCCTAAGAGGTTCTGTGGCTATTGCATCCAGCATTTAGGGAAAGGACACTGTCTATCAAGGCTGAAAAATACTCCTTGCGGTGAGGTCTGGCAGGGGTATCTAGCCACTGGCCAACACAAAATGGGGAGTCGACCCCAAAGACACTTCAGGCAACCAGTCGTTCTCTCTGTTACTCAACCGTGGAATACTGAGCCCCAGTATGGTTATGCCTGAGCCATGCACACACAATTGTTACTGAACTCAGTCCTGTAGGATCATCACGGAGATGCAAACACTAACTTCCATGCTGTTGCTTGTGTGACTTTGTGGGAATTGCCCTCAGCAACAAGGCAAAAACAGGAGCATGATCTGAGACATCCACTATATAGGCATGTTCTATCACCCAAGAAGCTGAAGCTCAAAAGAGTTTTGCCTCTGAAAATCCCTTACCCCAAAATACCATTGTTGAAAGCAAACAACATCTTGGGAGATACCGAAGATCAGTGAAAACCTGTTTTTTTGGAGAAATTTCCCCTGGGCACTGATATTTAATGAAAACGATGTTATTTAGATCAACTGTACTGGAGTGACAATGGCTGGTGACAATGGCCATTTCTACACATGCCACTTTCTTTGAAAGTGGCATGCTAATGAATGGTCTGAAATATGCTAATGAGGCACAGATGCAAATTCCCCATGCCTCATTAGCATAGGGTCACATGGTTTGGAGTCTAGAAGACGTTCTTCCAGACTCCAAAACACTGTTTAGAAGTGCGGCCCCCGGGAGGTCTTCTGGAAGGAAGTCCTTCTTCCGGAGGCCCCTTCTTCCCAAAATTTTTGGGAAGAAGGGGCCTCCGGAACAAGGACTTTCTTCTGGGAGACTCTCCAGCGGCTGTGCTTCTAAATGGCATTTTGGAGTCCAGAAGAATGTATTCCAGACTCCAAACCATGTGACCTTATGTTAATGAGGCATGGGGAATTTGCTTCTGCACCTTATTAACATATTTCAGGCCATTTATTAGCATGCCACTTTTGAAGAAAGTGGCATGTGTAGAAATGGCCAATATGACTAAATGAAAGGTGAATGTAGAAGGCCTAGGCAAACAGTGCCTGGTGTAGTGTTTCCATCAACATTCTGTACCTCTAGAAGGGTGTTTGAGATAACTGATAACACCAAGTCTTGGCTGCAGTTTGTGTGGGCATGCCTATACTTAATGGGAAGCTCAATGTTCAAGAGATCAATCTTCTGGGGTTTGATTTAGCATGTCTAGTAGGGCATACTAAATCAAATGTTGAGGGCACTCCTGTTGACTCAGGTACTCCTTACAGTTGTGAGGAGTAAGGGAAGTAGATAGGAGAGTTTTTCCTCCTGTAGTGGGGATGGCAGTGAATGTCGACTTAAGGAACTTTGACTCCAGCTACACTATTCTCATAGCTGGAGTTGCGTACCTCAGCTAAACTCTCTTCCTTAGTGTAGACCTGCCCAGAGGAAAAAAAGCTGCTGCTGCTGACTTGAAAGGAACTTACATACACGGTTTCCTGACATCATTGCAGTATTCTATGTGGTTTCTGATAAAACCCCTCCTGCTCCTTAGGCTGCTTTATGAGATGATCTCATGTTTCTCCCCCATAAACATCCCACTCTGATCCTGTCACTCAGTTTTTATTTTTTCCCTTTCAGGGAAACATGAAAATCAACAAGGACATTCACATTCCAAGTATTCAAACTGCCTCCTCCAGTTCTATAACAACCCATTATAAAGCTGACCATGCTATACTGCACTATAGGAGTCAAGGGTAATGGTACTTTCAAAGCAGTACTGGCATGTAAATAGAAATTCACTGCTAGCCTGCCCAATCACAGTGACTGAGAAGGCTGATGATGATCCATTGGCTGCTTGTGAATATGTATAGATATCCCCTCAGACCCTCTACTGTCACATTAGTGCTGATATTCTGAGCTACTTCATGGCTTATACATATGAAAAGTGCATAAAAGCTTCCTATTTCCCTACACTTCCTCAATTTGAGTTGTGTGTAGAACATTGCTGAGCAACCATTGTGGCCCACTGGGGTTCCACCTACAGGCCATGGACCACCATCTACCCCTTTTCCCATGCACCTTTTGCATACCGATACACCAAAGATCCACACTTCCTACTCCTCCCACTCACTCCCAGGACTTTAGGAGCACTGCAAAGCCACTGATGTGCTCTCCATCCCTGCTCCTCTCTCTCCCTCTCGGAGGTAGAACAGCTGTAAACAGCTGATTTGCAGTGTTCCAGGTCTAGGTGGATGTGGGGAGAAGCAAAGATGAAAGATGGAATGGGAATGAAGTGATTCACTGTACTCTGAAAGTGCTGGGAGGGAAGAGGAGGAGTCAGAAGCGAGGGAGGGTCATTCCTGTGCCTCAGTGCATAAGAGGTGTGTGGGGGAGGTGGCAGCCAGGGGATCTGTGGGATTTCAGGTGGAACCCCAGTGGGCCACGAATTACTGTGTCCCTTTGAGGTGAAGGAGGACCACTTTTTCTCAACTTCCTATTTTTGGTTGCCCGCTGCTGCTATAGGATGTCCAGAATGTCTGGATGGCTGAGCAGAGTAAATGGCATAAACTATTGCATAGTGACAGGAGAAAGATAAACTCTCTTAGTGGTTTAGTTTAGGGGGGTTATTTTTCCCAACTTTGGGAACTATAGTTTGTCATTCCACCAGGGGTCTCAATAAAATCAATGAGGCTACTACTGAAATGGGGCAATTTCTGCTACTGTGTCATCCTGCCACGAGTCTCCTGATGGTGGTTTCCTGAGCCCTCAACTTTTGGAGTCCTGTAATTGCATGAAAATCTCAGAGTTGATTAAAATAAGCAGGAGCGGTAACAGCAAAACTCTAGTGCAAGTGTACTTTGGAACAGGGACTTGAAATGTGGTGGGTTGGCCTTTGTGTCAAGAATGTGCCTTTTACCTCCTCATGAAAATCTGCCCAAATTTTGTCAAGCTATAACTATTTGAATGTTGCACATGTTCAGTAAAAGTCTTTGATTTCACTATTTACACTGAACATACTCCAGTTTAGGACTGAGCAGGACTTTTCCCTTCATTGCATCTCTGGGCTGCTGCAGGCTGTGCCTGGGTCTTGAAATGAGAATAGGGAGCCTATACTCTCATTGTACTTCACCTGGGCCCAGGCAGCCCAGGGCAAGAAGGTGGCTGATTCAAATGCAAAGGAGACAAGAGTTGGACTTGTGGGGAGCACAGAGGGCGACAACCATCTTGGTGGTTTGTGTGCCCTGCGGTGCTTGGGGTAGCCCTCACTAGAAATGTCCAATGTCAGGACAGGGTGCAAAATGGAGAGCAGATACTCCCAAGACTGGTGGGTAACACTGAAGATAGACTTCCCAACCAGTCACATGCCCTGTGAGGTATGTGTGGAAAAGTTATGATTTGCCAAATAGGATAATCTTCTTTATGTTTTTGATTACATTTATGTTATGGGTTATAGATATGTAGAGTATATCTGTATTTCTAAACTTGTGCTGTGTTCCTGGGTGACAAGCCCACACAGATTGGCATGAACATGAAGTGCTTAATGGTTCATCAAGTGACACCAACCGTACTATGAACCCATTGAAGGGGACTGCACCTAATGAATCAGCATGCCATGCAGGGACATGCCTGTGAGCTCTAAGGTTTTTGTACACCCTATATTGGACTGCTTGGGTTTGGAACAAAGGAAGCACAAATTAAATGGCTAGAGGAATATAAAAGGCAGTTGCATCATCTTGTCTTCCTTTGTGCTACTGACCTCTGGAGAAACTTTGGTCTAAAGTGAAGCTCTAAACAAAGAACTGAATAACCCATCCAAGTTGTAGATGTGTTCCAGAGCAACTTTCAAACCAGCAAACTCACCAGTACTGCTAAGAACCTGATAAAGTCTCTGTCTGTGTATGAATGCTTTACCATTTGACAACTTTCCTCCCATTCTTAGTTTTCCTTTATAATAAACCTGCGATGATAAAAAAAGCAGCTGGTAGAAAGGTATATTTCATAAGATCCAACCAAAAATTGACAGCACAATGTGGCAGGTCCTTGAGGGGGTTCAGAAGAACATTTTGTGCAGCAATAAGTGTTTTAAAATATCTTCTCTCTGTACTGGACTAGTGGGCTAAATGGGAGCCAGGGAACCAGACTGCAGTCAGGGGGCTGTGTGATATTTTGGAGGTATACTCCTTGATAGTCAGCAACAAAGAGGAAGCCGTGCTAGTCTATACACTATCAAAACAAAAAGCAGTCAAGTAGCACTTTAAAGACTAGCAAAATGGTTTATTAGGTGAGCTTTCGTGGGACAGACCCACTGAAGAAGTGGGTCTGTCCCACGAAAGCTCACCTAATAAACCATTTTGCTAGTCTTTAAAGTGCTACTTGACTGCTTTTTCCTTGATAATCAGTGACGGGATCAGAGTCACAGTGTATGACTGACTGGGGAATCTTTTATATATATATTCCTATCCCAAGCTGATTTTCTCTTTGTTCCCATCTCACCATCAAATGACAACATGTAGTCACAGAAATGACTTCAGTGGGCTCATAGATCCAGGTGCAGGATCTACAGATGTTCAAGAGCAGTAGAAAGAGACCAGAGGGTCCACATTTGACACACTTGCCTTTTCCCCATTCCCTGAAGTAACTGAAAAGACACTGATTCCAGTACCTTTGGATCAAACTCTGAGGCATAAAGTGCATGTAAACCTGTATATAGTTTATCAACAAAAAATAATTTGGTCAGTTTCGGATAAATGAACTATTCTTCTCTCCTTAATTTTTAAAGCACTCTTGTGCCCTGGAGCAAATAATCCCTGGCCAACTTTATGCTATTCGCATAATGTTACAATGGCATAAAATTAATTTTTAACATAGTCTATTTAGGTAAGCAATTTCTCTGACAAGGCCTTTGTGGCTTTGTGGACACATATGGACAAATAACATGCTGAATTAACATTCATCTTAAAGTAGAATTGCATGCTAGGTAACCCCTTAGAAACCTTATTTCCCATGGCAAGGACTATGTACATCAATGCTGAGCTTTATTTAAGTGGAAATACTATAAATTCTACTGCATGGATGGTAGCAGCTTCATGTTAACTTTGCAACCAGGAGGGATCACAGTGAATCTGAAATGCATCCAGCTGGGGAGTATAATCTGCTCAACAAATGCAGTGTTCTATAATCTATTTATTTTGTAGATTATAGACACACACACTATGATTTATGAATTACCTACATTGGAAGAAGGAAAAGGGTTAAATACCATGCTTATAAAGTTTAAAACCAACACCTGCAGAAATATGATGTCTTTGGGGATGGAGGGAATGCCACATTTCATAAAGGATAAACACTCTTGTTTAACTTTTTCTGATCTTTCTATAACAGTAATTTGGCCATAGAACAGATACACACAGGAATGTAATTATAGGATCTACAATAAGTGTATTAATCTCTCAAACAGATCTAGCAGTAGGAGGTATATGATTAATAACACCTAAACAAGAAATAAAATATTAAGAAGATAGTCACTTTAGCCAAGATGAGGTTGGAGGGATAGCAGAGGTTCATCATGCCAGTGACCATTCTTGAAAGCATTCTGCTTAAGTAGCTTAGAGAAGCATCTTTATGACTCCTGCAATTCCTTTTTAATGGTGTACCAGAGCTTCCCCAGTAGATGCAGAAATGGGGTATGATCATTGCCTTGCCGTCTTTGGAGTGTTTTGTATAGATGGGGTTGCTAACCCCATCCAGTCCTCTTATGCTTGGATCAAAAAGCACACAACTATAGCTGTACCCCATGCAGACATGTAAGTGTGAAGAGGCCTGTTTGTACTCTGTCTCCCTCTTCTTGCACACATACTCAAGGGCAGGCAAATTCCATCTTTTAAATACAAAAGAAAAAAGCAGGGGGTCACCTGCATTGCTGTCCATGATGATGTCATCCATCATATGTTTGGAAACATGGAAAACGCATCCAAGAGAGTTGTCCAGAATCAGATCAAGTCATGCTAAACCGATTACAAGTCTAGTTTCCCAGCAATGTCATCTTTGTACAAGTGTTTCTATTTGGGGACTTAATGAACTGTTGATCTGAAGATGAAGCTGCCCAGCTGTCAGAAACTGTTTCATCCATCTGCATGCACAAACACAGTTCTGTACAATGGCTTATGGTATGAAGGACTTACTATGTCTTGTTTGCGTAAGAGCTAAAGAATGTTATTATCTTTATTTGTCCTAGGGTACTAGTATTCCCCAGGGAAACCTCTCCCAGAACAAATTGTTGGCATTAAGTGTGTAATGCTTAGAAGAAAGCTGAACATTGTGATGCCTGTTCTATTTACAACATGGAAAGTAGTTCTCATGAATATGCAGTATTAATGATGACTTGGATGGACAATTTCAATTACATGCAAATTGCATCATGTTTATTTATACCAGGCCAAATCCTGGAAATCTGTACAGAGCCTCAACAGCTGTGCTATATTCAGTTGTCCTCTTGGCAATTTCCACAGCTTCTGCATGCTAATTCAGTGTGTATTATTACACTGCCTCTAACTCTAATGGGTATGATTGTGCAAAATGGACCTCTGTGTTCAAGGCTCTGTCTGTGTTGTGAATGGATATAAACCCTTTCAAATTGTTGGGGTGGACACGAAGCAGAATCTGCCCCATAATTTCTCTGTGCATTCTGAAACCCTTTTTGGTTCATCAAAAATCAATATTAATGCAGGTTGAACTTCTCTGGTCTGGCACCCTGAGGACCTGACTTGTGCCAAGCAAGAGAATTTGCCAGATCACAGGAGGTCACCATTGTCTGTTAGCATGACCAACACTTCCACTGCATACTGGGCTCTTAGAAAACATTTAAAGGTAAATTAGAGCTAAATAACAGCACAGAACACTGATGGCCGGGACTCATGGTGGGTAAACAAACTTTATGGGACCGTGGAAAACTTGGCCACAACCATGAGTGAACATCCAGTCAACTAAAATCATGTTGGAGCACAGGGGTTACTGGATGAGAGAACGCCGGACTAAAGAGGTTCAACCTATACCAATATTTTTAGTGGCTGTTTACAAAGGCACTTAAGCTTTGTTTAGGAGTTAAACATATATGCTTGCACTGTGATCTTCAAGGAATTATTAATAACCTTGGATTCTTTATCAGGTTTCTGATAATCCCCTAGATTCACAGAATTTAAAACCAGTAGATGAGCATTAGACCCTCTAGTCTGATTTTGTGTATATCACAGGCTCTAAGTTGCACCCATTAGAAGAGAGAATATATCATATTGGTTACCAATAGGATAGACAAAAATAAAACAGGTCTCTTCTATCAAATTCTGTCAACAAGCAAGAAACTGATTTGATGCACAGGACTTCCTTATTTGAGATACAAGTAGTGGTGGGGTTTTAAAGTATTTATCAGCCTATTTTATAAATTGTATATGATTTTCCTTTTCAATACATTTTATTTGAAATAAATGATACCTGGGACAAAGACTAGAGCTTAAGAATAATCATACAATTACAGGACTGGAAGAGACCGTGAGAGTTCATCTAATTTAGTCCCCTGTACTCATGGTAGGACTAAGTATTATAAGGTATGCCTGAAACTAGGAGGTACATGTATGTGTGTGGAGGGGAGAGGGATAGGCTTTTTAAAACCTAGTATTAACAACCTACCTTAAATTATCCTGTTGTATCTTTAAATATTGCACTATAAAGGTAGGACTCCATTAAATGTAATGATGATTGTAAGGCTACGTTATTGTAGAAGTCCCCCTCTATAAAATGGGATAATATTGGCTACCTTTTGTAAACTCCTTTGAGAACTACTGTTGAAGAGATGAAGAATAAAGTAGTTTTCTTTATTAATGTTTCACCATTATCATATGCTCTCTTTCTTCCAAAATTGTTGTCTAATTCCTCATTCTTTCTACCTCCCATCTTTGTTCCCTTGATTTTCCTGTTGCGCTCTTCTTTTCCCAGCTTTCTCTTTCTTTAGCTTCCTTCTAGGGAGAGAGAGAGAGAGGGCCTTCAGAATCTGATTATGCTATGTCCGTCACACAAATGCAGGCCAAATTAATCTTTTGGGTGGAGTGCTGGACATCCCTACTAAGGTTGCATTAGACTAGGTTGAACAGCAAAGCATAGAGTTATTAGATGATGTTTCAACCATTGCTATTGAGTTTTGTGTTATTACAGTATGGTCGACTTCCTGAAAGGAGGTTCTAAAGAGAATGAAGAGAAGCTGTTCTCAGTAGTAACGGATGCCACAACAAGAAGCAATGGTCTCAAGTTACAGCAGAGGAAATCTAGGCTGGGTATTAGGAAAAACTATTTCATGAGGAAGGTGGTGAAGCACTGGAATGCGTTACCTAGAGAGATGGTGGAATATCTGTCCTTGGAGGTTTTTAATTCCCAGCTTGCCAAAGTCCTGGCTGAGATGATTTAGTTGGGATTGGTCCTTCTTTGGGCAAGGGGCTGAATTTGATGACCTCCTGAGGTCTCTTCCAGCCCTAGGATTCTAGATTCTGTGAATGAAAATTACCATTGTCATTAACAGGACTGAATGAAGTATATTGATAAGCCACATAGCAGGCATCAACAATCTTTATGAAAATAGTCACTGAGCCTCTTAATACTATCTTGCATATCTGTTCTTTTATCAGGCCCAGTAACATATGTGAGTGCTGTAGTAACTGTTTAGCATTGTATAACATGAGCCTCTGTGTAACTCTTCAAGCTACACCTCACCAGAGCTTTTTAAATATATACAACATCCCAACCTGACTTCCAAGGTGCTTAGCCAGCTGTACGCTTTGTTCACAGGTGGGCACGGAGCTACAAATACAATACCCTTGCAGCTTTGTTAAATTGATCCTGGTTCCCATTCTATTATAAGTGAAAACGTTATTTCAGCAGAGGTTTGTCCTGATATGATTTTTCCTCTGATTAGTTCATCTGGGACTTCGTTTAGGCTCTTAATCAACTTTTTATCTGGAAACTTAAAATAGTTTGCTTTGGGGATCATGGTTCATTCAGAGTTTATTAAAGATATGACTATTCAGTTTTTTCCCCCCCATAGTTCTGAGCTTTTCAAAGACACCATAATAAAATACAAATGCCCAGATTACTCTTTCTCAACTTCATAAAAACTGATTGTAAAAGCAACCTGAATAAAATATTTAAAATACTCAAATATTTCCTGTGAAATTCTGTAGCAATCTCTTAGTATGAAACCTTCAATTGTTTTTGGATTAGTCCCTTATCATCCAGATTACATTTAAGGACATGTGCGTCAAACAGAATGCATTTAATGATTGCTGAATCAACTAAAGAAATAAATTTATATTCATAATGGGCCTATAAAAAGAACAAAGGATGGGAAGATGGCACATTTTCCCACAAGTTAAGCAATATACTAAGGACCTAATTCTTCAGTTGTCTGGCAACATACACAGTCATTTGTTTTGGTGCATAATGCAAATTGGATAGATATAGTTCCATTTTACCCCCACTTGCAAGATTTAGAAAAGAAGCAGGAGAAGGGAGGGCATAATCTACTTGCAGGAATATACCTTTTTATGTAGGAAACCACCTCTACAATAAGAACTGAAGCTGCGTATGTAGATGCTGAAAGGTATATCCACAAAGATTTAGTTTCCCGAAATCACGAAGGTATCCTCTGACTTGCAGCTAGGAAAGGCATTTGGGTTACAGCCCCAATTACTCATCTGCAAATGAGCATTGTATTTCTGTTTGTGCTGATCAACAGTTTAGACACAAAAGATATACTAGTTCATAATGCTTTGGCTATGGTTACAATATAGCATTCTGTTGGCAGAAATAGCCATTGGAAGAGATTTCCAGACAAAACTTCTGTTGACAGAGTGCGGCTACACGCAAAAGCCAATCAGAAGAGCACTCCACTCTCTCCACAGAATGGCTGGATTTGCTCTCTTGACAAAACAGGCACCTGGAAGCACAGCAGACAGGTATGCCCATTGTTGTGGATGTCCTGTATGCGGAGAGAAGGTCCCCCGAGAATGTCCACACAGCTTTTTTGTTTACAGAATCTGTCGACAGCAGTGTTATACCTCGTGGCTGAGAGGCAGAATGCTGCCAGAGAAAGTGTTAAGTTTTGTCAACAAACTGTCGACAAAACACATTTTTTGTGTAGATGTTCCACCAGTTTTGTTGACAAAACTTGCTGGTGTAACAGTAGTTTTCTAGAATAGTGGCTGATTCTCAGCTGCTGTATACTGGCGTCATTTTTGACTTAATGGAACAATGGCAATTTACAGCTAATTTAATCTGGCCCAGTTAATATATTCAGAGAAATAAAATAGAGCCCAATATGGGGAGGGGGTGTCCTACTCTAATGCATCACTCAGAGTCTCCACTGAAGTTATTAAATGACTTTTCTCTGAATTGAAGATTCATTACTGGGGATCCCAGGGGCTAATCCACAGAAACACTGGTATGGAAGAGACTTTGAATGGCCCTCTAGTCCAACGCTCTCCACTGATACAGGACCAAGTTCACTCTACCATCCCTAACAGTGTTTTGTCTAATCTGTCCTTAAAAAACCTTCCCCACACAATGATGGATATTTGATGGCTTTCCATGGAAGCTTATTCCAGAGCTTAACTACAGTTAGAAAAGCTCTTTTTTTCTTTTTTCTCGAGGTTGATGCAGTTCCTGGAACATGGTATGAATAGGTTGCTGTACTTGTTGGCATCATTGGCTCAATTAGTGGTCATTGAGAGCTATGTGAGTTCTTTTATGATGACAGGGAAGGCTGATGTTGAGGTTATAACACTGGACTGAGACTCAGTAGATCTGGCTGTGTTTCCCAGAGCTGTGTTTCTTGGCCAAGTCTGTTCCAGATCTGAAGAAGCTCATCAACTAATAAATTATTTTGTTAGTCTTTAAAGTGCTACATGACTGCTGGCTTGTTTTGTGAAGATGCAGACTAACATGTCTACCTCTCTGTGACTATGCACCATATTATTTGGTTTAGAATATATGCACATGGCAGGATTTCAATGAACTGCCTCTTTATATGAAATGGGGCCCATTCACCATTACACTGAAACAATTTTTTGAACGCTAAATTGAAGTAGATTTGTGGTGTTCATTTTCTGAAAAGTTTGCAGTAGTTTGGGATTTTTCTTAAACTCATTTATGAAACAAGGGCAGTTATAAATTTTCACTCAAATGTAATAAATACTACGTAACTTTATTTTGTACAATACTTTTGTCTATACTGTCCCAAATGGTACTATGAAATAAAAGCAATGGAAAGTGTGCATGACTGAAAGGTATTGTATTGAGGCAAGGTGATTTTTCATTTGAGCTTTCAGTCCCGGACACTTTCTATTACTTCCTTTCCCGTCCTCTTTGAACTCTAGTCAGCAGCTGATCTTTTGCTAACAAAGATCCAGATCCTTGGGCCCAAATGAGCTGTGATTGGTATTCAGCTTTGCTCTTTCCCTTGGAGAGCAATTTGCCTTCTCTTGGTCTGGATTCCCAAAACAGCTTTAGAACACTTATAGGGACTCTTGTGACAAAACTAGCTCTGAGTGACTTTTGTGAAGACCAAAGATTATGGGACTGCAAGGAGCTCTGCCCTAAAACATCCCTACAGCAACTGAATCTTAGCTACCTATTAGGGCATCTTGCTCACCCCTTTGCTGAGAAATTATATCTTATTGTGTTTAATTCTGGTGCCTTATATCTGTAGATTTCTGGTATTCACTTGGTGAAAATTTCTCAGTGGCTTCCAATCTTTTTTAAAACTGGTTTATAAGCCCTGGGAAGTTCAAGCTGCATTCTGCTTACTCATTCATCATTGCATGTGTACTGTTATTTACAAAACAGAACCCTCTATCCCCATTAAAGAGAGTGAATGAACAGTTCTCTGAAAATATAAGTGCTGGCAAATATGTAAGCTCTTATTACTTTCAGTGCATTTAAAACACAATGACCCAAACCTGATGACATATAACACTCCTTCTCCCAGCTGAAGATTAAAGCAGCAGCACATTTATTTTGGTCTCTCTAAACCTCTGCCAGTTTGTGCAGAATGTTTATCTGAATCATAATAACAACCACCAACAAATCAAATGGCATGTGGCAAATGATCAGGATTTAACAATACGTGAGGAGTTTCTGAGTTCCTTCTGTTGACTGAGCAGTAATATTTCTTCTCTTAAGCAAAGGGTAATAATGGTGTTCCTGGTTCATGCTGAATGGCATTGCCCAGGAACCAATACGTGTGGAAACATTATTTGTATCTTTTCATTTTGGTCTTCTTCTATAGGAAGCGAAAACCATCTTTTGATAAGCAGACAGAAAGCTGGTTTTAGTGTTTGTTTTTGAGTGTTGGGCCAAACATGCAATGGATGTAAGCTAGCCTAGTGCCACTCACTTCACAGGAGCTACTGTTTACACCAGCTCAGGATTTAGTGCTATGTTCTATAGGGTTTCCTTATTAGACTGCACTTTTGTGACCATCACCAACATTGTCCATGTGTATTCCCTTGTTTATTTGTTTATCCATCTGCTGTTTCCTGTACTTAACATTTAAAGGTCTTTGGGCAGGAGCTATCTTCTTGTTCTATGTGTAATGCCGACAGACTCAGGTTGCCGGCACCAGAGATAGAATCTGCAAGCATAGGGTCTAAAACCCTGCACTGTACCACATGAGCTAAAGGCCAGCTGACTGTCAGCCAAGGCTGTAGAGCAGAGACCCCACTCACCCCAGATAAGGTCTCAGTACCTCTGATTACTACATGTGTTTGTACAGAACCTAGAACAATTTGGTTCCTATGTACTACAAGACTACAAATAATACTGTGTATTCTTGAAAAATTGAAGATATGTCTGGAGTGTGTCTGGCTATGGAAATTCTCCCTGGTGTTCATAAGGGTTTTCATTCTATTGTTTTACCGAAAGTTAACCTGTTAGGTGTCCTTAGTCTTTTTTGAATAATTCCTGCTAGTGACTTCCTCTCATGTGGATCTTCTGCAGTCTATTCTTTTGGATACATTGCAAAGCCATTACCTGAAATAACAAAGACTTTCAAACTTTGAAACCTCATTTTCAGCAGTGAACTATCTTCCAGAGGCAGCATTTCCATGTTCCGAGGGTGGAACATACTGAGGGGACAATAGATCAGATAGCACGCCCACCATCTAGTCCTTGTCTCATATTGCTAAGCAGTACTGAAGGTGTCAATGGGACACTCACAGGTGAACATAATGGATGAGTTGCAAAACTGGGCTCCCAACAGGCATATATTCACAGGAAGAGGAATCTGCATGGGATACTTGTGAAAATCATGTCTGTTTCTGTGAGATCGGCTTAGTTAGAAGTTAATGCAAAAGAGATGCTTATCTGTTAGTATGGAAATATAATCCCTGTATTTTTGGGGTGAACCAGTAGATGCCTGTATAAGACAGGACTGTGGATTTTCCAAATGAGGGAAACAACTTGTCTCCATTTTAGAAGAAAGGCTCAGAAAACTGATTTCCCTTGTGACCTTTAAATTCTTCACCCTTCTGACAGCATCAGTATACTACTGTCAGTGGATCCAATTTCAACTGAAGACCACGAGTGCTGGTAAGTGCAGCAAATGTGGCATACTGAACATTCTAGAAATGAGCATAGAGTCTACTCAGAACTGTGCAATGCACAGGCTATCCAGCTATAAAGGATCCTGGAACAGTAAAGATATTTAATGCACTGGCATCCTAGATAAAATGACACTGTTACCTGCTTCGCAGTTATCAAAACTTCAAGAAGAGAGGATTTAGAAAGCTGATGAATTAAGAGACTAGCTGAGAGATCACAAAGATGGGTACTGGCCATGGTCTGCTATTGGCTGTGTCTACACGTGCCCCAAACTTCGAAATGGCCATGCAAATGGCCATTTCGAAGTTTACTAATGAAGTGCTGAAATGCATATTCAGCGCTTCATTAGCATGCGGGCGGCAGCGGCGCTTCGAAATTGACGAGCCTTGCCGCTGCGCGGCGCGTCCAGACGGGGCTCCTTTTCGAAAGGGCCCCGCCTACTTCGAAGTCCCCTTATTCCCATGAGCTCATGGGAATAAGGGGACTTCGAAGAAGGTGGCGTCCTTTCGAAAAGGAGCCCCGTCTGGATGCGCCGCGCGGCGGCAAGGCTCGTCAATTTCGAAGCGCCGCTGCCGCCCACATGCTAATGAAGCGCTGAATATGCATTTCAGCGCTTTATTAGTAAACTTCGAAATGGCCATTTGCATGGCCATTTCGAAGTTTGGGGCACGTGTAGACACAGCCATTGGTTGCCAAATCAGATGGAATAGTATGAGCCACTCTCTAAACATGTATCTGTAACCCCAGAGGCACTGACAAGGGAGAGTTAACTCTGCTCTATAGCATTAGCTGGCTTTTGGCCCCTAAAGTCACAGATTCATTTCCTCCTGCCAATGATCCAGGCCCATCAGCCTTCCAACTAAGAAGCCAGGTGGGAGGGAATGAACTTGTGACCTTAGTGGCTCAGGGGTTGCATACCTATCTACACTGGTGCTCTTATTTGGTCAGGTGCTCTTTTTTTGTCTCATATACAAGCACATATACTGCCACACAGCTTTCTAGGCAGTATGGAGAGGAGTGGCTGCTGGCTGAGTACCCAACTCTGGTGTCCAGAATCATGCCACAGTAGCACAGAAGTAAGGCTGTCAATGTGAAAAGTGAAATTTGTGGGGACTCTACAAGGCACCTCATCCTGAAGGAAAATGAAGAATTGATCACTGAACTGAAAAAAAGCAGGTGATCATGACCTAATTTCATTTCTAGGGACGACAATGTAGTCCCAAATGGAGGTGTAGTTGCATGGTGCTCTGAGAAGGCCAATTCACAACCCTGGAAAAAATTATGAACATAAATGAGTAGAATTGAAGGAATATATAATCATAAAAGTGTAATATGTATGAAATGGGAAAGTTGATAGCAAAAGGACAAATCAAGACATAAAATATAAAGCACTAGTAAGGGAAACTGAAGATATTGATGGAAAAATACATAATAAGGTTAAGGACAATAATAAGAAATTCTTTAACTATATCAGGAACAACAGTAGGTCCTGCATTATACAAGGATGATGAAAAGGTCAGTCATGATCAAGGCTACGGTTTAGTACTGGGTTTTTTTTTTAGTAGAAGTCATGTACAGGTCACAGACAATAAAAAAAATTCATGTCATTTTACCTATCCATGATTTATATAGGTTGCATCTCCTAAAACTTGCACTCTCTGGTCTGGCAACATCCCTGGTCTGGCAGAACCAGTGAAGCTCCTGGATCAGAGAGCTGAGGCAGGCAAGCAACCTGGAGCTGGTGTCCTGGCAGCCTTGTGAGGGTGCTGGGACCTAGAAATCCCCTAAATGAGCCTCTAGAAATCCCTTAAATGAGGGTCACAATTCATGTTTTGCTGGAGCAGGTTCAGTGGAGGGCAACAAAAATGATTTAGGTTCAGGAGCACAAGACCTATGAGGATAGGCTGAGGGATTTGGGCCTGTTTAGCTTACAGAAGAGAAGACTTAGGGGTGATTTAATAACAGCCTTCAACTTACTGAAGGGGAGCTCTAAAGAGGAGGGTGAGAAACTGTTCTCAGTGGTGTCGGATGGCAGAACAAGGAGTAATGGTCTGAAGTTGAAGAGGGAGAAGCATATGTTAGATATTAGGAAAAACTATTTCACCAGGAGGCTGGTGAAGCATTGGAATGCATTGCCTAGAGAGGTGGTGGATTCTCCTTCCCTCAAGATTTTTAAGTCCTGGCTGGACAAGGTCCTGGCTGGGATCACTTAGTGGGGGTTGATCCTGCTTGAAGCAGGGGGCTAGACTAGATGACTTCCTGAGGTCCCTTCCAGGCCTATGATTCTGTGATTCTGTGAACATTGAAATTCACTGCAGTAAATTTATAGTGGGGGCTGAACCAGGCTTATAGTTCCTTGCTTTTCATTAGCAACCCATCACCAAATTTAATTTCACGTAAGGGGAACAAGATTTCTGAGCTTGTTCTGGCTTTACCTGTTCAACGGTAATTTTATTTGGCCCGAGCTAACTTTTCTGCATTTGTTCCTGTTCAGTTTATGTAAGTCTTTGGCATAATAATCAGCAGGGGAAAAGAGTGTCTATGACTAATTTTTTTTGCTTTCTTAGAATTTAATATTTCACCTGCAAATCCATGTAAAAGATCTGCTACTATAACCTGGAAGCCCATTAATGTCATTTTTGTCTCTTAAACCAAGGATTTGATGTTTTAAAATCTTGCAACCTTTATATGCAAAAAAACTCCCTCCTCTGATTCATCAAGCATAACTCATAAGGATCCCTCAGGGAGTTGTATGCTTGGCCTGGCATTTGGATGAATACGGGAAAATGCCAGAGGAAAGTTAGCAGAAATGACTGCTCTTGTTCTTGGTCTGTTTTTTGCCTAATTTATAATGGTAACACTCTCACGAGATTAACTGACAAATTTCAAATGCTGAGAAATTTAGTTATTTCCATTTGAATTTCATAACCTTTATTTTTCTTTTCCTCTTCCTTTTGGGAATTGCTTTTGGGTATCTCCCCATCAGGTTATAGTAATTAGTACAATTTTTGGCAAATGGGAAGTCATTGCTGAAGCAGATTTACCACTTTAAAGCAGTTTCTGTATTCGTGTTTCATAAGCTTTTATTTATCTTAACTGTTGGATGACCTTCATCGGCTGTCACTGTCAGCTAAGGAACACTGCTCTTGACAAATGCTGTCACTTCCAAAGAGTTGTAAATCCTCCTGTCCCAGCTTGTAGCACTGGGGAACCCAGCTTCCCTCTGCTGTTGAATGCACCAAACAACAAAGGAAAACACACACACAGAGTAAACAAAAATTTCTCCTGAAAATATAAGTTGTCCTACTTGCTATCAAAAATATTTAATCTGCCCCATATTTAAAACTGATTAAAATTTCATTTGGATGATGCATTATGACAATGAGAGAAAAGTCTTTATGTACTATCTTGGCTTCAGATTCTGTGTAGCGTAATTAGAAGCAAAGTTACACGGGGATTACTGGTGACCAAGGGAAGTCTTTTTTAATAAAAGGGAAATGAATTCATGCTTAATCTATCAGGCATTTAAAAAGAGGTGAAATAATAGACAAAACTGGCTAATCAGTGCCAGTGCCATTTGTAAACTTATTTGAATAAGTCAAAGAAAGGAACCACTTTAAAGCAGCAATATCACGTAAGAGAAAACTTAATAAGCAACTTGTTGATTCCCTATCTCAAAATGTTTGGCTTTTGCATGTGAAAACAGTGGAAAGGGAATAACATTTTTATTATGAGAGATTTTATTTCAGGAAATATTAACTAAAGGTCTTAATAATTAAATCATTTTGTCATGTTATGTAATCATTTAACTCAGTAGTCACTACAAGTTAGTATAAGTAACTAATCTCTGGGAATTTGTCCAAGAAGCCTCTGGCTTCATATCTGCACAGAATGTGACTATGTAAATGAGAATGCTAGTAAGATATAAGATTACATAATCCTCAATTTGATTGTTAGCTTTAGACCAGAAATGGAGACAAAACTAGGATGCTCAGCAACTCTTCATGCGGCCTTGATTCAGCATTTGAGCATATGCTGGTATTTAGCCTGTGAGTTGTCCCACTGAGTTAAACACACATATAAATCTTTTGATGAATCAGGGCCAGATTTAGCAAATTGTGTGGTCTGGCCTTGCAGTATTTGCTGCCAATTGTGGTCTAAAACCTTCAACAATCACATATAGTTGAGGATTATACAGACTCCTTTCATGAGATGAATTAAGGCTAGGCACAGTCCTGAGTTCTTTGCTAAATTGAAGCCTCTTGCATGCGTCATGCCCCTATGGCAGGGCCTCTTGCTAAGAATAGGAGTGGCTTGGAAGGTAGCTCCCCCGCACCAAGGACTAAGGTGCTCAAAACTTCATACTTATTGATGTAGTTTGCTTCCTGCCTTCACTCAGCCTATCAGTTCAGTGTGTGGGCTTGTCTACACGAGTGCCCTGCTTGGAAGGGAGCATGGTAAGTAGAGTGTTGGGAGTTTATTAATGAAGTGCTGTGGTGCCTATGCAGCACTTCATTAAACAAATTCCCCCACCCCCCCATGGGAATTTTGAGGCGTAAAGGGACTTCGAGGTACCCTGGGCACTTTGAAGTACTGGCGGGTGAGCTGCAGCTGGACGCGAGCTGGCAGTTTGAAGTAGGGAGCTAGTGTAGACAAGCCCTGTGTGTCTCAGGGGGGAAGAAAGGTGAACATAACTGTTCTCCTTTCTTTTCCCTCAGTCTCCTATATCTTGGGGGTACTGTGCAATTTTGGGTCAGTAGAGAGATGCTGAAACTGTGCCCACTGTTTATGCTGCCGTGTTTTTATTCTCTCCTTCACCCTATTCTCTGCTCCCCACTTCTCCTTTTGTGCACTTGCATAAGGGTCAAGAGCAATCTGGTTACATATTCCCTCCTCTTCAAACTCCCAGCGTAAAAGGCTGGAGGAAGGGAATAAGCAAATATTTCGGAAGATTTTAAAGGTGCAGGAAATGTGAGATGCTATCAGGGGAAAGTTTGTGGGATACCTGAACTGTGCTGCAAACATTGCTTGAAGGAAGCAGCGGGGAACTTTAAGCTTCCGACCACTCCTAGAAGTAAAGTTTGGCAGCCAGTGGTACTACTGGGAATGGTAGTGAGGAGTATCTTGATAGCCACTTGTGGTTGAGAATAGAGCAAACTACTTATCTTTACCTCATGTTTGTATGTATAACACCGAATTTTTCAAGAGTCACCTGTAACTGAATGTATCGTGAAATTTCAGCAGTTCTACACTTCAAACACAGGTCTGTAACGTAAGCCCAATGCCATTTTATCACAATCAAAATCATGAATTTTCCAGAACAAGCCCTGTGGGGAAGAACTTTATTTTATTTATATTCATTATTTTCTTCAGTACATTTATTTCTAGGCAGAAGGGCAGCTGTTCTTCTGTAGAAACTCCTTTTTAATTTCACTGAAACCAGCAAAAGGAAACAAAAATCCCAAACCATAACATTTGCTTTTGCCTACATGCACAATATACTTGGCTGGTGATGACAAATACATTGGCAGAACAAAATATCCACCTGACTTGGAGTCAGTAGATATACACATATTCAGAGATGCTGAAACTTTTGTAGAGTATATGCACATCTGAGGTTAAGATGCAAGCTCTTTTAGTTTTAATTCACACTGGTGGATTAATTTTCTTTTAGTAGCTGGAAGTCCAACCACACCTGTACTAAGGAGACTATCAACCATGTCTGTGTTAGTTTTTTGTACTTCCCTAACTAGTGAAATAATGGAGGAGTAACCACACTTTTAAGAACAAATCTGTATGAATAAATACTGAAATTCAAATGAGACTTCACAGTCAGAGTCATAACTTTGACAGCTCTGACCACCCTAGTGCAATCAGAACATAGTGAGGTCAATATGCTGATCTAAATCCACAGGTGCATCTCACTGATGTTAATAAATGATCTTTCCTCAGATATTACTCAGTCAGCGAATTTATACCTTTAACTGCTACTAACAGGCTCGTAACGGTTCATACAAATTAGTCAGACAACAACCATTAAATTCCTTTTTATGTCACAGCAACTATCTTAGAAATAAACATTAACCTTGTGACTGTAAAGCAGTGGGGGTTGTTGCCTACAGAGTACACCTGGCATGCTCACAAAAGCAAGGAAGAAAAAAGAAAACAAGCCATGTTAAAATATGTATCCTCTTCTCTTTTCATCCTTGCCATTATTATAACCATGGGGCACCACAGACAACTACATTAACTTTGTTCCTCTTTTCCCCTTCTGCCTACACTCTTTTGCTTGATTCTAATAGTAGCTGTGGATGTCTGGTGCAATAGCTGACTGTGTTGGAAAAGGTTAGGGGTATTTGCAGAAGGACTGGTGAAAGAAGTGATGAAAGCTTGTCATTTTTAGAAAGACAGAAGTAATGCAGTATGAGGCCTGGGATTGTGATAGTGAAAGTGCAGGCTTGTAAGGGAAGAGACAAGGATGTGTACTGTTATGTGGCTTAACTTTTCATTTCCTGGCTTTTGTGGATTGTGAGATATGAGAGTTGTCACTTTTCATGCATACACATGACTCTTTCCGATAGCTTCGCACAAGTTTTTCGTGTTAATCTCCTATAGTATTTATGCTTAATTGGGGTAGAGCTTGCATCAGATGAGGGTTGAGGATCTGTCTGTGGTAGAAGCACAACTGCGGACAGGGAACGTTATATCTGTCAACCACTGGATTTAAGCTGTCATGTGTCAAATTGAGCATACTCAGTCTCCGTCAATAAAGATTCGGTGCACAGCACAGCTGTGTCTACACGAGCGCCCTTTTGAAAGGGCGAAAATTGAAGTTCAGCGGTCGAAATAGCGGCTGTCGAAAGGGCGTACCCACCACCATTTTTCGGATCGGCACTTCGATCTGCTCTTTCGAAGTGCCATCGAGGTCTTTCAAAAGAAAGCGTCCACACGGCTCCAAGCCCTCTTTTGAACACAGGGAGGCAGGAAATGCCACGGACGGACTCCCATGGCTGACAAGCCCTTCCGTGGCTGGAGCCAGCTGCCTCCTGTAAAGGGCCCCTCCCTCCGCCTTCCCCTCCGCAAGAGCCAAGTGCTGCCCAGCCTTTCCCAGCCTGACAGAGCCCACTCATGCCCACCACGGAGGCCCAGCGACAGCTCCTGCAGGAGGATGCCCTCATCATGAACGCCCTGCTGGCAGTGCTGTGCACCATCACTGCAACTGAACCCGATTTCATCGGGTGGTTGGGCGGTCCCCCCGGGGCACTGCCAGGTGCCCCCCCGGGTGCCCTGATGTCTCTGGACCCACCCCAGCAGCACCAACTGGTGGGAGCCCTTGGTGCTAGGGGAGTGGGGTGAGGAAAGGTGGCTGCGGAACTTCCGCATATCAAGGCAGACCTTCAAGGATATCTGCCCCTGGCTCACCCCCCCCACGCTGGCACCAGGACACCTGCACGCGGCCAGCCCTCATCCTGGAGAAATGGGTTGTGATCGCCACATGGAAGCTGGCCACCCTGGAGTCCTACCACTCTGTGGGATAGCAGTTTGGGGTGGGCAAGGCCACCGTAAGGGCTGTACTTATGGAGGTGAGGTGGGGGCAGGAGGGTGGGAGAGCTGGGGCAAGGGGAACCCTCCGCTGCAAGTGGCTAGATGGATCAGGGGCTGGATGGGTGTGGGGCAGAGGGCTGGATGGTGTGGGAGGCTGGATGGGAGGTGGGCAGGGGGCTGGACGGGGCAGGAGATGGATGGGGGGGGCAGAACGGGCCCGAGGCAGGGGGAGATGGCCACCACACCCACACTAGAACATGTCTCCCTTCCCCCCCGCAGGTAGTCAGGGCCATCAACATGATGCTGCTCCATTGGGTCATCCACCTGGGGGATCTGGACAACACTGTCACTGGCTTCCAGGACCTGAGCTTTCCAAATTGCACCGGTGCTTTGGATGGCACGCACATCCCCATCCGCGCCCCACTGCACAGCACCAGCCAGTACATCAACCAAAAGGGCTACCTTTCTGCGGTGCTCCAGGCCCTGGTGGATGCAAGGGGCCGGTTCACTGACCTCTATGTGGGCTGGGTTGGCTACACCCATGATGCCCAGGTCTTCCGGAACTCCGGCCTCTGCTGGTGCATGGCGGCCAGCACCTTCACCCCCCGCAGGGAGATCCTGATGGAGGAGGATGTCTCCATGCTGCTCTGCATGGTGGCAGATGCGGCGGACCCCCTGCTGCCATGGCTTATGAGGCCGTACACGGGACACCTTGACCCTATTTGGGAGGAATTCAGTGAGTACCTCAACCACACCCACAATGTGGTGCAGTGGGCCTTTGGGTGGTAGAGGTGCCCCCTTACGTGGCTGGAGGTCGGGGTCCCCAATATGCCCCAGGTGGTGGGCGCCTGTTGTGTCCTCCACAACATTGTGGTGGGAAAGGGGGATGCCTATGTCCCCAGGGAGGGCCCTCCAGCTGGCGCTATCTATGAGCAGCCGGGCGCCACCCCCATTTGCCAGGCCCACCGGGATGGCCACCACATCTGGGAGGCCCTCAGGCAGGCCTTTGCCAATGGCCACCTCTGACCCGCATGCATACCCACATCCCAAGCACATCTGCCACCCACCATTCCCACCACCCCCACTAGCACTGCACCCACACATTCACCACCCCCTGTGTCCCTGAGGAGCACAGCATGGAGTGGTGAACAATAGAGAAACATTTATCTAACTATTTTTGCTGATAATTATGTACGGGGGGAACCTAACTTAGAGCGGGGTGGGGAGAACCTAACTAGGAGGGGGGCAGGGGGCAATTAACTTAAAGGAGGGTGAGGCGCTCATTCTGGGGCAGGGGTGGTGGGCTGCAAGCCCTGTTGACCCCTGGAGCCGCTGCCTCCCCGGGTGCAGTGTCCTGAGCAGGGAGGAGAGGGTGCGGATAGCACTGGTAAGTATTGCTGATGAGTGGGCCTGGTGGGGGCAGAGGGTGCGGGCTCAGTGTGGGCAGAGGGTGCGGGCTCGGTGGGGGTGAAGGGGGCAGGCTCGGTGGGGGTGGGGGGGCAGGACCAGTCGGGGGAGCTGCCGGGGGGGCCAGGAGGCAGGCAACAGTGGCTGTATGGTCCCGAACAGTGTGGCCAATGCCCTCTAATGTGGACAGCAGCCTATCCCAGGCTGCCCTCCTCCACTCCATGTCGGCCTGGGTGAGCCACAAGTGCTTCTCGGCCACCTTGGCCTGGCACTGGGTGGCTGGCTGGGTCCTTCTCAGCCCAGCAGGGGGCCATCTGGCCACAGCCCCGATGGTGCACTGTCTGGGGTGGCAGCTGGACACCTATGAGGGCTGCGGGCAGGCTCTTGGGGCTGAAAGATGGCACAGGGCTCTCCCGGACCATGGATGGTGTGGCTGTGTGGAACGGAAGAGAGCATGTCAGTAATGTGCCCCGGACAGAGGGGACCAGGCTGTGGCCCGCCCACCCGAGCCCATCCCATGGGGCCCCCACACTCCCAAAGGACACTGACCCTCCAGGGGGCACTGACCTACCCCCCACGGGCTGGGCCTCCCAGTCTGGGGGGTGCATCCAAGGGTTTCTCCTGCAGGTGGCCCTTCCCAGCCTGTGGTGTGCGGGCCCCAGGCTCTGTCTGGCGCTGACCGTCCACCAGCCCTGTGCAGCTTGTGGCACTGTCCACTGAGGGCGGGTGCTGGGCATCTCTGGTGCGTCACCATGGGGTGCCGCATCCCATGTGGGGGGTGGCCTGCGTGTGGCCCAGGACCACTGGTCCTGTGTGCAGATGACTAGCCATTGTGTCGCCCCCACCCTGTGGAGCAGGTGTGCGCCCATCCCTGCACGTACCAGAGGGTGCCTTGGTGACGTCCAGGGATGTCTGGCTCCCAGTCGCCCAGCTGGAGGAGCAGGAGGGGATAACGATGGTGAGGTCCCCCTCCTCACTCGACTATTCGGTGGTCCCCTCGCCCTCCTGGGTCCCTGGTCCAGGCTGCTCCTCCTCCTCCTGCAGCTGCAGCTCCTTGCCAGAGGTGTCTAGGAATGCTGGGAGTGGGGAGCTCTCTGGGGGCCCCAGGATGCTCCAGAGCTCCCTGTAGAAGGGGCACATTGCTGGAGCTGCCCTGGAGCGTCCGGCCTGCTACCTAGCCCAGGCATAGCCCTGGCACAGCTCTTTTACCTTGGAGCATATGTACTTGGTAGAGGCCCTGCGCCAGGCGGTCGAAGGCAGTGGCATTGCGCTGCTTGACCCCCATGTGGTGCAGGACCTCCTCTTCCTTCCACAGGACGAGGAGGTCCCACAGCTCCTTCTCTGTCCAGGAGAGGGCCCCTGGGAGCCCTGCGGGGGCTCGGCGGGGGGCCATAGGGCTCTCTGGGGGGCTGGCTGCTGACCATGCTGGTGCTGGTGCAAGCAGCTGAAGCACGTGCACAGGCTGCTCCTAGCACGCTCTCAGCTTCCTGCCATGGGTTTCCTGTGTGCGTGCGGCTTTAAGGCAGCCAAACTCAGGGACAATAAAGCCCCACTGCTGCCGGCTGGAGAGACCCCACGCTCCAGCTGACCAGCGCCATGGTGGACCTGTATTTCAAAAGAGAGGACTATGGAGCGTCTACACGTGTACTCTTTCGATTTAGTATTTCGAAAGGGACCGATCTTCCTGATACGGGATCGGGGTTCAGGTTTCAAAGTCTGCACCCCATTCTTTCGGTTTTCTTTCGAAAGTTGGGTTTACACATGTGGACACTCCTCCCACTCTTACGAAAAAGGGCCATTTATTTTGAAGTTTTGTGCACGTGTAGACACAGCTCCCATGAACATTCAGTTACACTAGGAATTACTTAAAAAAATACCAGCTCCAATATTTGAAACAAAACAATGACCATCGAACATTGCTCCAGATTGAGTCAGGATAAACACTTCTACTATGTTTTATGTAACTAAATTAAGAATAGGAATGCCAGGAATACATGTCAGCTAGAGCCAAGCTTAAAAGGTATCCCATTACAAATTTGAGGGAGGGCTAAACAAAAACTACACAGGAAATGCAAAAGGTACAAAATTTAACCCTTTGCGAGCAGTTGGCCAACTATTTTTAGACGAATTTGTGCCCAGTTTTATTGAATGAATTGTGCCTGATGTTTATGGACTCTGATCCTGAATTTGAGGTGTAACGTGGGTGACACTTCTACACCTCTATGCATAAAGCAGGTTTAAATGAGAGAATTGTAACTCTGCAGCAGCGTTACTTCACCCTCATAGGCACAGACTGTGTGAGTACTCCGGGGCTGGAGTACACATGGAGAAAAATTAGCAGGTGCTCAAGACTGACTGGAAGTCATCTCCACCCTGCGCCCCCAAGTGCCTTTCTCCCATCCATAGCTGACCAACTCCTACCTCTCCTTCCCATCACCTCCTGCCCACTACAAAGAGTGGTTTCTTGGTATGCAGGGAGCTCCAGGAAGGAGCAGGAGGGGCCAGGAAAGTGTGAGGTAAGGAACTGGAGGAAGGGGCAGAGTGGAGGTAAGAGGTGGGTAGAGCCCCCTGTGTGAAGGGGAAGGGGTTCCCATTCTGGCATACAGTTGGGAAAAGGGTAATGTTCTGGCTATGGTGCAGGAGGCCATATCCCCAACTTTCTCCTCCTGTGAGTCACAGGGGATGAATAACCCAAAACCTGGTTAGTCCAAGTGAAAAAGAAAACGAATAGTTGAGTGCCACGTTAACCAACACAAAAAATTACTACTTATCCCATATTGGATAAAAGTTGCGTCCGATTCTCTCCTCAGTCACACTGGTTCTTTCATTGTAGTTACTCCTGATTTTCACCAATATAACAGCTTGATACAGCTCACACTGATGTTGAGGGGTTTGCTATTTGCTTTCATGGGAGCAGGATTGTGCCATAAACAAGATGAAAATTGGCTGTGTGTCATTTCTAAAATGAAGAAGGCAACATTTGCCGACCTTGCCGTGGCCCTGCACAAATTAATTCAACAACATTTGTACAGGCATTTGAACATGGAAAGCCCTATCAAAGTGCCAAGTACTATATTAATAACAGTAACCTGCAGGGCTAGCAGCTGAAAGTAATTGGTTATTTTGATCTCCTTTATCTACACAAGCTATTCATATTATTTTGATACCTAACCACAAAAGACTGGTATCACAATAGTTCTTTTCACTTGAAAGTTAACTAAACGGAGTTTGGGATGACTAACGTATAATCCTAGTAAAATATTGTTCAGCTCACTCCTTACACATCACAGCTACAAAGGGCATCAGGGTAGATGATGAAATGTGTTATAGAATCTGAGACCGAAAAGGGACCTTGAGAGGTCATCTAGTTCAATTCCTTGTGCTTGAGGCAGGACTAAGTATATCTAGACCATCCCTGACAGACCTCCCTAGACCTCCGTGTTTGTCTAACCTGCTCAGATTCCACAACCTTCCTAGGCAATTTATTCCAGTCAGGCCCCTGCCAGGGACACAAGCCCCACACTTGCTAGGATGAGTTCCAAACCATTTGTACTGCACCTCCTTACCCTTCCCCAGACCCAACCTGCCTGCTGTGGGGAAACCTGCAGCACAATCTTTGCTTCAAAGAGGCTTTTAATATGCCCCATGCAGGTTCTTGGGCCCAGTAGTTAAGCTCCAGAAAGTGCCTGGGAAATATCAAAAGCGTCTTTGAACAAGAGATGCTTTTTGGAGGAGCTATTGGGGCAGGAGCTGGGGCCTCAGGACAATTGCCTCCTTTGTCCCCCACCTCCCATTGGCAGGCCTGATTCCATCCAGACAGGCTTCACCATCCAGACAGTTAGGAATTATTTCCTAATGGCCAACCTACCCTGCATTTGCTGCAGTTTAAGCCCACTGCTTCTTGTCCTACCCTCAGAGAGTAATGGGAACAATTTTTCTTCCTCTCCTTCTAGCAACCTTTTATTTCCCTGAAAACATTTGTCATGTCTCCTCTGTCTTCTCTTCGCCAGACTAAACAAACCCAATTCTTTCAATCCTCCCTCACGTTTTCAAGACCCTTACTCATTTTTTGTTGCTCTTCTCTGGACTTTCTGCTATTTGTCCACATCTCTGAAATGTGGCATCCAGCACAGGGCTCAGTTCTCCTGCTGAGGCCTAATTCGTGCAGAGTACAGTGAAAGAATTACTTCCTGTGTTTTGCTTACAACATTCCTGCTAATGTATCCTAGAATGAGGTTTGTTTTTTATGTAATGTTACATTGTGCTTCCATATTAAACTTGTGGTCCTATATGACTCCCAGGTGCCCATTCAAAGTACATCTTCTTAGGCAGTCATTTAACATTTTATATGTGTGTATCTGATTGCAATGTATTCCACTGGGGAAGCAACATTTTCTGTATTTGCTTTTCCAGTTTGTCCCAGCAATTTTGATTTTTAATCCTCTCCTCCAAATCACTTCCAACCACTCCCAGCTTGGGATCATCTACAAACTTTATCTCCCTGTACTATTTTCTTCCTAAAAATCATGTGAAATGGCTTGATAATAGAACTTACTCATAGTGCGCAGTATATTAGTGTAGTTATGCATACAGTTTGGAAAGACAATCACTTATATCCAGTATATTGGGTAAGCTGAGAGGAACAGTTGCCATATACTGACTTTTGATTAACTAAAGTAGATTATTTTATCTCATCATCTCATTCATCTGCAGAAAGTTGGGTAACACTTGTCAAAGGATGTCTGGGTTATGCTAGTAAGTCTGTGCCAGGGGCCATTTTCAGAAGCATAAGCTGGATCACACGTATAGAGTCCTTGTCTGCATACTGATTTCTATTTTATGTATCTACATTTCAGCTTTTGCAGCTGTGTATTCTACTCAGCTATGGAACAGCTTCACAATAGACTGAACTGACATGGCTTGGGTTGTAAGTTGCTGATGTTCTAAGATGACAGTGGGTAACTCCTTTAATTCTGGATAGATAAAACTGAGGTCGGAAATGTTGGGATTATTTTGATCTAGTGATGATGGGACCAAACTTCAGAATTCAAGCCCTCTTCTGCTCAATATTCAGGGCCTCATATCTGAGGCTGAGCTTTAAATTAATTTTATATCAGTCAGTTAAGACTGGGCAGGTTATCAGAGTTGGTTCCTAATGCATTTTTTAGCAAGAGCTTGATCCTCTGTTCATTCACACCATTCTAAATGTGAATTAATGGAACACTGATGGTACCTCCCCTCATGTTATCTGCCCCATCCTATTGACAGGGGGCAGCCCTGTTAGAGCAATGTACCCACTACAGATGGTCATAAAATGGGAAAGAAAGGGTTCATAAAAAACGTTACAGATTTTTTTCTTTCTCTCTTTTTAACAAAAGTTTCAAATGATAGAGCTGACCAGGAAACATTTTATTCATGGACAGGGAGATTCCTTTATCAATTCTGACATACTTGAAGCTTTCTGGCCTGCTTCTAATTGCATTCCAACCCTGAAGGGCAGGTCCATGTTATAGCGGAAGGTGGAATTAAGTACACAATTCCAGCCATGTAAATTATGTAGCTGGAGTTGATATATCTTAACTCAGGCTTTTGTGCCATCTTCACCAAAGGAGGTTGACAGAAGTGTTTGCTCCCATCGACTTTCCTTACTCCTAACGAGGAACTGGAGTACCGGCACCAATGAAGGTGCACTGCAAGTTCAATTTAGTGTATTCCTACCAGACATGCTAACTTGATTCCTGGAAGATTGAACATGATGGGGCTGATCTTTCCTGCAGTGAAGAGGTACCCTAAGTTTCTTAGACAGAGCCCTTCTCCTGGACTGAAATAAAAGGTTGAAGTGCTCTTTGCGACTTGTGACAATCTGACAAAAAAGAAGAGATGGAGCAGAAAACTTAGAAGACTGAACCCAAAGTGGTGGTTGTGACACTGTGCCCCATATTTTCATGGGCAAATGTTTTGGAATATAAATATGCATAACTCAAATATGCTTTATGCAAAATGGCGTATGTGGCCTATCATAGGAGAGCTTGTAATTCCCTGAATGTATATGTTTTATTTGTATGCATGTATCATTCTTGCATATGAAATCACAGTAATGAAGTATTGGTCCATTTATATACCTAGATGTGCTAATGAAGGCTATTAGTAGTATTTAAGGAATTTAAAGGCCCAGTGCTTAGGACAATGATCTGTAAATAGTCTTGTTTTTCTTGTAAGCCTTAAATACAGGTGGTCTCACAAACACATGTGACCCACGAAAGCTTATGCTCCAAAATATCTATTAGTCTATAAGGTGCCACAGGACTTCTTGTTGTTCTCAAAGGCACAGGTCTCTGATAAATGGCTACCTCTCTGATACATGTGACCATACCATCTAGTGCTGGAACCCATCTAGAATTTTCATAGAATCATAGAATCATAGAATACTAGGACTGGAAGGGACCTCGAGAGGCCATCGAGTCCAGCCCCCTGCCTCAATGGCAGGACCAAGTACTGTCTAAACCATCCCTGATAGACATCTACCTAACCTGTTCTTAAATATCTCCAGCGATGGAGATTCCACAACCTCCCTTAGCAATTTATTCCACTGTTTGACCATCCTGACAGGAACTCTTTCCTAATGTCCAGCCTAAACCTCCCTTGCTGCAGTTTAAGTCCATTGCCTCTTGTTCTATCCTGAGAGTCCAAAAAGAACAAGTTTTCTCCCTCCTCCTTATGACACTGTTTTAGATACCTGAAAAATGCTATCATGTTGCCCCTCAATCTTCTCTTTTCCAAACTAAACAAGCCTAATTCTTTCAGCCTTTCTTCATAGGTCACATTCTCTAGACCTTTAATCATTCTTGTTGCTCTTTTCTGGACCCTCTCTAGTTTCTCCACATCTTTTTAGAACTGCGGTGCCCAGAACTGGACACAATACTCCAGCTGAGGCCTAACCAGCGTAAAGTAGAGTGGAAGAATGACTTCTTGTGTCTTGTTCACAACACACCTGTTAATGCATCCCAGAATCATGTTTGCTTTTTTTGCAACAGCATCACACTGTTAACTCATATTTAGCTTGTGGTCCACTATAACCCCTAGATCCCTTTCTGCTGTAGTCATTCCTAGACAGTCTCTCCCCATTCTGTATGTGTGAAACTGATTGTTGCTTCCCAAGTGGAGCACTTTGCATTTGTCCTTATTAAACTTCATCCTGTTTACCTCAGACCATTTATCCAATTTATCCAGATCATTTTGAAGTATGACCCTATCCTCCAAAGCAGTTGCAGCCCCTCCCAGCTTGTTATCATCTGCAAACATAATAAGCATACTTTCTATGGCAATATCTATATCATTGATGAAGATATTGAACAGAACTGGTCCTAAAACAGACCCCTGCGGAACCCCACTTGTTATACTTTTCCAGCAGGATTGAGAACCATTAAGAACTACTGTCTGAATACGGTTATTCAGCCAGTTATGCACCCACCTTATAGTAGCCTCATCTAAATTGTATTTGCCTAGTTTTTTTATAAGAATATCATGTGAGACCGTATCAAATGCTTTACTAAAGTCTAGGTATACCACATCTACCACTTCTCCCCTATCCACAAGGCTTGTTATCCTATCAAAGAAAGCTATCAGATTGGTTTGACATGATTTGTTCTTTACAAATCCATGCTGGCTGTTCCTATCCCTATTTTGTATTTTTCCATTGGTGTGGGGGGAATTGAACAAATGCTTCTCACCCTGGGGAAATTCAATATAATGAATTTGAAGCAAGCAACAATTGTCTTCTGGGACTGCACACCACTTCCCCATATTTTTATGGGCAAATATTTTGGAATAGACATATGAATAACTCAGATATACACAAAGACAATGGAAACAAAACAGCTCTAAGAACAGGGTTGGAGAGAAGCTTCTGGACCCAGTTCAGAAAAAGATTGGCTCTGGCCTGAGAAGGACTTTACCTTCAATTAGAGGTAGGGTGAGCAATTATGATTTTTAACATCTTCTCTTAGCATATGAGGCTTAGCTGTTGTATTTTGTTTTATTTTAGCTTAATAAGTTACTTTGATCTATTTGTAACCTCTTGCATCCACTTAAATCCTAGTTTTTATACTTAATAAACTCGGTGTAAATAATTGTTACTGGGGAAGACGGGGGGACAGCAGCTGTGCATATCTCTTTCATTGATAAATGAGGCAAGCTTTGTGAGCTTTCTCTGTGTAAAACTTTTATGCAGAATAAGATGGATTTATCTAGGTTTTTGATCCCATTGGGGCTGTGCACTTGGGTTCTTTGTCAACTCCCTGTGATGGAGCCTTCCCAGAGCTACGCTGTTCATGCTGTCTGTGTTGCTCTGCTCTTGTTTGGAAGCCCAGCATTGTGCCTTTGTTGGGGGAGACCAGAGCTTGTGGCTCTGCAGGATAGGGTAGTGGGGCAGCCCATAGGGCAGGCAGATGAGCTTAGTGGTATGATCAGCTCATCAGGTCACTGTCTCTAGGGAATCTCTGTGGCCCTACCCCTTACAATAGTCAGCAAGAAGACTGATCATTCAATGCTGAAAAGTGTGAAGAAGCCAGTGACGTCTGGCAGACAGCAAGGACCAGGACTTAAAGTGGGTGATATTCTTATCTCAGTTTCACTTGGTGTAACAACAGAGTAGATCAGACTCTCACATGCCTTATTAGTATGGAAAAAATTAATTCAAACTACTGTACAATTTTTTTGTTATACAGTCTCAACTTGGAAAAAACACTTGGCAAAAACAATAAAAGATACCTTCACTGACAAGCACAGAGGAACAAGAGTAAATAATAAGGATAGCACATGGAGGAATTATGGGCTGGGCAGTGGTTATGTGGCTCGTGCCCCCTTTGAGTCCCTCCCCAGCAGTTACCACTGTTCAGTGAGGAATGCACATGGTGTGCATTACTGGATAGATGTAACCAGTAAAGCTCCAGCTTAACTTGCATGAAGTTAGCATTCATTTGGCTTTTAAAACATAAAGGATATAGCAAGCAAAACAACTAATAAACCATAAGGCATGCTGATTGTTTTAATTTATGCCTTCCCCAGTCTTTCTGTGATTAGAGTAGCCAAGTTGGGTGTATTTTATTCCACAGTTGAAGAAGATCCTACCATTGTCAGTGTTCTGTGCACCTTATATTTTATCACCTACCCTATATATATCAGGAATTTTGAAAATGTGTTTTAAAATTCAAGGGTCATAATCTGTTTCCAACTTCTATCTGAACCTCTCTGGTTTGGCACCCTTGGGACCTGACCAGTGCTAAACCAGAGAATTTGCCGAACCATGGGAGGTTAGTATTACCTAGCAGCATTACCAACACTTCCACTGTTTACTGGGCTATTAGAATATATTTAGGTGTAAATTACAGCTAAATAAAAGCACAGAATGCTGAAAATCAGGACTGGAGGCTGTAAACAAACTTTATGGGATCACAGGAAACTTGGCCACACCCATGGTAAGTGGACATTCAGCTAACTAAAATCATGCCAGATGAAGGATATTGTTCTTGATAAATTAATAAAATTGCTTTGCGCTCATATATCTCATTAGCAGGCTTCGTTAAATTAGATTTTTCTTGATAAATGTTGCTAAACATTGATTTCACCATACGCACAGACTCATGGAAAAATATTGCCGTCACTAATAATCTAAATGTACAGATACACAAAGTAAGAAAAATGCTGCTTGAAATATTATTAATTTGTCAACATGATGTCAAAACCTGTACAAAAACGTTGTTAAATGAATTTGTGATTTAATGGTTTGATTTTTCATATTACCAGATCATTCAGATTACATAACTGCAAAATGGTTCTGGTCAGGAAAAAGAAATGTTTCAAACAAAACAAAATTCTCAGAATTAGGAACATAGGAATTGTCATATTAGGTCAGCCTAGTATGCCATCTAATGAAGGGATGTTAGCCATGGTCAGATGACTACAGATAGGCAGATTTCAATACCAGAAGGGACCTTTGAGATTCTAATCTGCTCCCTTATGTAACACAGGCCATGGAACTTCCCCAAAATAATTCCTAGATCAGAGCTTTTAGAACAACATCCCATTTTAATTTAAAACTGTGGTGATGGAAAATCGAACATGGCCTTTGTTCAGTTGGTCTCATGGTAAATTACTTTTTGTTAAAATTTAAACCTCATTTTCAATCTGAATTTGTCTGGCTTCAACTTCCAGCCTTGGGTTGTGTTATACTTTTCTCTGTTAGATTGAAGGGCCCATTACTAAATATTAGTTCTCCAGGTGGATACTTAAAGACCATAATCAAGGCACTCCTTAACCTTCCCCTTGTTAACTAAAGTTAAGCATAAGTTGTGGTGTTGCTTGATCTAGTAAACTCTGCCCCCTGCCTTTTAGCGCTAGTATTAAACAAATTGTAAGCCTACATAGGAGATGTAGAATTTGTTATTTTGAATTATATATTTAAAAATACATTATGGAATGAAATTAATTAATAGTTAAAAAATTTAAAGAAGCATAAAATGAAAAAAAAAACCTAACATATCAAGTAGGCTAATTAAATGCCTAAATGTGACTGAAGTGTAAGCTAAAGGCAAAACAAAAAACCAGAAAAACTGATATCCAGGATGTAACTGAACACGACCAACAATGTTAAAATGTACAGTACAAATAATTGTGCTGCTGGTGCTGTGGGAAATCACTACACAGACTAATGAAGAGATGACAGGCCTAGAGCACTGCACCTAACAGGACATCTCCAAGTAGATGGCCAGAGGGCAAGACAGAGGGAAAATCTGTCTCATTCTTTGGCTGAGTGGTGCAGGTGGCTACCCATTCTATGCTTATGATAGCCAATGCTAGAAGAAGCAAAGGAAAGCTATCCCTGACTGCCTCTTGGCAAACTTCAAGTGGCTCGACTGTGTGTCTGAACTTGTGTTTGAGAGGAACTGCAGCCTCAGGGTAGGAAATCTGTTAGCACAAAAGGAAACCATTCCTCTTTAAAGTCTCCCTGTTCTCAGCACCACAGCTGAAGAATTATCATGGCAGGCACTGCAGCTCCTGAGCAGCCAGAAGAGGCAGCAAGCTCTGTGGTTGCAAGGTTTCTGTTGCTGATGCTTTGTCAACTCAGAAAGCAAGCTTCAGCAGAACTTTGCCAAACTCTTACCCTCACAATGAGGGACTGTACTCCGTACAGAGCAACAGTAAAAAACCAGATCTTTTTCTTCACTTTTATTGAAAAAATACGTATCTGTCCCATCCAACAGGGCCCTTTTAAATCTCAGGTCCCTTGGGCAATTGACATCTTTGTCCCGCAGACCTGTCCAACGAACTACTCCTATCTGAACTTTCTCTCATTTACTTACATCCTTATTGAATTCTAGTCACCAGAACTGGACAGAGTATTCCCACAGTGGTTGCACCAATCCCAAATATTAAGGTAAAAAAAAATTCTTTAAGCTTCCTTGAGATTGTGCACAATACAGTAGTTGAACTTGAGCAGACACCAACCTAGCAATTTTTTCAGTTCCTTAGTCTCTCCCAAACCGTCTCCTCTAGAGCCTCACGTCGCTTTAACTGGACACTCACAGGTAACTCCACCTTCACTACCTCCAAACAGCCATGACAGACAACAGCATATTAGCTCAGCTGGGACTACACAATCAACAGCACTGAACAGGTTTGCAGTAAAATTGTGTGAATTTATTAATAAAGAACATAGATTATTATGTTCAGTTTTACTTGTAACCGTTTAATACTTCTTCCAGACTTGCTTGAAATCATTTAAATCTTTCTTGTAACTAAAACTTAATTTCCGCAAGTTACAACAGTTACCTAAGCAGGTTTTTCACCAATATCAATTTCTAGCTACTCTCCTCCCAGATTCAGAGGATCCATTTTTCATGAACTCAAAGGTGCAGCTTCCCTTTGTCCCCTGTGTGCTTCCCTTGTTCCCTTTATATTATTATTGAGTTCATTGTACCTGCTTTGTGAGCCAGGAAACCTTTCTATAGGTGCACGTTCCATCCCCCGTCAGTCATGATCATTAAGCAGTCTTCTCCCCTGCTTGTTAGCTCAATGGCTTTGTTTTCTTTATATGTGAATACACTTTCATTGCCCTCAGCCTCTGATCATCAAGCTGGTCAGACAAATGCACATTCCTTTATCCAGGGGGAAAAAACCCGTTTTGTATCCTTCGTCTATTTACAGACTCGAACTCATAATATTTGTGATTATCCATAATTGTAGGTACAGCGTTGTTACTCATGTGCCAGGATATTAATGGCCAGCATGTTGTTAGTTTCAATGATACAGTACTAGACTTCTTTTATAAATTTAATGAAAACAGTGTGTTGGGCCAATGTGCATGTCAGACTTGATGTAAGGTGCAATATAATGTGTCCTCTGCCAGTTGGTACTGAAGGGTTCCCAAGATCACAGTCTGAGTTATCCTGCTTATAATTTTTTTTTTAAAGAATTGTCTCAACTTCAGTTTTTTCCCTGTCTTCAGGAACCTCCCTGGTGATACACAACTTAATGAAAATCAGCATTAATAGTACTGTGAGTTCCTCTGCCAGTTCTTATCAAACCCTTGGATGCTTGTTATTCAGACCTTTGTTATTTATTTTAGATTTTAAAAATGTCTGACTTTAGTAGCTTCTTTTTAACATACACTAGAGATCCTAGTAGTTAGGATCATATAAAAAAGAGGACACCCCTGAGAGGAAGTGTATCTGCATCAGTATCTATTAACTCATGTTGTATTAATATGCTATAATATATATTTAGTATATTAAAAAGGTTATCACTATATGATGAGATTATGTTATTTGTTTTTCCTTCCAAACAAACAGCAGAAATATTTATTGAACATCTGCCTTTTCTGCATAATCACTCATATTGCTCCATTGTTAGATGGCAGAATTACAATAGTCAGGATTCTTTTGTTCCTAGTACAGGTTGCACCTAACACTGGCACTCTGTCTTCTGGCAACATCCTCCATCCAGCAGAACCAAGGATGCTCGTGGCCCAGAGAGTTGGGGCAGGAGGACAAGTTGAGCCCACCTCCCAGCAGGCCCCGGGAGGCTGGGGCCATAGTGCTGGTGTCCCCTAGCAGTTCCTTGGTGGGACAGGACAAGAACGCTAGTATCTAGGGTGCCCTGGGCAGCTGCATGGGGCAGGGGCCAGTGTGCCAGCATCCCCCCGCATTTGCAGATGGCTGGGGCCAGAGTGCTGGCATCCCCTGGCAGAAAGCAGGCCTCCCCCAGCAGCAGGGTCTGGGCCAGCATGCCAGCCTCCCCAGGCAGCCATATGGGGGCAGAGCTGGAGCGGGGGCTGGGGAGCTGGCCATGGTGATAGTTTGGGGGAGCCATAGCTGGAAGGCCAGCTTGGGTGGCTAGGGACGAGGGACTTTAACTTACCCGGTCTGGCAAAATCCCTCATTCAGGACCACTGAGGTCCTGAAGTGCCAGACCTTCAGTGTGCAACCTGTATGTTTAAAATATCTTTCTTATGGTCTTTCACTCTGTTGTCCATAGAATTTATCTTGTAGCCTTTCACTTCCCTTATCAATTTTCTACAGTTCCTGTTGGGGCAGTGGTTATTAACCTGTCTTCCATGTACCTCTGAGAATCTAGAGACTTTGTCTGAAATTTCCAAAGGGGTCTGTACCTTCACCTAAAAACTAGTAAGTTTCTGAAAATGAAAAACAAAAATGAAAACCTCTGTGACAGGATAACCTGGCTTATTTTGGAATGTCAGCTGTTCCCGGGGAAAGTTTCTTCCTAACCTCCCTAATTGGAAATCAGGTTCCTATAAAACAAGGATTTTGATCCCTTCTGTAAATTGTTTTCTCTTCATTTTAATATTAAATTTTTGTTATTAGTGTTGACTCCAGAAATTTGTTGGGAGGTTTAAGAATAAGATACTATTTTTATTTCAACTGGTTCTTTGTCCATCAGTAAAATAGAGTGAATAGTATATGTATATAAATAATAATAATTTGTTCCATGAATATAGTCTTTTTTCTGTGAATATGCATGAAAGTTTGGAATTTTATCAGATTTGTCTGACATTCATAGTTATTATTCAAATGTCTACTCATTACTTATACACAACAGAGGAATCAAATGTGAATTGTGCTGGTCACTTTAGGCAAGACAAATCTCTAATTTATTATGGAGAACATATCTCTCCATACAGGTGAGATCATTCTGTGGATCCTTAAATAAGAATGGATAGTATATGGTAGATGGAGGTATGGATGGTAAGTGGAGGACTGGGCTGGGAACCAGGAGAACTACGTACACTACCTGAGTCAGACACAGGCTTTCTGTGTGACTTTGGGCAAGTGACTTAATCTACTCTGTGCCTCTGTTCCAAATGAATTTTCTTCAGTTTTAGAGGTGTGGAACAGATAAAATCTATTAATGGTTGTGTGCTCTCAGATACTCTGATACACAAGGAGTAATCATCTTCAGTTCAATAAGACCAGTGTTTGTCAAATTAAGCATATGCATAAATACTTGCAAAGTCAAGGCCACAGTTTTTGAAAAAAAGCTTGTCACCTAGTTATTTCGCAGAATTGCTCCAAGTATTTTATTTAATTATTTGTTCTTACATACACAACGTAGGCTCACAATAGTATAAACTAGATATGTTTCCTTGTTCAATCGTGAAAACGTGAAACGGTAACATCTTGCACATAAATTTTGTCCCTTGTGACTCATAGCCCATTAAAGAGAAGATCAAAATGTGAATGGTAACTAGGATAAAATGGATTGCACAAATAGCATATTTAGTTGTGATTAATATGTACAAATATATAAAAAGAAAAGTAACAACTCTATCTATCGCAGACCAACCTTAAATCTAGGCAGAATTTCTAAGAAAATTGTCATTATAGAGAACCATGTTACCTTAGAATAGTTTTCTGCATAGCATATGTTGACTAAAGTAACTAAAGAGTCCAAGATGTTTGTTTTAGCTTCTCTGCAAGAGATAATCTTGAATATTGAGATTCATGTGCAGGGTGGTAAAAGTGAATGACTGTGAAGCTAGAAAAAGGGAATATAACTGCAATATTTGTCTCTAGATAATGGCCCAAAATCTGTTCTCAACAACACACTTACAAATCTATTGATTTGCAGTCTACAGAAGTGAGAGTGAAATTTGGCAAAATGTTTCTGCCCCCTCTACTACCTTGATCGAAGAGTAGCATCACTTAAATTTAGGGAAAATGTACTTGATTTTAGCATTACTTCGTACTATAGGGATGGCAGAAACCAGCTCTTTCAAACTTTCCAGCACCTAGCAATATCTTGAAATACTACTGGACTTCGCATTGTTTTCAACATTGTGACTAAGAAAACAAAATACACTACAGAAGCCATTGGAGATTTGAAATGCCAATATTTATATTACTAAGTTATGTTACACACTGAATAGATTATTTATGGAGAAGCTTAATGAGATAGTAAAATATTTGGCTATGATTCAGAGCTCTTTAGTCAATATTACTCTTTGTTTATAGATAAATATGTCCCTTTGGTCTATGCCCGTCTATTTTCTGTTTTCACATCTGCCAAGAAAATAAACATTAAACTCATTTCCCCCTAGAGAAATGCATTCTGTCCAGAAAGAAAAGTTTAAATGCTATTTAGCTTTTTCTGTAAAGGAGAAGATCAGTGAAGAGGATTTCAATTCAGTCAAATCCAGTCTGCCTGAAGTGCCAGCTGCAGTATTTGTAAAGGAAGAATCCAGTGTTTTTAACTGTGGACTTGATTCTTAAAACAAGATGATTCCTTTTGATTTTGTGTGTGTGTGTGTGTGTGTGTGTGTGTGTGTGTTTAGTTGTAAGATGATATGGTTCACAAAAACAACCAGTTTGCTAAAACTGACTAGTTAGGACTTAACGAGACATGCTTTCATTTTCTGTGCCATACAGGAAAATTGTGATTTTTTTTCCACCAGAAACCTGGGCATAACATGTGCCAGACATTTAAGCTGTCTTTTTATTTTGGACACTGAATCCCTGCAGACAACATCAGTTGGGAAGTCAGATTAGTCTCCCAATCCTTTGTGATTCTCAAGGCAAAATTCAGATAGACCTGTCAAAACTATTTCTTTCAGAGGAAGACATTTATGATTTAACTCTGTCATCCTTAAACACTGAGCATATTTTTATATGAAATGTATATAGGCAAATACTGAACCATTCACAGCTGCTGGTAGCTAAGCCACAAGTATAATAATCTATTTCAGATTTCAGTGCCGCACCTGCAAACTACCAAATATTACAAATTTTCCACTTAAGAAAAAAATACAACTTGTTTTCTCTATAATAACACCATTTAATTTTCTACGGAACATGTGGATTCAGATTTTGGCAAGTGGATTTGCTGATATATGAGAGTCATAAAGTCCTAACGGTGTGATTGAAAAGATAAGATAAAGCTTAAAGACTGAATAACAAGGCAAACAGATATCCTCTAATTTTTGCCTATGCAACATCCACTTCTATGTAAATGGAAACAGAATCCACTCCCACCAGCAGATGAGGCAATTTCAGACACTGATCTTCCTTTTCACTTCTGTTTGCAGAGATGCATGCTAGACTAGCAAACATGAAGCGAGTTTTTATTATACTAACTTTTTATAGTCCACCAGTTATAGGTGCATGCCTTTGCAAGAACATTTGCAGCATGTACCAAATTTGGCCCTGATGCTGAAACTGGATCCATGTCGATGAACCATTGAAACTCCATGGAGTTCTCCTGGAGTCAGTGAAGACTGGAGTAGCTATAAGGATCCAAACACATGGATCTGAGCAGGTTCAGAGATTCAATCGTATTGTAAGCTAAAAGAGCCATGCACTAGTTGGTATATTTGCTGATAACCAATTTAATCATTCTGTTCATTTACCTGACTGACACCTTCAATAATTCACCTTGTCCAGCAATTTTATTTAGCCTGCATGCCTTGCTAATTACATTATAAACTAATATTTTGGTATTGGTGCTGGACTGAAATTCAGCTTTAAATAACAGCTCAAATGACAACTTTGCTATTTCAGGCAAATATTTCTTGAAATTGAATTATTAGCAAGAGGCATCATCTCCTCCTAATACATATACTTCCTTTCCTCCTGGCATGTCTCAGTGATGTTCCAGCATATCTCTGGAGGGAAGAGAAGTTGAAAAAAGCTACTTCTCACTCCTTTATTTTAAGTTCATGACACATGCCTCTCACTCTGGATACAGGAATTTGCTATATTTGTCTCAAGAAGAGATCTGTGTAAACTTGAAAACTGGTCCCTTTCAACAACAGAAATTGGCCTGCAGCCACCTGCCCCCCCCGCCCCTCAGTGTAACAGGTTGATACAGGAAAGTACATACAGACATTTGCTTCTACATGGCTCTTAATTTGCACCCAAAAGTAACTGCATCTGAAAATGAGTCATTCCGCTTCCTAATTTCTGTGTAGTGAGGTTGTGTGAGGGTGGAGGTTAAGGTGGGGGTAAAGAGGACATGAAACTTCTTTGAGTGTGTTTGTTACCTCATTGGCAAATCTGTCACACAGGGCTACATACACTCCATAAAAACAGTCTAAACCTGGATGAAAGAACAGTAAAATTAGACCTAAAATTTATAGGGTCAGTGTGGAGATCTGACTTTGAATTACAAGAATGTATTTACTATAAACCTCTGCAGAGAGATTCAGAAAAGCCAACACTTAGTAAGATTCTTTCATTGCTTTTCTGAAATATAAGCACCACTTAGATTTTCTTTCTCCATCCATCATATTTCTATGGCTACTTCTAGTCATAAACTTCCACCATCCTTAAATAATCTATAAGGCTGAATCTGAACTGGCTATAGAAATGCATAATGCATAATGCTTGAGATAAAACATTTTTTAAAAGATTACCAACAAATATAAGCCACCGTGTAGTACTTATATTCATTATGTTTTATGTAAAGCAGGAGTCAAGCATCATCTATATTTCAGACATGTTTAATAGTATCCGTATTTCAAATCTGTCCATGAAAAAAAATAATTATAAAAAAACAAATAAAAGAGTTGCGAATGCTGAGTAACATATTTTGTTTACTGCATAATTGTACTGCAGATATTTGTTTTGTTTTATACCAATAAACAAGGAAAATATCACAGAGCACACACTGAAAAAACAAAATGTAACATAATAATCTAGTAGTTATTAATATTCCTGATTTGATTTACAGAGCGCAACATTCATTAACTGCATGAAGGTAAAGGTTACTGCTGTCAAGATTCATAGGCTGAAAAATGTGGTCAACTTGTTGAATTTTGAATTGCAGATGAATGTGAATAAGATGCAAATTTCATTTTTTCTATAGTTCCTGCTTAATCTATTTTTGTATGCAAGCAGCAAAGGGAAATTTATCAGAGTCTTGCTGTTCAAATGCTTCAGAGAGCAGAGTGCTTAGAAATTTCACTTTGCTGTCTGCATACAAAAGCAGAGCAGACAGGCAAAGTGATGAAAAGCACATGCATGGCTTGAGTACACTGGCAGCATGATCACACCTGTATGTGATCAAGCAGCAAATGAACACGCTGGATTCTTTTGTTAATAAGGCATGAGGGCAGTGGTGTTTAGAACAGAGGTGAGCAAACTGGGGCTGGAGGGGGAGCGGACCTCCTCATGGGGGGCTGAAATCTCGGTGGGGGGGTGGGGGCATGCAGTACAATTGGCTGCTACATATCAGGCTCATCCATCTCATTACAAGTGTTGAAATATGTTCCTGTTTTTATGTATGTGCATTCACATTTATATACTGATTGATAAAGGGTTTACACTCTACATATTTTATTACACGTACTGAAAGAGCTTTTTTCATATAAACATAACTGAAGTTTCCATCAGTTTGGATTACACTGAACAGATTGCCCCCCCACCCCCCACTAATTGCAGGGATGAAACGTGGGGCCGAATGTAAAAAGTTTGCTCAGCCCAGTTTTAGAGGAAGGTTCACTTATTTATTTCAGCACACCACCATGACAGCTCCTTATTTTTAAAATGGTAACGTGTTATTACTAAGGGAATTACAGCCAATTGCTAGGGTGATTAGAACATACATGTCAGTGGAAATTTAGGCATATCCATGTCTACGTGCATCTGTTGTGCACTAACATTTGTCTAGTGTGGTGACAGATTTTTTTACAGGCAAAACTTATTTGTCTGGATGTGTGTGGAGTGTGTGATATTCGCAGGAATAGCACACCTCCTTCATTTCTTTCATCTGCTCGTCCTGTTAGTGACAGGTAACTGTCCTTTTCTTCCTCCTTCCTTTCTCTCCCCCGCCCCCCACCCTCGCCACTATATAAACCCTGGATTCTAATTGTCTACTCCAAAATCTGAAGAAGTGGTTCTTACCCACAAAAGCTAATAAATTTGTTAGTTTTTACAGTGCTACTGGACTGGATAGAGAGACGGGGTGGGTCTACATGGCACGGCTCTCCTGGCAGGTCCATGTTAATGAGCAGTCTTGAAATTGCAAATGGCTGCTCATTAGCATGGTCCCGTGGCTCATTAGCATAGCTGTGTGAGAGGTCAGTTTTGGCAAAGGTGGGTAACTGGCAGTAAAGAGGCCATGTGGATGTGCCCCTGCTGGCAAAAAGCCCTTCTATTGCCAGCCCCTTAAGCCTGAATTTTTTCAGCTGAGCTCTCATGCAGCTAAGCTAGCGAACTGCTAATTTGCAATTTTGAGGCTGCTCATTAGCATGGACCTGCTGGCAGAGCTTCAGCATGTAGACTCAGCCAAGGAAAACAACAGGGTTTATGTCTGGCAGCCTCAGTCAAGAATCTCCTTTATATTTATAATAATAGCAGTATGTTTTTTCCTTTAGGTAAGAGACAGTAAAGTCTAAAGGAATTCAGTCCTTCTAAATATATTTGTTAAAACAATACAGTAATGTTTGACTAATCAGAACTAACTTTCAATGTGAAAGGGTTAATAATTCAGAGCTGATTTGCATAAATGATGCTTTAAATTTTATGAAACCTTGAGTCTGAAGAAATGTGCTGTATAAATTGTGTGACGAGGGATCTATTGTATCATTTTCCCAATCTGCAGAATCCATACCTTGTATGTAAAAGGATCTCTTTTTCCCTCTCTCTCTATGGCTACGTCTACATGTGAAGCCTACATCGAAATAGCTTATTTCGATGTAGCAACATCGAAATAGGCTATTTCGATGAGTAACGTCTACACGTCCTCCAGGGCTGGCAACGTCGATGTTCAACTTCGACGTTGTGCGGCACCACATCGAAATAGGCGCTGCGAGGGAACGTCTACATGCCAAAGTAGCGCACATCGAAATAAGGGTGCCAGGCACAGCTGCACACAGGGTCACAGGGCGGACTCAACAGCAAGCCGCTCCCTTAAAGGGCCCCTCCCAGACACAGTTGCACTAAACAACACAAAATACACAGAGCTGACAACTGGTTGCAGACCCTGTTCCTGCAGCATGGATCCCCAGCTGCCGCAGCAGCAGCCAGAAGCCCTGGGCTAAGGGCTGCTGCCCACGGTGACCATAGAGCCCCACAGGGGCTGGAGAGAGAGCGTCTCTCAACCCCTCAGCTGATGGTCGCCATGGCGGACCCCGCTATTTCGAAGTTGCGGGACGCGCAACGACTACACGGTCCCTACTTCGACGTTGAACGTCGAAGTAGGGTGCTATTCCTATCCCCTCATGGGGTTAGCGACTTCGACATCTCGCCGCCTAACGTCGAAGTTAACTTCGAAATAGCGCCTGGCGCGTGTAGCCGTGACGGGCGCTATTTCGAAGTTAGTGCCGCTACTTCAAAGTAGCATGCATGTGTAGACACGGCTTATATGCCCAGCCTTTTATATCACATATTAGACCATAAGCTTTATCAGACAGGGACTGTACACAATGGAGCCCTGATCCTGACTGGCACTTATGTGCTACTCTAATACAAATATGCTTCTTAAATATATTTACATTTAAATTTATTTTATTTTTGTAATTATTTCTGAATCTTTAAAAGGATTCTCTTCAAATGCAGTTTCTCAAATGGACAAAAATGGGACCAATAAGTTTTAACTTGCAAAACTAGTTCACTCTTCTTTGATGACAGGGATACAATAATGTAAACTTTCTGTAAAATGTTATTGTAATGATAAATTATTCCATAATATTTATTATCTTAACCATATTCTAAGGCCTTTCATACACTACTGAGGTAAGTTGACTTAAATTACAATACTCCAGCTATGTGAATGACATAAATAGAGGTGACATAGGTATTTAATTTACCTTATTTAAAATATTTTACCCTGCCTCTCTATTTCAAATATTCGAGGTAGCTTACAATTTTTTTTAAAAAATTAAACATATATAAAAAGATTTAAAATTACAAAACTCCAAAAGGACATACAACCTCTTAAAATTGCTCAAAAGAAGGAAAACACACACACACACACACGAACTCAAACACCAATAAAAGCTCGAATAAAAAGGGTGGCTTTAACCTGGCCTTTAACCAGGTCAGTTTGACCCGGTGTCTACACTGTGCTGCATTGGTGGGAGACAAGCTCCCATCAACTTACCCTACCCTTCTTGTTCCAGTGAAGTATTGGAGTTGACCAGAAAGTGCTCTGCTATCAATTTAGCAAACTAGCTGAATTGACCCTGCTGTATCAATTACAGCAGCAACAATCTCCAGTAAGTGTAGACAGGGCCTATCATATTAAACCATTTTTTTCCTCTGTTTGGAAAATAACATAATACAGTAGCCAAGGCTATCATACCAGTAGCCAAGGTTATCAGGCTATTGCAGTTTGTTTTCAATAGGTGAGAAATTGGTGATGGAGTTATGTGTTTCTTTGATGAATTTTTTTTACTTACAAAAGCTGTGTCTACACGTGTATGCTACTTCGAAGTAGCAGCACTAACTTCGACATAGCGCCCGTCGCGGCTACACGCGTCGGGCGCTATTTCGAAGTTAACTTCGACGTTAGGCGGCGAGACGTCGAAGTCGCTAACCTCATGAGGGGATAGGAATAGCGCCCTACTTCGACGTTCAACGTCGAAGTAGGGACCGTGTAGACGATCCGCGTCCCGCAACATCGAAATTGCCGGGTCCTCCATGGTGGCCATCAGCTGGGGGGTTGAGAGATGCTCTCTCTCCAGCCCCTGCGGGGCTCTATGGTCACCGTGGGCAGCAGCCCTTAGCCCAGGGTTTCTGGCTGCTGCTGCGGCAGCTGGGGATCCATGCTGCAGGTACAGGGTCTGCAACCAGTTGTCGGCTCTGTGGATCTTGTGTTGTTCAGTGCAACTGTGTCTGGGAGGGGCCCTTTAAGGGAGCGGCTTGCTGTTGAGTCCGCCCTGTGACCCTGTCTGCAGCTGTGCCTGGCACCCTTATTTCGATGTGTGCTACTTTGGCGTGTAGACGTACCCTCGCAGCGCCTATTTTGATGTGGTGCCATGCAACGTCGAAGTTGAACATCGACGTTGCCAGCCCTGGAGGACGTGTAGACGTTGCTACTTTCGATGTTGGCTTCACGTGTAGACGTAGCCAAAGAGTGCAAAAAGTCCTGTTTCTCTGAATCAAGGAGAAACCAAACAATCAGCAGATGTTTCCTGTTCTTTACCCAGAACCAGGCTCCCTAGACTTCGCTCTGGGCCTGCACTGTGCTTGTACAGTCTATGCCTGAAGAAGGTGTTCATATGAGAGAGAGGCATTCATACACTGTCTTCAAAACATTCCTGGCATAGCTCCACTCCCACAGTTCAAATTCCTGGATGGCCTTGGAGGCACCTTTGTTGTGCGCAATGACATGTGCCTATGTATTGATTTGGAGACCACTATTATTTTATAAGAGATCATAACTGTTTTGACTGTCTTACGTGAAGATTAGGGTTACACCCATCAGTTTCAAAAACCTTTTGCCCCTATCACACGTAGCTGCTGTATGCATATATTGAATGTACACCCTGCACTTCCAAAAAGTGTGCTTATTTAAACTACAAGTGCTAATTAAGATCCTCCCCATCATCCACCCCTCTCTCACAAATATCATTATTATAGTGGAGGTTAATGTGAGTGGGGTAGAGTTTCAGCAAGAGTAAATTGGCATAATGCTGCTGACTACAAAGAACTACATCATTTCGTTATCATCTGAGGGTCTGGCCCATTGACTACAACAGAACTGTTCAGATGAGTAGGATGTATTTGTGTAATGGTTGCAGAGCTGGGTTCTAAGGTACATGGCACACAAATTTAAAATAAGCACTAACTAGCACACTTCCAGGCAATCATACAAAGAAGATTAAGGACAGAATGGGCCTTGGGGACTGAAATCTTCTCACCCTAGAAGATGGTCTTTCGAGGTCAAAGTTGACAAAAATTGGCAGGTTGTTGCAAGCAGAAAAGGAAACACTTTCCCGAAGATAATGAGGGGAAGTGACATTTTTGATAGCCCATGCAGAGGCTCAGAGAGCAATGGTGGTTGGAGAGATTCAAATGTAACTACAGAGACTCAGGAGAGAACGGGGTGTGTGTGTGTGTGTGTGTGTGTGTGATATAAATGAACTTGAAAACTGAAGGTAGTATACAAATAGGGAAATCCTACATTGCTGTAAATCAAAGTGGCTCCACTGATATCAATGAAATACACTGGGTTACAGCCACTGAGGATCTGATCCAAAGTATTCCTGAATCATTTAAAAATACCACTACTGAGTGGTGTACTCGAAAGCAGTGTATGGTATTGTAGGTAGAGTGGGTTTTTTTTACACATCACTCTACTGGGTTCTGTTATGAAATGTCACTTTAACTTTTAAAATGTTGAGGTATCTGTTCCGTTTGATAGCAAACATTATTAGTTTGCCACTATTCTGCTGAAACACTCAGTCCCTCAAATGACAGTTCTACAAACAGAGCAGCAAACAGACTTTTGCAAATAACAAATTGTACTTTTTTTCAACAGTTTGCCCAGAGATCTCTTTTATCTCTTACTGAACAGGAAAAGACAAATAAAAAAACCCCCTGAAAACAAACATCTATGGTCCCAAAACCAAAACACCTGAAAACACCTGCTGTTGATCATGTGAATTGCTTTAGATTTTCCTTGTGGCAACTGAACATGACAGAGCAAATTCAGCCTAGCTGCATCACATGATGCTAGTCGAACTGTTCCCATCCAGAGTAGTAACAGAGGTAGCTGTGCTGGTCTGTATTCTAATAAAACAAAAGTGCTACATGACTGCTGTGTTGTTTTATTCTCGTCCAGGATTGTATCCAGAATGGCTCCAGAAGCAGAGATGGGTTAGGATGAGTCTCCAAGGCTGCATCTACACGTGCACACTACTTCGAAGTAGCAGCGCCAACTTCAAAATAGTGCCCATCACGGCTACATGTGTTGGGTGCTATTTCGAAGTTGAAGTTGACGTTAGGTGGTGAGACGTCGAAGTCGCTAACCCCATGAGCGGATGGGAATAGCACCCTACTTCGAAGTCGAACGTCGAAGTAGGGCACGTGTAGACGATCTGCATCCCGCAACATCAAAATAGTGGGGTCTGCCATGGCGGCCATCAGCTGAGGGGTTGAGAGACTCTCTCTCTCCAGCCCCTGTGGGGCTCTATGATCATCGTGTGCAGCAGCCCTTAGCCCAGGGCTTTTGGCTGCTGCTGCGGCAGCTGGGGATCCATGTTGCATGCACAGGATCTGCAACCGGTTGTCGGCTCTGTGGATCTTGTGTTGTTTAGTGCAACTGTGTCTGGGAGGGGCCCTTTAAGGGAGCGGCTTGCTGTTGAGTCCGCCCTGTGACCCTGTCTGCAGCTGTTCCTGGCACCCTTATTTCGATGTGTGCTACTTTGGCGTGTAGACGTTCCCTCGCAGTGCCTATTTCGATGTGGTGCTGCCCAACGTCGAAGTTGAACGTCGATGTTGCCAGCCCTGGAGGACTTGTAGACGTTATTCATCGAAATAAGCTATTTCGATGTTGCGTGCACGTGTAGACGTAGCCCAAGTCTTGTTCAATCAAAATCTGAAAAAAAGCAGGAGACTTATGAATAGGGTCAATATCTATACTACTACTGCAAAATAGACAACAAACCAATCGATTTAATAAGTATCCCGAATTTGCACAAAGCAATGCTTTTAGTTCTTATGTTTCCCTTATTTTGGCTGGGAAATAAGGAGGAGAGTAGGAAAAATAAGGCCTAAGATAAGATGCCATGGAAAGGACAGCAGTTGCATCTCTTCCCATTACATGGCAGCCTTAACCACACTGGTGAGGAAGAACTAGCCCTTCCATTGTCATGGCTATGCTGCATGCATAAAAATAGCTACAGAAAAACACTGTGACTCCGGTAGGTGCCTTGTGATCTACTGTAATAGAAATGAAGGAAGCCAGCTAGAGGACTCCCAGACTATTTAAATGTATGCTATTCACTTTGTATGAACAATGTCCTCTTTCTCCTCAGATATGTTCTCTGAGATTGCTAGTTTGAGCATTTGTATGGAAGGTCAAGAATCATTACTGTGGCTGTGGAGGAGTGCAATGATGGAATCAACGATGATACCAGGCACAATACAGAGAACAATAAATATAAATGAAAGCAAGGAATGGATTCGCTTTTCACCTTTCCTGAAAGTGCTGTGAGTTTACGTAACACTAATCGGTAACAATTGAGGTGCAACAGCATATAATGACTAGCTAGGAGGAGTTGATGGCTCAAGGCCTTGATCATTACTGCTGTTATGAACTAACAATTTGATTGGGGTGGAGGTGTGACCAGGTGTATGACTCATTTCATGACTATATTGGGGAGTTCATACCTTGTAAATGAAATTTAATTTATTTTGGGCCACACAGTGCAGGGCATTGAGTAGATGGGGTGCTCACAGGACACCTGCCTCCATGCAGCATGCTACACAACAATCTGTCCATTTGTAGTTCTTATCCTCCAACACAGCACCTAAACTAGACTGTAATTATTCTCCGAGGGTGCACATTTCTATTGTAGGCTGGAAAATATGGGAATGGAGCAGAGGTGATGTATGGGTTGGGAGTGGGGGTCACACAGGATCATGTGAGCCACAGATTTACTGCTTGACTTATACTGAGCATACTCGCATGAATTAAGCATGTTCAGCAACATCTGCTGAAACTTTACCCCTCAGCCGCCTCTGTCGACAGCATCTACACACAAAAGCAGATTGAACCATTGTAACTACTCTCTGGGAATGGTTAGCCAAAGATGTATGCACCTACCTTATAGTAGCTCCAACTAGATTGTATTTCCCTAGTTTCTTAATGAGAAGATCATGCAAGACTATATCAAATGCTTTACTGAAGTCTAGGTATAACGCATCTACTGCTTCCCTCTTATTCAAAGGGATTGTTATCCTTTCAAAGAAAGTACTCAGATTGATTTGACATGATTCATTCTTTACAAATCCATGATGACTGTTAGTTATGATCTTACTGTCTTCCAGATGCTTGTAAATGAATTCCTTAATTATTTGCTCCATTATCTTTCCATGTAGAGAAGTTAAACTAACTGGTCTGTAGTTTCCTGGGTTATCCTTATTTCCCACTTTATAGATGAGCACTATATTTTCGCTTTTTTCAGTCTTCTGGAATTTCTCTCATCTTCCATGATAATGGCTTTAATATCTCCCCAATTAACTCCTTGAGTATTCTGGGATCTATCGCATCAGCCCCTGGTGACTTGAAGTTATGTAACTTTTCTAAGTGATTTTCCAATTTTAATTTCAGAATCTACTTCATTTTCAATGGCACTCAATATGTTAAATGTCCAATCACCACAAATATTGCTGAAAACCAAAACAGAGAAGTTATTAAACACCTCTGCCATTTCCAAATTGTCTATTATTAGCTTTCTCTCTTCATCAATGAGGGAATGAATTTCAGGGACAAGGAACTTCTTATGCAAATAACGGGTCTCTGAATTAATGACTCATTTACGGCATCCAAACTAATCTCTAATTCCTTGTTAAAACTTAAAGCCCCTGGCAGCTAAGTCACACAAGATCTAAATCATAGAAGGTTTCATACATCCAGAGATTTTGAAGAGCTGTGGTAGCCTAGGCAGCCCCTGTATCCCAAGAGTACTGTAATTTGTAGAAGAAATGCTGATGGTTAACTGGACCAGGCATCTGCAGTAGTTGATATTTTTGAAGAGTGTTTAGATGTCACCCCAAGTTCAACATGTTACAAGTCATCTATTTTGATAGTGACAGTGGCACTATCTGTGGCAAGTTCCACATCAGGAAAAAGTGGTTGCATCCACCTTGGGGCTCATGGCCTTACTGCCAGCTAGAAACTCATGAGCATCTGAGGATCCAAAAGAATGGGTGTGTCTACACAGGCACAAATCTTCGAAATAGCCATGCTAATGGCCATTTCAAAGATTACTAATGAGGCGCTGCATTGAATATTCAGCACCTCATTAACATTAGGACACTTCTGGCTGCGGTGCCTCGAAAACGCTGTTTTTGAAAGCGCGTGGCTTGGCGCGGCTACACAGGGGGTCTTTTCGAAAGGACCCCGCACCTTTCGAAATCCCCTTATCCCGATCAGTGAGCAGGATAAGGGGATTTTGAAAGGTGCGGGTCCTTTCAAAAAGGACCTCCATGTAGCCGCGCCGAGCCACGCACTTTCGAAAGCGTCCTAATGCTAATTCAGTGCCTCATTAGTAATCTTTGAAATATGGCTATTTGGAAGATTTGTGCCCATGTAGACACAGCCAACATGAACACAATAGTGTTTACCTGTGCCATTTTCTCCTGTTGGTATTCCCCAGTCTTATCAACATCACATCACCCTTCCTGGGCTTGATCTTTAGGCTGCGTGCTCTCAAGGCCTCAGTCTTAGATAAAATCTCTAACACAACGGTGCATGCCACAATGGAAACTGAAAATCACCAGTTAAAATATTGTGGTAGTTGAATAATTATAGCTGATCTTTTCTAATGTGGTTTATTTTTGCATTTTTCTTTTAAGAAATACCTGTGAGCTGTTTATTTCTGCCTTCCTTTGTTATGTTTATAAACACTTGCTAATCTATTTATTGATTTAATAAATCAAACAGAATTCAAGTTTGTTATGAGAGACTCTGAGTATGCTCTAAAAATGGTCTTGCGTTGAAATATATACTGGCAGTAAACTTAGTACACCAGTGAAGATGTAAGGAAAAAAAAAGAAATAAAAATAGAACAAAGGGTGCCTTTCATAAAACTGCATCACACTGAAAGCAAAAACACAAGAAAAAAGATTTAATGCTTTATTATTTGACAAATATCTGACAAAGCATTTCTTTCTTGATGACAGAATCATTACAACATTCCTACCAACGGATTTTTTTCCTGTTCCTAGATGTTAGGCTTTGACTTTCACTATGTTATGGTGTTTGAGTTCATAAACAAAGAGGGACTTATTTTCCTCAGAATTTGTTCCTTCACTTCAGGAGATTAAATTTTCATAGCACTGACCAGACTATGTTCTATGCTCAGAGTCACATTCTTGCATCTTTCTCAATAAAAATAGGTGTTCTGGAGTGTCATCTTCTGGTATCTACTCTCTTGACTTTCACTTGATATGTAATCAAGATGCATTACTGAAAAATAGTTTTTAAAAGGCAGATTAAAAACACTACCAAGAACCTAATTTTGCCATACTTGCTCTCTGAATAGTATCTTATTCTGTGAGCAGTCACCATGTTTTCAACGAGACTATAGAGAACAAGGGTTTAGTCATTTCATGGTCCACCTTTAAATCACACTTTAAAACAGCAGTTCTCAAACTGTGGGTCATGACCTTGTTTTAGAGGGATTTTCAGGGCTGGTTTAGGTGTGTAGGGGCCCGAAGCACCAGTCCATCCCTTGCTTCCTGGAGCTTAAGCTTGAGGTCTTCAGCCCTGGGTGGTGGGCCTTGGGATAGAATCATGGAATAGAATCATGGAATACTAGAACAGGAAGGAACCTTGAGAGGTCACATAGGCCAATTCTCTCCACTCATGGCAGAATCCAGCACCATCCAAATCATTCCTGACAGACCAAAACCAAAAACTGTCATGTAGCACTTTAATGACTAATAGAGTAATTTATTAGGTGATGAGCTTTCGTGGGACAGACCCACTTCTTCAGATCATAGCCATACCAGAATGGACTCAATATATAAAGCACAGAGGTCCAAAAATTATTATCAAGGTTGGCAAATCAGAAGAGCAGAGGGGCTGCAAGAGAGGGGTGTGGGGTGGGGAGTTAAGAGTTAGATAAAACAAAGTATCTAAAACAGTCCTTATAATGGGCGAGGTAATTGCTGTCCCAGATCAAACCCAGTGTTAATGTGTCAAATTTGCATATAAATGACAGTTCTGAGCATTCCATCAGGAAATGGTTGTTAAAGTTCCTTTTCAGTAAAACATAGACTTTCAGACTACAGTCTAACATGGCTATCTCTCTGTCACCATTCCTGACAGATGTTTATCTAACCTGCTTTTAAATATCTCCAGCGAGGGAGCTTCCACAGCCTGCTGGGATAATTTATTTCAGTGCAGGTAGAAAAATTTTCCTGGTATCCAACCTAAACCTCCTTTGCTGAAATTTAAGCCCATTGCTTCTGATCCTGTCACCATAGGTTAAGGAGGATACTTTTTTCTCCCTCTTCTTTGTAACCACCTTTAGATACTTGAAAGCTGTTATCATGTCCTTTTTCTATCTTCTCTTTTCCAAACTGAAGAAGCCTAATTCTTTCAATTGCCCCTTATGGATCAGGTTTTCTAGACCATTATTCCTTTTTTTTTTTTTTTGCTCTTCTCTGAGCCTTTTTCAGTTTCCACACAGCTTTGATTTTGCACCCCCGGCTCTGCTCAGTTTCCTAGACAGCAGGACTTGGCTGGGTTTGGGCTTCAGTTTCCTCTCCTGGGGTCATATAAGCTGCGTCTACACGTGCACGCTACTTCGAAGTAGCGGCACCAACTTCGACGTTAGGCGGCGAGACGTCGAAGTCGCTAACCTCATGAGGAGATAGGAATAGCGCCCTACTTCGATGTTCAACGTCGAAGTAGGGACCGTGTAGACAATCCGCGTCCCGCAACGTCGAAATTGCTGGGTCCTCCATGGCGGCCATCAGCTGGGGGGTTGAGAGATGCTCTCTCTCCAGCCCCTGCGGGGCTCTATGGTCACCGTGGGCAGCAGCCCTTAGCCCAGGGCTTCTGGCTGCTTCTGCGGCAGCTGGGGATCTATGCTGCAGGCACAGGGTCTGCAACCAGTTGTCAGCTCTGTGGATCTTGTGTTGTTTAGTGCAACTGTGTCTGGGAGGGGCCCTTTAAGGGAGCGGCTTGCTGTTGAGTCCGCCCTGTGACCCTGTCTGCAGCTGTGCCTGGCATCCCTATTTCCATGTGTGCTACTTTGACGTGTAGACGTTCCCTCGCAGCGCCTATTTCGATGTTGGCTGCACGTGTAGACGTAGCCATAGTGACGCTTATTGTCATAGGGGAGTTGCTGTGCAAAGAAGTTTGAGATCCCCTGAGAAACATTGCTCCTCTGTCATGTTTAGAAAAAAACATGACAGGCAGTGGATAATGCTTTGCCTGCTGGTTAGTATTTTCACACTGGATTTGTTTGTTTTGTACCGTACCATCTATCTGTTGTCTTTTGTCTCATCTATAGATTGTAAGGCCTTTGTGGGTAGGAACCATCTTTTTGATCTCAGTTTATACAGGGCTTGGCATGTTGGAGCTTGGGACTGTGACAAGGGAATCAGCCATTGGCTACATAGGAAATTACAAAATCTGAATGTATTTTGTATATTTTAGTTAAATTGGTACAATCCCCTTTGTGGATACTTATTTCAAATCAGTTTGAACCATTGCCTACCTGACTTAAGCCAAAGAAACACAAAAGTGTGTGACCCCAAATAAGAGTCTCCACATGGAGGGTTATAGTGGTTTAAGTAAAATTTAGTACAACGGGTGTGGCCTTCCCATGTAGATATGACTTCAGACCTACTGATTTTTCCTTAGCCATTTACTAAATGTTTATAGTAATGACTTCTGGATCAATTCCTAAAGTTGAATTTTAAAGAAAAAAAGACCACTAAAGCTTTTCAATTTTAAGGTGTCTGATTATTAAATTTTTCTTGTTAAAATTTCATTATTTAAAGACACTAAACTTATCTTCATTTTTTTAAATCCAAAATTGCTATTATCTTTTTCTTTAAACTAAACTAAACCTTAACATGTTCATGATTTTTCTTCAGACAAAAAGAAAGCAAAGCTTAGTATTTCCAGGCTTTTGTAAATCTCATGTTACCTGAGCAAAAATGTTCCAAACTGAATTTGACACTTCTGGATTTTGTGAGTATGAGAAAATTATAGAGCACACAAAAATAAAGAGTGGAAAATTCTTTCTTTGAATGTTAATTACACTTCTAGTAATTACTCCTGTATTATATTATTTTTAGCCTAATCTAAGCTCTCTTAGTCATGGGTTTTAGTCACTCCAACTGCAATGACTAATAAAACTGAAAAACAAGGAAGTGTCTTAGAGGAATTTAACATGATGAAAACAGGTAAGGAGTTTTAAAAAATGCAATGTATATAAAATCATAATTTCTGTTGTTCCTACCTCCCAAAACAATGTGGAATCTAGAAGGCACGTGAAAAATGTATCTTGAGCTCTTTGCATGTATGTTGTATTCCTTTCCCTCACCCAACTGTAATCTGTATGCTTTTGTTGTTTTGGGGTGTGTGACGGGGCTGGGTTAGACTGCTATCCTGCAAACACACGTAAGTAGCTTTACTCACAGGAGAAATCCCATCAGTCTATTCATCTCAGCAAAATTATTTACATGCATAAATGTTTGACTTTTGGTGGAGACACTGCAAGCTCTTTGGGGAAGGGACTGTGTACAGGGCAAATGCTTGGGTAGCATAAAATATCATCTTTTCAATGAAGTCAACGGAGTTTTATTGCAATATACAGTACCAGCTGAAGATCTGTCTCCTGATCTGAAATGTTTATACACTACAGTACTAAGTAAATTTTTATGTCTACACTTGCTCCTTACTTTGATGGAGGCATGGTAGTCAGCCTAATGGGAAATTACTAATGAAGTGCTTCAATGAATATGCAGAACTTCATTAGGCTAATTCTTTCACATGGCAAATTCGTAGTGCCAGCATGCCATGCAGCTGTGGCCACTTCAAAATGCCTTTACCTCTCAAAATGTTGGGGAGTAAAGGCACTTTGAAGTTGCACAGGCACTTCGAAGTTGCTGTGGCTGCACAGCATGCCACCAATTCGAAGTTTGATGCTTCCAAGTTGCTGCGGGGAAGAATTAGCCTAATGAAGTGCTGTATATTCATTGCAGCACTTCATTAGTAATCTCCCATCAGGCTGATTACCATGCCCCCTTTGAAGTAGGAGGCAAGTGTAGACATTTGCTGTTTCTACACAATAAAATAACTTTGAAGTTGCTTTCTTCGAAATACAACTTCAAAGTAAGCAACTTTGAAGTTGAGCATCTACACACACATACTACTTAAAACTTCAGGAATGGAGTAAGGACTTTGAAGTTGGGATCCCTGCTTTTAAGTTAACTTCAAAGTAAGGGAAAATGTATGTAGACTCTCTGTTGGCTACTTTGAAGTAGTGCCTAACTTTGAAGTTAACTTTGAAGTCAGTTTCTAGTGTAGATACACACATTGTGTAATAGAAATGGTAGCACTTTTCTCATTCACTTCAGGTTGACTGCAAATTTACTTAAAATTTTAGATTAAAAAATGTAATCAGTTTGTTTTGTTTTTTTTAATGAACACTTAGTAAGTGGCGAGGATTTTTAGTGGGAAACTGCTGTTACCTAGGAAAAAGTTCTATGTATATTTTCTTTACACTTGTCTTCTACTAAATAGAAATTATGCAAATATAGATTAATTCTGGGGCAGGGAGGATTGTACAGACAAGACATTTCTGATAATACTGAAAATATGGTGCAAATTGATTGTGGTTGTTTGTATTACTCTTTTATGTTGCCATTGGAGCTAAAAGGAGAAGAATGTCATTCTGACCTAGAGGAATCCAATTTACCTTTCCCTCTATGTGTTCTTGTGTTGATGCTGAGGGAAGTAATACCAGTATACTCACAGAGCTCAATACTGTTTTTTCTTTCATGACCTCAAAGTGCTTTATAAATTTGCCTGAGTAGAACTTTCCAAAGTCTTGTGAAGTGAATGAAGGATTTGTTTATTCTTTCAGAATAATTTCTGCAGTGCCTTTCATGTCACCTTAAGACAGACATAGAAACATAGTAAAATACAATAAAATACGGACATGGTAGTGATTAAAAGGGCAGCACTAACAACAGCAGCCACAGAGTGGTATCCAAGATATTGCACTTGACTTTTTACTAGCAGGAAATGGGGATGGTAAATTTCCAACTGCAAGAAACCTTTCAAAAGTCAAGCAATGACCTTTGGAATAGTAACTGGGCTGGGCAATTACAATATTTCAAAATCAACTAGATATAATGGAACCACAACATGGTTACCAATATGCAACAGTGGAGGGAAAGAAGAGGGGGAAGATAGAATAAAAAATGAGGTCAAAATGGCCAGCTGGATAAAAGCCCAGTACTCACAGAACACATAGTGCTAAGCTAGTCTGGGAAGGTTCTAACATCATGCTCACAACCTGAGTTAATATCTGAGCTCCTGCATTGTACTGTGCCTTGTGGGATCTTTAGTGATCACAAGTGGTCAGGATTGGAGCAGGTTTGAAAACTATCAAAGTAAAATAAAATACAGACAGAAAGTTCCTCATCTCCTTTATCTTCTAATTTTCTGATCAGGAACTCTTTTTCACATGTCTAAGCCCCACCTGTTCCAATCTTAGACCCGCCCCTTCTAGGAGTGGGGAGCTGGGTCCCCCTCCCACCTTGCCCCAAGGTACATGGTGGCTGTCAGCCCTTTTGGGATACTTAGTCTCTTTGAAAAGGTATCCACCAGAGAGATTAAGGGATTTGCCCAACGACATCTGCATCTCAGCTAGAATTTGAACCCAGATTTTCTGAATCCTAGCCATATGCCTTTGCCAAAGGTCATCCTTTCTCACTAATTATAATCCTGCCCTCTATTTTTATAGCATTTGAGAGCAACTGATGAAAAGCATCAGACATATTTTGCACAGTATTATTATTACTACTAATAATACTGAATAATATCTGAATCAGAGTATTGGTTCAATAGCTGATGCTTCAGAAGACAAGTCTCCACATATAGTACAACAAACTGATTACTTGACCACAGCGGGGAATTATTCCCTCACCATGCAACATTACTGTCATTCAATCTCAACACTGCAGGGCACAAAACTCTTAATTTATCATGCATAACTGAAGATGTCACTGATAGACATCATTTGATTTAACTTGTTAACAATCTAATTACAGTAATACTCCCTCACCTTGAGCCATGTCAATTTCTACATCTTCATTACATACAAAGTAAACGAATTTCTCTTATTTGTTTTAAATTTACTGGTCATCAGTTTCACTGAGTGATCCCTTCTCTTCCTACAATGATTTTTCTCTTTTCTTCCTGCAGTTAATCAGTCAAATGATCGTTTAAAATAGTGGGTTTTTTACAAGGTTAGCTGATAATTTAAAAATACCCTTTGTTTAAAGAAAAAATAGTAAAATATCTTTATTTACAAAAGCATTTTGACAGGTAGGCAGAGAAGCTAGAGAAGCATATGCATCTTCTGCCGCCTTCTGGTATTTTAGAGAATAGCAAAAAAATACATTCTAATGGGGGTGGGGGACAGAAGAGAAGTTCTGTGACAAATAACGGATTTTTAAACCCTAATAGATTTTTAGAACTCTTACAATATTATATTTTTACACCATTTATCATGCTTGATCAATGTGTTTTTTCTTGTCAGAAAAAATAGAAAGCTAGCTAATTTAGGTGTCATTTCATAAAATAAAAGATAATTAGGATGCCTATGCAAAATAAACCAAATAAAATTATACCCCACTCAAAGGATGGGATGAATTTCTGAAAACATCATTAGGTTAGGTCTTAAAGTTTTTCCTCCTTTGAAGATTCTTCTGTGGTCTGTGGGAACATTACACTCTCCTGGAGTCTGTAGGTACATTTGACTACTTATAGACAATGATGAAGAATTACATGATCAGGCTGTATAATAGCAAATATTTTTCTCAGTAGATAATTTGCACCTGTCTTATATCTTGCCACAGTTCCCTGTCAATATATGAACTATTCTGAAATTCTATTAAGTGGGTGATGTGTTCATACCATCTTCTTTTCTCATCATATGAGACTAATTTTTACCATAAGTTTTGCAAGTCTATTTGATAATCAGTGAAGCCCTGATTCTGTGATTCTGTGTTCATGTGCTGTAGCAGACTGCAAATAATGCACATTAGAACCTTTGGGTTCTGAAGGTGAAATACTATCATTCCAACAGCATATTTTCCTAGTTTGACCATTTAACCTTTCTTCACTACTTTCTTTTATGTTATTGTATAAATACACATAAGCCGTGTCTACACGTGCACGCTACTTCGAAGTAGCGGCACTAACTTCGAAATAGCGCCCGTCACGGCTACACGCGTCGGGCGCTATTTCGAAGTTAACTTCGACGTTAGGCGGTGAGATGTCGAAGTCGCTAACCCCATGAGGGGATAGGAATAGCGCCCTACTTCGACGTTGAACGTCGAAGTAGGGACCGTGTAGTCGTTGCGCGTCCCGCAACGTCGAAATTGCCGGATCCTCCATGGCGGCCATCAGCTGAGGGGTTAGAGACGCTCTCTCCAGCCCCTCAGCTCAATGGTGGCCGAGTGGAGCGGCCCCTTAAAGGTCCCCTCCCCCTCCCTTCCTGTGCAGGAAGCTGAGGGAACGTGCAGGCGGCAGCCCAGACACGCGGCCAGCCTGCACGTCCCTCAGCCAGCACAGCCACCCACCCAGCTGCGATGGCTGCCCGGCAGCCCCCCCAGCGCCCCCAGGGGACCCCCCCCAAGGGGAGCCAGGGCAGCCAGCCCATCCAGGCGGGCAGCCAGGCTGGCAAGCGGCAGCAGAGCCCCTCCTGGATGGAGGCCGAGCTGCGGGACCTGCTGGGGCTCTGGAGCAAGGAGGAGGTGCTCCAGGTAATGGGGAGCAAGAGGCGGAATGCGGATGCATTCGCTCGGCTGGCCGCCGGCCTGGCTGCCCGGGGTCACCCTGCCCGCACTCCTCATCATGTCAGGAGTAAGGTGAAGGAGCTGCGGCAGGGTTACTCCCGGGCCCAGGATGCGGCCAGCAGATCTGGGGCCGCCCCCGTCACTTGCCCCTTTTACAGGGAGCTCAGGGACATCCTGAGCCCCGGCACACCTCCTCCCCTCCGGCCACCCTTGATACTTCGGCCGACGAGCCCCAGCAGGCCCTGCAGCCGGAGTCCACCCTGGAGGTAAGCCCCGCACCCCAGGGGCCCACCCCACAGCCTACCCCCGGGACATCGTGGCAGGAGGAGGAGGAGGAGGAGGAGGAGGAGGGGGGCTCCTCCTCTGCAGAATTCGGGCTGCAGATCCTCCTCCTGCCATCCCAGAGCAGCAGCCAGGCCTCCGCCCCCCCAGGGATCTCCAGACCGTCGGAGTGGACCGACAGGTATGTACCCCCCTCTGGTGTACACCCCTGGGCTTGAGGGGCGGGGGGTAATAGATATGTGTCCAGGGCCCCCCACATACTCACATGGCCATGGCCCCAAGGACAGCAGGGCCATGGCCCTCACAGCAGTGCATCAGCCCCTGTCCCCCACAACCCCGCATGACAGTGCCATGCCCCATCCCCGGGGCAGGGGGGAGCGGAACCTCGAGGGGCCCCCGGGAGGAGGGGGTGGGACACCCTGCAGCAGCAGCAGCAGCAACAGCAGCAGCAGCAGCGTGTGATGGAGTAGGGGGAGTGCAAAAGGGAGACTCAGGCTACATATGAGCAACAAGAGCTGAATAGCTCCCAGGGGCAAAGGAGGATCCTGGGGCTACAGCTGGCAGGTGACACCTCTGCCCTGAACAAAGAGGAGGGAGGAGCTGAGCTGGCTTGGAATTGCGGGGGGGAGGGTGGGGGCCAGAGGTAGAGGCTAGGGGAAGGGAGAGCTGGAAGGCAGCCAGCCTGAGGAGGGGGAAAGCTGCATCCCAGAGGGGCACCCCTTGGGGTCTTCTCCCCAGGACGGGTTGGAAGGACTGTCTCTTCCGACAGCTGGTGCTATCACTCCTGGGAGAAACTGGGCATCTGTGGCCTAAGAAACCTGTCCTGCTGTCAGACCCTGCGGAGTGAAGTGAGAGTCGCTCCCACCAGGGGACGGGGTGCAGGGCAGGGGGACCCCTGAACCCCATCCATCACAGCAGCATCTCCCAGGGACGGGGATGGGGAACCTGCAGCACAGGGCTGGGGGGACAAAGGCCACGGCTTGGGGCCCACACTAACACCTGTCTCCATTCTTCTTCCCCCCATCCTCTCCTGTGTCCCGCACCTGCACCATCAGAAGGACCAGAAGAGAGCGCCGGTGAGGCATCAGTGGTCCCGGAGAGCCCTCCGGGACCATCGCTCCAGGCCAGCCCCTCGGCGGAGGACCGACCGGCCCAACGGCAGGCTAGACGGCGGACCCCGCGCCACCACCAGCCGACGGCGACAGACCCCCAGCTGCTGGCCATCCACCGACGGCAGCTGGAGGTCGCGGAGCAGCACCTGCAGCTGCAGGAGTGGGCGCTGGCCTGGCGCCAAGAGGCATGGGGGGCCTACATGGAGACTTTCAACTGCCTGGTGGACTACCTGGCCCCCCATGCCGCGCCGGCCGCCGCAGCGCCCGCCGTGCCTGCTCCACCAGCCACACCACCAGCTGCTCCGCCCGTCGCCGTCCCGTCCGCTGTCGCCCCGCCACCCACCGCCGAGGGCTGGAGCGCCGAGGAACCCCTGGAGCCAGCTGAGACTCACCTGGCATATCTTCTGGTCCGGCCCGCCCCCAGCCAGCCCCGGACAGGGCTGCGGCCGCGGCGGGGCTCCTGGCCGCCCACGCCCAGTGCCGGACTGTAGGGGCGAGGGGCCCGGGACATGGCCCCCCCCCTTGTATATAGTTTGAGGTTATTATTTTGTGCCCCCCGTTTGCCCCATCCCCCCCATGTAAGTAGTTCTCCCCTTTAGCCTCCCTGGTTTTCTTTTTATTAATGAGGACACTTGTTTCTTACGATTGTTTTATTTGTACATATTACTTTGTTTCCACATGTTGTATATAGTTTGTTCTTGTTTTATATATTTACAGTTAAAAAAAAAAGTTCTCAAAGAAAAACCAGTTTAAGTTCAGCCACAAGTGCGTGCTGTCATTTGTCCAGGAAAAGTGGGAGGGGGGTGCGGTTGGGTGCTCCATGGTGTGGGCGTTGGGGCAGGAGTGTGGTGGAGGAAGGGGCAGGCAGTGGGGGGCCTGGGCAGAGTTCACCCCGCGGCCTCATCATCGAAGTGGGCCCGCAGGGCCTCCCGGACCTGGGTCCCTTCGGGGTCCACCTGCCGACTGGGGGCAGCGGGTGGCTGCACGTCGGCCCTGCCGGCCTCCACAGCCCAGCCCTGGAAAAAGGTCTCCCCCTTGCTCTCCACCAAATTGTGCAGGGCGCAGCAGGCACCCACAATCTGGGGTATGTTGTTGGGGCCTGCATCCAGGCAGGTCAGGAGACATCTCCAGCGTCCCTTCAGGCGGCCAAATGAGTGCTCCACCACCTGGCACGCGTGGTTCAGGCGCTCGTTGAAGCGCTCCTGGCTAGCGGAGAGATGGCCTGTGTAAGGGTGCATGAGCCAGGGCCGGAGCGGGTATGCCGCATCTGCGATGACACAGAAGGGCATGGTGGTGTCCCCCAGAGGGATCTCCCGCTGGGGGATGTAGGTCGCCGCCTCCAGCCGGCGGCACAGGCCCGAGTTCCGGAAAACCCGGGCGTCGTGGGTGCTGCCAGGTCAGCCCACATAAATGTCCTGGAAACGTCCACGGCTGTCCAGCAAGGCCTGGAGGACGACAGAACGGTAGCCCTTGCGATTCAGGTATCGTCCTCCACTGTGATGCGGGGCGTGGATGGGGATGTGAGTCCCATCCAGAGCCCCAAAGCAGTTGGGGAAGCCCAGGGTGGCAAAGGCCGCGATGGTGGCATCTGGGTCCCCCAGCCTCACGAGCCTGTGCAGGAGCATGGCATTGATGGCACGCACAACCTGCAGAGAAAGCACATGGGACAGCACCAATGAGGGGTGAGCAGGGTGTGTGTGGCCCTGCCCTGCCCTGCCCTCCTCTGCCCTCCCCTCCCCTCCCCTCCCCTGCCCTGCCCTCCCCCCGTGGGTTCTCTTACCTCCATGAGGACAGCCCCGACGGTGGCCTTGCCGACACCAAACTGCTGCTCCATGGATCGGTAGCTGTCTGGAGTGGCCAGCTTCCAGACAGCGATGCCGACCCGTTTCTCCACTGGGAGGGCACGCCGCATGGCGGTGTCCTGGTGCCTGAGTGCGGGGGTGAGCCACTGGCACAGCTCCATAAATGTCTGCCGGCTCATCCTGAAGTTCCTGAGCCAGCGGTCGTCGTCCCACTCCCCAAGCACCAGCCGCTCCCACCAGTCGGTGCTGGTGGGGTAGCTCAACAGCCGCCGGCATGTGAGGCGGGGGGGGGCGGGGTGCTGCAGGGTTGGGGGTTGAGCCCTGCTGCCCTGGGGGCAGCTCCTCCTCTGGTGTAGCAAGGAGGTGCTCAGCTGCCTCCCGCATGGCATGGAGCAGGGCAAGCCCTGCTCCTGCCGGGAGGGCTGGGTGGACCTCTGGCTGCTGCTGCTGCTGCTGCTGCTGCTGCTGCTGCTGCTGCTGCTGCTGGGGGTCCATGACTGCAGCGCCCGGGGTCTGTGTGCCTATGGCTCCTCAGACCGCGTGCTGTGCAGGCTGAGTGTGTCTGGGAGGGTCCCTTTAAGGGAGCGGCTAGCTGTTGCCCCGGAAGCGCTAGTCCACCCTGTGACCCTGTCTGCAGCTGTGCCTGGCATCCCTATTTCGATGTCTGCTACTGTGGCGTGTAGACTTTCCCTCGCTGCGCCTATTTCGATGTTGGGCTGTGCAACGTCGAAGTTGAACATCAACGTTGCTGGCCCTGGAGGACGTGTAGACATTATTCATCGAAATAGCCTATAGCCTGTAGACGTAGCCATAATGACCAAGTGGGAAACCAAATATTCACAAAGGAAAAAGGATTGCAAATACTATTCTTATTAATCTGTCTAAAGATTAGACAGAATAGTATTCATTCTAAGTAAGGTAAGAATTTCAAGATTTAGCCATGATTATTTATGGCTAAACCCTGTCCTTTTCTCCATCCTATAGTTCTGGCTGTCCCTTCTTCTCTCCTCTTGCCCCTAAATGTATATAATACCACATAACTGAGCAGATGACTTATACTATGGCAATGGAGCCCATTGGAAAAGGAAGCAGCACTGGATGGACCATTGGCTTGCTCTAGTGTGGCAATGGCTTTGTCCACACACAAAACACAGTAATGAACACATTTTAGAAGGGATGACAGCATCCTGTAGGTGGACTGCCCTTATTTTTCAAAATGATGAATATTCCAAGCAGTTAAATGTGCACAGATGTGGTGTTGAATTTATTGGCCTGCCCTTATATAGGGGAGCAAGCAGGAGATTATTTGTGCAAGAGTCTGTCATAATGGGAGTTCCTCTGGGTGGTGTGTGCAAGGGTTACTCTGTGGTCCATCCCTACAGTGTGTATGTCAGCTCAAAGCAGGCATAGTCCTATACTGACTCACCAGTAGACCAGGGGAAGCAAGCTGCATCATCCTCAATAGTGCACCCCATGCTGTGCCCCCTGTAACAGGCCTATTCAGGAAAGGGCTTTGAACTTCATTACAATAGGAACTGAACTCTGAATTACCCACTTCAAAGACTTAGGCTGCTGTTACATGGACTAAAGAAGAATCTCCTTTAGCTGTGCAGATCTGTGAGAGCCAAATAGTTCCATCCCCATCCAGCAGAAGGCAGTGGTTCACATGCACTAGCCAGTTCATCACACTCTACTAAGATTCCTTGCAACAAAGTCATCTAAATTAATTGTCAGCACCCAGAGGGAACTAGATTTTCCAGAATAATACACTTTTGTTCAATTCTTCACTATTTACTCCATCAAACTGCAAATGAAATCTGTGCTAGTCAGCTCCCAATGTATTGATCCCAAGATGCCGCACCACTTTTAAATAAAATATAAAATAAATTAAAAAAAGAGATTTGTTACTAGTCTGATTTAAATAATTCTGCAGCTAATGCAGTGTATGGGAAATGAGATTATCAATAATGTAATGTACCCACAAGAATTCCCTGCATGCCCAAATGTACAGCCACAGTAGCCCTCACCACAAGAGAACTTGCCCACCATGGACTGCTCTTTCATTCATTTTTTAAAGCCTATGGACTTTGAGAAATCTCTGCAAGAAGTTGTAAATGATGAATGAAATGAAACATGTCTTCTCCCTCTGTGCACACAGAACAGGCAGTACTGAGCAATTAGAATTGTGCTATTTACTTTAGAACAGAGAGCACAAGAAAAGCTGATCCTGCTCAGTACTCTGAGGCAAACAGAGAGAAGAAATCCATCATGTTAAAGGTATTCTCATGTATTTTCTCCTCTTTCCACCAGGCTGCCAGCTGCAGCAGCTCTACCCTTCAGTTAGTGGCAGAAACCCACTTCCAGTTCCTTGCACCTGGCCACAACAATTCAACAATATTTTATTTGCAACATGTTTATAGAACATGCTATTTTCTGCTTTATAAGTTTTGTAGAGATTTATTGATTTGCAGCCCTTAAGCAACATTCCCACTGATTTCAATTCTGAACTTCAGGTTAAGGTAAGTTAGTCTGTTCTACTGGAAACCACGCAAAAACTTGCCTTACAGCAAGAGACAAACTAAAATAGCTGCAACGACAGCTTAAAAATCATAGTCACAATTTAAGACATGTATAAGCAGTGCGACCTGAGTCCACAGAATAAGTTGTACAATTTTGTTATAGGTTTCTTCATGTCTTTAGCTCCTGCGGTATCAGTTTGGACTTGGGCAACAGTTTAGCTACTACAACCACATCTATTCTGAACCTGCTTACACATCTGAGTGCTGACTGTTGCATAGATAGGACATCCTTTTGTATAGACTAAACTCTGTTTTTCTGAAAAGTCTTTGGAACATGATGGCTTTGAACATGCTATTCAAATATACCTGAGAGAAAGGTAAGGCTCCGGTGTTTCTGCACATAAAATACTTAATATGCATATGCAATCATTTTATATATTTTTTCAAAGCACTGTGAAAGCATTAACTAACTGATTAGTTCAAGAATAGATAGTGACTGTGAAATTTAAGTTTCTTATCTGAGACTACACAACAAGCTCAGAACTCAGAAACTCCTAGTTTCCCATCTAGGCAGTGTCTACACTTGGCCAAAATTTTGAAAGGGACAGGTTAATGGCCAAATTGGAGAATACTAATGAGGTGCTGAAATGAATATTCAGCACCTCATTAGCATGCTGCTGGCCGTGGCACTTAGAAACTAGACTGGAAACTCGGAGCTGATAGGAATAAGGGGATTTCAACATTTGCGGGGTCCTTTCACAAAAGTCCCCATGTAGATCAGCTGTGCATGATCGAAACGCGACACTTTTGAAGTGCAGTGGCTGGAAGTATGCTAATGAGGCACTGAATATTCATTTCAGTGCCTCATTAGTATTCTCCAATTTGTCCATTAGCATGGCCCTTTCAAAATTTTGGCCACGTGTAGGCATAGTCCTAGTGCAGTTTTTGATGGACATCACATCTTTATTATCCAGTGCCCCATTAATGGAAGAGGTGATTTCAATGAAACCATTTTTCAATACTAGCTTAGTGAGTGTCTCTCTTTTTAGTAACAGCAACAAAGGGTCCTGTGGCACCTTATAGACTAACAGAAAAGTTTTGAGCATGAGCTTTCATGAGCACAGACTTTCTTTTTAGTGGTCAGCCCTTGCTGATGACCTGTGATTGCATTGCCAGTCGAAACAATGGACAAAAGTTGAACGTAACACAATTTTCATTGAGCCCATCAGTATCAATAGATGCAAGATAGTTCATGAAAATATTTGTCCCTTGTTTAATTCCAACAGAAGTATTAACATGGCTAAGCAGTTAAATCTCCTTTAAATGTGCTGCGGAATTGCCTCTGCATTTCTCATGACCCAAAAGCCTTGTGTTATTTGCCCTGGTTATGTAATAATTCTAGCTTCAGACTACACACCAAAATAAGTGACTGGATGGTTTGTAAAAATGAAAATTAAGGGCTTGAGCCTGCAGCCCAAACTCAACCATCTTTTAAATTAGTGCATGAGTAAGTGCGAGGCTGCAAACCCCATTTGGTAGCCAGGTAGCTAAGGCTGTAGAGCAGACTCATTAGTCTCTCTATAAATTATCTCCATGCCACTAGGCGGGACAGTACTCCACACCCAGGAGGTGTGTGGGTTACATAAGCTCTGCAAGATTGGCCCTAAAATGTCTACTTTTAGGGAATTTACATAGTACACCATTAAATGATCAGCGTATGACTCCAAACCTTAAAATATCTTCAGCCTCATACTTCCTTTCCCTCACTCTTTCTGAATGTTGTGTTTCCTCAATGATGGCGGTAATCTGGGAAAAGCCTGTGCCTGTGAGACCATCTAGGAGCCCTTGTTTGTACAGGGCTGAGCACCAACAATATAATGACAGTTCCTGTCCTGAATATTACCTGACTGATTAATATGCAAAATCCTGAAGATCTCAGACTAAAATCAATAATCTTTTAAATTCCTTGATATTTCAAAAGAACCTGATATTATATCTTTCTAGTTTATATTTTAACTCTTTGTTCATAGAGGTCATTATACATATTTTGTATATTGTGAAGTTCGTTAAAAATAAAGCATCATTAACTAAAGCCATTTCGTATCACAAATAACAAGCAGTCCTGATCTCCAACAAATCATTTTTAATTAGAAATTGAAGCTCAAATATAGTAACTGTAGTCATTAATGTGTCAGCTTCAAATAAATCTATTTTTATTACAGTTCCTGTCTAGTCTTCCATCTACAACTCTGTTTCAGCAGACGCATATTTGAGTAAAATTCTCCTATCATTACACTGGTCCATTGAACTGCGGTAAGTGACAGCTTTACTCTTCATTTCTGTTAGATTTCATTCAGATTCTCATACCACAACAATCTTGAAGACATCTCAGTGCCTCCTAATAGTGCACCAAATGCCATTATAAACATCTGACTCAAGTGTGGTTCTTTCCTTTTCCTCTCACTAGGGGGGCAATTCTATCAAAAATGTGGATTTCTCCCTGCTGTGCTTTATAAATGAAGGTGAAGCCTATGAATCGAGCCTTGCCTTTAGAATGGAAAGTAGAGAAGATTGTGATGTCTTGTTCCACAGCCCTGAAATATCCCGCAAAACAGCTGTCTCTTACATGGACAAGTTTAACTGTGGTGATTCAACTGCATTGTGACAGAGTACCATTGCTGTCCACCTTTAGTAACCACTCAAATAAACAAAGTTACATCATTACATCTAGCATGGCAGAACTCAGGACCTATGGTCTCAATATTGTCTTATTTATACTACTGTTGAACAGGGTATAAGACATATTCTAAATCTATCAGTTTTACTTTATGTAATTTTTCTTACCCTGAATGGTTAGGTTTGATGCATACCTCCTGAAAACTCTATCAGGTTCCCACCTTCAACAAACTCAGCAGAGGATTCTGAAAAATTAAACAACATTTGCAAAAATTTAAAGTGACAATCTAATTTAACTTGTTAACAATTACACTGTGGGATCCTCAGGGGCCTCAGGTAGGGTGTTGCCCCATTGTGTTGTTCTGTATGCTCCAACGAATCTACAGTCAAAACATATTCATGAGATAAATGAGCCATAGAGGGTGCAAATGAGAAAACAAAAGAATAAATATAATGGGATACTTCAACCCAGACTAGCTATGTGAGCAATTTGTAGCAATTTGTCTTGCTTTTAGCAGATGGAGTGTCTGGTGCACAATGAGGTAACAGGAGAAGGATAAGATCAGTAGTGTGGTGGATTTTGACTGTGAGGTTTTCACGTGAAAACAAATGGGGAAAAGAATTCAGAAACTCTCACTTTTGACTGAGTTTTGCCCTGAGTTCGAACTCCATTGAACTCAAATCAAAACTCTACAGAGGTGATCTTCACTTGGCCCAAACTATCTGGCTGTTTTTAACATGCCACTTTGGCCGGAAGTGGCATGGTAATGAACAGCCCGGAAGATGCTAATGAGGCGTAGATGTAAATTTCAGGCACCTCATTGATATATGGTCATATGATTCGGAGTCCAGAAGAATCTCTCCCAGGCTCTAAAATAGCTGTGTAGAAGTGCAGCCTGTGGGGATCTCAGAAGGAAATCCTACTTCTGGAAGCCCCACTTTCCTGAATTTTCAAAGTTCCTGTGTAGAAATGGCCTCTGTGTCTACACTTGTACTCCTCTTTCAAAAGAGGAATGCAAATGAAGGAAATAAAAATGCAAATACACCACTAATTTACATATATTGTGCTTCATTTGCATAATCTGTTTTTAGAAGAGTTTCTTTCGAAAGAAAAAAAGCAGTGTAGATGAGGCTTTTTTGAAGATGGGCTTTATTTTCAAAAGAACCCCATGTAGACTGCTTTTTCCTCTTTTGAAAGAATCTCTTCCAAAAAGAAATGATGCAAATAAAGCACGAGATATGTAAATCAGTGCCTCATTTGCATTTTTATTTCCCTCATTTGCATTCCTCTTTTGAAAGAGGAATGCAAGTGTAGACACAGCTAAAAAGGCTTTCACATGTGCCCCTGCAAACCAAAGCTGGCAGGTTCTCACAGCTCCTAATTTGCTTTTGATAAAGCCTAATGTAGCAGGATATCAGCAAGTTAAAAAGCCCAAGACGTCTTTATCAAATTTTGCTTGTTGGTGTCTTGCATATTAATAATGTGAAAAGACAGAAATTCTGCCAGATGGAATTATCACTTGTAATGATTTCAGTGGCAAAAGGGCCTCTTGGTATGCAAGCATTAACCCAACACAGAGAACATGCTGAACAGCTATAAACTACTGTCTATGAAACTACAACATTAGCACCAATATTTTGATTCAATATGAATCTTGGATACATCTAAGCCAGGGGTGTGCAAAGTAGGGGGCATGCTCCCTTGGGGGGGTGTGAAATTTTGTAAGAGGGGCAGAGCATGATCAGTTTAACGAATCATGGAGGCAGAAGGTATCTTGCGACTCTTGCATGCCACCTGCTTGCTTTCAAAGAGTGGGTGGAGGCATTACAGGCAGCAGCAGTGGCTGCTTCCTGACGTCTCCCCTGTTGTTAAGCCTGGGGCATGTCAGTGCTGCTGCTTCCTCCTCTCTCCTTTCTACAAGGCTTTCAGCTCTTGCAACTGAGCTGACAGGGGATGTTTTATCCGCTCTTTCCTGCCTAGTTCCTGCCTCCGAAAGAGTCTGCATCCCCGACTGTGCAGCCCACACCCAGGAACACTACACTTCCGGGCCTGCCTGTTTGCTCTGGGATTCCGCTCGCTCAGTGCCAGGGTCTTGCTAGCTGTGGGAACATCCAGGGTCTCCCTTGCTTGGCTGGGCACTGACTAAGCCATAGGAAGGGCTGGTATGTACCTTTTTACAGAGCTGCTGGCCCCAGATACCAACTGCCTTTAGCCCTTAAACTGTGGGTTTGGCTGGGTCTGTTGGCTTCAGTCCCCTTGTGCCCCAAGCAGCATGGTCAGCATTCCCCGGTAGGTGCTGTAACAAAAACAGTGGGTGACCTCATCATTTGATGGGCACATTCTCATTTCAGGCTTTTCTCTGCAACCTGCAAGAGTGAAACTGACTTGCATTAGCAAAAAGGGCTTGACCCTCCAATGATTCAGTACCTGTACTTTAAGAGGAGGCCCTAGCAGACTGAGGGGCAGGAGGGACTGTTGACCTTCTTCGGTCTGCTGAGAACAGGGGTGTGCAAAGTGGGGGGTGCACACTCTTGGGGGGCATGAAATGTCATAAGGGGGGGCAGTGTGATTGCCTCTCCCCCACCCCCATGGCCTCCAAGTGAGACCTGGGGGGGTGTGGGGAGGGCTGCTAACTGCAGGAATGAAAAAGCATGCCTGACATAAAAAGTTTGCTCACCTCTGATCTAATTACTGACTGTATGGCTATGTCTACACGAGCCCCAAACAAATGGCCGTTTCGAAGTTTACTAATGAAGCACTGAAATATATATTCAGAACCTCATTAGCATGCGGGCAGCCATGGCACTTTGAAATTGACATGGCTCGCCGCTGCGTGGCTCGTCCCAACGGGGCTCCTTTTCGAAAGGACTCCGGCTACTTTGAAGTCCCCTTATTCCTATGAGCAGATGGGAATAAGGGGACTTTGAAATAGGCGGGGTCCTTTCAAAAAGGAGCCCCGTTGGGATGAGCCGCGTGGCGGCAAGCCGTGTCAATTTCTAAGTGCCATGGCCGCCCGCATGCTAATGAGGCGCTGAATACGTATTTCAGCGCTTCATTAGTAAACTTCGAAATAGACACAGCCTATCTGTTTAAGGAATCTTGCACTTAATGAGGTATTTTAGAAAGACATGAGGGCTTTTAGTATTTTTGCGTGTCAGTATTAGAAAGAGAGCTAGGTCATTGAAGTGTCTTATTCACTTTACCCCCTGACCCCAATCACGCACTCACTCATTTCTACAGCTTATTTTCACTGTTCCTTTTTGTACTGTGCAATTGTGAGAATAGAGGCCAAAAATTATAGAATCATAGGTACATCTACACTTGCATTCCACTTTCAAAAGAGGTATGCAAATGAGGGAAATTGAAAATGCAAATGAGATACAAATTTGCATATTTGGCAACTCATTTGCAAATTCTAATTTCTAAAGAGCTCCTTTCAAAAGAAGAAAGCTAGTGTAGATGCTGCTCTTTCGAAAGTAAACCCCATGTTCGAAATAATCCTTCTTCCCATTAAATAAAGGGAAGAAGGATTCTTTTGAAGATGGGTTTACTTTCGAAAAAACAGCATCTACACTGGCTTTCTTCTTTCAAAAGAAGCTCTTTCAAAATTAGAATATGCAACTAATGTGCCAAATATGCAAATTTATACCTAATTTGCATTTTCAATTTGCTTCATTTGCATATCTCTTTTGAAAGAAGAATGAAAGTGTAGACAAACCCATAGACTCATAGGCTACGTCTACGCTAGCAAGCTACGTCGAACATAGAAATAGGCTACTTCGACGTGTATCATCTACACATCCTCCAAGGCTGGTGCCATGGATGTTCAATGTCGAAGTAGCGACAGAGGACATTGAAAGGAGCCACCCCGGAAGGAAATGCGGAACGTCCACACACACAAGCTCTCCCCGTCAAAATAAGGGGTCAACAAAGCCCCAAGCTGCTCCCTTAAAGGGCCCCTCCCAGACACACTCGGCCTGCACAGCACAAGATCCACAGAGCCAATAACTGGTTTCAGACCCTGTGCACACAGCATGGACCCCCAGCTGCAGCAGCAGCAGCAGCAGCCAGAAACCCTGGGCTAACGGCTGCTGTACGTGGCAACCATAGAGTCCCGCAGGGGCTGGACAGAGCGTCTCTTAATCCCTCAGCTGATGGCCACCATGGAGGACCCCACTATTTCGTTGTAGCGGGACGCAGATCATCTACACGCCCTACTTCGACACTGAATGTTGAAGTAGGGCACTATTCCCATCTTTGGATAGGAACAGTAATTTTGACATCTCGCCGCCTAATGTTGATTTCAACATTGAAATAGCTCATGGCACGTGTGGACGTGACACGTACTATTTCAACATTGTGCCAGCTACTTCGAAGTAGCCGGCTAGCGTAGACACACCCATAGAATTCTAGAGCTGGAAGATATTTCGGGAGATCATCAAGTCTATTCAACATTTGTATAACATAAATACTGTTTTACAAATATTCAGACCTTTCATTTGAAGAATTAGTATAGACTACAAAGTATGGTTGTATGTGGATTTATGAAAGTCACCATGAAAATGATTTCTAGAAGATTAAATATTGCAAAATCAATAAAATGTAAAATCTGTTCTAGATTAACCATAATAAAACCTGAATTCCAATAGGCTTGCCCTCTATTATGGATGCATACGAGCTACTGATACATAAATATATTTTCAGAATTTTATCCAAAATTCAGACTGCAATGAGAATAATTTTCAACTGATTGATTTCAGTGTCAAGTTGTGCTCTCATGTCCTGCTTTTGTTTGGCCTAATAGTGCTTGCAAGGACTCTGCAAGCCTGGATTTCATAACACAATAATAAACAGAGCTTTGTGGGGTCTCATCCTTTTCCTTCTTTAGTACTTGGGAACCCTGAAATAATCTTATGTAACACTACATAGCATTATTCTGTCTCATAGCTAAAGAACTCACTCCAGCTTCTGTTCACCTGAATGATATTCTTCAATCACTTTTATTTAACACTTCTTTAAAGAAAGTCCTTTAATTCTGGTATCTACCTAAATGAGTACTTGGGACTTATATTAGATTTCTCCTAGACAATTGGCTGCCAAACAGATACTGTAAACGCAACACTAGACCATCAGGTATTTTCAGGGAGCTTGTGGCTGTTAGTTCAAACCCAAGCAGTTGGAGGAGACCCACACAGACACATTTGGGAGGAGCTATAATTAAAGAAAAAACATGTTCGGTTTCAGCTTCAGACCTTCAGAATTCCAGCTGTGCTTTGGTCTTTTGGGGGAAAACCTCAGCTGGTGTAAATTAGCATCATTCCATTGACTGCACCAATTATCACCAGCTAAGGATTGGGCTTTCCGTTTTCTGGTTGGGGAAATAATGTCTTTGCTGAATAAGATTAGTAAAAATGCCAGACCCTCCAAAGAATTTTTCTAGTAGCTGAGCAGAACAGAGAGAAACAAATAGAATGTCAAATGCCTCCAAATTCATCTTAGAGCAAGAAATGTTGACAGCCTAAGGACCAGGAAGTCAGGCCTTTGAAAATCCAGAGTAGGATCCAAAATGGACAGAAGTGGTGTTAAACTGAGCATCGTAGGACCAACATCGTGATGCATAAAGCCTCAGTTGGTTGCCTATTTCCCTGTAACAGGATAGTTTGCTATGCAGACCAGAGCTCATGCCCCTAAACCATGTCAGTTAAAAAATGAGACCTACCTAAGGGATTGGGGGGTAGTGGTAGGGGGGTTGCTCAGGCTTGTTATCCATAAAGAGCAGAAAGGGGCTGCAGTAATGGGTATGTGAGACAGGCTTGAGTGGTGATACAGATCACCAGGGTGAGGAGTAGCCTGTAATTCTGTCTACATTTCTCAAAAGTACACATAAGTCAGGGTATGAAAGTTAAGCATTCAGTGCAAAGTGGCAGGCCTGCTGATCAGGGGAGTAGCAAAGGGATTGGTTGCCCAAGATCTGGTGATTTAAAAGGGCCTGAGCTCCAGGCCACTGCTGGTACTGTGCAAGTGGCAGCAATCATATCCCTGGACCCTTTAAATCACTGCTGGAGCCTCACATGGCACAGTCTGGGTGGCACTGAGGGCTGGCTGATCCTAGCTCTACTTCTTCTTCACAAAGCCTAGCCCTAGAGCTAAACTTCTTCACAAAGCTCCTGGGTGCTAGAGCTAAACTCTCCACCGCGTTGCTGAGGGCCTGGCATAGTCTGTTACCAGCCCTGCAGAGCGGATTTGGGAAAGGCTGGTCTTGTGTCCTTGTCAACCATTTACCCAGTTCCGCTGCTTTGTTGAGGTGCATATCAGGTTGACATTAATTAGAGGCATCTCTTTTGGCAGAGAAGAATTCAGCCTCAAATATCTTCTGAGTTATTAAAGCATAAAAAAGTTACCTATGGCCAAACTGTGTCCTCAGTCACCTCTTGAGTAACAGGGTGTGACAGAGGACAGAACACCCATGTACTGACCTTGCATTGAAAAAAATGGGTGTCCTGACAACAGTACTGATCACATTTCTAGCACTGTTCCTATTCAGTTCTGGGCTCTGCATACTGCAGAGGTAGTGCAGCTCCAGAGGACTGAGACAGGCTCTTCCATTAATCTCAGTGAAAGATGTTTTGTCAGCTCCCTAGACTGCCTTGAAAATGTCAACACTGATTCTTTGCCCCTTCCAAGCAAATTTTAACCCTGCCAGGCCTTACTCTGGTTGCTGCTCACTTCTCAGCTGATGACATTGTTTGGAGAATTTTTTATTGGGAGATAGAAGAAAGGGAGCGGTGGTGTGTTGTGGTACTGTCGCTCTTGTAAATTAGTCAGGTATATTCACCAGAGGACTTCCCATTGTGATAGGCTCTCAGGCTCTGTGTGCTCACAATCATCGTGGTAGGTTTAAATGGGAGCCCCATGTCTCCTGCCAGTCCCAACCCTAACTGGCACTCGGCTTCCTTCAGCTCCTGCTCTAGCCTGGTGACACCAATGGTTCTAACCCTAAAACTATCGTAGTCCAGGGATCGCTGCTAATCCTGAGCCTAATCTGATCCCAAGTTCCTGAACATGCTAAGCCTAATCCTTGCCTCAGGAAGCCAACCTGGGTTTGCTGTGAATTACATCTCTTGAGAGCTGTCCCCCAACTCCCACATATACGTACATTGTCTGGAGTGCTGAGGTCTCCCACAGAGCTCTTTCTGTGAACTATGCAATTTTCAGAATCAAATATTGATTCTGCTTTGAATTTCATTGCGGATAGCCTGGGAGTTTTGGCCAGATCTTGTTTTGGCTGTGTGATCGTTTGAGCATTAGCCTTGTAAACCCAGCATTGTGAGTTCAACCCTTGAGGAGGCCATTGAGGAGTCTGGGGCAAACAGATTAAAAAAAAAATCTGTCAAGGATGGTGTTTTGTTCTGCTGAGAAGGCAGAGGACTGGACTCAATGTCCTCTTGAGGTCCTTTCCAGTTCTATGGGATATGCATATGTATTCCTTGCACTGACCAACTAGATATGAATTACTCTATACAGTAAACTCTTTCATATCTGGGCATTCTATTCCCTGGAACACTCAAATAACTGGCATTTTACCAAGAAGTAAGTTTTAGTTATGTTTTCCATTAAGTACAATACAGTGCAAGTAAATACAAACAAAAATAGCAAATAGAGTTAAGTTGACAGCACACAATACTACTGTTGTTGGTCAATAAAGTACTCGGCATGCATTTGTGTTTGTTTCTTATTACCTAATCTGTTTTTTCTTTCATGTTATGCATTGCTAGCTATACCGCTCTATTATCCAGAATATTTGAATATGTGGCAACCTCCCGGTCCCCAGGGCTGCCAGATATAAAAGAGTTTAGTGTAGTATATACCCAGGGAACTTTAGAAAGTGGGACAGAAGTCCTCAAGATGGCAGAATTGTCTTATTTGTGGAGAAGAGGACTCTGAGCCAGCTACTTAGCTCTGGCCCAACTACCGACACAGTATGACTTGGAAACTTCACTGAACCTCTTTTTCCTTCACTTCCCACCTCTGTAAAACAGCAATAATAATACTAACGCATGTCATGGGGCATAGTGAGAATTAATACTTGCAAGAAGCTTTTGTAATAAAATGGCTTAGTGCCCTCTAGTGACTCATGCCTGCTACTTTACAGGCTGCTCCAGTACTTTCTCCCAGGTACAGGAATCTGTGTCAACTAAAACTGTAAAATTGTATAGGTTTGATGTAAAAGGCCGAGGTTCAGTCCCCCGATGAATAAGAATTAATCTTATTTGTCTCATATGATACAAAGGCAGATTGCGATCTAATACCATTTGTTATGCAGAGTTAACTTGTCAAATCTACAGCTGCTTTCCATAACACCTCATGCAACCACTGTTGCAGACTCCTTGGTTGTTTCATCCTCTGGATAAACCACCATAAGTAAAGTCCCATTAACTAATATGTGGTTGCATCAACTTGAGAGCAAAATGTAACCCCTTAAATTCATATGGTTTCATATAAGTAGCAATTTTTCACGCCTGACTAATGGTGTTGTTCATAACCTTACAAATTTTAGTTTATAAAATTGTATTAACCCCTTGCTTTCCTGGAAAACACAATCAGCCTTACTGTAGGCAAATTATTCTGTTCAGGTCAAGTCATTAAAAGTAATCCAGCTACTCTTGCAGGCCACAGAGTAGGAGTAGCCCAGCACAGTTGAGAAGCTGTACTGGTTCCCATGCTCCTAATGCCCTGGGGCCCAGCACTTCAAAGGGGCCAATTTCCAGACCTTTGGAAAAGCCACTGCAGTGGTATGCTACCACTCTTCATGTGGCTCTGTAGGAGCATGGGAGAAGACCCAGGGCTGATTGAACTAAGCTGGGCCCCTTCTGCCTGTAGCTTCACCCCTTCTGGGCCCAAAATAGCTGTTGGAGCCTCTGAGTATAGGTATAAATTGACATGTTGTCAAGAAGTAACTACTGTATATAGAGTTGCCTTTCATCATAAAGTTAACATTTTTGTATGTTATCTTGGGTTTGATGTCCTAGAGGTGAATTTTATGAGCTCTGAAATGTGTAGTTGGAAAAGTAAGAAGGATTATGTGACAACTTGCAAAGACTATAAAGAAGAAAAGTATACTTTATTGTGTTATTTCACAAGTGTTACTGACGAGATTGTGCCACACATAGAATCAGAAAATATTAGAACTGGAAGGGACCTCAAGAGGTCATTGAGTCCAGTTCCCTGCCCTCTCTGCAGGACCAAGCACCATCTAGACTATCTATCTAACCCGCTCTTAGAAATCTCCAGTGTTGAAGATTCCACAATCGCCCTAGGAAATTTATTTCAGTGTTTAACCACCCTGACAGTGAGGAAGTTTTTCGTAATGTCTAATCTAAGTCTCCCTTGCTTTAGTTTAAACCCATTGCTCCTTCTCCTATTCTCAGAGGCCAAGGAGAACAATTTTTCTCCCTCCTTCTTGTAACCCTCTTTTAGGCACTTGAAAACCTCTATCATATCCCTTCTAATTTTTGTATTTTCTAAACTAAACAAACCCCGTTCTTTCAGTCTTCCTTCATAACTCATGTTCTCTAGACCTTTAATCATTCTTGTTGCTCTTTCTAGACCTTCTCCAATTTCTCCACATCTTTCTTGAAATGTGGTGCCGAGAACTGGACACCGTACTCTAACTGAGGCCTAATCAGCGCACATTAGAGTGGAAGAATGACTTCTTATGTCTTGTTCACTACACACCTGTTAATGCATCCCAGAATCTCGTTTGCTTTTTTTGCCGCAGCAAAACCATACATATGTTAAGTAATAAGTTAGTCAGTGGGACTTGTGAAGACTCATAATTCTTAGTGTGAATGAGGGTGGCATTAACCAGCCCATAGGACCATATAACTGAAGGTAAAATCATAAGGCATATGCAGAAGGAGCCATGCTTAAACTGATGTGCAACCTTAACTTTAATAATTTGATGTTTGTGATGCTATCATTTTTGATAGAACACATATTTCCCTATGTATTCATATTCTGAGGCTCATGGTATAGAAAATTCCAGGAATTTAACTTTTAGGTTAGTTTTCAGGCACTTTTTAGTTACAATATGTTTACATTGACTTTCAACCTGTTGCAGATAGCTGCCATTTAGGTTTTGGAACTGCACAGGCCTGCTGCAGTAATAACACTTTTAAAGAGACACTGTTGACTTGGAATTTTTAAAATGATTAAATTTAAACATCTTCAATCATGTGAACTCTGACTGGACTTTTTAAATAGTATATCTTTAAAAAAAACAAAAACAAAAACAAACAAACTTCAAGTCTCATCTGTTCCCCAGCTGATTTTTAGAAAAGGACGGCACGCTCCACAGCACCACCACCAAATATATTTGGGTCTTCAACTCCTTTCCTCTCCTTTTCTCTTCTCTTCATGTACATCCCTGTTGGATCTGAAATTTCATTGTTGCTGCTGCTTTTCCTGGTAAACATGCTTTTTTCCAGGCCTGAGGAAGAGTTTGTCTGTGAGGTCCCCCACTCTGCCTCCCTGCAGTGTATGAATGAAATCATATTAACACTCAAGACTGGAAGTGCACCTGGCTTTTAGCAAAACAGTACAATGCAAAATGCTGCCCAAGGCACAGAGTAAGCAAACCAACCAGGTCCAAACTCTGTTTTATTTCTCATCTCTTTCCATTTTAGTAACCTGGAATACCATTATATCAATAGTAAGGAGAAATTTCAGCCAGAAATAGGATTTTCAAGATGACACTATCCCTGTAAATTAAGAGCTAGATAAATTTTTCCTTTGCTCTTTCTCCCCCACATGATGGCAGTATACTTCAACCTACAGTTAGAGAAAGTTAAAAAAAAATCACATAATCTTCCAACAGTAGAGTTCTGTTAAAAAGTTTTATCTAAAACTTCAGGGAGGCCACAAGAATAATTTAAAGGGAATTATGGCCACTTGTGAATGGAGACAGATGCCAGTACCCCTGTTATATAGGCTCACAAAACTTAACAGGCAGCAAAGAACTGCTTCACGCGAAAACCACATGTAATTAACCCTGAATCCATTCAAAATAGTGCTGTGTTTATAAATAGAAATGGTCAGTAGAGCTTTGTCAGTCATACTTGGCTTAATCATTTGGAGTTAATAAAGTCATTGAAGTACAAGCATGCTCTCTGGCTGCAATTTTGCATGGCGTTCTAAGGCTGCGTGAGTTGTCTAAGCTGTGGTGAGAGTATGGCAGGTCCAAACAGAAAGAGCATTCAGATAGCTACTACAAAACTAGGCTTTCAGGATGCAGGCGTTACTTCAGAAACAGTAGGATGGGGACAAAGTCTTTTGAAATTGGCTGAGCCCTCAAATAATTACAAATTGAATCAAGGGAATCCAGAATGGGAAAGAAAAAGAAAGATCTTCAACAAGATCTCACCATTATTCACAGATAATGACTTATAATGTTAATGAACAGCTGTAGTATTCAGCTTTCGTATGCACACAAACAAGGCCTATTCTATTTTTAATTATAAAGATGAATTCTTGATGCAGTCACACTACTTAAAATCTTTTCTACTTCTCCTTTTAATTTATTTAAAGCTCCAAGCTTTACTAATTCCACTATGGGGAAATTTAAGGTGGAGGGGTGGAAAGGCAGCTGTGGGGGACAGGGCGGGGGGGTCAGTGGCATTAACTGACCAGTTCACCTTCAATAGTCCTTTGAAATATGTGTTAACTTATGCTGAGAAAATAACAAGCTGAACTGTAGCACCTTAGAGACTAACACGTTTACCAGGTCATGAGCTTTTATGGGTAAGACCCATTTCCTTGGAAAAATAATACATTTGTTAGTTTCCTCAGAAGTGGGTCTCTAACAGGGCCATCTCTAGAGGGATGCAGGACCTGGGACTGTTCCCTCCCTCCACTAGGTCCCTTCCCACCTCTGCTCTGCCCTCTCCTGTCCCCATTACACCCCTTCCCTAAAGGCCCCTCCCCTAAGCAATGTGACCTAAAGGATTACCAGATAGCCTGGTGAAGGGTAACAGGAGGGGCCACCCTCTCACACATGCTCACCATAGTGGTTGGAGCAGCAGGAAGTGGAGTAGCCCTGTAACCTCATCTTCTCCACTGTCCATCTTCCAGATGGATTGCACTGTTTCATTCCCAGTAATCCCCCCAGGCTGTCCTGGGACCCACAGATGAAGTTGGAGCTAACTTTAATATGGGGGATTTTCCCATCCTTAGGATGGTTGGGGTGGCTGCCAAAGCATTGGGCCCAGGGAGGCTGCCCTGAATTGTCCTAGGGATGGGATGGTTTGGTCTCTAACCTATGCTGAGGACCAAGTCAGAGGAGAATTTACCTTAGAATCAAAGTGTTCCCTCATGCCCAGTGCTCACTGACCACTTGGTAGTCTCAGGACACAGACCAAGGACTGATTAGGCTGTAGAGAACATACTACCTTCTCCTAGAGTTAATTCCATTGGGGTGAGGTGAGGCACACTGAGGAGTGTTAGGATGCTTTTACTGTGACTGTGGTGTGAAATTCACCTTACTGTGAATGTAGTATTAGACTTCAAACTCCAGGGGCTGTCAGCATCCTGCATTTTCCATACACACATCTTTTACCTGAAATCAGTTTTCAGTGACACCTGTTTGTCCATGACTTTGCACAATTAATCACATGCATTTGGTTCCATCTCAGTGCTAATTTCCTTTCTGTTGGATACTTTCTGAGACTGTCCTATTTACATTATGTCCTATGCCACACAGCTGTTATGTACACTGAATTCAGCATGCATCACCAAATATCAATATTGGATCTATGAAGCTTAGTCACCCAATAAAACTTTGGTGCATGTGTCACAAGGAAAAGGTTAATCAGCTCTCAGCTAGGGACTGCTTTAGGATGGTTCAGCAAGTAAAAGTTGGTTCTAATGTTATAATGGGCTGAATTCTCAGTGAAGGGGGGCAGGAAGGGAACCTTCAAGCCAACTTTCAATTCCACTCCTCCTGGGGTCGAAAGGGTCCTAGCATAATGTGATTATGCTGGCCGCAGCACATCTCTAAAGAATGTCCCATCAAGTGGATTCTCTGTTCCCCACCCTACCATGTTCAGGATTTGGGGAGCAGCTTGGAATACAGCCAAATGTTATGACTTTAGCATGACGCACAGAGTGATATCCCAATCTGCGTGTTTAGGGCTACTATTCTACCAGTGTATAGCTTATTAGAGCTTTGATGTTTAGAACCCTTTTGACAGTCAGCTGAACTGTAATTCTCTTGCTTGATAAGAAGGTCAGATAGTGCCACTGTTACTCCATAAATAGGTCCATTTAACAAAAGGGAACTATATTGTTAAATTCAAACTATGGAGTGTTAGTATAATATAGTATAATAGAATTAAGCCCTGAAAAAAATACTTGCCTCCAAAACAATAATTCATGTTGAATATTTTGTCATTGCCATATCCTAAAAGCATATTTACTTTAAGATTGGAAGTGAATCTGTCCTCATTGGCATAGTGAATTCCTGTATACAGCAAATGTACTACACAAATGAACTATGATTGCCCCTAGATTAATTATCCTTTGACTCAAATACTAGGAACTTTGCCAAAAAGTGAGTCTCTGCCTTCTTGAATCCATTTTCTTTGCTTAATTTAAAAACAATCTGAGGCAGAGTCACTGGTCTTGCCTGTTTAGGCTTGAATAAATCCCAGTAAAACAGAAGTTCTTTGAAATGTTCTTGCTGTAAATCACTCTTTAGGAAGGAGACATTCTTGTGGACTGTTTGCAAGGCTGCCCCCCAGTTGCACACCACCCCTCTGGCAATTATGCTCCCTTATTAGCTAAACAGATTAGACGAGGAAAATGGACGTGTTTTAATGTAATGGGTGGCATTCCTGGGGTATGTTTCTCCACTCATTGACTGTGCTGTTTATTTCCATTCTCAGATATATTTGGGTTATTTTAGTAGGACTGAATCTCCCTTCACTCTTTGCAGCCATGATTCCTTTCTAATCTTCTTCAGATTAACATAATTTAGCCTTCACGTGTCTTTTATTTAAAGTTACATGTCAGGCTTTCATTGCCTCTTAAACTGAAGTGTGAACACGCTATGTAGTATGCGTTATATAGAAGATGGAAAATTCCTTTGGTATAGGAGGCAGAAAAAGTATTGCTAACTCTCCAGACTTTTTACCCCAATAAATAATGTGATTTTTGGTCTAGGTTTGGAAAGCTCTGGTGATAATAGGAGGAGCTCCTGCCTTCATCTGTTATTGCTCTTCCATAAAAGACGTGGCTAACAAAAGCTGTGCCATTTAAAGCCCCCCAGCAGCAAGGGAAACTTTAAAGCTATGTCTACACTAAACACTGCCTAAGGTGCACTTAAGTACTTAAGCTCCTGGGTGATTATAGCTCATCTATATCTACCCCAGTTTTGTTGACAAAACTCATAGAGTGTCCACACTGAAAATGTTTTCTGTCAACATACTGTCAGCACTTCTGTTGACAGCCTTTTACCTCTCCCCCATGAGGCAGAATGCCTTTCTTGACAGAATCTGTGGATAAAAAACCATGTGGATGTTCCAGGGGTGGGGGTTGGGGTGGGGGCTGTGTCAACAAACAAGGCTTCTGGGTCACCAGGCAGCCCTGTCTGCTGTGCTTCCAGCTGCCCGTTCTGTCAAAAGAGCGTCAAGGCAGTCTGGCCACTCTCTGTCAACAGGGCAGCTCAGCAGAGCAATCTGCTTTCATGTGGGGCCACAATCTATTAACAGAAGTTTGTTGGAAGATATCTGCCAACAGTAACTTCTGTCGACAGATCATTGCAGATGTGGCTGAAGGGAGGAAGGAGTGAAAATGCACAAGAGCTGCAGCCATGTTAAGACATAAAAATCCAATACAGTTGTGTATGTGCAGGGGAGAACACCCCATCCTAAAAGGAAGGCAAAAAATGATTGTGTTGATGATCTAAAAGGGAATCTCACTGAGGCTAGCTGCAGATTTTGGATTCTGAGCTTTTACACCAGTGTAATTCTATTTACATCAGTAGAGCTATCTCACTGGGAACATCAAAAGGCTCTTCTGTCATAGGCAACCCATGGGTAGTTTACAAGTCACATACTTTTTCTGCCTTTAATATTTTGCTATCCTAGGAACTTAGGTAACTAAATAGTAGCAATCATCTTGACCACTCTTTCCTTTGCCAGTTCATCCTTGTCTTAAAGTGCTAATGTGATCTGTTGTAAGCCATTGAGATATGATCAAGAGTTAGTAGGTGTTTACAAAGGCTGTCATTGATTTTGATGTTTAACTATTGCTCCTGGTGGGTGCAAAATCAATTGTATTAAACACCATAATGTGTTAACAAATTTGTTAAATTGGAAAGGATATAAAAGGGGGGAATCGTTAGTATTTTGTTAGGCCAAATGTGAAAAGTATAACGTCCAACAACAAGGCATGAGCTCCAAACAGGATAAATTGGACCTGTTTAATTAACTAACCATTCTAATAAGATTATAGCAGTGAATCATCTCTGCAACAAGACTCTTTGTTATAAAGCAGAGGCAACATACATGACCCTGCATGCACTAAGGGGAAGGTTTATGGTATAAAACAGGCACCTGGCTCCCAGTTCACAAACTGCAGGCACAACATGTGTGATGCATCAAATTTAAAATGAGGCCTCAAGTTCTCTTACTATTAGTATAAATCTATAATTACCTTAAAGCTAACAGAGCTATGCTGTTTATGGTGATCATTATACCCCATGTAACCATGGGCATGATTCGGACCCCAATATGCACAAACAAATCTTTTGAACTGTGGTTGTGCCCTGAAGCTACAGCCCTTGTTCACCTACAGGAAGATGAAAATGCAAACTTTTATTCTTCTCCATCGTTTTATAAGCTAGCACTGCATGAAAAATTGTTCATTGAATATACTTCTGACAGTGTTTTGGTTTTACCGTGAAATACTCCCACACTCAATTTCTACAGCAATGTCTGTCAGATAGCAGAACAGTAACCAAAGAAGAATTTTCCTCTTCAATTATTCCTGCCCAATAGGGCAGGGCAGCATATGTACAGCAGGATCTTCTTCTGAGCTGCAGATGGCAGTTATGAGCTCTGTAAAGAGACTTGAGCAATGAAAATATATTAGGGTTTTACCCCCCAGTTGTTCAATGTGTCACCTTAATTTACACTAAAGACCACCCCAGGGTTACACTCATATGTATGTTATAAAATGCCTCTATTAGATTAAAGGAAAAAAAGGACGTAGCATTCAAGCAGACACCCACACAAATTTATACACTCCTGCACTCATACACTTACACAGGTAAACTCATGCAGGCAGAGTTGCACAGGCACAGTGGAGGAAGTCAAAGCATAGTGGATCCAGTGTATCTGGCTGCTGTCATGGATCTGGGGCAGAGAGCTGATTGTATGAGCCCCTTCCCAGCTTGCTGTCTTGTCAGTGTAGTACTCAGGAGCAGTCAGTACCAACCATCCTGGCCTCCCCAGCCAGCTGAGACTAACTCCTAGAGAGTGGTGATGGTAAGAAGAATTCCCCGATAGCTTTCTACCCATCTTTATGTATGTTTCAGTCTATAGATCTTGTCCTGTCCCACTGCCCCAGGATACTGATGACCATGAGTCATCATTATTGGCCCAGGACTCCGTATGATCATGAATCTTCAGGTAGTACCAAATGGACATTGATCTCTTAATGGGGCCTCTTTCTCTTTCTTGGATGTGTTCTTTCGCAAGCCTAACTCTTATTATTCTCTGGACATCAAGATGCTGCTGGCAGTTGGTCACCCTGCGAGGATGGCTTCAGGGACTGATTACATTGTACAAACATTCACATTCACATTTTCCTCACTCACACAAAGGAATGCTCACTTCAAAGAAAACATCTTCTTTTACAAAGGAACAGCCAGGATTTCTTACAGATTTATGGTATCTATAAGCAATTTCTTGTTAACATAAATACTTAATATAGACCTAGCAGTTGTTACAAAACAAAGCTAGTGAAATAAAATAAAACTACCTAGAACAAAAGCTAAATCTATAAAACAAAGCTACTATTACTTGCTTAGAGAAAGTTGCAAGACTTAAAATCAGCGATGAGTGAAAGTTACAGAACTTAACATCTGCATTGTACTGGCCTGAGCAAAGGCCTTATACAATACAATGAAGAAGTTTCTATAAGTGCCTGTTTCAGTATAAAGTGTTCCTTTGGTGATTTCTCCAGTGATAGCTGCCTGACTGACAGCAGAAAGAAGTTTGGTCCTGAGGAAATGGTCCCGGACTGAAATTCCCAGCTTTGCCAGTTTTCCTGTTTTAATCTCAGTCAAACCATTATCTCTCCACTCCTCAGTTTCCTGAGCTATCTCTGTACTGTAATTTGGTGGCTGAGATTATTTTAATCAAAATAGAATTGACTTAAATGAAAGCACTTGTAAATTGAAGGCAGCCAATCAGAAAACAGAAATACGATGTGAGAGATGACATTGAACAGACATTGAATAGTTTGTGAGCAATCAGGAGTCAAGACATCAAATGATATCAAGTAGTGAATATTTGACCTGGACAACTAGGTGAAATTCACCTCTGTGCCCAGTAAGACCCTATGCACCATTAAGTTCCAAGTAAGATCTATTATAAAGGCTTAAGAGGTCTTATGTTTCAGCTTTGCTGAATGGCCACAGCAAATGTAGTCTGTTGTCCTCAAACCAGAGTGCACTTCTGTGACTTCCTGCAGAGTGGGAGTGAGACGGTTTTGTTTTGTTTTGTTTTTTGGTTGAAAGAAAAACAGAAATCCACCTTCCTGTTCTGTCTCACTTAATATCATTGACCAAGGGCCTGATTCCATGCTCCCTGAGGCCAGTGAAAAACTGTCCAACAGACTTCAGTGGAATTTGGATCAGGTGCCAAATAATTTACAGAATAATGACCTGTTACAGATCAGTTACCTAACTGTTGATGGAGCTCAATTTACTCAGTGCACAGGGTCTGAAATGGAGATTGAGAGGAGAGAACAGTGTATTCAACTTATTGGCATGGAAACCTTTTCCATGTTAATATCATGGTATTTCTGATACTTAACATTAGCTTACAGAAACCAATTACAATCAGACCTGGACTTTTTCTTCATGGATCTAGTGAAAGATTTTCATAAAGGGTCAAATACTGGGTCAGGTTTTTTTCTCACTTGCCCTCATTACCTGCACCTTAGAAGGGAAAGCATGCACCAGAGAGCTGCTCTGTACCTCCTGCACACACAGGGGAGGGAAGTGAAAGTCATTGTTTTCTCCACGATGTGCTTCCTAGAAGTGTTGTGCCAGACCATATTCTGTAAGGGGTAAGGAACAGTGCTATGTCTCTTTTCCTCTGCACATTGGGGGGGAACCAGGAAGTAGTCTGTGACTGAGTCACTTCTACATTGGTCCAGGTGCAGCACAATAGCTTGCTTCCCCTTGCCAACAGCAACTCACAATCTAGCCCAAAGGTATTAACAGCACATAAATCTGCTTACAAAGATATATAGCCTGATTCTCCCCTGCCTTGTGTGCTGTGTAGCTCTTGGCTCTGTAGTTATATTTCTGGGATTGTCTTGTCCAGAGAGTAAAGAATTATTTTCAGTCTCTTCATATAAGATCTTTTCCACACCCCTACTCATTCTCACTAGTTGTCTGAGAACCTTCTGAATCTGCACTATGCTTTTCAAGAAAGAGTAACTGGTAGTGACCAGTGTTTCGATGAGAGCAAGCCATTGACTGAAGAATGGGATAAATACTTCATCTGTGCCATCCCTTTCCTTATGCATACTATCATTTTTGGTTTGCTTTTGACTGCACCTGCACTTTGAGCAGAACTTCTCATTAGAGATGCCCACAGTGATGCTTTGGACTTCTTCCTTAGTTGATACAGTTAATTTAAAATGGATAATTCCCTCCAGTATGCATTTATCAACATTGAATTGCACTTGTCTTGTCAATTCACCTACATGGTTAGGACCTTTTGAAGTTACTCAATCTCTTGACTCATCTAAATAACTGCATGTTGTCCATACCTTCTGACATCTCACTGAAAGACCTGTTCATACATTAACCCACTGATCTTATTACAAATTTTTGTGGCACTTCTGTACATTGTCGTGACAATTTACCATTTATTCCTATTGTTTCCCATCTTGACCAGTTTTTGACCTATGCCAATACTTTGTCTTTTACCTCAGGATTACTTCATTTCCTTAGCAATCTCTTGGGAGGGACTTTGTAAAAGGCCTTTTGAAATCCTAAGGTAAACCAGTCAGTTTCCCTTCATCCAGTCCTTGGGTGCATCCTATGAATTCTAGGATACTAGTGAGGCATAAGTTTTTCTTTGAAGAAACTAGGCTTGTTAGATCTTATCATATTGTGATAATTTTAGTGATGCAGTCTGTTTTTACCAATTTACTTAGAATAAATATGGTGCATATTCAATTTAACTTCCTTAATAACCTCTAGAGCCCTGGAGTTACTGTTTAGTTTCCTGAGCACACTTTTATAAGTTATTTTTCATGATTTTTGTTTCTGTCCTCTTGACAGTGTATAATTACGTGGCCAGGTACCTATCACTTTCCATGTCTGTGGAGCTATTCAGGAGATTCAGCCCATGCTCAAATGTTTGCATCTTCTGTTAACTTAGAATTTAACATACCTCAGCCAGGTCTCAATTTACTTCTACTGGTATCAGTTGAATATATTCAGAAAGATATAGTATAACATATAATCATCCAAGGGCTTAAGTACTTAAGTGCATTTTAGGCAGCATTAAATCACAAAGCCACTGCTCAGCTGCTGCCTAGTCCTTTAAGTGGCCACACTTTCGCTGTGATTGCAGTGAGAATGCAGAAAGCTACTGGAGTCCTGACATCACTCCTCCACTAATAGGCAACTCAGAGCTCTCACTCATACTTATACTCTGTGGTATTCACAGCCTAGGGCTATGTCTACACTAGCCCCAAACTTCGAAATGGCCACGCAAATGACCATTTCGAAGTTTACTAATGAAGCACTGAAATGCATATTCAGCGCTTCATTAGCATGTGGGCGGCCGCGGCACTTTGAAATTGACGCTCCTCGCCGCCGCGCGGCTTGTCCCAACGGGGCTTCTTTTCGAAAGGACCCCACCTACTTCGAAGTCCCCTTATTCCCATCAGCTCATGGGAATAAGGGGACTTCGAAGTAGGTGGGATCCTTTCGAAAAGTAGCCCCGTCAGGACGAGCCACGCAGCGGCGAGGCGCGTCAATTTTGAAGTGCAGCGGCCGCCCGCATGCTAATGAAGCGCTGAATATGCATTTCAGTGCTTCATTAGTAAACTTCGAAATGGCCATTTGCGTGGCCATTTCAAAGTTTGGGACTAGTGTAGACACGGCCTAGATGTCCCTCACCTAAGGTCTGATGTGGTAAGTGTGTTCAGAACATGCCTAACCTGATTAAAAGACAGCCGGGGGAAGTGAGTTGGGGCTTGGGGATGTGTGCACCAAGAATACCCATTTGCCCAGTGGTTAGGGCTCTCATTTAGGATGTGGGAAATCTTGTGTCAAGTCCCTGCTCCAAATTAGGCTGATCAGTGATTTGCAGACAGATCTCCCACATCACCAGTAAGTTCCCCAACTACCAGGCTATTTGGCATAGTGAGGTAGAGAAGTCTTTCTTGCTGACATTGTTGCAAGATAGGATTGATCTAGCTTAGGAATTTGACTCCAAGAGAAGGCTCACAGCTGAGAATTCCAAGTGGAGATAGATGTCTCCTTCTAGCCTATCAGACAGACACCTAACTCTCTCATCACTAGAAGCTAGCCACTTACTTAACTTTGTGGCTCTGGGCCCAATGTCTAGGCTGACCTTAACTCCCAAAGCCACATACAGGATGGAGGGGGCTCTCCCCTTTCCCCGAGCCTTGGAGCATCAGCCGGGATGGAGCAACTGTGGTGCTCCCCCTCACCCTTCTCTGAGCCTCGGGGAAGGGGAAAGTAGCTAACCTTCCTGTCTCCCTCTGTTGCAGAGAGCAAGTACTGACGTACAGTACGTGCTCTCCAGCAGGCATCTGCGCCTGCGCAGCAAATACGGAACATTAGTCCCTTTTATAAAACAAGTTGGCATCCCAAATATGGGACTGTCCCACCGAAAATGGAACGGATAATCACCCTACCAATGTCCCACCCCTTTCTCTGCCTATCAGCATTGGCTGGCTTGAGCAGCACTCTCTGCTGACTCCTCTGAATCCCTTTTGTAGGTACTTAAATCTCTTAACACAGGCGAAGCTCAGGAGCCAAACTCAAGGCTACAAATTCCTGGGTGCCTAAGAACTTGGTATTGCAGCACCAGTGAATCAAACACTAAAGTCTCCAAATACTGTATCGGGGGCCTCTTGTCTGATCAAATGTATTTCAGTCCTCTGTGTTTTTTCCTCCCACCTCCTGTTTTGTTTCTTTTCTTCTGTGTCTGTCTCCTTTCTTGTTTCCTAAAGCACCTCTCAGTTCCCATGGGCTTTACTTCTACCCCACTTCTACCTGCGAGATAATCAAATGAAAGAGTCAATGCAAAATGCAACATATCACCTGCAGCCCCCCTCTGTGTCTTTATCTGGTCCTGGCTGTGATCTGAACATTTGATATAATGTACTACTACTCTGTAATCAATCTATGATAAATTTTCAGATGACAGACATTGTTGTCAAAAAAAAAAAAAAATGGAGCATGATTTCAATCAGATTCACCCGAAATCCTCAAACATCAACCAGAAAAGTCCAAATCAGTGATTTCCTTTTTAATCATCCAAGAAAAGTAATGACCTTGTTGGACACTATTTCATTAACATCAACTGGAGACTGAGGTGGGGAGGATTAAAGAGAGTATTTAAGTAGAAATTTTAAGTCACAAGAGGGGGCTTAGAGTGGAATAAGGAATCCTGATTTTGAAAAAAAAAACCCTCTTAATTACACAGCTAGAATTTATTAAAGATGTGATTGAAACAGCTGACTGACAGCTGTAGTAAAATGAAATAATACAGTGGCATGAAAAAATAAGTGGCTGAAGAGAGGACAAAGTGCCTCATGAAATTAAAGCAAATATACACTAATATCCTCACTTCAGCTGGAATGTTATATGGGATAATTGGGTTCTGAAAGACCAAGAGGTAAATTATATTTATCTATTAATGGAACGTTAAATTAATTTCTGATGCCTTGTTAGCCTCCCAATTAAGTGTTATAAACCATTAGGAAACTAAATTTAAACTTGCTTTTTTTTAAAAAGAGTGAATATGATTTAAACAACAATAGCACTAGCCGAAAATAGGCAGAGGACACGGGGCCTCCTCTGATGTTACCTCACCATTCGGCCATTCTATCAAGATCTACTGGTTTTTCTGGAAGAGACACTGTGACTATGTCTACACTGGATTACTAACGAGGCGCTGAAATGCATATTCAGCACTACATTAGCATGCCGCTGGCCACGGCTCTTCGAAATTGCTGCATTTTGCTCCCATGCAGCTTGTCCAGACGGGGGTCCTTTTTGAAAGGACCCCGCCAACTTCAAAATCCCCTTATTCCTATGAGCTGATAGGAATAAGGGGATTTCGAAGTTGGCGGGGTCCTTTTGAAAAGGACTCCTGTCTGGACAAGCCGCAGAGGAGCGAAATGCTGCAATTTAGAAGAGCTGCGGCCGGCGGCATGCTAATAAGGCGCTGAATATGCAGTTCAGTGCCTCATTAGTAATCTTCGAAATGGCCATTTGCATGGCCGTTTTGAAGTTTTGTTCCAGTGTAGATAAGGCCAGTTTGTTTAACCATGGGGTTAATCCTTGTTTTCCTGAGAGAAGGCTATGAGTGAACCTTAAGGGTAACGTCATTTTTTCATACTCCACATTCTAACCCCTTGCTATGGCATGATCTGGCTCCTTCATATTATGCTTTAAAGACAAATAATGGAACTAGTACCCTGTGACCTCTTTTGTAAGATTTACCAAGTTCATGTACAGCATCTAGTTTTCAGTGAGTTTTCCTTTCTGAGGTAGAAGCCTGAGTGACAAAAGATTTCTGAACATCATAGAAATATTGGCATAAAAACGTAAGCTTAGATGGGAATGCTCAGATGATGCTAAGCTACATAGGCAGCTTGTTGAACTATAGCTCAAATAATGAGCCGAAAACCTGACTCTCCTGACTCTATATCTATTCCTACACTGAAGAATTTTGCCAACAAAACTGGGGTTTTGTTGACAAAATTTGCAAAGCATCCACACACAAAATGTGTTTTTTCAACAGTATATTGACAAAACTTGGCACTTTTGTTTATATTTGTTTTGGCCTTAAACAAGCTAACAGGACCATTTAGCTTATCATACACATCAGTGAGATTAGTTACAAAATTTAGGCTTCATTTCAGGAAATGAGTTCTTGCATGAAAGGAAAAGTGTGCCATTGTCACCTTTTGACTGGAATTGGTGGCAGATGGTTAGAGTGCAACAGTAATCGGTTAGATATCCCGGGAAAATCATGCACTGTATTTAGTTAGGTGATACACCAGCAGCTGTTAGTATATGATACATCTAATGCTTATCCAGTCTTTCATATTCACCTGAAACAGAGCTTCATATACTGCCTAACATGCTTGCTTTGTACTTATCTCTGAATTCCTGCTGAAGATATCATACATTATCATAGTAAGAGAGAGGAAGCCGTGCTAGTCTATACACTATCAAAACAAAAAGCAGTCAAGTAGCACTTTAAAGACTCCCTAATACATTATCATACATTCTTATGAGTACCCAAGTATGGAACTTTGCAAAACATTGGTCTATTCGGAAAGTCATGAATCTTGAAAAAGTGGTACATGTCAAAATAATTTAACCCATAACAGGTAAAAAAGTGGTAGGCCTGAACTGGAACAAGGCAGTAAACCCCATGAAGCAAAAGTTTAAATTTTCATCTGATTCTCATTCTTACATTTATAATTTGGTTGTATATCAGATGTGCTTTTTCAGCTTTCTGGTTGGTTGGTTGGTATCCCACTTTTGTGTCTTCCATTTCTATTACCTTTATTGGTCTTTAAATCTGAGTAACCACCACAAAACACAATTTTCACAAACATTAGTTTTAATTTAAAATGTATATTGCATTGTCAGAGTTTGGGTAGAATTAAGTCTTGTTTAGAGAATGAAGTAAAGGTTTGTGTGCCACTTCTGATGCGCTCAGTCCTTCAAAAGAGGCCTGAGGTATGCGCAAGCCTTCAGCAAGGCCAGGGCATGGGGGAAGTTTAATTTTGCAAAAATTCAAGCAATTAAGTTTTATTTGTATGAATATTCAAAAACAAAAATCTAAGATGGGACACTCAAATCCTTAAGAAAGCACAAATGTCTGCCTTGAAGGGGATGGAGTGCTATATTTTCCATTGTTAGCACTGGCCCCTTGAATTTTTCTCAGTCCTAGGTATCTGACAGATACATTTCTCTGTCCTTTGATGTTATGACACTCTCCACAGAAATACTAATCCTGGAACTTTTCCTTGCAACAAACCCCATTGCCAATTCTGTCCACATATTTACACTGGAGACACCATCACTGGACCTGACCATGTCAATTACACAATCAGGGGCTCATATTCCTGCACTTCCACAAATCTGATATATGCTATCATGTGTCAGCAATGCCCCTCTGCCATGTACGTTGGGCAAAGTGGACAATAACTTCCCCAAAGAATCATCATCATCATCATCATCATCATCATCATCATCACTAACCATGGGCTCAGCGCCTGTTGGTGTCTGATGCCTCTCTGACTATTTCCTTCAGTCTTTCCCTGTCCAGTGCGGAGTGGCTTAGTTTCTGTAGACTAGCTCCGCACCAATCTACTACATCATCTATTCATTCTGTGTGGGGTCTGCCTCTCCTATTCTAACCGTTCATTATCCCTGTAGCCAGACAGCCAGCCCCCTCTCAGACCAGCATTGCTGGGAACACAAGGGAGCCAAAACAACAGGGCACTTAACATAAATTCCAGCACAGCCTTTGAAGCTGTGAGAAGCACAGGTGTGCTGCTGCAATGTGCCTCTGGGAACATATACAACGATTAGGCTCACAGCAGACAGAGAAGCTGTGACAGACATGGCTCTTAGCCCCTACTAAATAACGTGATGCACACACACCCACATCCTAGGTGGGAAAATATTTACCCTAATAAAAGAATGTCCAGTAGTCGAAACTTATTGTTTCTCTCCCTTGCAAGTGTAAACTACTCTTGCGAGAGCTGGCGTCACCCAGACAGACCAGCCCCAATTTGGCATAAGAAAGGAGAAAGAGAATAAAGGAGTACAGAGGTATAAGTATGGGACCTACAGCACCATGATTTTTGAGTGCTTTTCACTATCTATCTGCTGGTCAGATAAGTGACAGCCTCCCAAGGCTTCTGCAGCTAAGAGGGTCCCTGAGCCTTGTCCCTTATTCGTCTTTCCGCGGAATTGAGTGACCGATCCTGGCTTGGCACCGCTGGAATCGAGAGATGCAAGGAGGGTAAGAAGCACCCACACCTGATCTCCTATCTTTAGTGTACACATATTTTGAAATAGAGCTCTATACTTTGTTGTCTTTCTTTGGGATTGTGGCTTCAGCTTTGTAACTTGTTTGTGTAACATCTATACATTTAAATAAGTAGGCACTAGCAATTTTGTAACCACATGATTAGAATCTAGTTTAATAAATTTTGGTAACCATTTGTGCATAAGCCTGACTTGTTTCTCTGGTTTACTGTAAAGCAGCCAACACAATTAAAGAACCTCAGCCGTTTTGGCTATAAAGCCTGGCCATTAGGTGAGAGTACTAAGAGCCTAGCGTTGAGTTGTGCCGCCTCCACGGGGCAAACTCTTGGGGCGCCTGTCAGTCAATCCTGACTGCCCACTGCGAAGGAGCTCTGAGCTCTAGCAGTTAAAGTCACGGGTGTGGAAAGGCTCTTAGTGCTGCCATTGGGGCACCTGTCAGTCAGCGTTGACTGCCCACTGCGAAGGAGCTCTGAGCTCTAGCAGTTAAAGTCACGGGTGGTTAGGACCTTGGGGCATCCGTCAGCCTAGCCCGGGCTGCCCGCCACGAAGGGACAGTGCGTCCTAGCGGTTAAAGTCACGGATGGTATAAAACGGGCATAGCTGGCACCTCACCAAACATCCTTGGCCATCGGCTAACAATCCCAAATACCAGGGTCTTGATTTTTCATTCATCATTCATTCTGCAAATATGCTCAAATAGTTGTAGCTTCCATTTTATAACCTTCTGCCGCAGGTTCACTTTTGGCTGTATCTTTCTATATAATTCCTCACTGGTGACCTTCTGCATCCATCCTATTCTCGGAATCTTTTTATAACAACTCCTTTCGAACGCCAATATTCTTTTCGAATCTTTCTTTATCACCCATGTTGCACATCCATACAACATGCTGCTGAATACACATTTTCAAGGCACTCAGCTTCATTCTTAAGCTAATCGCTTTGCTTTTCCAGATCTTATCCATAGTCTTCAAACTCGCTATTGCTTTCCCAGATCTTATCCATAGTCTTCAAACTCGCTTTTGCTTTTGCTCTTCTAGTCATTAGTTCCTTCTTACAGTCTAGATCATACATTATGTTGTTCCCCGGACATGTGAACTTCTCTACATTTTCTAGTTCAATACCATTGACAATGATCTTCCTTCCTATTTCCTTATCTCCAAATACCATTGTTTTTGTTTTATCGATGTTCAAAATCAGTCCGTACCGCTTCCCTTCTTCATTTAACACCTGCACTGTTTTCACTAGCTTCTCCTCATCTTCCTCAATGATAACTATGTCAACCATGAAGCTCAAGTTATTAATTCTTTTCCTGTGCACAGATACCCTTTCTACCTCTTCCTTGATCTTGTCCATCATTCTATCCAGATGTGCGATGAAAGTACTTGGCAATACTGGATCTCCTAGTCTCGTACCTCTACTTGTTTTCAACCAGCTTCCCAACTCCCCACATATTCTCACCACTGCCTCTGCATTGTCATTGATATCCTTCAACAACTGTATCAGTCTGCTATCCACTCTGTATGACTCCAACACTGCCCAAGTCACTTTCTGATCTATACCGTCAAATGCCTTTTGAAAAGCGACAAAGCAAGTGTATATGTTCTTGTTTTTTCATCAGACTTTTTCCGCTATCAGTCTTAGTGCCAATGTCTGCTGTATGGTACTTCTTTCTTTTTTGAACCCCACTTGCTCAGCTGCTATATGCTTTTCTATCTGCGATCTTAGTCTTTGTGACAGTATCATCATCAGCACCTTGCCTAGATGACTCGTTAGTGCAATTGTTCTGTACTTCTTGCACTCCAATGTACTTCCTTTCTTGGGTATTGTCAGTAGCACAGATCTTGTCCATTCCTTAGGCACCTTCCTTTTTTTCCATGCTATGTTACATAGTCAGTGTATTTCCTGAATCATGCTTTTTCTCCTACATTTGATCATCTCTCTCATGATCTTATCATTTCCAGGGCTCTTGTTATTCTTTAGTCATTTCGCTTCTTTTTCTACTTCATTCTTCGAAATATCAGTCTCGATCTCGATGCTCAGTGGAGATCTCTCTTTCAGTTCTTCAATCAGTCTCCCTGAGACACTTGGGTCCAACAGTGCGTTGTATACGTCAGTGCAATATCTCGTCCATTGCTGCACAATCTTCTCCCTGTTCATGAGCACTTCTTCGTTCTCATCTTTGATTGCCATCTGCTTTGGTTGACATTTTCTATTAATATTCCCAGTAGTCTTATACACCCCCCTAGTCTTATATTCGCAATAATACCTCTCTATATCTTCACATCCAAAGAATGAATAAACACAAATCAGATATTAGGAATCTGAATACACATAAACCTGTGAGTGAGCATTTCAATCTAGCAGGTCATAGCATCCACAATTTGAAAGTGTGTGCATTCTAAAACACCAGTTTACAAAGGGAGACATCTGAATTAGAGTTCATTCTTGAATATGATACTTTTCACCTTTCACTTAACAAAGATATCTGTTACCTTACACATTGCAAGGACAGTTTCCTCAACTTTGATATTCATAGTGATCTCAGGCAGCCCACTTACCTTGACAGACACTTGGAGAAACTGATTTTCTTCTCCCTCTCCCCCACCCCTCTTTCTGTTATATTTATCTGATTCTTTAGCTTTTATTTCTTTTTTTCCTATCTTTCTGTTAAATTCTGTTAGTCTCTGTTATCAGTTATCATTCATCAAGGTTTTCCAGGTTTGAAGAAGTGGATCTGTGCCACAAAAGCTCATTACCTAATAAATTATATCCTTGGTCTTTAAAGTGCTACAGGAGTGCTTTTTTATTTTGTGAAGATATAGACTAACATGGGTACTTCTCTTGGACTCTCTCCACCGTGTGTGGATGGCGAGTTAAGGCAGAGTTATATTCTGGGAGAACCTTGCCCAAGACCATCTGCAGTGCAGAACGGTAATCTGTGAAGGATTGGTGCAATTGAGAGGTCCCGACACAATGCAGATTGTGAGCAACGGAGAAGAAAAGGGCATCAAAAACTGCCCCATGCCCATCCAACAGCTACTAACACCTGCCCCTTCTGTGATAAGATATGTGGCTCCAGAATCGGGATGATCAGCCATCAAAGGACTCACAAATAGGAAGGTGACATGAAAATGTCCTACTCATAATTGAGCGACTGCCAAGAAGACCAAGAAGAAGATTCTGGGCTGATTTGAGCTTCTTTTTAGGCAGACATTCAACCTTTGTTTTACATAATGATTATGAATTCTTTACTTATAGAATGCTTCTATGTTTAGGAAAAATTAAATTAGTTGACACTTTTCTTTTAACTGTATCAGTTTCAATTAAAATTAATTGAAGATGGATCCTTTAAGTGTCTCAGTGAATCGCCGCTTAACCCCTACCTAAAATAAGACATAGCCCACTCAAACACCAAGAACATTCTTCTCTCTGGAGTGCTGACTGTTATCATGAGCTTGTGCAATACCTGGCAAATGTATGGTAGCCTGGCATGGTATTTAGATGTTAATTCAATATAAATGTTTAAATAGAACTTAGGTATTTAAAATTAAAAAAAAAAATTGCAGAGGAGGTAATTTCTTTGCCTCTCTGTGCTTCAGCTTCCCCATCTTTAGAATGAGATTAATCATATTGACCTCCTTTGTGAAGCACTTTGAGATCATCTAATGAAAAGCGCTGTGTAAGAGTTAGTCTTGGTCAAATTAATATTTTAGGCGTAAGTGGCCGGAGCCCTGTTGATTTTGGTGGAAACTAGGATAAAGGTGGATAAAGGGAATCCCTGCCAGTTCTTTGGCAGAGCCATTGCCACCAGCCCCTCTGCTATGGTGTATACATTAAAAGACTGGTAGTTTGCATTCAAAGAAGTGCCAGACCCTTCTTGAGCAACAGATACAAAACCCAAAGACTTATCTCCACTGCTATGATGATCAATCTTCCCCAGAATAAACCCTTCATGAGTCATGAGTCCTACAAATGGCTTTCATAATATGTGTTACTCATCCAGTGCCTTAAATGCCCCACCAAATGTAGAGGTGAAACCTAACAATAACCATATGCTTGAATTAATTCTCACAGAAAAATAGGACAAAGCCATCCTACCAGCACTGAGACCTACAAGAACCCTGTTTAGCTGCTGCCAAACCCTGACAGTGCCTACACTGTTGTATAAAAGTCTGTTTACCATATATATTTCTGTCACTAAGCATGTGCAATATAACCTCAACCTAGGTATCCTGCTTAAGCCCCAGTGTGATCCTGACTCCATATGGAGATAGGCACTGTACTACCTATTTCAGCTCCAGGACCTGATCCAGTACACCTGTTCTGGGCATGATCAGTCATTCATCTCTGATCAAAATGAGCAAGCACATATGTGATGGGAGTGGGGACAAACAGGCCTCCCTCGTAACTCTGGGCCCAGTGCTTAATGTACTCACCCAGGTTGAGTGTGATACTAGTTCTCCACCACTTTGTTGCTGCAGGAAGAAGGTGCTAGGGTTGGGGTTTACTGTCTCGCTTAACCACCACTCTATGTTATCTTCTGATGTGAGTGTCAGTCCTTCTTGTTGAACTTATTCCACTTTGTAGTTAAATGTGTGCTGGGCCAGTGAGAATGACCCAGCACATCAGTAGTTAGGGCACTCTACTGATAGGTGGGAAATCCTGTTTAATTTTTTTCTCAGCAAATGGAGCTTTAGGTGCTGAACTCTGTGAGAGGATTAGGGCCTAGATCTCACTTTCACTGGCTTTTGCTCTCCCTCTTGCCAATGCATGTATATGCACTTAGGTGCACACACACAGGTATGCCGTATTTTCTTTTGTCAGAGATGAGTCATTTTGAAAATGTCCTTATGTATTTTACCACATGAAGCTCATCCTTTGTTAGTGTTTCTGGGATAAGTGAGGTGCTAAATTTTTGTTCTGCAATTTATGTATACTATTGTTTTCTATGCCAAATGTTTACCCATGTTGCTTTACTGTTTTGGTATAATGGTAATTTAATCAAGCTTTTAGACAATAATGTGTGAAGCATTAAACAGAAAAGAGCTGAGATTCAACTAATTTTTCAACTGATTAAGTTTTAATTAGGGGATAAGGCATCTCATCAAATGAGATGGGGTGTGGATTTGTGTGTGTGTGAAAGGTCATGTGAAAATCCTCCAAACAAAAGTTGGAAATGTAGCACAATTTTGTCAGCTAAGACAGTCACTGAACCATCCAACAAAACAGTTACATTGCCCTTCATCAATTTTTAATGCTGCTTCTGGCTACAAAACTCTGCCAGCATACAGATGAAGATGTCCGGATGTATCGGTATGCAAAGCCATAAGTTGTCTTTTCCCGTTCTGCAGCAGTTGGCCAAAGTTAAGGTTTCAGAACAACTTACAGAACCTGAAAATCATGTCGGGTGTGTCGGCACAAATCTTCGAAATAGCCATGCTAAAGGCCATTTCGAAGATTACTAATGAGGCGCTGAATTGAATATTCAGCGCCTCATTAGCATTAGGATACTTCCAGCTGCAGCGCTTCAAAAGCCCCGCTTTCAAAAGTGCGCGGCTCGGCGCAGCTACATGGGGGTCCTTTTCGAAAGGATCCTGCAAGTTTCGAAATCTCCTTATCCTGATCACTGATCGGAATAAGGCGATTTCGAAAGGGGTGGGTCCTTTCAAAAAGAACCCCCGTGTAGTCGCTCCGAGCCATGGGCTTTCGAAAGCGGGGCTTTCGAAGTGCTGTGGCTGGAAGTGTTCTAATGTTAATGAGGTGCTGAATATTCAATTCAGCGCCTCATCAGTAATCTTTGAAATATTGCTATTTCGAAGATTTGTGCCCGTGTAGACACAGCCTTCAAGATTGTTTTCTCTCTAATCTTCCCCTATGTAAATTCACTCATGTATTGAGCATAGTGCTGACTACACTTCCTGCATACTCGCAAGCCCTAATGGCTTGGTAGATTTTTGATATTTTTAAACTTGTCTTAAGGCCAAATCCTCTGTTGGGTAACTACAACAGCAAAGAACTTGTCCCACAATTAGTTTATCTAGACTTTAGTTTTTGTTGGCAATAATTGAAAAGTGAAGGAAATTAAGAGAGATGCTTCTTCATTAATCGTAAGAATGTTTTCTAATTCCAGTTAGAAGGATTAGCTGTATGTCACTACTGTTACCTAGATCGAAGAATTTTAGGCAAAACACCATGACACATTACTTTAATCCCTAAATCTGAATTACTAGATGAGAGTACAAAAGGATTGGAGTTGCTGAACCTTTGCAAATTTGCAGTAGGCAACCAAACAGAGGAAGTATCATTACAGATATATATGCCCTGTGTCTACACGTGCCCCTTCCTTTTGAAAGGGGCATGTTAATGAGTGGGTTGGAAAGATGCTAATGAGGTGCTGCAATGAATATGCAGTGCCTCATTAGCATAATGGCGGCCATGGCAATTTGAAAGTGCAGCTTTTTGAATTGTGCACTGCCCGTGGAGACGGGACCTTCCGAAAGGACCTCCAAGTTTTCAAAAGCCCTTCTTCCGATCACCAGATAGGAAGAAGGTCTTTCAAAAACTGGGGGAGTCCTTTCAGAAGGTCCCGTCTCCATGGGTGGCACACGATTCAAAAAGCCACACTTTAGAATCGCCGTGGCTGCTATTAGCATCTTTCAAACCCGCTCATTAACATGCCTCTTTCGAAAGGAAGGGGCACATGTAGACCCACTCACGGAGTCATGTCAAAGAACCTAATAATATTAATTCCAAGTTCTTTAGAACAACTCTACCAGAGCAGAAAACAATGTCATTTTGATGACTTACTTTTAGGGAAATAGCATCAGAATAATCACCCTAGACCATTTTAATTTGATTCCTTCTGATTAGAGTTCTCTGTAGATACTACTGATGTGTCTGAAAAAACACTGATTAAATCAAACCCTTTTCAAAGACTGCTCATATTTGAGCTTGAACCAAAACCTACTGAAATAACTGGGCTTTTGATCAGACTCAATAACAAATACTGTAAATGCTAACCTAAGCACCTTAAATAAATGAGCTTTGCATGTCAGAAGTAAACTCCATGTATCACTTGTTTTGGAAAATTTTTTAAAATAACAAGGGACTTTACAATTTCACAATGAATGCATGAGTCACAAGGAAGAGAAAACATAATAGTCTTCTATGAAATAATTCTTGAAATTATTCCGATTTTTTAGTCTTGTATTCATGGTTTTTCCTCTCTCTATCTAACTAAGCAATGAAACAGCAGCTGAAATATGAGTAGTTTACGAGGGGATATCCCTGGGCATGGCACTCACTGACTTGAATGAACTTTGGTGGAAGCTGGATTAGGTGCGCAGCATTTCACATTTCAGCAGGTAAGCTCCCATTGATGTCAGTGGGAGTTGGTCTGACCAACTAGGGACTAATCCAAGTTTATTGGCAGTCAGTGGAAAAACTCCCAGTGATTCAACAGGCTTTATATTAGGACCTAAGACAGCAATTGTAGATAACATTTTAGCTTTCCAAAGGGACATTTCTTTGTAGCTCTGCAGATGGACCATGCATCACCATGCTTTTGGAAGGCTAAATTTGACAAACATAAGCTGCCTGTTAAACTGAGCTATCGCTTAATGGGTTTTTTTGTTTTTTTTTGGAAGGTGTTACGGTCAGCTAGCTGAGTGTCTGTAGCAAGTGTTTATCTGGACTAATAGATCTGAAGCAGTTGATGAACAACAGCCTGCATTTAGCATAGTGACACTAGGGACAAAAATATCAAAGGGATATGAGAGCAGCTTGTGGGACTCTTGACATTTCAGAAACCTATGACTAGGTTGCCCAGATGGCATTGGGTTGTCGGAAGGCTCCACATATTGCCTTTTCAGTTTTCTTAGAACAGACACCAATGCACAAAGCAATATTTGGCCAACAGTTGTGAGGCTCTTTGTCAATTCTTTTTCTTCCCAGAGATAACTCCCATCAGATGGTAATATATAGCTCAAGAATACATGCCCTGGAATGTAAATTCAACCCTTTGACCAGTAATCCTCCCATCCATATGTTTTCTCGAAGGATAACATGGAATGACAGCACCTTATCTGTAACTCCTGGATCAGTTGTTCACATTTGAGCTATTAAGGGGAAAACATCATTTTCAGCCATTGTAGATGTGATTTGTTTTATAAAAATGAAAATAGCTAACAGCCATACCTACACCTCTTGGGTTACGTTTTTATTCCCCAAATGCGTGACAGATAAAACAAACACAAAAGTGGGTTATAAAAACAAAAACTAAGCCAAAAAATAAACATGACTGATGGGTAATAACAAATACCCTGACTCATAGATCTTCAAGAACTGTTAGGCTCTGAAGCTCCTGAAACTCTAGGGACATTCCTAAGATCACCAAACTGTATTTATACCCCTCATGTGAAACAATGGTGTTAGCACTACCAGAATTTGACATTTGAGCAGACAACAGAAAAATGCAATTGAGTTTATTATTTGTATTACCATGGTGCTAGGGGTTGTAGTCTTAATCCAGGACCCCATTGTGCTAGGTGCAGTAGGTACATAGAAGAAAAAGGTGGCTCGTGCCCCAAAGATCATACAAAGTATAAATCAAGAGATGATGAAGTGGGTCTTTGCCCACAAAAGCTTATGCTCCAAAATATCTATTGGTCTATAAGGTGCCACAGGACTTCTTGTTGTTTACACAGACAGGATCATACATTAGACCTCATTTTGACTGGCCAATAATCAATATGTATTCACATGTGCCACAGAGAGAGAGAAATTTGTTATTGGCTCTTTATATAATAACCAAGTATGGTGACACTAAAACTGGTATAGTGAAAGAACTGTCCAGCATGATCAAAAGTTTGATACAGCTACCAGAGCAGCAATTCATTAATCAAACTCAGAACTATTTCTCCCTGGCTACGTCTACACGTGCACCCAACTTCGAAATAGCTTATGTCGATGTTGCGACATCGAAATAGGCTATTTCGATGAATAACGTCTACACGTCCTCCAGGGCTGGCAACGTCGATGTTCAACTTCGACGTTGCTCAGCCCAACATCGAAATAGGCACAGCGAGGGAACGTCTACACGCCAAAGTAGCACACATCGAAATAAGGGAGCCAGGCACAGCTGCAGACAGGGTCACGGGGCGGACTCAACAGCAAGTCGCTCCCTTAAAGGGCCCCTCCCAGACACACTTTCATTAAACAGTGCAAGATACACAGAGCCAACAACTAGTTGCAGACCCTGTATATGCAGCAGGGACCCCCAGCTGCAGCAGCAGCAGCCAGAAGCCCTGGGCTAAGGGCTGCTGCCCACGGTGACCACAGAGCCCCGCAAGGGCTGGAGAGAGAGTATCTCTCAACCCCCCAGCTGATGGCCGCCATGGAGGACCCCGCTATTTCGATGTTGCGGGACGCGGATCGTCTACACGTCCCTACTTCGATGTTGAACGTCGAAGTAGGGCGCTATTCCCATCCCCTCATGGGGTTAGCGACTTCGACGTCTCGCTGCCTAACGTCGATTTCAACTTCGAAATAGCGCCCAACACGTGTAGACGTGACGGGCGCTATTTCGAAGTTACTGCCACTACTTCGAAGTAGCGTGCACGTGTAGACACAGCTCCTGTGTCCATGCTAGGTAACCAGGCAACATCCTCAAATTTCAAGGAAGCCAACAAATGTATGCTTTTTTAAAAAATTTCAACTGGGTGATCAGGGCACTGCTTCATTGGTGCCTTTAAGGCTGCTAGCATTTCCTTGCTTGTCTAAATACTTTCATAACTAAAGAAAAGATGAGGCTGATGGTAAAGTAAGCAGCTAAAGACAAATGTTAATCCTGTACAAATCAATGGCAAAACTCTAGTGGGTTATGGACTTAGGCCATCCTAGTCAAATCCAGCTAATTTAGCTATGTCTTTTTGGTGAGAGAAACTAAATTTTGATGTGAAATAATTTAATACAGACATTTAATTCTCTCTCTCTCTCTCTCTCTCTCTCTCTGAATACTCTATTTTCTACTTGCCTACTTTTTAAAGCAATTGCATCAATGGGAAGTCACAATCATGAAATATTAGTGGTAGCCTGTGTGCCACTTCCAAAAATTACTAATCTGCTTTAAAGCCTACAGTTTTACTTAACATTTGGACCTTAAGTGACAGACTGCCTGGTAATATTGGTGGAACAGGCCTGAGAATTCAGTATTCCTGTCCTTTCTCTTCTAAGAGTCTTGTGGTTTCAAGGCACATGGTGCTTTGTCCTCAAACAAGCTTTTGTTTTGGAGGGCAAGGGGAATTTGGTACTTAGTGGAATATTTGAGGAATCACAGGACTTCAAGAGACCTCAGGAGGCCATCGAATCCAGCCCTCTGCTCAAATCATCCCAGCCAGGACTTAAAAACCTCTAGGGATGGAGAATCCACCACACTCTCTAGGTAATGCATTCCAGGGCTTCACCACTCTCTTGGTGAAATAGTTTTTCCTAACATCCAACGTAGACCTCCCGCCCACCACAACTTGAGACCATTGCTCCGTCTTCTGCCATTCGTCACCAATGAGAATTGCCTCTCTCCATCCTCCTTAAGAACTTGCTTCAGGAAGTTGACTATCAAATCACCTCTCACTCTTCTCTGCTGAAAACTAAATAAGCCCAAATCCCTCAGCCTCTTCTGATAGGTCACATGCTCCAGCCCCGTAATTATTTTGGTTTCCCTCCAAATGCAAACAAATGGATGTCAAACACGTGTCTTTGCTTCCTAACAAAAATATTATTTTAGACAGTCTGTTCTTTTTATTGGTCAGCTTTCTGTGTTGGTGTATCAGATGCTTTGTTCCTTGTATAAATCTACTTTTAACTATAAATGGGGGTGATAAAGTAAGGGAAGGAGAACTTGTTCAGGCAAACTATCTGCTTTATAATTTAATCCATTCTTCAAATCATACACATTTGAATTAGTCTGCATGAAACACATTTTTCTTCATTACAGACCTCTTGTCCCACAGACTCACCACCGCCCATCTTCCAGAAATCCTGATCTCACTTCTCTGTTTCCTTGGTCCTTGCTCTCACGCTTGTCAAAGGCCTCTTCTCCATTCATTTCTAATAAATAAACATTAATACCTAGGTCTTACACAGCGCTTTGCAAAGGATCTTGAAGCTCTTGAAGGAGGTCACAATTCTTACCCGTATTTTGCAGGTGGGGAAATCAAGCTGTGGAGCAGTGAACTGACTTGCCCAAGGTCTCCAGCTCCAGTGCTCCATTCACTAAGCCACGTTGCCTCCTTCATGACAATCTTCTTGACACTGGAAATGTTTGTTGTGTTCAAAAATATTTGTTGTGTTCGGGAAAGACATGCAATCTATTGGAGCCCACTACAGGGTTCATGTCAATGGGTAACATTGAGTAAGGATGAGCTTCTATTTTTAAGTTTTGAGTTCACTCAAATGTTGTCTATTTTAAATTTAGAAAGGGTAAAATAGGCCCATTGAAAGAAAGCTGGCAAAAGTTGGTAATGCCAGGAATAAATTTCATCCTCTTCTGTACTATATACTCTAAAAAGTAGTTATCCACTGTTTTGAACTAGAATTCTTAACTGACTTTTATGTTCTCATTGTTTCCTCCATCCCCATTGATAAGGGGGGATTAGCTCACAGAGGTGGGAATAGAGGGGGACATAAAAATCCAAGATCATTGTGAAGCTGTAATGTGAAATTAGTGATTCACAGCATTAACACACATGGATAAGGGCTTGCTTTATTCCTTAAATGATTTTAGTGTGTTTATGTGCAAATTGCAATCCCCTAAAGAGTTAAAAGTGTTTGTTTCACAGGAAATTGGAAGAAATTTATGTGCGCAAGTGAAACCGAAAGGTCGAATGTGTGACTCATGTCTATTGACAGATGGAATGAGCATAACATAAGCAGACAGTGACTAGAAAACAAGCAGGTTGTGTGAAAGTATTTTTAGAGACTAATTTCTACCCAGCTGTGTCATCTATGAATGGAAGAAGTTTGTGAAAGTTACCTAGAAGATACCTAATTTCTACCAAGTGAAAATTAATGGTGACTATTTTGCACAAATCATGTCATAGTATGTCAAGGATTTCGTAACTTAGTTCCATGTTCACACCAATGTTTTAACAGAACCCCACTGAAGTAAATATGTAGGAAAAAATAATTTAAAGAGCATAATAATCATATAAGTACTTTTTAATTTCTTCAGACCCCTTGTTGTTTCCCCTTTTTCCTCTGTTGAATCTCACTTAATTGGTTTCTTCCCTATCTCTGGCTCGCTTAAAATATCAGAATGGGTATGGGTTGCTTATAAGTATTAGAAAAAGTACCTATGTTGGAAATATGAAAATACAGAAATACTCCTGCCTGTCACCACAGTGCATGTACAAGGTAATTGTCTTTCCAGCAAGAGTAATTACTGGGAATATTGGTAATAGTTACCAATTATAAATGTGCTGTGCTGTATTTTGAAAATTTGTACATAGTATTTGCCTCAGGTTCCAGGGCACTAATTTCTGGCTTCACAGAATCATAAGACTGGAAGGTACGTCCAGGGGCCATCTACTCCATTCGTCTGCATTCACAGAAGGACTAACTCTTAACTAAACTATCCCTGATAGGTATTTGTCTTACCTGCTCTTAAAAATCTTTAATGATGGAGAATCCACAATATCCCTATGCAATTTATTCCAGTATTTAACCAACCTGACAGGAATATTTTTTTCCAATGTCCATCCTAAACCACCCTTGCTAGAATTTAAGGCCATTGCTTCTTGTCTTATCTTGACAGAACGGCCACCCATAACACAGTCAGACAGGGTCTTACAGCCATCACTTCCTTCTGGGAGCCCCGGTCAGATGCACCCTTAAAGGCCTTCACACAGACGCCTGTTCCTTGCCGGTGCTGAAGCATGCCTACTTCCACGAAGGATGGCACAGGTGCTAGAGGAGGGTTTCTATACTTGCTGAGAGGCATAGCATTTTCCGGCTAGCCATGGTGCCAGAACACCTCTCGGACTTGCACTGGCCCACCCAGAGGTGCTTCAGCATCTGGTGAACCTGATCATGGCCGTCTTCCTCTTCCTCAGCGAGGCTGAGCCAGACACCTCCATTGAGGAGCACACCGTTGCTGCTGCTCAGAGAATCACAGAATCATAGGGCTGGAAGGGACCTCAGGAGGTCGTCTAGTCCAGCCCCCTGCTTCAAGCAGGATCAACCCCCCGTAAGTCATCACAGCCAGGACCTTGTCCAGCTGGGACTTAAAAACCTCAAGGGATGGAGAATCCACCACCTCTCTACGCAATGTATAGTTCCACTTGTGCCCACCCTCCAACTGGATGCACACGTGGAGGCACTGCACCAGTTCCAACTGGTGTGGTCATGTGGCATTGGGATGACTAGCCATGGTTCCAGAACTTCCACATGCAGAAGTCCACCTTTCTGGAGCTCTGTGCCTGGCTCCGCACCAGTCCTCTGGAGACAGGACCTCTGGCTGGGGCCCAGCATCCCCATGGAGAAGCAGGTGGCAGTTGCCCTCTGGAAGCTTGCCAACCCTGACAGGTGCCGCTTGGTGTTTGGTGTGGGGAGGTCCACTGTTGGGGCCCTCCTCATGAAGGTAACACACTCTCAGGCTGCAGTCCCTGCATGGGGAGGATGTCGCCCCCAACAGGGACCCTTGGGAAGTGGGGTTGGGACTTCAAGGGCTGAAATGGGGACAAAGCCCCATCCCTGCGGGACAGTGGCATCTCACTCTCACACAGCCCTGCTGCTGGGGGGGGGGCAGCCTCATGGAGCAGGGGATCCCAGAGAGCTCAGGGGGAGAGAACAGGAGGGGGAAAGGGACCCCCAGGGCTCAGGGCCTCCCTCTGTAGTCTCCGATGTGTGTTTGGTCCCCTCCCTTAGCTGGTTGTGACAGCCATCAACACCATCTTGCTGTGGAGGGTTGTCCTTCTGGCAGATGTGGATGCAGTCATGGCCAGATTTGTCAACCTAGGGTTCCTGAACTGCTTCAGGGCTACTGCTGTGACCCACATCTCAATCTGTGGCCTGGACCACAGCACAGCAAAGTGTACTTACAGAAAGGGGTACTTCTCCACAGTGCTGCAAGCCCTTGTCAATCACTGTGGACACTTCATAGACATTTATGGCAGGGACGACAGTGGCAGGGGCATCATCCATGAGTGGCTGGGCCATCATGTCCCACCAGACGCTGGTGGCAGCATCAAAGCAGGACATGAGTTGGTCCCAGGCCTGCAATTGCCACTGCTGGTCATCCTGTACACAACACTCCAGGAGTTCTGTCATCCTCCAGAAGGCCACATTTTGGTTTCTCTGGATGTCCTCCTGCACCCTGTGATGACCCTTCCAGCTGTGGGCCGACTCTGGTGCTCGGATGGAGCTGGCTCCCCCGGTGATGGTGCAAGGCTAGCTTGATCTGGTGCTGGAGTGGGGAAAGCATGCCCTGGCAGGGAGGTGGGGCTGGCTCGGCCTTTGGAAAGTGCAGGTCCAGCTGTAAAGAAGACAAAAAGGAGAGAGATGTTCATGAAACACAGCCCCTCAGGCCCTGCCCCTCACCATGTGCAGCAACCAACACCCACCAGGCAAAGGGACAGGAATGTCCCAAGAGCAAGGCCATGTGTGGCCTGCACTATGGGCCTTGCCAAAGAGGGAGCTCCATGGTGCCTCCAGGACTGTGCTGACCACAGTTGTCCCCTCCCACCACTTGATGGGCTAGCAGTCAAGGGAGGTGTCTGGCCATAGAGGGGTCCCCTCATAGATGGCAGGTGAATTGGAAGCAGCCTGGCCCTTCCCACCCCCACACCCCTGTGGCTCACAGCACTTTGTGGGAACAGATACTGCCTCTTCCCTATGGGCATGCCTGCATGGTGGGAGCCACATTCCTTGGGGTGTCTGGGATCAGGCTGTCACCTTGTGGCTAGCCATGGGGCTACATCCAGCCTCCTGGGAGGCTAGCAGCAGGCTGGTGCCCATGTCTGGGGGCTGTCTGCTGGATCTGGGTGGCACACACTACTTTGCATGTGCTTTCTTGTGCTGGGACTGCAGAGCAAAGTCCCTCCTGAGCTGGCCGGGTGACACTCAGAGTACGCCCCATCTGCGCCTGCCACCCATGCCCTGGGGTGTGTGATGCGTGGGCTACATGCTAGAGGGACCCTCGCCAGCTCTGAGGATACCCTGGAGTTGGCCTGGCCAGTGGGGACTGACTCCTGCATGATGACCAGTGTGCTGCTGCTAGCCTTGGAGGCCATGTCTGCCTCTGGCTCTGGCAGAGGTTCAGGCTCAGAGTGCTGCTCCTCCTCCTCCTCTGGGGGCTCTAGCTGCAGGTGGGGCTGGGCCTCTCACACCATGTTGACAGGACATGTGCGTAGTTATGTTTCCCCCCAGGATGTCATTCACCTTGTTGTAGTAGGACTGTTGTGCTGCATCCCAGGCCTGGGTGTAGCCCTGGTGAAGTTCTTTAACTTTTGCCTGAACCTGTTCCATGCTGTAGTTGGGGCGGCCTCATTCCACAAGGGTGATGGCCATCTGGGTGTAGGCTGGAGCAGTACAGTGCTTGTGCTTGGGCTAGAGGAGCATGTCCTTTTTGTCCCACAAGTCCAAGAGGGCCTGCACCCTAATCAAGGAAGGAGCCCACTGCTTGGTGCCCCAGGGTGACTCCTGGAACCCCTGCAGCTGGTCCCTCAAGGGCCTGGGGTTGTCTTGGCGTGCCTATCTGTTTGCCATCTGCAAGGGCTCTATCACAAGGAGTGTCTGTGAAGGTGTAGGGCACTGCAGCCTGTAGCTCTGCTTCTCCCACACCCTCAGCTTCCTGCCACAGGGTTTTCTGCAGCTTTAAGAGGCGTCAGCAGCAGGAACTATAGAACACTGATTGCTATGGACAGTGTCCCCCTGGGCACCTGTGTGGCAGGCTGGATGGATTTTCTGTCCTAAGAAGGCCCCACAGAATGCCCACACTGGTTTCCTGTCCACATATCTGTCGACAGAGACATTATGCCTCATGGGGAGTGGGCTACAGCTGGCAACAAAAGTGCTGTGTTCTGTCAATTTAGTGCTGGCAAAACACCTTGGTAATCTGGATGCTGTGTGAGTCTTGTTAACAAAATGCCAGTTTTGTTGACAAACCCCATTCATGAAGACATAGTCTTAATTATCTTCTCTGGACCTTCTCCAATTTGTCACATCTTTCCTAAAATGTGGTGCCCAGAACTGGACATAATATGCCTGTTGAGACCAGTTGCACACTCCAGCTTCCTAATGAGTTCAATAGGAGTTGTAAATGAACATTAAAGGATGCACTTAACTCTAAATGCAGCAAAATATGTTTGATCTCTGCAACATGAGATCAAATTTCAAGGTAGTAACCCATAAATTTCCCAGGAACAAGAATTAAACATATTATTATTATGAAATAGCTTTAATGCTCATTCCTCTCACCCCCTATACCAGAGCACGAACCTTTATGGGGTTCTATCTGAAAATTCTATTTGGTGTAAAAATTCATATTCTTTTTGACAATATATATTTTCAAATATGAGTTACTCAGTATGGTCCTCACTCCCCAGGCCTTGCTACTAAGATACTGTACAGGCACCTGGGCGCTGAACTACCTCCTTCTCTCCACACGTGTGAGTTTCAATGGCTCATCTCTCTGGGGTCCAGTTGCTAGGTTGTTCTTCAGCTATCTCTCTGTTCACCAAGCTACACCTTTTGTTATCTCCAATGATCCGGCTGCAAGCTGATCTCCAACTCTTGACTCCAAATTACCCAGTTATCTGGCTTCGTGCAACAGTGCATGGAGCAAGAGTGCAATCCAGTTAACTCCCTGGTAGAAAAAGATGGGAAAGAAAATGTCCCACGTGGCAGAAACCAATACTCTGGGGATACAGTTACACTACAGTGATCTGTCAACAGAAGTCACTGTCGGAAGGGATTTCCTAACAAAACTTCTGTTGACAGAGTGGCCGGACTGCCTGGCCGCTCTCTTGACAAAACAGGAACCTGACACACACCAGACAGGGCTGCCCATTGTCTTGGATGCCCTGTCTGTGGAGAGAATGTCCTCCAGAGTGTCCATACTGGTTTTTTTTTGTCAACAGACCTGTCCACAAAAGCACTATTCCTCATCTGGGAAAGACAGAAAATTGTCTGCAGATGTGCTGAGTTTTGTTGAGATACTGTTGACAAGTCCCATTTTGTGTGTAGACTCTCCACAAGTTTTGTCTACAAAAAACTTGCTAGTATAACCATAGCCCAGCTGTTTAGCTGCAGCAAAATCCTGACTGTTATAATATAAGAGGCCAGGGGCACCAGGGGCACCAGGGGCAAGTCCTGCCTGACCAATCTGATTAGCTTCTATGACGAGGTAACAAGCTCTGTGGGCTTGAGGAAGTCAGTGGATGTGATATACCTTGACTTCAGCAAGGCTTTTGGTACGGTCTCCCACAACATTCTTGTCCATAAGTTAAGGAAATATGGATTGGGTCCTTGGACTATAAGATGGATAGAAAGCTGCCTTGATGGTCAGGCCCAATGGGTAGTGGTCAATAGCTCAATATCTGGATAGCGGTCTGTTTCAAGTGGAGTGCCTCAAGGCTCGGTTCTGGGGCCGGTGTTATTCAACATCTTTATTAATGACCTGGATGAGGTACTGGATTGCACCCTCAGCAAGTTTGCGGATGACACAAAACTAGGGGGAGAGGTAGATACGTTGGAGGGTAGAGAGAGAATCCAGAGGGACCTGGATAAATTGGAGGACTGGGCCAAAAGAAATCTGATGTGGTTCAATAAGGAGAAGTATAGAGTCCTGCACCTGGGGTGGAAGAATCCCAAACATTGTTACAGGCTGGGGACCGACTGGCTCAGCAGCAGTACGATGGAAAGGGACCTAGGGGTTAGGGTGGATGAAAGGCTGGATATGAGTAAACAGTGTGCCCTTGTAGCCACGAAAGCTAACGGCATACTGGGGTGCATTAGGAGGAGCACTTCGAGCAGATCTAAAGTAGTTATTCCTCTTTATTCGGCACTAGTGAGGCCACATCTGGAATATTGTGTTCAGTGTTGGGCCCCCCAGTATAAAAAGGATGTGGATTTGCTGGAGCAGGTTCAGCGAAGGGCAACAAAAATGATTAAGGGGCTGGAGCACAAGACACCTATGAGGATAGGTTGAGGGATTTGGGCTTGTTTAGTTTACAGAAGAGAAGACTTAGGGGTGATTTAATAGCAGCCTTCAACTTCCTGAAGGGGAGCTCTAAAAAGGAGGGTGAGAAACTGTTCTCAGTGGTGTCAGATGGCAGAACAAGGAGTAATGGTCAGAAGTTGAAGAGGGAAAGGCGTAGGTTAGATATTAGGAAAAACTACTTCACCAGGCGGTTGGTGAAGCATTGGAATGTGTTGCCTAGAGAGGTGGTGGATTCTCCATCCCTTGAGGTTTTTAAGTGCTGGCTGGACAAGGTCCTGGCTGGGCTGACTTAGTAGGGGTTGATCCTGCTTGAAGCACGGGGCTGGACTAGATGACCTCCTGAGGTCCCTTCCAGCCCTGTGATTCTGTGATTCTGTGATAATGGAAAAATACAACATTCGACAGTCATAGAACCTAAGAGGTCTGGGGTCATCCTCTTTTCTAGTTTTTCCAGTTAGAGTTTGAGAGATTAATTATCTCCTCATCCAAGAGGCTTAGAAATTGAACTTTGAAAAAGAATCCGATGTTCCAAAGCCTATATCTGTTGCAGCTATTGAATTCTGCAGGAAATTAAAGTAACTGCAGGCCTCAGATCACACTGCATTTTGTGCTACTGGGAGGCAACAGGTATGTTAGATGTACCCTACTTTCCATTGCTCAGGAAAACACTAGGGCTATGTCTACACAGCACAGTCGACAATGCCACAGCTTTTCCCCACACTCTAAATAGCGCTGCTGGCTTAAGAGTGGTATTTCAGTCACTCTGAAATAATTTTGAAATAATTTACACTATTTGTGTAGTGCACATTGCATAAATTATTTCAAAAATAAATCACAGACATGGCCTAGGAGAGCATCAATCCCTGCTTCTTCTTAGAACATTTGAGAGGTCTGCAAATATTTATTGGAATAAATTCTAACACTATCTACTGTCTAATCAACAGTGTCTTGTGCAAGCAAGACAATGCCGCTATAAAACAAAACATTGACATATAAAAAAGAAGCTAGAAACTTCAGGGGTCAAATTTATTATCATTGTAACTCCAACGACTTCAGTAAAATTACAAATGCAGAAACTCTGGCCCAGTAAATTAAAATCTGCCACGACATTATGTAATATAGTCTTGGAGGAAAAGTTATTAACCTGGTGGCACCTAAGTGTCCAGACAAGTTATTTGATCTCAGGTCATTGCGTCATGTGGTGCATTTCACAGTAGTGGTTTGTGATTAGCAAGACTATTGCAAGAATTCCATGTGCAATCATGAATTTGAGAATTAAGGAATAACTGATACAGATGATTGGTGTGTATTAACAAGGCTATGTAATGGTGTGTGCTTGGATGCTCTTTAATTCAAATGCTATGTACATTGTTAAATGATCCAATGTTACAACAGTTGAGCACAGGCATTTGGAAGAATCATGAAGTGTTTTGATTTTCTTGTTCAGAGAAGTATTGGTAGAGCTGACAAAGGATGTGCAATTCAAACTACAGATTATTACCAACTTTCTTGTTCTGAAAAGGGACTACTAGGTTAATCCAGACTAAAATGTGTTGGCACCACATCCATGAGTAATTGACATGAAACTGTTCTTTACTCCCACTTTCTGATTATCACATCTTGACCATTTTTTTTTACACCTTCACAGAAAAATGTGCCTTCCTAATGTTAGGCGGTGTAAGTCTCATTTTAATTACTGCACTTGGTGCTATTCTTGGCTTGCAGAATTCGTAACTGTGAAGACATTTTGGCCTAAATATTGCTGTTCTTCGTCATGCAAGTGGTCCTTTGCCTTCAGTTGGGGAACATGAATGAAAAAAGTTGAGTTTAGCTCTTCATCTCCGAGTGCTCCTCCTTGCTACCCATCATTCTTACTTATTTTAAATTATTGTCCTTCCTGCACTAAAGAAAATTCTCCACCTCCCACCACAAAATTGGTGCCTTTTCAGCTTGACTTGAAATAATGGCAAGAGAAATGTTGCCTTATGCTAGAAAGATAAACTTAGATCTTAAAACTGATGTGCAGGTAAAAACTTATTTTAGATAAATGGAAAAGTTGGTAGGTTACTGTAAACATGAAACATTAAAAATTCCTATGTTTCTGCTCCAGAAATCTTGATAAAGACATTCTTCCCCCAGACTTCAAGAGCAGTATGACATCCTACAACTGCAGATACAGGCAGATAAGTAAAGCAGAAGTAAATCAGTGTATTTCTATTGAAGTCACTGGGTCTTTGGTTCTTCATAACTGAGGATCCTGCCGTATGTTTTTGTGGATTCATCATATTCCAACTCCTTGCTTGCAGTATACACACTGTACTGTGAATTCTTATTTTAACTTTGATTTCAATGGAAGTTAGGAGACCAAACATTTTGAGGAGCCGGACCTGAGAATCTTATTGTTTGCTCATCATGATGAAGCAGAAAATCCTAAATCTTCATAATTCTTTCACCTTTAAGCACCCCAAAGAATTAAAATCATGAGATGGTTTTAAGTGGTGTAGTTCCTTTTATATCAGCTGAGGATTTGGCCATGGCCTAAAACTAAAGAGACTTTAAAAGCTGACACTTTGCAGGAAGGAAAAGTAGAACCCAAATAGAAATATGATCAAGTCATTAGGACTCACATACTAACTTTTACCACCCGAATGCCGTTCCCCTTTAATGATGCCAAGAGAGAACCCGCTCAATCTATGCTATGAGGGGAAGTATTTCTAGTGGAGACACGGAAGTATTAAGGCTGTTGTACAAGACACTGATGAGTCTTCATCTGGAATACTGTGCACAGTTTTGGTCAGGTGTAAAAAAGTGCTATTAGCACAATCAGTGAAATGCAGAATCTATCTTATGAGATGAAAACAGGCTGAGAAGAGATAAAATTGCTCCTTGAAAATACTTGGGGTGATGGAGACATCAGAGAGGGAGAAGAACTACTTAAGGTAAAGGACAATGGCTGCACAAGTACAGATGCCTAGAAACTGGACATGAGTAAACTGAATTGGGAAACTGGAAAATCGGTTTTGGAATAGCTGCTCACTAGGTGTAGTGGAGAGCAAACCAATCACCTGGTTTTACAATGGGGCTTGCTAGATTCATAGACAAGGTTACGTGATGGTGTGGCCTGTGATAGGACTGGACTTGGAGACCTTGAAGATCTTTTGCAGTTCTGTGTTCATTATCCAGTTCATTTCACCTCTAGCTACCATCCTGCTCTGTAAAGTGTATGTAAAGTGCTGCCAAACCAGAATTTTCCACTCGCTCTCAATTTGCTCAATAATTAATAATTACACGAGGGACAAGGCAGTCGATAATTACGTTCTAGATTTCCCTTGGAAGGCACCCATTCACCAGTGACCATGCCCCACCAGTGACCATGTTTGTTTGTGAAATCACAACCTGAGATGGAAGAGCTTCAGGTCATGGTTTGTCGGGTCTATTTTCCATTGTTTTTCCATTGTACATGTCATTTTATAGATAAGAATAGAATAATTCTGGGTGTCTGTATATCACTGCATTCAGAAGAACCTTTGGCTGGGTTTGGGGAAGAAATGTATGCCTCTCTTCCACTGAAATGAATCTAAGCCACGTTTGAAGTTCAAAAAACACACTGCATTTCCTGTTTGCTTTAGCCTGGCAAATCAATTCCCAGAACTGACTTCTATGCCATTCACACCCATGTCACAGCCATCCCCAAAACCAGATCCTCAGCTTGTGCAAATCCACATGGGCCTCTGACTGAAATGGAGCTAAACAGTTTACAACTGCTCAAGGTTTGCCTGTGTCATTCTGGGGCTGACTGTTATCCCATCAAAGTTCATGGCAAAACCCCTGCATTCTTGGCCTGATGATGAGAAATTGCCATGGACATGACTGCTGTGCATACAAATGGATTTCTTTCTTCACAACAGGTTTTTTTTCCTTTTTGGTTTTTTTAGGTTATTGTTGAATATTCCCTACTTGGTGGAAAGACTCTGTAGAGGTATACTGCATTACCCAAATTTCCCCTTCCATGGTAAAGTGGTTTCTCCTCATGAAACCAGAGATTAGATTTTGGGAACCAATTTAATAAGGTTAACATTGGTTCATAAAGGCATACATACAGTGGCTAAAACATGTTAACAGTCAGAAAGGAAACTTGTGGAATTAGCTAGTTGAAGGAGGATTTTTAACTTTACAGCTCAAATCTGACATTACATTCTGCAAATATACCAAATACTTGCTCTACTAGTGTAAGCTCAGTGAAGCATTAAGTAGAAATATCATAAGCGATTTTTTTAAATAGAACCCTTTCTATTAATTACTCTTGCGTTGAATTTTGTCTGCAGTAAACCAAGAGACATTGAAGACATCACAATGAGAGTATTATTACGCAAGTAACTGTTTGCCCCTCCCAACCCCCTGTTCCTCCAGGAATTGTCAGACTGCTTGAAGTGCTTATGAATGGAAAAAAACAAGTTAGCTGCAAGGTTTAACAGAAATTTATAGCCAAGGTGGCTAATTAATGGCATGACTAGAACTTCCTTAGCTAAAATGTAACTCTGCAAACAGGTTATACTGCTGCTATCTACGTTAAATTTACAAATGGGGAATGTGTATATATAGAAGAGAAACGCTGCCTGATGCAAGACCCTCCCACTTTCTTCACAAAGACCACCGTGCAACTGTGAATAATGAAGTGCATGGACACGTCGGCTATACTAAAGCCTTCTCCTTACCTGATTGATTTATGTATATTTTTTATTAAGCCTTACCAGCTGTTGGTGTAGGAGTAGCACTGCATGCTCAGCTCATAATAATACTTCCTTTTTAACTGCTGCTGCAGCTTTCAGTGACAGTAAATTGGATTTCTTACTTAGCTGTAAAGAGAGCAGTGTTCTGGGAGAAATTTTCAACCCCCCCAACTCCCACATAAAGTCTGAGTAATAAGGTTTTGGGGACACATTGTACACCCCCACAATGCTGTAGAGATAAGCCATAAGGTTGCAGTCCATTGTCTTTGCTTGCTGCTGCTGTTCCATCATATGACTTAGATGAACTGCTTCTGGACCTCGGTGCCCCATACCTGGGGGCAGGGGATCTATGGAACAATTGGCCCCTATTGCAGCACGCTTACTTGGATGAGTACCTTGAGAAAGCTTGCATGGAGCCCACCTTCTTGATGTGCAGAAGATAGGAAGGACCCTGACCTTCCTCAATCCCTCCTCCATGCACCTCTCCAACCACCCATCTCTGTGGGATTCACTGCTGTGGATTCTGTTCTATTCAGGTTCTTTGTCCGTCATCACAATAGCTGAGTCTGAGGCCTGGTGGTCTTGCATGGGTCTTCAGCCAGCAAATAAATTTAATCCCTTTTTTAAACATATCAGGAACATTGTGTCCTCTGAATATGTAGTTAACACTCCCCAAAAGAAAAATGCCCCTCCCTTTATCTACTGATAACATCCCAGTCATAGAAATGCCAAAGCTGAAACATGAAAATTGAAAATGTATGGGCAGAATAAAACAAATTAAAAATGATAGCAAAGTGATCTTTTGGCTAGTTACTCATAGTTCACACAATACAAATCTCTATTGGTTTAATTTATCTGAAGCTGTTGGAGAGAATTTCACCTGCCAGAGTAGTGTGTGACAGAAAGCCGGTGTCCTGCCATTGGGTTGGGGACCAATTTGCAGCAGATTGCACAGGGTTAGTGTTCAACATATATAATAGTTCCATTGTTTTAAACACATTTTCTTTCAAAAGTGCTGCACAGTCCCACAGTATCTGTATAAAGGTCACAAGCATGTTTTCCATCTGTATCATATACAGTATATATGTTTATCTTACATAAACATTGGCTAGTCATGAGGTGACAGGATGAATATAGTGGAATCAAAACAGGCTAATGAAAAGCTAATGAAATGGGACTACTCATGTGAGTAAAGGTTGAAATATTGCTAGCAGTACATTGGTAAAGAACACAGTAATTTAAGGTTAAAAACAAAACAAACAAACAAACAAAAAACAACAACAAAAATGGAGTTTTGGAGAATGTCTTCTAATGTGCTGGCTGAAATGTCAATTCCTAATGTTGATCCTGTTTCTCTTGGGCTGTATTGTCACATTATTATCTGTCCTGTATAAGGGAGGACATAATAAATGCTTCATCCCAGGATCACCTAGAAAATGAAATGTGTCTTAGAGTCTATGGAAAGCAGTTCCCAAAGTGCACCCAGACAGCTAATCTGGATGGTGAATTGGGAAATGGAGCCTTCCCCTCCCTATCTCCTCCCTTGAGTTTCTTGGTGGTGTTTTTATAGTCTAAGCAATTCCAAGTGCTTTCTAATGGAGAAAAAAAATAATAGCAATCGTGTAAAGCCTAGATCCAGAGCCAGTGTTGATTTTCATAATCAGCTACAGCAGAAAACAAAATTACCCAGTCTGAAAATGTCCTGATTGGGTTGCATGAAGCTTCAGCAGCAATGTCTGAGAGAGAGGGAGAGAGAGAGAGAGAGAGGTGTATGTAAAATTAAATGCACAGAGAAGCTTAACAGTGAGCTCTTCATTTTGTAGCTTAAAATCTGTCTGAAACAAACGAGAAGTGACAGCAGAAAATTACTGTAAATGTAAACACCAATGTGCTTAATGATCCAGTAAAGTAGGTTCAGTTCTGGCTGCTAGTAGGCAAATTGTCTTGCTAGTTGACCTGGTCATAACAATGAAAAATAATGTGTCTCTACAGTGCTTTCTCTGTACCAACATTCACTAATTAATCCTCCCAATGCCCCATGAAGTAATTGGGTAAGTTATATTAACTACATTTTCCACATTCAGAAAGCTGAGGAGAAGAGTTTATGTGACTTTCCAAGGATGTACAGTGACTTAGTGGCAAAGCCAATTGTTAGAACTCCAAATTCTGTTCCTGGCTCGTTCCACTGGTGTTTACTAAGCTATAGACAGATTATGAAAGGCACATTAATTACACTAGAACACTGTATATATCTATGAAAAATAATGCAGATATTTTCTGTGAAGACTGTTCACCAGCCAGCTGGGTATTATAAGCACAAACAGGCCCAAGCAATTCAGTCAGGCACAAAAAATAATTGTCCTTGTACAGTTGCTGCTCCAATAATGCTTGAGCTCTGCCACCTGCTAGAACCTTGTAGAGTTCTCTCCCTCTCTGCCTCCTACAGCATGCACTAGAGTTGTATGGATGTGTCCACAATGCACTCTAAACCTAGGTCTGTGGGGCCAAGGCCTGTGGCCTAAGTGTTTCCAAGACTGCGTGAATGTCCACATTCCATCATAAACCTGGGCTTACAGTAGCTGGCCAGGGCCTCACACCCATTCTAATGTGTCTATAGTGTATTATACAGGCCTGACTTGAGCTTGAGCTGTGTCCACACTGCAAAATGCAAGGGGTTTGGACCAGAGTCACACAAAGACTCAAATGTGACTAACTCTCTAGCAATATCCTAGGATCCAGGTGTTGTGTGCTTGATGACCTAGGTCAGTCTGATTTGTATGTGAGTGGAAGGGAGATTTCAGTGTAAACCTGAGTCAGAGCCTAGGCTTAGTGTGCAGTATAAACATTCCTTATGGGTCTGTCTACATTGCAATTAGACACGTAAAGCTGGCCCATGGAGCTAGGAATAAGTGGTAGGTAAATTACTATATAGACATTTGTGTTCAGCCTAAAACCTGCGCTTTGGGACCCCTTTACCTCACAGGGTCTTAGAATTCAGTCTGCAACTGAACCACTCCACAATTAAACAGCTTGAGCTGTACAAGCCTGAATCAGCGAGCAGTGCAGATGTATCCTGTGAGATCAGACAGCCATTATGTACATTGTGTGTGTGCATGCAAGTGTACATTGGGAGTGAGGGAGAAGTACAAGAGACGGGACAGAACTTGGTTACCTACACAATCCAGCACCCTTACAAGCCTTTCAACAACATAGCCTTGCCTTGCAGCACAGCATCCACCCCCCCCCCCCGTCATGACTCTAACAGCCTTACCAAACTCAAGCACCTTGTCCCAGAACCCCAAAAGTATGTTCTGTTTGTGATCATGACCCTAGCCCTAAAATCCTCCATGGCTACAAATGAGAATGGATTTTGGCGGGAGCAAGAAAAGCCATGTGGGATTTTATGTGCTATATGGAGAAAGATCCAGAAGCCCTGGTCTATATAAGATAATGCTGATTAATTTGGTGTCCATTTATTAGTTCCTATATCTGACCAAAAGTACAATCTGGACATGCATGTACCTTATACCTAAGAATCCAGAAATAATAACCCACACATGAAAAATTTGTGAACTGAGTCTTTCATTCTGTTTACTAAGTTACAGGGATAAAAAATAGTTAAGTTGAAAAAAAGTCATTGTGCAAGTTTCCAGGGAGAAAGCAGTTGTTTGTCATGTCTCATCAAAATGTCCCCTCATTATGTCTGTAAACATGCTGTGTGCCTATTAAGTCTGTGTGCCTGCTATTGGGGTTTTTCTCAAGTGACCTTGCCAGCTGACTAATGTATATCTACATGGAAAAATACAAAAGTTGAGTGTTCTTTGAGAGAAATAATGGCACTTTGTGCACAAAGCTTGGTGGTAGCAAATTTGAGAACTTTTAAGTATGTATTGTCATCAGTAATCATGATTGTTTAACTCTAGATCTGACTGGCCCATCGGTATTAGCTAAAAACAATGAGAAAGAATTTGCTCTGTATTGTGGCAATGGTATACCGGCTAACAGAAAGGGACAATCCTCTGAGTCTGAAGCTGACTGGCTTGAAAAAAAAGCACACTGTTTACAGTAATAAGGCCAAAGGAACACCAGAGGAAACACTCCTGCAGCTTAATCAATGATCAGCACTTGAATATAAGTCAAAGATTGTCTAAAATTGCTCCAAATGAGGAATAACTGACGTCAAGAGTTTGCTTGATTTCTTACTGGCTTCACACTGCAGTTGCCTGCAGTGACAAAGTAATAATGGATTCTCTTACTTACAAGATAGAGGGTTTTTATTTGCATTATCACCTAATTTATATAGAGGAGAGGCAAATATGTTCTGTAGCACAGTATTACAGTACATGATCAACCTATACATAGTATCACTTAATGACAATAGTGAAGAACAATCCTGTGATGTGAATGTGAATCTGCACTAGTGGTACCTTTCATTATATGACACCTGCAGTAGTTAATACCACGAGTTAGTTAATGGAATAAGGAGATACAGGGCCAGATTCTCTACTGCTTTATGGCTAAGGCCAAAAATCTGTGAAGATTGGCCCTGAGTCAACACTGGATTCCTGATGTGTCACATTATCAGTTCAATTCTTCTCTTCCCCTTTCCTCTGTCCTTCTCCTAGCCCATCCTGTTTCCCTCTTCCCCCACCAAAAATGGATGCAAGATCTGGTGCAGGAAGGAATGTTGTTCATGTAATTTTTCCTGGCTATTTCCTGTCTGCATGATTCTATATCACTTTTCCCAGCTGTCTGTTTTCTGGTTTTTTTCTTTATTTTTTTAAAGGGATTCCAAAACCAGCTTGAAGTGTATCTTCTAGAAAGAAAAAGTGGTGTGGAGAAGGTCTGAGTTTGTCATTAGATAAAAGTAAATGTGACATATTTTTGACTTTCTAAAAAAATAGCTTATGTGAGATTTATGTAATTTGCCACTGGACCTATTATCTGGAGATGGACTGCATTTATAGAAAGCAGTTCAAGAAGAAGAAATTAAAGAACAGGTATGCCACCTGGAAAATGGTGAAAGCACGGGCAGTACAGGTTGAACTTTTCTAGTCTGGCACTCTGTGGTCCAGCAACATCCGTTATCTGACATGATTTTGGTAGCTGGATGACCACTTATCCTGGGTGTGGCTCGGTTTCCCGTGGTCCCATAAAGTTTGTTTACAGCCACCAGTCCTGGCTGTCAGTGTTCTGTGCTGTTATTTAGCTGTAATGTACCCCTAAATATCTTCTAAGAGCCCAGTAAGCAATGGAAGTGTTGCTAATGCTGCTAGAGAATATTGACCTCCCACAGTCTGGCAAATTCTCTCATTATGTACTGTTCAGATCCTGAGGTTGCCATATTTGAGAGGTTCAGCCTGTACCATATTCTGAAGATTTATGTCAATTTCCATGACTGAGTTTTCTCTGGAGCTGCATATGGGCACCACACAGAATTCAATCCAGTGATTGAACAACACTGTGCAAGCAAAAGAGCTTATTTGCATGGTGGCTTATTTTTATCCTATGTATTACATGAATATAGTCTAAAGTACCCCCTGGTGTTCAATCATTGTAGCAGGAGATTAAGATTTATAAGACCTGGATTCTGCTTTCCACCTTTCTTTGCAACAACTCATTTTACATGATCACATACCAACCACTTATCCTCTCTATGCTTCAATTTTCCAGTCTGTTACTGCAGCCCCTGCCACATTCACTATGCACCTTTCAGCTTTTGCACTGAACAAGACAGGGAACATACAGATGCCGATAAGCTCAGTCACTGCACAGATGTGATGCAAACCTTGAGAACCACACATCCTGTGTACTGAATATGGTAGGAGACCAGTGGAACAAAGAACATGTGGTAACTTGAAAAAGCTGTACTATTTTGCATACATAAAGAGTCCCAGGATCCAGATTACAAGGCTTCCTTAATTCTGTCTTTTTCTAATTTTTTTACTTTGTCGTACCATTATTAATTTTATATAGATGTCTTGTAGTCTCAATTTTGGGGGGATTTTTGTTATGTTAAAATTTCCAGTGTCAAGTTTTAAATGTGTATGTGCATAAGGTGATGTAGGGTCTATCGTGGTTAATTAACCTATTTCAGTGATTATTCACCTAATCCAAAACATGAGATTCGGGTGTATAAAAGCAGACAAATGAAGACGAAGTGAAGAGTGATACTATTTTATGTGCAACATTAGTGAGACCAATGTTGGAATACTGGGTCTCATTCTGGTGTCCACACTTTAAAAATGTGATTAAAAACCCAGAGAGGATTCAGAGAAGAGTTAAAAGAAACTTTGGGGCCAGGAATATACCTTACAAAGTCCAAAAGAGTTAAATCTATAAAGTTTCTTAAATAGAAGGCTGAAGCACCATGGGAAACACCTTTGAAGCCTAACCAATTGTCAGTATTTGAACATGTCAAAATTGTTTAAAATCTGACCATGTATCTGCACAGAGAGAAGATACCTGAAATTATAGAGCTCTTAATTCAGGAAAGTTTTATGGTCTGTTTTATTCAGGAGAGCAGACTAAACTCAATCAGTATATAAAAAGATTCAGGACAAAAAAGTTCAAATAAGAAATTATATGAAATTTTTTGTAGTTGATGATATGTTCCAAAGGCTTAATTAAATGGTAAATTCTCCATTGCCTGGAGTCTGTCACCTTGTATGCTAGATGCAGGAGTTACTGGGTACAGTTCTGTGAATTGTGTTTGTGATCAGACTAGATTAATGCAAACGTATCTTTTGGTCATAAAATCTATGAAATGCTTCCTGAAATCAGTGGAAATGACTGCAATGGCCTGGGGATCAGGACCCATCAAATACTCTGTAACCATACTGGGCATCCAGTCCTGAAGTTGCTTTTCTTGTACGTTGAGATTCTTAAAAAAGATTTCTTAAGGTAAGTTTTATCTTTCTGTAGCTTTCTTATTTTCACAGCCAATTCTCTGCCCAGGAAGCACAGAGAAAGCACATTGGGTTCTGCAGGACCTTCCATTGGTTTAAATAGGAAGCCTCCACAGAAGTGAGGCCTCCCTGATTACCCTGTACCTGCTCAGGTGTGTATTAAATAAAGTATATACTGAAGTACTTGCTATGTGTGTGACCAAGAAAAAGTGTTTTAGGCTCAGGTTAGCAAGGTATTTAAGCATGTGCATAACTTTAAATGTAAGAGTAGTCCCACTGAAATGCGTGCATAAAGTCAGGCACATATTTAAGTACTTGCTGACCCAGCGACTTCCTGGCTGTATACTTTTACTATACATCTTCCAAGCCAATTCCACCACATGGAACTATTTTAAGTTGAGGACAGAATTTAACTTTTAAACTGTGTTTGGGGAAATGAGAAAGAATTCATTGTCTAAATGCACTTATATAAAATAAAAACCACTGTTTTATTTAAGGAGGGAGTTTAATTTGACTAGAAGATAAAGAAGAGCTGTAAAATTTTGGTTCTTTACAGAACCTCAACCACACAATTTCCCTCTCAACTTCATAAACATTTCTCCCCAATGGAATATAGAGTAGCAACTTACTCGACCAGTAGAAACACTTTGGCTGTGTCTACACTAGCATTCCTCTTTTGCAACAGGCATGCAAATGAAGGAAATTGAAAATGCAAATGAGGCACAATTTTACATATCTGGCACCTCATTTGAATATTCTTCTTTCAAAAGAGGAAAAGCAGTGTAGACACAGCTCTTTCAAAAGTAGTCCCCATCTTCGAAAGAAGCTTGCTTCCTATAATTTTTTTAGGAAGAAGGGCTCATTCAAAGATAGGGAATACTTTTGAAAGAGCTGCATCTACACTGCTTTTCTTCTTTTCAAAGATAAACATGTAAATGAGGTGCCAGATATGTAAATGTGTGCCTCATTGGCCTTTTCAATTTCCTTCATTTGCATTCCTCTTTCGAAAAAGGAATGCTATTGCAGATGTAGCCTTTATGTCATGGTTTAAATGTATTCTAAGGGGAAGAGACCGTAACCAAGGCTCTGTCTACACTTGCATTCCTATTTTGAAAGAGGTATGCAAATGAGGGGACTCAAAATGCAAATGAGGCACAGATTTGCATATCTGTTGCATCATTTGCATATTCTTATTTCAAAAGAAGAAAACCAGTGTAGACACTGCTCTTCCAAAAGTAAACCCCATCTTCAAAAGAATTCTTCCCTTTTTTATGGACGCAGCCTAAGCAAACCCCAGAAGCTGATTAATCCTTCTCTGGGCCTAAAGCTCTTGCTTAGTGAAATTTCATGAAAAGTATTGGCTAAGACTTGCATGGATCTTTTTATTTTTCTGGCCCTTTATTAGCTTGGGTTGATTTGACTTAAAAGTAAGGGTTAGGGTTAGGGTTTTTAGCTTGGGTTGATTTGACTTAAAAGTAACATCTGTAACAAAGTAACACAGTGTTTATTGGCAGTGTTTGGAAATGCCAGAAGTTTAGACTATATTAATTCTGCATTCAAGACTCTGTGCCCCAGAGGGCATTCACAAATAATATCTGAGAAGATGAAACTGTAGATCTTCAAGTCAAATGTGAAGAGTGTGCTCTTGTATGGATTCGAGACCTGACGTACTGAAAGGTTTTCAAATCACAAGATACAGACAGTCATAAACAGATGCCTGTGTTACAGTCTTCACATCAAATGGCAAGACTTCATCACATATGAGGAGCTTTGGAACAGAGCAGGACAAGAACCAATTAACATTGAAATCAAGAGAAGAAAGTGGGGATGGGTAGGTCACACTCAGAAAGCCATCATCCAGCATCGTCCATCAAGCTCTCACATGGAATCCACAAGGAAAACACGAAAGAGAAAGAACTTGGACAACATAGAGAAGGTCTATTGGGATTGAAGGGTACTGGGGTACTCTTGCTGCCAGCTAAAAAATTTGTCCCAAGACAGAGTGAAGAGGAGGAGACTTATAGATGACCTACGCTCCATGTGAAGTACCACGGTTAAGTAGTAGTAATCCTGTTTTTGCAGAAAGTGTCTCCTAAAGAAGAAGAAAGTTCCTGATGCATTCATTCATTTATTCTTGTGAACAGGGCGTTTGCTAACAGGAGGGAGTTTTGAGAGGATCTCTCCTGGTGAAGGAGGAGGCAATGTACCGCACCTTGGGGTAAGTGGCTGTCTGGAGTATGTGGGTGATTTTTGGAGGTTCAGGGCTTGAGTTTGTCTGTTTGTTTGGAGTTTTGAGTGCTGAGCTGTGTTTGTTTGTTTGGTTGAAAGGCTGTGTGCTCAGGTTGGCAGTTGGAAGCTGTGAGCCTTAATTAGGATTTGAAGTAACAAATTCTCTGCTCATTGGTCAAACCAGAGCCAGAGGGAGCCAATCAGATCCAGAGGGAGGGACTATCAGGAAGGCCAGAGCTTTATAAACCCTGCTAGTAAACGACCATGTTACTTGTGAACAGGGCATTTGCTAACAGGAGGGAGTTTTCAGAGGGGAATTTAGCGGGGGTGTTTTGAGTGTAGTTAGTTACTTCTGAGCACCCTTAGACATAAAACTTTATAAAACTATATCCCAAACATTTGAATAAAAGCCCCATGTATAATTAAATTTATTCTTAGGAGAAAATACAGGCAGAAGTCTAGCAGCAGAGTGGGGGCTATCCTGTTTATTGCAGCAGGTGTAATGTGTATGATTACCTGCCCTGTTGGCGGGTGGCATACGTGTGCACCCGGTACAAGAAGCTCCTGACCCTCAGAGACTGAGTTTGGGTTTTAGAGGCCAGGCTGGCTGAACCGAGGGAGCTAAGGAAGGCAGAGAGATTTGTTGATGAGGCTTTCCTGGACACTGTAGTCTCTCTTCCACCTCAAGTCTGACAACCTCAGTGCTGTTGAGGAGGATGAAAGGCTCAGGGAAATAGAGAACTCAATGGAAGCAGAGGGAAATTATCCCATAGTTGGGACCCTCATTCCGTAGGATGTTATGGTATCCTCTTGGACTGAACGAGGGAACACCAGTTGTTAGGAAGAGGCAGGTGTTAATAGTGAGTGATTTGATCATTAGAAATATAGGTAGTTGGGTTTGTGATGGCTAGGAGAACCGTATGATGACTTGCCTG